>NC_081854.1:40250482-40863612 GCF_963259705.1 Myotis daubentonii
GACCAGCCTCAAGCACCCAGGACCAGGGCCAGCTTCGCCCAGGCTGGCTGTAGCCGCAGGGGACCGTGGGCGGGCAGCTTCATCTGGGCCACAGCCACAGGTGCCCAGGACTGTGGGGCAGGCAGCCTGTCCCTCTCCCGGGCCACAGATGCAGGCACTGGCTCCCAGGACCGCAAGGCGGGCGGCCTGTCCCTCTCCCAGGCCACAGACACTGGCACCTGGGGACCGTGCGGCGGGCAGCTTGTCCCTCTCCCAGGCCACAGGCACAAGTGCAGCCGCTGATGCCCAGGACCACGGAGCAGGCGGCTTATCCCTCTCCCGGGCCACAGCCTGGCTGGTCCCCATTCCACTCTTGCAAGCTCATTTGTGCCTGGCTGGTCCCCATTCCTCTCTCCCCAGTGTTAAGTGTCTGAGCAGTTATGGCATGATGGCGTGATGACCATTTGCATATTAGCTCTTTATTATATAGGATAGGTCTGTTTTCTTATCCATTCAACTACCCTACATTTTCTATTGGAGCATTTAATCCATTTACATTTAAGGTTATTATTAATAGGAACTTATTTATTGCCATTTTATTCTTTACTAGAAGCCTGGTGCATTAAAATTGTGCACTGGGTAGGGGGGGTCCCTCAGCCTGGCCTATACCTCTCACAGTCCAGGACCCCTCAGGGGATGTCCGCCTGCTGATCCCCCTGGGCAGTCAGACATCCCTCTTGCAGTCCGGGACTCTCACAGTCCAGAACCTCTCGCTCCTCACCACCCGTCTGCAGCAGAGGCAGGAGAAGCCCCCACCACCGCTGCTGTGCTCGCCAGCCGTGAGCCGTTTCTGGCTGAGCAGCACTCCCTCTGTGGGAGCACACTGACCACCAGGGAGCAGCTCCTGCATTGAGTGTCTGCCCCCTGGTGGTCAATGCATGTCATGCGACCGGTCGTTCCACTGTTCGATTTGCATATTAGGGTCTTATTATATAGGATACCTATGTTCCTCTCTATAGATATTTGTGTTTTTTTTTCTTTCTTCTTCTTAAGAAGGTCCTTTAACATTTCTTGCAATACTGATCTGGTGGTTATGAAATCCTTTAGCTTTCTTGTTCAGGAAGCTCTTTATTTCACCTTCAACTTTAAATGACAGCCTTGCTGGATAGAATAGTCTTGGTTAGCTCTTATCGGTTTGGCTCAGTGGATAGAGTGTTGGCCTGCAGACTGAAGGGTCCCAGGTTCAATTCCGGTCAACAGCATGTACCTTGGTTGCAGGCACATCCCCAGTAGGGAGTGTGCAGGAGGCAGCTGATCAATGTTTCTCTCTCATCGATGTTTCTAACTCCCTCTCCCCTCCTCTCTGTAAAAAAATCAATAAAATATATTTTTTTAAAAGAATAGTCTTGGTTACAGGTCCTTGCTTTTCATCACTTTGAATATTTCATACCAATCCTTTTGCCCTGAAGAGTTTCTGTTGAGCAATCAGCTGACAGTTTTTGGGGAGCTCCCTTGTAAGTAACTATCTCTTGCTGCTCTTAAGAGTCTCTCTTTATCTTTAACCTTTGCCATTTTAATTATGATGTATTTTGGTGTGGACCTCTTTGGATTCCTCTTGTTTGGGATTCTCTGGGCTTCCTGTACTTGTGTGTCTTTTTCCGTCATCAAGTTAGGGAAGTTTTCAGCCATTATTTCTTTAAACAGGTTCTCTATCCCTTGCTCACTCTCTTCCCCTGGTACCTCTATTAGGCAGGTATTGTTATGCTTGATGTTGTCCCATAGATTCCTTGTAGCTTTCTCATTTTTTAAAATTATTTTTTCTTTTCATTGCTCTTGAGTTAGAAGCAACTGTTTAACATTATGGATGCCTAAGGATAACAGTTCAGACAACAATGGGCTAATCATTAAGTTTAAAAGGAAAAACTGGAGAATGATATACATAGAAAGGATTAGAAAGCTCCAGCATATGCCTGGAAATCTAGAAGGTCATTCACATACGTAGGGCTCTGCACATGCTCAGGAAAGACTTGAGAATACCCTATGTCAGCAGTTCTCAACCTGTGCGTTGCAACCCCTTTGGGGGTCGAAAGACCCTTTCACAGGGGTCGCCTAAGACCATCAGAAAACACATATATAATTACATATTGTTTTTGTGATTAATCACTATGCTTTAATTATGTTCAATTTGTAACAATGAAAATACATCCTGCATATCAGATATTTACATTACGATTCATAACAGTAGCAAAATTACAGTTATGAAGTAGCAAGGAAAATAATTTTATGGTTGGGAGTCACCACAACATGAGGAACTGTATTAAAGGGTCGCGGCATAAGGAAGGTTGAGAACCACTGCCCTATGTTCTCACTTCTGGCTCACCAGAAAGCTCTATACAAGCAAGCAGTGATGGCTAGACATTATTATAAAATGCCTGCTGGCTGTTGAAGGTATGCATTATGACATTCCCTTATAAATAGAATGAAAAGAGTTCATTGCTAGCAGATCTGTCCTACAGGAAATATTAAATGGAGTTCTTCAGACTGAAATGAAAGGACACTAGACAGTAACTCAAATACATATGAAAAAATAAAGAGCAGAAGTAAAGGTGATGCTTTGAAACTACACAAGAGTTTCAGTCACCTAACATTTGAAACATCACAGTTGAGAAAAAGATATTTACATTGTTTTTTAAAGAAATTCAGATGAATATTCTCCTCATTTTTTAATAAATAATTATATTACCTTTACAACACACAGGATGTACACTTGTGGAGACTTTTTCAAGAAAATTGAAAACATTTATAAAAATATTACAATAACTTTTAGTAGAATGTATTGTATGAATTTAGCATACATACATATGTATTTTACATATGTATGTATTTTATTTACATATGTATGTAAATAAAATACATACATATGTACTTTATTTAAATTAGTGAATACACATATGCTGAAAATATGAGATAAAATAAATTGATGAGATGATTTTATTTTATTTTTTTAGATGGTTTTAAACAGTTGGTTTTCTCTCTAATTTCCATCTGATGGCAATTAATGAATTTCCATGTTATAAAATCATACTCAAGTAATGTAACATCTGGCATTTTAGAATATTTCTCTAGGCAACTTAGGTGTAGGCTTAAATAAGATGGACAATTAGATTGAAGTGTGGTTAGGATTTTGCCAGGCAAACACAAATAAAGGACACCCAAATTAAAAAATGAACAACATTTCTAGAACTGAAGTTAAGCTGAAGAACAGTTGGAGCCAGGTATGAAAAGAAGTGAAGCAACAGGGACCTAATAAAATAAAAAATATTTCCATATGTGCATAATCACTCCTGTGACAGCTTATCTATTTTATCCATGAAAATATGAAATTATACACGCTTTGTATCCTAAATCCCAAAGCAGTTCTTCAGTTTCCAATTCTGTTATTGGACAGATGCATGTTCTTATCAAGTCATTAAATCAGAACAATAATCCTCAGGATTATGTGTACATAAGTGCATTCTATAAACTATCACTGCTATTGCTTTGAAGGAAAAATAAAGAAATGAATGACAATTTTACAAAGATACTAAACAACCTAATTCCTTTTCCTAGGGAAGAATCAATATGAGACAAGAACAGCTTAAAGAATTACAAACCTTTTCATAGAATTTAAGATCAAGCTAAATGGACTTTAGTGATGTAAAGTAGGAGTAAATTCTACATTATCATATACCCATTATAAATTGCTTCTCAGACATTCAGACATTTCAGCTTAGTATTTATTTTTTATTTAAGCACCTGAAAATATGTGTATTGGTTTATATTCTTTTCTTGCTTGATACATCATCTCTTAAATAATAAATATCATTTTGTATCATCTCCATCCTGCTGCACAGGGAAATGGAGCTTTGTGATAAGTGTGTTATAGTAATTCAGATAATTTCATCTGTCATAATTCAAGGTTTAAGTTACAAATACAAGCTTTCCACAAAGCTTCTCTCTGTATCTATGTAAGAATACACAGATGACAACAAAAAAAATTCAAACACATAATTTAACATAGAATACAACAGGTAAACTAAAATCATATACCCTATTGTTTACTCATTTTACTTAACTTGCTTTAATTTCTTGCTTTGGAGGAATAGAAAAACACAAAGTAAGATCCAATGGATATATGTCTTGCAGAATAAAAATAATAAAATTCATGATCATAAAAGTTATTTCTCTGTTTTAAAGAAAACCTGGGTTTTTACTTGAGAAGCAGATATAATCTGAGTTATAATACTCTTTCAAACAAATTCAATATTATAATCTTAATAGAATACTAAGGTATTATAATATCTGTTAGTCAAACTGTAGAGAATAGAAGTAGATCACACTTTAGTTAGAAAGTGTTGATGCTACCAGACATTTTCTTTCCGTTTATCAGCACAAGCCAAAGCACTTATTAAAGCTTGTGTTGGTGTTCATGTCAAGTTCAAGTGGTAAAGCCAATGGGAAGGAGGTTTGTACCCATTTATACCAAAAGGCCTGGTTCCAGGGTTGGAGGCCTAGGTCCTTTTAGGAACTGGGAAATGTAGGGAAAAAATGGGGGGAGGGGGAGAAATATGTTCCAATATAACAAAATAGCAACTTTTAAATGATAATTAACCAATGTTGGACATTTTTATCAGCAAATGTTTAACTCAGTTTAATCAAAGGCTCTGCGTACTGACTCTAAAGACTCTCTATGTCAATTTTAAAGTCATGCCCCACCAGGAGTTACCATCACCATTTCCAATAATTCCCAGAAGCCTCTGGTTTGAGACAATGGTTTTATACCCAAGTAGTAGTATATTTCAATGCAGTTATTGCTAAAGTTTCAATGGCTAAAGTAAAGATTTTTTAATGCATTTTCATGGATAATCAATAGCGTAAAGAAACTTATTCCTATTATAATAGAATATATTTCAACCAGCTCTGCAAAACCAGATCAATGGTGGCAATGGTTTGAAAACTGGCACTGAACTGCCCCACAATGCTGAATATTCGGAATAAAGTTATCATTAAAGAAGAGAGTGACCGTCTTGTGTCTAGCTGATACAACAGAAGTCACAGGGGAGTCTCTTGGTGCATGCAATGTCAGTTCAGGAAAATAAACAAACAAGTAGATTGCCTCCACAAGGTGAATTCCTCCTTGATACGTCAAGCTAAGACACTGATTGTAGTTCAGGATAGATAACCCTCTTCTATTGCTAAAAGGCAGTACTGTTTAAAAGATGGAGGAGGTATGAATACAATTGTGAGTATCTTAGTACTATGAAGAAATAAAATAAAATAAAATAATTGCAAAATAAAAATAATAAAATTCATGATCATAAGTTATTTCTCTGTTTTAAAGAAAACCTGGGTTTTTACTTGAGAAGCAGATATAGTCTGAGTTATAATACTCTTTCAAACAAATTTAATATTATAATCTTAATAGAATACTAAGATATTATAATATCTGTTAGTCAAACTGTAGAGAATAGAAGTAGATCACACTTTATTGCTAAAAGGCAGTACTGTTTAAAAGATGGAGGAGGTATGAATACAATTGTGAGTATCTTAGTACTATGAAGAAAGTTGTCCGACCTAAACGAAGAACCACCAGTGTTGGGGATTAAGTGCTTGCAAAATGGGAAAGATTGTTAGTTAAATAAATATACTCAGAATATTGAAATAAGAAAAAAAAACCTGTTATCAATAAAATAAGATCCTCAGAAAAAAATGCAAGTAATATTCCCTTGCAAATAGTTTTTTTTCAGTCTGGTATTTTCAACTAAGCTTTTCTAATTATTGTATATATTTATCTTTCATATTTTCCATAAGCAAACATGCCAGATATTTTGCTTTTTCTAAAGGCTCATATTTGGGGGTATATTTATTCTTTTGAGAATATACATTTTCTATTTCTTTAATTTTATCTTTTTACCTCACTAATTATTACAACCTTTATTCTTTCAGTAGGTTTTATCTTATTTTTTCTAACTTAAGCTAATCATTATATTTATTACTAGAGGCCTGGTGTATGAAATTTGAGCATGGGTAGGATCTGTAGGGTGACGGGTGGGGCGATCATGGCCCCCACTTGCACGGGCCTTGGCCTGGTGCTGCCCACTCACTGGCCCCGCTCCCCACTGCCATCACTGGCCGCCATCTTTAGGGCTACCAGCAGGGCCATTGGGACTCCTGCTTGCACCCGCCTTGGCCTGGCGCCACCCGCTCACCTGCTCCACCATCCCACCATGGTCCCACTCTCGATGGGGACGATGAAAGGCGCACCGCCCGCCTCTCCGGGCGGTGCGGGGGGAGGAGTCTGACCGCCCGGCTCTGAGATCCCTCCGCGCCCGCCGTAGGGCCTGGCCTCCCCGGAGCGGGTCCGAGTCTCCGGACCGGCTGCGTGGTGGCCGGCGGCGGGCCGAGGGGTGGGGGCCTGGCGGCAACCGACCGCGGGGGAGGTCATGGGAGCGGAAGGCTTCACCGCCTCGCTCTTTCCTCCCTTCCCCCGTGGTCGGCTCCCCGCTTGCCCACGCTGGGGCCGAGGGTCCGTGCAGCCCTCGGGGCCCGGTCGGGGGGACCGGGGCCTGCGTGGGCCGACCGCCGGGCCCCATGTGGGGGGCATTGGCTCCCCGGCCCACAGCGGGAGCCCAGCGGGGGCTGCCCCCCCGGACCAGGCCCAGTGCAGCAGCGGCGGCAGTGGAGTGGGGCGCGTGCCCTGGCTCGGAGAGGCCGCCATGCTGCAGTGCGCTGGCCCCATGGGCCGGGCCTGCTCCGAGCGGATGCTGCTCCTCCAGAGCTGGGCCACTCCACCGGCCGCACCCCGTTTGCTGGGCCTGTGCCGCCCAGACGCGCTGGAGTCCTGGTCTGCCCGCAGGCCAGCTGCGGGTGCTGAGCGGGAGGGCCATCCTGCCTTGTGGCGAGTTCGAGCGGCAGCAGCAGGAGCCGGACAAGGACTGCGCCCTCCATCTTGCCTTGGGTCCTCCATCTTGGGACAGAACCATGTGCGCCCTCCATCTTGCCTTGGGTCCTCCATTTTGGGATGGTGCCATGTGCTTCCTCACGGGAAGAAGCCGCTGCTAGCCACACCCAGGATTTCTCTGGATTAACCAATGATGATCAAGGGAAGTGCACGCCACCACTATGACCACATCCTGTGCCGACTCGTGCCTGGCCAATCGGCGGGGCCCACAGTGCCCTCTCCTGCCCCCACTCCACCCCCCTTTAAAACCCCCTGTCCCATCAGGCCTCGCTCTCTCGGCCACTGGACTTTCCGCTGTGTCGGAGGGTCTGGTGAACGGGGAGCGCAGGCCGGCTTGCATAATAAAGGACTCTTTGCTTTTGCATCAGACTGACTGGCTCCCTGGGGGTCTTGGGAACTTTGAAATCTGGGCACAACAACGACACCCACCATGTTCCGTGCTGCCCCCTGGTGGTCAGCACACGTCTAACTCCTAGTTCAGCCGTGGGCAAACTACAGCCCGCGGGCCAGATCCAGCCCGTTTGAAATGAATAAAACTAAAAAAAAAAAAAAAAGACCATACCCTTTTATGTAATGATGTTTACTTTGAATTTATATTAGTTCACACAAACACTCCATCCATGCTTTTGTTCCGGCCCTCCGGTCCAGTTTAAGAACCCATTGTGGCCCTCGAGTCAAAAAGTTTGCCCACCCCTGTCCTAGTTGGTCAAACTCCTGCCTGTGGGGAAAATTTGCATATTAGCCTTTTATTATATAGGATGAGGCTTTCTTTTAATAATAACAATAATTTTCTCTGAATAAAACAATAGCTGTCCACAAGTTATAATGTAAGCTTATCAAGATAATTTATGGTATTTTAAATTTCTTCTTTAATTGAGAATTTGTGTTTGTAATTATAAGTACTGTAGTTTAGATTTTATAAGTAATTGTACTCTTGGTTTCTAGTCTTATTGGCCATAATTAGAAATGTAACATCTCTACATTTAATATGTTATGGCCTTATTCACTTTTAATATTTTTATTGATTTCAGAGAAGAAGAGAGAGGGAGAGAGAGAGATAGAAACATCAACGATGAGAGAGAATCGTTGATTGGCTGCCTCCTGCATGCCCCTGACTGGGGATCAAGCCTGCAACCCAGGCATGTGCCCTTGACCGGAATTGAACCTGGGACCCTTCAGTCTGCAGGCTGACGCTCTATCCACTGAGCCAAACCAGCTAGGGCCACTTTTTGATCATTGTACATGTGAACCAAAAAATAATGCCTAGTCTTTGTACATAAACTAAAAGGTTTCTTTAATACATGTTTCTTTGAGCTTTTAATTACAAAAGTAAAATGCAAGGTAGGTTGGCTTTTTACTGGCTTGATCATTAATATTTTCCTAACAAGTTATATTAAAACCTAGTAAAATTTTACTTAGTCCAAGTCATTCTTATTTTTTAGACCTTTGTCATATGTTTGGTGCATTTAAGTAATATCTTGATCATAACAATAATTATTCTATCTTCTTTTTGCATTTTGACCTCCTATGAGAGTCTCTGTCTTGTGTTATGAAAATTCCGTCAATAGTCTTTATATACTGTGATAATTTATATACTTGGTTTTATTATTTACTTCAATTTCATTTTATCAATTTATAATTGTTGTATTTGTTCTCATTTTTACTCTTTCTGGCTAGGTTTTTTTTTTTTTTTTCATGTTATTCCCCATCACCATATGTCTGGTTATTTTGGAAAAATAATCATACTTCTCGGTATTATTACTGGTTCTCCATCCATTCCTAATAGGATGAAACCTACAATTCTCTACTGATGAATCTAGCTGAAGTAATTGTGCTGCCAGCCAAGACTGTTTATTTCCCAGGTATCAAATAAAAACACTAGAATGTTTTTACTTCCAGTCTGTCTCCACTTGGCCAACCACCCACATCATATATTCCTACTGTCCTCACCCTTTTAGGTGATTCAATCCTTTTCTATTATACTTGAACTAGAGGCCCGGTGCACGAAATTCATGCACAGGTAGGGTCCCTAGGCCTGGCCAGTGATCAGGGCCAATTGGGGCCTTCCTTCTGGCTGTCGGCCGGGGCCTCCCTTCCCAGGCTGTCGGCTGCTGGCCAGGGCCTTCCTTCGTTCCATGCCACCCTCTGGTGGTCAGCACATGTCATAGCAGGCAATCAGTCTCCTGGTCAAACTCCCGTGAGGACAATTTGCATATTAGACTTTTATATATATGTAACTAGAGGCCTGGTGCATGAGAATTCATGCACTGGAGGGGTGCATCCCTCAACCCAGCCTGCCTCCTCTCAGTCTGGGAGCCCTCAGGGGCAGGAGGCAACCCAGTGATCAGGGGAAGGTGACACCCCCATCACACCTCTGCTGCTGCCACTGCCAGCAGTGCAAGCCTCAGCCGGCCCTGGTTACCAGAGCTTCAGGCAGCCCTGGGTGGCTGGGCAGCTGCCATCCAAGGGTTGCCTACACCTCGGGCCGGCCCTGGGTGGCTGGGGGGCTGAGGGGATTTGGGGACTCCGGAGGCAGAAGCACGGCAAGGCCAGGACTAGCCACGTGCCTGCCGCCCCAGTGGGCCTGAAGGGACTGGGCGCCGCCATCTTGTGGCTGTGGGTGGACACCGCCATCTTTGAGGGTGGGGCAGTCAATTAGCATAGTCCCTCCGTATTGGCTGTGGGCACTGCCATTTTGAGGGCAGGGCAGTCAATTAGCATATTCCCTCCTTATTGGCTGTGGGTGCCTCCATCTTCGTGACAGTGTGAGGGTCAATTAGCATATTCCCTCTTTATTAGGTAGGATTTCTTATATGGGATAGATGGGTATCAGGCCAATTGAATCCTGTATTCTCCAAGACTATATATAAGATCCTTACAGATTTGACCTTAAACTAAATAATCAATTATATGTTGCTCTTAAATCTCCCACTTGATATTTAGAACCTTTCATTCCAATGCTATCTTAAAGCAATGGAACCTTTTAAATTTTTAGATGTAAGTCATTCTTCCACTCAGAAAAGGGTTCTATTCTTTCATTATTACCTAGCCCCTATTTATTCTTCCTTCTTAGTCATCAGTTAATTATCCTTCACTTCTGATTTCCACTTCTTTTTATCTGTCTTGTAAGTGACTTATTCCATTTAGTTTTCCAAGATAATAACTGGCTTCTCCCCAATGATCTATTTTTTTATTCCTTTACTGAATTATTAAATCAAGAAAATTCTTTCAGAAACTAGTGCTTTGTTGTTATTGTTCCATTTTATCTACTTGAAAGTTTAATTCTTTTTTTCTTTGTTGATGCTCCATGTTATTTCTCCAATGGCTTTCCCTCAGAATTAATCACCTTTCTTAATTATTGAGTACGGCCATCCTGAGTCATATTAAAGAAGTCATTTGCAACCCTGGCCATACATTAGAAATACATGAGAAAATTTTAAGATATTCCAATACCTGACTACAGCCCCAGCTATTCTGATTTTATGGTCTGAATAGCTTCCATGCATAGGTATTTTTAGAAGTCCAAATGTGCATCCAAAGAGTAAGATCCACTCTTGTACAAGAATGACAGTGACCCCTGCAGGCAACAGCTCTTCCCATAGAGTCGGAGCAGCAAGCTGCTGCCCTCTGCTGGATGACAGCAAGACTCTCTGGGGCTTTAGGACATAGATACCCACTACCACCCAAACAGGGGGAAATGTCATTCAGCTCCTCAAGCCAGTTGCTCTCTAGCTCTGCAGATTTAAACAATGAGGAAGCTCATCCCAAGGATGGGAGGCTACAGCAGGAGACTTCTCTTTTCTGAGATCTGCCCCCATCTGCTGGCAGAGGAGGGGCCTGAGACAGCACTCCGGATAATTTAGTTCCCCTGCACCTGTGCTCTTCCAGACACCTCAGGAAATCTCACCACCAGAAACACACTCTCCAGGTTCTGTCTGTGCACATGGGGTGGATTCTGAGTGGAAACTGTGAAGAAAAGGGAGTCAGATACATGCACCCAGGACATCACCTTTCAGATCCCTCTCGTTGGGCATGGCTGAGCACTCACATGCAGGTACAATGCCCTGCCCAGATGTGAGGAGTACACATTCACTAAATCTTTGGAAAGTAAATGTAGTTTGAGTCATCCCTGCCTTACACAATCCTTGAATCCTGGGCAATCTTCCAACTCTAAAGTGATATAGAAACTGTTTTAAGAATGCCTATCTACAAATCAATTATGCTTAGAAATCAATACCAACACTTCTTTATTCTTACTCTCCCTCTTTATTACAAACTATATTTTTCCCATTTATGTGTTGGTGACTCCCACTCTCTGTAAGACTGCAGAAAGCAGAAAACATGCCTTAGTCACTGTTGAATTTCCAATGTCCTGGCACATAATAAATGGTTGATAAATTTTTAATGATGAAAAATTATGGCATTTTTCATTGAGCGCCTCCCTCACAGGGGACTGAAAAATTAAGTCAGATAATGTATGCAAAATGCTTAGTTTCTTGCACAGACTAAATAATAATAGACTGCAACCCTTGTTTAACTTGAATCAAATTCCTGGTTCTTTCAAAGAAATCTAAGCATTTTATACTATTTTCTCTTTGTCATTCCACCTTCTCTTTCACTAATAATAATGAAGTTAATAACAATAAATATTAATCATTTTATTATGTGACAGTAGTCCCCTGTACTCTCTTCCCAGCTCCTTCCCAATGTACATTGCATAAGCACAATACTGTTATTTAAGAGTGAAAAAAAACTTTGAGTTTTTATATCATTTATTTTTACAATGGTCCCTTAAACTTCCCAGACATTAAGAAAGAATTACTATGTCAGATTAAATTATAGTGTATGCAGGCCACACGTGAACTATTCTACAGTGATTGCACAGTGTGTCAATAGAAGGTTGAGCGTAATTAGGTAATTCACAAAGCTGACTCTTATTCTAAAAGCTAACAAACTACTCTGAAACTCTCTTATATTCACATCCTCTTGAGCTAAGCAATGTGGGATTTTAAAAAATTAAAACAAAAATACACTGCCTACAGTATTTTTACTCATTTTCCGTCTGTCAACATCTTGGTAGAAATCTTAAAGAGAACTAAATAGCTGACTCAATTTATTTATTTTCCAAATATCCCACTGGCATTTTGTGATGATTATGTGAAGTGCTAATGGCATTTAAATTTTATTTAGTCATTAGACTTCTTTAGAGCTTTAGCTCCAGAATCCAAAGTACTTTATGAAGAATTGATAAGCCCCATTATCCAGAAAGTAAGGAGAAGAAGAACTCATCTAGTCGTGTATAACTGTGGACTGATGTTCTGGCCTATATTTATGAAGGAAGGAGGTCATAATTCCACTAAGTTTAATGTCAGCATTAGCATCATCATAAAATAATAATACCATCATTTATTGAGCCCTTACAAGATGTTTGACAACATCCAAATCTTTAACCTCACAATAACCCTATGAGGCAATGATTAGTAATTATATTTTTCAGATAAGGAAACTGAAGTTGAGAATTTTAGTAACTTGCCTAACATTGCACAGCAGCTCAATACTAAAACTAGTTACTATGAGACTTATTTGATGTCTCTAAAGCTATGGCACCCTGGGAAAATCACGATGTACAATTCCTTTCTATCAAAAGTTTTTATGCAAGGCTGCCTAAGCTTGCCTAGGCTGGTGTACAGAGTCCTACCTGGAATAATAAGGAGGGAAGTCAGGAAGGGGCAGCTAATGGAAGGAAATGTATGAAAAGTAGGAAATGCTTTTAAAGAACATTTTTTCACAAGTTCACAATAACTTCAAATGTTCAAAAGATTTGCCCATCACAGGGAACATTTCATGCTATTAGATTAGAGGGTCCTCCACACTCCTTCCTGAATAATCCCATCTCTAGGCTCTTCAGTGATAGCCCAGAATAAAGACTACATTTCCCAGCTTCCCTTGTAGGTGTGTATGCCAATCCTATATAATCAAAAGCCTAATAGGCTAAGTGTCCAGTTGTCCGGTCAGCAGTTCAACCAATTAAAGCATAATATGCTAATGATATGCTAAGGTTGCTCAACCGCTCACTATGATGTGCACTGACCACCAGAGGGCAGATGCTCCAACCACTAGGTTAGCTTGCTGCTGGGGCCCGGCTGAGTGAGATGAGCCAGACACACCCTGGAGTCCACCCGCGGTCCCTTCCCAGCTGGCCAACCTCCTGCATCCCTCCCCAGCCCTGATCGTGCACCGGTGGGGTCCCTTGGCCTGGCCTGCGCCCTCTCGCAATCCAGGACCCCTCAGGGCATGTCAGAGAGCCAATTTCGGTCCCATCCCACCGGCCAGGCCAAGGGGCCCCACTGGTGCACAAATTCATGCACTGGGCCTATACTGTAATATAAAACAGACTTGGTGTGTTCAATTTCTGGAAAATGTTCTTAAATTAAGGGAAACAAGTTTTTCTCCTTCATATTGATTGGGATATTAGTTTTGATGGCTGGAGCAAAAGCAAACAATTTGAATAGTGAGATGAAAGTCACATGATAAAGATAGAAGGGCAGCAAGATAGAATCAAGTGTCACTGATGAGTATGGAGCTACTATACTTGTCCTAGGTATCAACAATTACATGAAGGAGGAATAAATTTTAATTTATTTAGACCATGTTTTGGGGGTTTTTCCCTAAATCACAGGACTGAGATCCCACAGCTAGAATGTCATAAAGCACATAGCCTAACCCAATTGTGATTCCAGACCTGATTTCTCCTAGAAATTCCAGGAGTTTGGTATTAACAGTTAGAAATATGGCTGAACTGGGCACTGGAAACATAGCTTTTCCTTGAGATTATGACATGCTGGACCGTTCCTCATCCTGGTTAGAAGCAGAGGCAAACAACCAACCAATCAATAATATAATAGAATCCACACTTCCAATACTGTGCTCTTCCCACATTGCCAATGTGAAGTCATCAGTCCAAAGGACTTGGCCTGAGTGACAGAAGCTGATCAGAGGCCTGGTTTCCTGATTCAAAATCCCTTTATTTTTTTAATCACAACAGGCTGCTACAATGGCATCTGGGCCAAATCTGAGAATATAGGACCCTCACCTATCTTCTCCAAGGAGAACACAAAGAGATAACCAACATATTTGAAAGAATGCAGGAAAACAAACATCACTACCTGATACCTCAAGGGCAAGGACTGCATGTTATTGGTCTGGCCATCCCCAAGGCCTCAAATAGGAGGGCATAGCATATATCAGATATTTAATGTAATATTCTTGGGAGGAAAAAAAAAAGAAGGGTTGAAAAATCTGAAATCAATGACCGAAACTGACGAGTCTCTTGTCTGCCATAGCACATGGATGGCAGCAATAGCTCTGATGAGGCTCCAAGCAATACATTTTATTGGGCAAGAAAACAAGGCTGGTTTAAATATAACATCCACACTGACATACTGACATCTCTTGACCAGGCCCTCACTTTCAGGCTGTTCTCTCAGGCAAAGCAATCCATTAAAAAAAAGAGGGCCACACTTCAAAGATTAATCAGTACATCAGTTTGTGGTAATTGCTTCTAAAAGATTCTACAATTTGTATTTATAGGTCAATAAAAGGTCCCATTGCAGGATTGACTCAATCAGTTGTTGTTAAACCTCACTGGAGAATATTTTTTTCCCATTGATTTTTAGAGAGTGTGGAGGGGAGGGAAGAAAAGGGAAAGAGAGAAAGGTTGATGTGAGAGAGACACATCGACTGGCTGCCCAAACCTGCCTGAGGTATAGAACCTACAACCCTTTGGCCTACGGGCCATCACTCTAACATTGAGCCATATTGGCCAGGGCTTGCCCTCCTTTTTATGTCACTTTTTACACAACAGCCAGAGATACTTGCTTTCAAATGTAAAAGGGGCAAAGCCACATTTCCCAAGCTTAATTTGCTTCAAGGACTTTTTAGGATAAGATACAGACTCCTGGAAGTGCTCATGTGTTAACTTGCTAGGGCTTCTGTAACAAAATATCACAGAATGAGTTGCTTAAACAAAACAAACAAAAGAAAAGTGAGAATTTTTAAATCTTACAATTCTAGAGACTAGAAATCCATGATCAAGGTGCTGGCAAATTCAGTTTCTGGTAAGGTCTCTCTTTCTAACTTACTAGAGGCCCAATACATGAAATTCATGCAAGGGGCTCAGCCCTCGCAGCCCCAGCTGCCCCAGCGGGCCCTCGCAGGCCCTTGCAGCCTCAGCCGGCCCTCACAGCCTTGGCCAGCTCTCGCAGCCTTGGCCAGCCCTCACAGCCCCTCGCAGCCTCGGCTTTGTCTGGAAGGTCATTTGGAAGGATGTCTGGACAGTCTTTGTGCTATTTGGTCTAATTAGCATATTAGCTCTTTATTATATAGGATAGGCAGCCTCCTTCTTGCTATGTCCTCAGATGGTCTTTCCTCAGAGAGGAACAGAGGTCTCTGATGTCTCTTCTTCACTCTTTTATGAGGACACTAATTCTATCATAAAGGACCCCACTCTTATGATTCACTTAACCTTCAATACCTCCATACAGGCTCTATCTCCAAATACAGTCATATTGAGAGTTAGGGCTTCAACATGTAAATTTGGGGGGGGGGGGACACACACAATTCAATTCATGACAGTTCTGAATAGCTCTGCCTGGGCCTAAAGGAATTAAAGATCTGGCTGACTTATGCACAACCCAACACAACACACAGACACAAACACAACAGGTTGGACCTATTAAAAAGTCTGTATCAATGCTTGAAGGACCTCACAAGGCATGTTTGTATATGTGTGTATAAATTTTATGGACTTTTAGACCATGCCTTTGTTAACGTAAAAACTTTTAAACGTGTAAAGAATTTTTGTGAGTTTATTTGAGTCAAACTGTTGACAACTGCCGGGAAGTAGAACCTCAACGGATTGAGATAACGCTCCAGAGAATGGTGGTTTCTTCATCTATTTTTATACATTGCAATCAAAGAAGGGGACAAAGGTGGATTACATGAAATCCATTGGTGATAGATGAGAGAGCCAGAAGAAAGCAAAGTGGGGAAACCTCTTGGATTGGATAAAAAGTAAAATGATAGACACATATTTAGGTGAGTGGAGGAGAGGGAGAGAGGGAGGGA
This sequence comes from Myotis daubentonii, assembly GCF_963259705.1. Taxonomy (NCBI): domain Eukaryota; kingdom Metazoa; phylum Chordata; class Mammalia; order Chiroptera; family Vespertilionidae; genus Myotis; species Myotis daubentonii. The sequence goes on from NC_081854.1 coordinate 40,266,588, forward strand.
GGGAGGGAGGGAGGGAGGGAGGGAGGGAGGGAGGGAGGGAGGGAAGGAAGGAGGGAGGGAGGGAGGGAGGGAGGGAGAGAGGGAGAGATCATTGTGAGAGAAATACATCGATTGGTTGCCTTCCATACATGCCCTGACCAGGGATCAAACCCACAACCCAGGTACATGCCCTGACTGGGAATCAAACAGCAACCTTTCGGTAGACAGGACAACACTTAACCAATTGAGCCACTAAGTCCAGGCAAGAAGCCATTTTTTGAACAAATGAAATTACACTTTAAATCTAACCCAGCGCTGGTAGCTCAGTTGGCTAGAGCAAGCATGTCAAACCCTAGGCCCGTAGGCCGCATGTAGTCCACACGATTTTTGCGGCCCAGCCAATATAATAGTATGTAAGAAACATTTTAATTAAAATTTCCTAACTTAATTTTTACAATATCCTGTTATAAATAATTATTAATAACAAACTTCAATGTTCACTAATGACTGATTACTATAATCGTGTTGCATTCATTTCCCTTACGCACCTTACACACAGGCGCACCATTTCTCTCCACTAATACAAGCAGCAAATATTTTAGCAGCCAATTGCCATTCCATTAGTCTTGTACTGACTTGTTTGGTGTGCGCAACAGGAAATATTTTGCTTTTGGAGAACAAGAAAAATAGGTTTATTTGCATTACGCTTATTAATTTGTGCAGTTATTCGGTGTCTGGTAAGTTAATGTTCAAGAAAAAAATCTTAATTTTTATTAAAATGTTCTATTCTTTTTTTTTCTTTTTCCTTAAATCCTATTCTTTTATGTTAACAATTACTCATTTATTTCAGCCCTTTGTATTTAGCATGTCTCTATCGAAATAAACCTACGTTTCTATGAAAATTGAAGCTTTTGTTTTTTTGCAGCCCACATAAACTTAAGCCTAGTTTATTTGGCCCGTGTTAGCCTATGAGTTTGACATGCTTGGGTAGAACATTGTCCTGACATGCCAATGTTCTGGATTCAATCCCCGGTAAGGGCACATATAAAATTTAACAATGATCCAGGAACAGCTAGTCAAATGTCTCTGTGCCTCCATGTTGTATCTCTGTGTGAGTCCTGAGTACACCTGGATAGAGTTATGCATGCTCAGGAGGATCCCCAATACAGGGTCCTAATGAACAACTAGGTGGCACTCAGGAGTCCCCAAGAAGAAGGCCAGGAAATGCTGAACTAACAGTAAGTGAGCTAAAAAGATTACATTCAAGCACTGATTTTGTAGCAGAGTCAATTAACTGCAGAGGAAAAAGCAATGAAGTTGATACAAAACTTGACCTAATTGCTGGACACATCATTTTTCCATGACAAATGATTGATTGTTATAAGAAGTTCGAATGGTTATAAGTGATATATTTACATATGACATTTACCCAGAAACAAGAGAAACAGTTTATCAAAAGAATTCAGAAATTATTTTTTTAGTACCTCAACAAAAAGGCTATGCTTCCTATCTCCTAGGCTTGTCTGAAAATGAAAAGCTATATTTACAATAATATACACATCTGACTCTTGCATAGATGTGCCCTTCATTCATTATTTTAACTGACCTGGATGTCTGCCTAAGTTGTCAGTAATGGTGTTTTCAAAATGTAAAAGCAAATACAGCTTTGCCTTATTCCACACAGCAGGCTTGTTCCAAGTGCTAAAACTGACCTATCCAAATGAGGCTCCTCTCTTGATCTTTTCCATCCAGTCCATAACATTTGTATTCATTTCCTATCGCTGCTCTAACAAATTACCACAGACATAGTGGCTTACAGTTTTGTAGGTCAGACATCTGATGCGGGTCTCATCAGGCTGCAGTAAAGGCATTGGAAGGGTACATCTTTGGGAGGGCCTTTATTTTGCCTACCACACCACTGCAAGAAGGTCTTGGCTTCCACACATTGGGCATCTCACCTCTGCAGCATTTTCAGGCTTTCTCCTCTCCTTGCCCAATATCATACAGAAAAAGTCAATGTCAAATGCACAGGGGCTATTATTCTCACTTGCACTAGCCTCTGTTTTATTGGAAACCTGAATGGTGGGACTTAGACTGTTCCTCCATAAAGACCCAGCCTTTGTCACCAGCTGCAGATTCTCTACAAAGGGTCCAATAATATATTTCTATTTTCCAATATTCATACTCAATATATGCAGAACACAGCCCTTTTGTAAACCATTAATTTTATCATAAAATGAAAAAGGTGAGAGAACATAGCAATAACTCTTGGTGTTGATTACTTCCAGTATAGTTGCTTCAAAAATTACTTCAATTAAGACAAAAAAATTTTAGTGACTGAATCAATATTTAAAAATATAAACAAGGGGGAGGAAAGATTCTCCTTTAAAGTTAAATAGATTTTAATTAAACAATTTGTTAATTGATCTACCACTTAAATTGTTATTAAAATCATATGCAGCCCAGCTGGTGTTGCTCAGTGATTGAGCATCGACCTATCAACCAGGAGGTCACGGTTTGATTCCTGGTCAGGGCACATGCCTGGGTTGCAGGCTTGATTCCCGGAAGGGGGCGTACAGGAGTCAGCCAATCAATGATTCTCATCATTCATGTTTCTATCTCTCTTTCCCTCTCCCTTGTTCTCTGAAATAAATAAAAACATGTTTTAAAAAAAACATATGGCCCTAACCGGTTTGGCTCAGTGGATAGAGCGTTGGCCTGCGGACTCAAGGGTCCCAGGTTCAATTCCGGTCAAGGGCATGTACCTTGGTTGCAGGCACATCCCCAGTGGGGAGTGTGCAGGAGGCAGCTGATCGGTGTTTCTCTCATCGATGTTTCTAACTCTCTATCCCTCTCCCTTCCTCTCTGTAGAACATCAATAAAATATAAAAAAAAAACATATGCAAAGATTTGGCTTTTATGTTGAAAATAAAGCTAATAGATATTTTTTCCTATATCTGAATGCTTTCTTGATACAAATAAAAATATGTTACAATTCAGTTAAAGAAAATTCCAGTATGAACTTAATGCTTTTACGTTTGAGCAATCTGCATAAGAGTAAGTGCATGTAAAAGGGGCAAATGCCTCATCTCCATGACTGTGATCCTATTTTCTTAGTGCCCACATCTGTTCCATATGGTGTAATTTAGGATATAACTTGCAAACCTGGAAAGCACATTTAATAAGATGGTCTTATGACTGTATAAGGTCCAGCTGTCACCAAGATTACCTCTCTTCCTTCCCTTCTTTATTTTTCCCCCTAGCACTTACCATTTCAAATAGTATATAATAAGCTCACTTATTTGTGCAGAGAAAATGGCTATATCGATGTGTAACAATGGTTATGAGGCTCCCTGCCCTTTGATGTAGCATCAATAGTGTGAGTTGCACAGGATGGAATATTACATAAATAATAGTAATGACATCACAGAGCCAAGGCAAGGAATATGACATTTATTGTGAATGAATCATTATTCTTTAAAGTTTTATTTGAATCCTTCTCTTTCCTTTTCACCTCAGGGGGTAAAATGTTCATTTGATTTTTTTTATTGTCCACATATCTTCTGTTGCTCAGTTCAATTTTCTTTACCTCAGGTGAATTGAACACAGCAACAGCAAAGTCCTCAGTGATCACAGGACAATTCTGGGTATCCATAGCCACAAGAAAGTGACTCAGCATGAGTTTTACAGACATCAAACTCATAGACTAATATCCCCGCCTGGCTGGCTTCATTGTGAGTATCAAGTCATCTCTGAAAAAGAATGCAAGTGCTCTTGCAAGTGTGGCTCAGTAGGTTGGCACGTTGTCCCCTATGCCAAAAGGTGGCGGGGTCCATTCCTGATCAGGGCACATACCCAGGTTGCAGGAAGCAACCGATATCTCTCTCTCTCTCTCTCTCTCTCTCTCTCTCTCTCTCTCTCTCTCTTTCTCTCTCTCTCTCTCAAAGATATGAGAGAGAATGCAAGTTGTTTAGAATGTTCTGCCTTGCCCAGGAAATCAAGTCACTTTCCCCAAAACAAGCTCCAGTGGAGCTTAGGAACCATGAATTCCCTTCCCACATGAACTGATGGCTCTGTGGCCTGAAGTAAGTCCCTAAATTCTCAATCCCACTACTTATCTGTACAAAGAACATTCTCTAGTAGAAGAATTAAAGCTTCCTCTCAGCTACTCTGTCCTATTTTAGTTACTAGAATGAAATGACCATCCTCCAATTACATAAAACATGCTTGGAATTCAAAGGCACAAAGGATCATAACAATATCCAGAAACAGGTTATTTTTTCCAGGTGGTATCTTGAAGTCCATTATACACCTACTTTAAGAACAAAGAGAATGGCTGATGAGGGAATTCCTATTTCAGCCTATCATTCATTCTATAGATAAAAGGAAGACCTGAGAGCAGCAGACTGTCAATCATCTTCTCATATAGCCTCAGAAATGAATATTTAACTCACTTCAAGCATCATATGTTGAATTCCAACTATATGCCATAATGTGCTGGTTGGTAAAAATCACAATGAGAAATCAGACAACATCTCTAATAGTAAGATTAATCTGATCAAGATGACTGAAACATTTTTAAATACTACTTGCAATACAATATGCTAAGTGTGACAGTAAGTGCTAGCACAAGTAGTGCAAGGATCAAATCTAATTCATTTTGACACAATGTCTGCACGTCCAAGGAACTAATGGCTATGTACTAAAACCATGCACTGAGAGAAGATAAAATTAACTGCCTCTAAAACAGCGGTTCTCAACGTATGGGTCGTGACCCCTTTGGCAATCGAACGACCCTTTCACAGGGGTCACCTAAGACCATCCTGCATATAAGATATTTATATTACGATTCATAACAGTAGCAACATTACAGTTATGAAGTAGCAATGAAAATAATTTTATGATTGGGTCACAACATGAAGAACTGTATTTAAAGGGCCAGAAGGTTGAGAACCACTGCTCTAAAAGCTCACATTGAAACAGGACCTATGCTTTGTGCTAAATAATGACAATAATTTGTCCATTCTACATATGTAGGGTAAAAATCATGATGGAATGTAAAGGGAAATAAAAGTTAATGATTTTGGAACAAAGCTGCATGATGCAAGTGCTCTGTTGGGAATAAACAAACAAGGAGCAAGTTAGAGGGTTCTGTGAGATGAAGGTCAGTTTCCAGGCCATTCCGCAGAATCAATACAGTGCCTTGGATTTGCAATAGATCTCATAAGTCATAGATTGACTGGGCCATGTATCAACCTCCACCCTGCACAGCCCTCAGTGCGTCTCATGGACAAGTACTGCTGAGCAAAAATCTGTGATAAGACTGCACTTGGAGTGGAATACTGCCCACATATAGACTGGCAGGGAAATGGAGTGGACAGCCAACAGCAAAAAAAGTACCATCACTTTCAGGAGACCATATGTCAATTCCAGAATTTATTTCCAAAGTCAAAATTGAAACTGCCATGAGAAGCTTCCTCTGAAATTCCACTTCATAGATGAGATTTGACTCAATGAAAATTGACATTCTGCACAAGTGAGAAAGGCCCAGAGAATCATATTAATGTCCAACTTTCTTTTGGATATGGTTTTCAAATGGAAAAATATTTGAAGAAATAGAATTTTTAAAAAAAAACAGAATGGGAACAATAAGCACTAGGCAATAGCATTTATTTCTCCTATATTGACTAAGTCAGGCATGCTAACAGTAAACAAAATAGTCAAAAATCTCTGCCCTCCTAGAGCTTACATTCTACTAAGAGGAAACAGAAAATAAATAAATAAATAAATAAATAAATAAATAAATAAATAAATAAGCAAGCAAGCATTTCATACATAGTATATGAGAAGGTGATCAGCACAATGGAGGAAAACAAAGCAGAAAAGGCAAGGAGATAATTTGAGGGAGTGGGGCTGTATTAGTCAAGCTGCTATGAAAGTATACTTTTTTCAAATACTCCAAAAGTGCTCACTGTCCAGGCAAAGGGAAGCCAAACACGTGGCTTCATCCACTCCAGTATGTAGTTTGACCTCTTAGAGCTAGCAATTAAAAACTATTCAAGGCAGGCATGCTTAGGAAACATTCCCCAGGCCCCTGTCTCATTCTAGCAATGTATTTGATGGGCCAGAAAGATAAAACTTTGGCTATAATAATATCTAACATTAATATTACATTTTCTATGATCATCCACATTCTAAGAGCTTAGGTATGCTGACTAACTTAATCCTTGTGTCACTTCCACAAGGCGTATGTATTATCATCCCATTTTTCATATGAAAAGACCAAGACAGTGAGGTTCACTCTGAAGACTGGATTTGTCATTTGAATCCAGATGTTCTGGCCCAGAGACTGTGCCCTTAACTACCACTGTACAACAACATGTGCCTGATTCTAATTGTCTACCTGACATCTCCAATCGGACAGCAGACGGGCAACATGAAATTAATGTGCTCAAAATAAAACTTTGGATCCTTAATACATCTTTCCTCCCTCTTTTTCCATCTCTGCACACCTGCTCCTCACCAAGGCTTCCAGAACTGTCTTTATAAATAGCACACCCTTCACACAGCTGCTCAGGTCCAAATTTAAGCCTTGATTTATCTGTTTCTCTCTCGCCCTTTATTTGATCTGTCTGAAAATCCTGAGAAATATTTCTCAAATCCAGTGACCTCTGAACACTTCCAGGCTGCTGTCAGGTCCACCTACAGGACTAGAACAGCCTTCTAGCTAGTTTCTCCGCTTCCCTCTTGCTGTCAAAAGTCACTTTTCTCTCCTAGAGATAGGAGTGACCTTCTGAAATAAAAATCAGATCATATCATGCCCTTGCTTAAATGAGCCTGAAGGCTTCTATATTAATCAGGGTTCCCCAGAGAAACAGAATCAATAGGCGATAGATAGATGATGATGATGATAGATAGATAGATAGATAGATAGATAGATAGATAGATAGATAGATAGATAGATAGATATTCATTTTAAGGACTTGGCTGATGCAATTATGGGATGGGGGTGGGGTGGGGTGGGGGTGGGGGTGGAGGCTGGCAAATCCAAAATATGCAGGGTAGGCTGGCAGGCTAGAAACTCCCAAAAGAGTCCTGAGTCCAAAGGCTGGAAGCTCAGGCAGAATTTCTATGTTCCAGGCTGGAGGAAGAATTCCTTCCTCCACAGGGACCTCAATCTTTTTCCTAGTGGCTTTCAACTGATTAGATGAGGCCACCCACAGTATGGAGGGCAATCTGCTTTAATCAGTCTACTGATTTAAATGTTAATAACATCTAAAAAATACTTCACAGCAACATCTAGACTGGTGTTTGACCAAACAATTGGGCACCACAGACTAAGAAGTTGACTCATAAAATTAACCATCAGAGCTTCCCATTCCCATTACATTCAGAACAAAACTCATGGCCTATAGGGTTTTTTTTCTTCTCACCTTCTCCATTCTCTGGACCACTGGGCCTTCTGTTCTGGGAACATGACATGATCCTACCTATCTGCAAAAAAAACACACTTTTTTTTCCTGTTTCTTGTACCTGAATGCTCTTCCCTCAGAACACCATGTGGCTCCCTCCTTCACTTAATTTAGGTCTCTGCTCCAATGTCCTTAGGGAGACCTTCCCAATTAACTTATCTCAAACAGACCAGGACCCCTATACTGCTCTCTAATCCCTCTCTCTATCTGCCTGCATAAAACTTATCAGTGCTTAAAAACATATTATGTGCTTGTTTACTGTTTCCCCCTGCCCACCAGAATGTTTTACTTAAAGGCCTAATTCTATTCATTGTATAGTCAAATAGTTCCTGCCATATTGTAGGTGCTCAATGAATGAGGCTGTGAAAGTGCATTTTTTAATCGTTTGATAGAAAGGAATTGTAAAAATATTAAGAAATATTTCACATATTTATGATGTAAATGAAACTATAAATATTACTTTTGCTATAACTTGTATTCCACGCAATATTCTTCTGTTGTAATTGATTTTTGTTTTCATCTAAGGTATTTGCCAATCTTTTGTTTGTGACTTTTTTTAAATCTGAGGCCATGAATCTATTTTTTTCCTCCCAGAACATTACACTTGGAACAACCCACATAATCAAAGCACACTGCACTTGAATAACCACCCTTCAAAAAATCATGCAACTCTATGTTGTACAGCAGCTCTCTAGCACTTATTTGTCTTGCATAATTATAACTTTAAAGCCTATAGGTAACAGTAAATACAGTGTTGTGCACTTAACAACTTGATACTGGGCTAGATCTCATGCTAAGTGTTATCACAAATAATATAATAATCAAGTGAGGAAACACAAGAATGCCTTTGGAGGTGATATGTTTATTACCTTGTTTGTGGTGATGCATATGTACAAACTCATCAAAATGTACACTTTAAATACATGCAACTTTTTTATATTAAGTACATATCAATAAAGTTGGAAAAAAATCAGTGAAGTCCACTCCTCCCCAGAGCTTTGACCTTCAGGTTGACTATACTGCAGCTCTGCCTATATATCACCCATTCTTGACTTGTTGTAGCCCATTACATATCTTAAAAACAGCATCAAGCCAGGAATAGAACCAATATAAAAAATGCATTTATACAGTGACTAATAGTAACGTTTTTGATTTTAAAAGATATTGCTCATCATCTCATCATATAAGCAATTCAAGAGGATTTGGGGTACTCCTGCTTCCAAGTTTGCAAATTAAGTAACCGAAGAAAAATTAATGCTACCGGATTCTGCATTGGTTATAGACACACCTTAGGAAGTAGGAGGGGAATTAAAGCAAATCTCCTGTTTGACTCCTCTGTGTTTGGCAGAGAAGGCCATTACTGGGCATTTTATATGCCATATGTCCTTTTTCCTCATGATAAACAGAGATCCAGAGGGTTCAGTGACTGTCTGTGGTCACAAGGATGGTCCCTTTGCAGAGTCAAAATCCAAACCCAGGATGCTCTGACTCAACCTTTGTTCTTCTCAGTGACCTGGCTGCCCGGAGGCAGGACCCCAAGACTCCAGGAACTCAATACGAGTTCCATAGATGGATGCTGAACTTAGAAACTGCAACCTCTAACTCTCAAGAATGTTTTCAGAAGGCTTTCCACTACCAGTCTATACAGCAAGAATCTCCAGCAGCCCAGGAAGACCTTAGATTCTGTCTGAAAGTTGACTGAGGAATGAAATAGTGAAGTCTCTGGGTAGACCAACAGTTCCTCTTGTCCTCTGCTACCAGGACTGTGGCCACAGGAGAGAGGCCTCTCTTTCCAGCAGATAAAGGTCTCAGCATGACCTCCAACATGTGACTCTTCCAAACATTTTATGAATACTATTCTTTCATTTATCCTCCATGAAAAAATAAATAAATAAATAAATAAATGAAGTGGACATTTTATTTATGAAATGGATATATATTTATACACACACACACACACACACACACACACACACACACACACACGCAACTGGAACACTGGAATGACCAGAAATGACCAGTCACTATGACATGCACTGACCACCAGGGGGCAGACTCTCAACACAGGAGCTTCCCCCTAGTGGTTAGTGCGCTCCCACAGCCAACCTCCCATGGACGGGTCCCTCCCCCCCCCCCCCGCTCCCCCCTCCCCCCGCAGCAGCCAGCCAGCAGCCAGCAGCTGGCAGAAAGGAAGGCCCCAGCCAGCAGCCAGAAGGCCCTGATCAGCCCTGATCACTGGCCAGGCCTAGGGACCCCACCCATGCATGAATTTTGTGCACCAGACCTCTAGTTGAATTTATAAAAGAAATGATAGTTCTAGAGAGAATCCTATGAGCAATCATATGACTCATGTGAATTTCATGCGCCAACCTCTTGAGCTTTACTTTCCTTAGTTATAAAATGACAAGACTGGGATTCTACAAAATCCATTCTGGCTGTAAGGGTCTGAGAGCTAAAATCAATTAAAACCTGCAATTTTTTCCTCTCAAATTACACTTCACCTTATTCATTTTTCTCAGTTACATATAATAATATTCTATTAAAAATAAGCTCTTCCCCCACCTTTCATACTCCTTGTCTTTTCATTTTGTTTCTTCTCTTTGTACATCTCAGCAATCACGACTTCAAAAGTGCTGCTCTATTTTGTGCTGAGTTTTATTTCCTTCAGCCTTCCTCTTTCTCTGAACAGCAGGTGCCAGAATAACAAGGCAGTATGAAATTTACCAAAACAATGTGTTTATATAGTGAACTACCTATCTAAAACGTAATGCTCTTCAACTCTAAATCAGATGTCTTGCCATATGCTGCAAGGTGCAAAGAACAAGGACCACTATAAGACTAGAACCTAAGGTATAGAGTCCCAAAATTACTTTGGTGAAGAACAAACATTAATATGCATCTTTTTACTACATCTTTATATAACAGTGTTTTCAAACACTCTTCAACTGAAAGTGTTCTGTTTATAGACTATTTAATAAGGTCCCAATTAAAAACTATTCACAGCATGAACAATTCTTTAATTTAAGCATATTAAAACAAGTCATAGTGGAATTCCTCATGGAGCTGAGCTATAAAATGTAATTCTTTTTGAACAAATAAATAAAAGACATTTCAAGATTAACACCTTTCCTTGTGAAATTTACTCTGTGATTATTTCTGTGATAGTCCTCTCTCAGATGAATTTGTTTTCCTTTAATAAAAGTTAAACAGAAAAGGTCTTTGTTTTAAACCAACAAATAGAAATCCCCTATTTGATTCTACTTAAAGATATGTTTGAACTTCTCCTGGATTGGGGATATTAGCCATTGCTTGCTACCCACCCAGGATCAATATACTAGGAAAGCTGAGTAAGTCATTGTATTTTCCTGTTTTCCTATATCTGACATTTCTACTTCTCTCTTCCTCTGTGAAACCATTACCCCACCCAAAATGGGGCCAAGTTTGTATGTTCCAGTGAGGACATACTAGAAATAGTCATCTCTGGGTTCAAATTCAACCCATGCTCTTACAGCATAGATGGTTTTCTTTTAAATCTAATTCCTACATCATGGGCACCTTATCAGCAATGATAACCTCTAACAAATCAAGGTCTCTGCTGGAATTTAGCATTGGGTAGCACCCATAAAGCCTGCATAATGCATCAAATTCAGTATATTTGCTATCTTGTATTCCACACTAGGCACCCTGGTGAGCACCACAGGTAGAGTTTAAAAAGTTATATTGCTTGTCCTCAATGAGGTTGTTATATTTCTAGGAGCCCAGGAGGACCAAAATATTCCTCCAAATGGCCTGACCATGGGGTCTGAGAGTCCCACGTTTCTCATTATTTCGGAGTGAGGCATTGAAAACAATCATGAGATCACCAGTATGCAATCTCATTAACCCTTACAGAGTAGGACGCATGAGAGTCAACTCATGGACATTCTCAGTACTCACTAACCCAGTTATCCCAACTCTACTGATAATTAAAACCATCACAGAGATTTTTTTCTTTAATGCAATAGGCTGGACGTGGAGAGCAGGAACCTGTATATTCAGCCAGATTTGGAAACTAAAACCTCATTTGTTCTCTTGCTTTCTCTCATTTCCCTTCTTCTTCTCCTTCCTTCCTGTCCTCTCCTTCTCCTTCTCTTCCTTCTTCCTCTTCTTTCCTTCTCTTCCAGCACCTCTTCCTGCTTCTCTCCCACTTCCTCTCCCTTCTTCAAATAATTAAATAATAGAAATAAAATATTTCTGTTGTATTCTTCTAAAATATCTTATATGTGAAGATTCAGAATATGGTGGCCAGGACTGTCCTGCACCTCTACATTTTAACATTTGTTCTTAACTATCCAGTTACTAGGAGCATTCTAATTAAATGTGTAAAACAAGCATGTCAAACTCAAAGGCTAACACTGGCCAAATAAACAAGGTTTAAGTTTATGTGGGCCACAAAAAAAAACCAAAAGCTTTAATTTTCATAGAAACATAGATTTATTTTGATAGAGACATGCTGAATACAAAGGGATGAAATAAATGAGTAATCGTTAATATGAAATAATAGAACATTTTAATAAAAATTAATTTTTCTTGAATATTAACTTACCAGATACTGAATAACTGCACAAATTAAAAAGCATAATGCAAATAAACCTATTTTTCTTGTTCTCCGAAAGTGAAATATTTCCTGTTGCACACATCAAACAAGTCAGTATGAGACTAATGATGTGGCAATTGGTCGATAAACTATTCACTGCTAATATTAGTGGAGAGAAATGGTGCGGCTGCACGTAAGGTGTGTAAGGGAAATGAATGCAACATGATTATAGTAATCAGTCATTAGCGAATGTTGTAGTTCGTTATTAATAACTAGAGGCCCGATGCATGAAATTCGTGTAGAGTAGGCCTTCCTTCCCCTGGCTGCTGGCACTGGTTTCCCTCTGGCACCCAGGACCCGGGCAACCCGTGCTTCCCTCGCAGCCCCGGCCTCATCCAGAAGGTCATCCGGAAGGATGTCTGGTCTAATTAGCATATTATGCTTTTATTATTATAGATTATGTATAACAGAATATTGTAAAAATTAAGTTACAAAATTTTTTTATTATTATTGATTTTTTAAAGAGAGGAAGGGAGAGGAATAGAGAGTTAGAAACATCAATGAGAGAGAAAATCAATCAGCTGCCTCCTGCACAACCCCTACTGAGGATGTGACCGCAACCAAGGTACATGCCCTTGACCGGAATCGAACTTGGGACCTTCCAGTCCACAGGCCAATGCTCTATCCACTGAGCCAAACCAGTTAGGGCGTTAAGAAATTCTTATTAAAACGTTTCTTACATACCCTTATATTGGCTGGGCCGCAAAAATATTCATTGTGGGCCGCATGCGGCCTGCGGGCAGTGAATTTGACATGCTTGGTGTAAAAGATCCAAGAAAAACCTGGTCATTTTATTTTGTAGAGCTACTAAACAAAGGTCTTGATTGTTTTCATGTGAACCTTATCGCACACAAGCAGACAAAGGGGATCTTGCAGTGTTAGGTAGTCCTACACACAGAAAATTTGAAATATACTGTATCTATTCTAACAAATAGTCATGGCCCTTTAAGTATTTTCTCTATTATTTCAGACACACTTCACTTGTATATGTGCATTTCTGAGAGATCTGAAGGACTTCTCAAGGAGTTTTTATTTTAATTTCCATATAATTCTTTCAGAAGTTGCTTGCTTTTTAATAATACTTCTTAAGGCATAGTTTATAAGTGTTTATCACCTTTCATCCAGATTTTAAGGTTTTAAGACTTGAACATATATTAAATGAAGGTGTTTGAGGTTTTGTTTTCTTTGCTTTATCTCTCCAAAAAGCATTATATGCAGGTAATTATTTTAGTAAATGTTCTACTGCTGTTTATTTTATTACTTAGTTACTCTGGCTTTGTCATATCACTCCCATATCTTCAAGTCTAACTGCTAATTATTTTTCCATCAAATTTCTTAGGATTAATTTAAAACAAAGTTGATAACTCATTCATTTCAATGTGATCTGCTTCATTTTGCATAGCAAATATTTATTCCATTGATAAGTTCTATACACAATATTAATCAAATTGCAATTAAAAACTAGGAATGTATGTCTACTGTCTCAACAAGATTACTCTGAATTATTTGTTTTTCTCTTCTGTGAAAGTGTTTTTCCTTTCTCTAAAACTTGTCAAACAATGTTGTTTTAACTTATTCTTAATCACTTTGGGAATTCTTTTTTATTTGTAGTTAATGAATCTTTGCATGAAAAGATCTCTCTTCTGATCAGGGAATATTCTTTTTTTAAAATATATTTTTACTGATTTCAGAGAGGAAAGGAGAGGGAGAGAGAGATAGAAACATCAATGATGAGAGAGAATCACTGATTGGCTGCCTCCTGCACGTCCCCCACCGGGGACCAACTAAGCCTGCAACCCGGGTATGTGCCCTTGACCAGAATCAAACCCAAAACTCTTCACTCTGCAGGCCAAGGCTCTATCCACTGAGAAAACCAGCTAGGGTGATCTGGGAATATTCTTTTTTATTATTATTATTGATTTTTTAGAGAGAGAAAGGGAGAGAGATAGAGAGTTAGAAACATCGATGAGAGAGAAACATCGATCAGCCGCCTCCTGCACATCTCCCACTGGGGATGTGCGCGCAACCCAGGTACATGCCCTTGACCGGAATCGAACCTGGGACCCTTCAGTCCGCAGGCCAACGCTCTATCCACTAAGCCAAACCGGTTTCGGCTGGGAATATTCTTAATCAATTATTTGATTAAAAGCTAATTGAATCAAATTAAATTGGGTTTTGCCCTCTGATTTATTTCAAATCTTTCTTCTCATTCAATATTAAAAGTAACTTAATATAAGTAAATGTAAACTATTTATCCAACTATTTTGAGATCAATAACACCAGCATAGGCTTCGTATTAGGTTCATATTAAGTAAAGTGCGCACACACACGCACACACACACACACACAACTGTCAAAAAATAAAAAGTGTACTGGTAGACTGACAAAAATATTTAAAACAAAAATAAATAAATAAATAAAAGGTATATTTGGTTGATGAATTTTCACAAGTGAATATTAGGCAAAAGCCTCCCGCCAGTGACTGCACATAAGGATGAAACTCCAGCTCCTGGGTGCTGCCATCATCGACCCAATGTCCCCTTGGCTCAATGCTGTGCCCTTTGGATATCCTATTCCTTAAATAAATTCAATTTTTCTTTATCCACCATCTGAGTTGGCTATTTAGCCTGCATGCATGCACCACCATGCTAACTATTCAAGTAGCAAACAGAGGTGTAAATGTTGAAGTATTCATGACTATAATCCAGGATAATTTAACAAATGTAACATCCTATTATACCATCACTTCCTGGATTCCTGTGTATATATACATATTTAATTGCTTTACCATTGAATTAAGAAAGCATTTTATGAGATTCAAAATACTCCTTCCTAACTATAGAGTGTTAATATTTTATTTTGTTGAGCCATATTACATGTGTAATTCACTGAGGTATGTAAGTAAAATCTGCTTATCCTTTAAAAGGTAAATAAATACTCTAAACTAAATATCTTCTAAGTCCAGTTTTAGGATAAGACAAAGGGGATGGGTAGAAAAGTGTGTAGTCATTTTATCACACTGAGAATCAAGCCTGGATTGCCTCCCATGACAAAAAGATAGAGGGCTATGATGAAGGCAGAATTTTTCAGAATAAGACACAAATTTTCATATGTTCAGACAGGTTGCTCTTCAAGTCACTCAGTACACAGATAGGTTAAACCCAGATCTAAAATCAATATTTATGTGCCCTAAAGTTTCCAACTAGGAAGGCAAAGAGGCTCAGATATCAATCAATACCCAGCATGGACAGTGACAGGCGAAATATGGAATTGCTGGCATCAAATTTAATCAGTTTTCAATTCTTCATTTTTTCTAAAGGATTAAATATGTCCAGATATTTGGGAACCTGTTGTTAGGCAATGTGTCTGAATTAGTAATAAGTATGAAGAGGTAGCCACGATAAGAAGGGAAAATATAAAGCTAGCACTATTGGCTGTGGAGATGGTACTTGCAAATTGCTAAGATACATTTTAAAAAAAAAAAGAAATACAACTTAGAGCACAGATATTAAATATTAAATGCATTTCCTGTCTCTCGTCCACAACCTTAAAGGCAGGAGCTGTTTTACTCATCCACCATAACAAATGCCTTTTACAGTAAACTACATTCAGTAGCTTGCAAAGCAAACACAGCACACAAGCTCACTACTACGTTATGCTCCCTCTCCTCCCAACCCTGCTCTAACATGGCCTCCCCCGTTCACCTCTCCCAGAGAGCACTGCAACTGGCATGTTTCCCACCAACTCCTGTAAATCTTTGGTCCAAGGTTCCTTCCTTCCTTCACCCTGGCCTATTTCACAACTAGAAGAAAGTAGACAGAATACAGGCTCAGCAATAACCAAGTCAGGAAAACATTTCTCTAGCATATGATCTCAAATATAGTGTACAGATCAGGTCCTCAACAAGCACTGGCAGTTCCTTGTCCTTTATCCACATGTTTCCTCTGAATCTTCGATTGACTCAATGAAGACATCCTCATGCTTTCCACTTAGCAGACCATGTACAGAAAATGAAAATGTGAGTGTCTTCCTGAGTTAGGCACCATGGTCATGGTTTACCCCAAGCAAAATCATTGAAAAACCCTTCTGGTCAGTTCTCAGTCATGAAAAAAACAGCTGTTAGGGCTGGTGTGTGGGTCTTTCATCTTCCACAGGAGTCACTTCTGAAACTCAGTTTAGTTTGAGAGAAGTGGTACTGGTGTACCTACAGGAAGCCAGGCCTAATGGTAGGTGCTTATAATATATTTCCCTTGAGGGCCTTTTGGAGTTAGGAGGAATCCAAACCACATAGAGGGATAGTCCACAGCAGGGACTGAATTATGCATGAAATGCAAGGATAAGGAACTTAGATTTACTGAAGGAAGAGACTTGAATGTGGTAGGAGACCCACAACATTATCTACCTCCACCAGTGATAACTCCTTAAAGCCTTGTGGCCTCACTACCTTGCTCACCAAACCACAGTGGATGCCTAGATTAATAAACACAAATTCCTTTGATGGCAACTGAACACCACAGTAAGCATTCAGCATAGTTCTCTTGATCTTTTCTTCAAGCAACACTAGGTTTCATCTCTTCCGTGCTGCCACCTAAAATATATTCTTTTCCTTTTGTCAGTTGTTGAAACCCTCTATTTTTTCCCCACAGTATAGCTCAAGACTTACTTCCTCTAAGAAGCATGTCTATATGCAAATACTTCCTTCCCTATTGATTTCCTTCTCTATTGCATTATCATAAATATGTTCAAATGTTATCTTGAAACAGTCTCTGTTGTCTAAAATATTGTCTAAGTTACCTTGTTTCCCTACAGGGATTAAAATCCAAAAGACAATGAATATAGGGTTTTAGCAGATTATGCAAAAATCAGGAGGTTGTGAAAGCAGCACCTCCCCTCATTGACCCTCAACTCCCAGGCTCAGCTGTTTTCTGGACAGTGCAGCAGCCATACATGGATCATCTAGGATGGTCTCTTTATCCCATGATCCTTAATTTCATCTGTAAAGACTCTTTTTCCAAATAAGATCACATTCACAGTTCCTGGGAATTAGAACACAGACTATCTTTTTTCAGGTCACCATTCAACACATTGAGATAACCTGATTACCTGAATTTTTTTCATTAACATGGGTGGTTTACAATGCATACTCATCACTTAGTTTAAGTATGGCAAATCATTAAGTCACCTCCTTCTCCTGAATTATTGAAATGTGTTCAATGAACACTTGCTAGGTGCTTGGGGTGGCGGAGGGAGGGGGGTTGGGGGGGGAGAATAGATGAATTGGGGGGGGGGGGAGAATAGATGAATTAAGTCTTCCATTACAATATAACATAGTAGGAAAAACAAACATGTACACAAGTGCAGGGAAGTTGAATAAAGGAGAAAATCTAATGCTTTGCAAGCAAGAATAGGGGGAGAGTAAAGACTGTTCCTTTTCCTGTTTCTTCCTCAATATCACTCTTACTAGCAAGCACTCAAATACTTATGTGTATCACAACCACCCTAATAGCTGATGTTTTGGTTTATTTCTTCTATGAACACTTTGCTAAATGTGATATTATGAAGTTCACTAGAGGCCCGGTGCAAGAAAATTCATGCACTCAGGGCGGAGGGGTCCCTCAGCCCAGCCTGCGCCCTCTCGTAGTCCAGGACCCCTCAGGGGATGTCCACCTGCCAGCTTAGGCCCACTCCCCAGGGTATAGGGCCTAAGCTGGCAGTCAGACATCCCTCTGGCAGCCTGGGAGCCCTCAGGGGATGTCTGACTGACAGCTTAAGCCCACTCCAGACAGCCTTAGTGCTGCTGAGGAGGCAGGAGAGGCTCCCTGCCACCGGCACTGTGTTTGCAGTCGTCAGCCCTGCTTGTGACTCAGCGGAGCTCCCCCTGTGGGAGTGCACTGACCATCAGGGGGCAGCTCCTGCGTAGAACGTCTGCCCCCTGGTGGTCAGTACACATCATAGCGACTGGTCGTTCCCCTGTTAGGTTCAACTTGCATATTACCCTTTTATTATATAGAAAGGATATGACCCCAAAACCTGAATCTGTCATATTAAAAATATAGATTACATAAAAAATGCAATAACTGCCCAATAAACCTTCAAAGGAAAACAAAATATATAAGAGCTATAATATGGTTTCAAACTTATTTTCTTTAATAATGTGAAAGTCTTTGAAGAATATCTATAAAGCTATATGTGTGTGTGTGTAGATATGTGTACACACACACACACACACACACACACACATATCTATATCTATATCTTTATCTATCTATCTATCTATATATATATATATATATATAAAATCCTAAGCGACCGTTATGACCGGACAACTGGCTGGTAGCTATGACGCGCACTGACCACCAGGGGGCAGACGCTCAATGCAGGAGCTGCCTGCCAATTTACCATGGTCCCTCCCCACCACCCCCAGGTGGCCAGCAGCCCTAATTGGGACTGGGTGAGACGGCCAGGCTGAGGGACCCCACCTGAGAACAAGTTTGTGCACCAGGCTTCTAGTGTGTGTGTGTGTGTGTGTGTGTGTGTGGGTGTGTGTGTGAAGAAAAAACCATCTACCTTTCTAGAATTCTAGCTGCCTTTATTCCATATAGGACTAGAAATAGATACACATAAAACATTATCTACCACTAAAACTTTTACTAATTTTAACTTCTGCTTCGTGAGAACCATCACATTTCCATTTCTTTGTCTTTATCCATAATTCTGGGTCTTTATCCATGCAGAAGTAACACTAAATCACTTTCACAGAAGGAATGAACTTCTACTGCCAGCTCAGGGTCAACAGTCAGGGCTGGGATGGGAAGAAGTGCTGATTAATAGAGCTTTAAAGACAGGTTCAGATGTCTTAAAACAAGACAAATACCCAAAAGGGCTCCACATCTTTCATTTATAACATCTACTTCTAACCAAATTATATGGGACTACAATTTCCCAATGACAAAAGCCTGTTTCCTTTAGTTTGGGGGCACTTCAAGGGCAATCCAAGGATATAGTCAATACATTATAGATATGAAGTAACAGAAAGGAAATCAGGAAATGGAAACAGGGATAGTGTCCTCAGAGGATCAGGTAGAACACAATAGAGTCTCTATCTGATTATTATATTTAAGGGAGCAGATACAAGGAAGAGCACAGCTTGAATGTACTCTTTATTTTATTTTTTATTTTTTGTTAATACTCACCCAAGGATATTTTTCCATTGATTTTTAAGGAGAGTTGAAGAGAGACGGAAAGACAAAGAGAAAACTCAATGTGAGAGAAACACATCGACTGATTGCCTTCTGCAGGAGCCCCAACCAGGGGTCCAGGCCAGGGTGGAGCCTGCAACCAAGGTATGTGCCCTTGACCAGAATCAAACCTGGGACCCTTTGGTCCGCAGGCCGACGCTCTATCCACTGAACAAAACTGGCTAGGGTTGGCCTTGCCTGGCTTGGCTCAGTGGATAGAGAGTTGGCCTGTGGACTGAAGGGTCCCAGTTCGATTCTGGTCAAGGGCATATGACCGGGTTGAAGGCTGATCCCCAGCCGGGGGCGTGTAGGAGGCAGCTGATCAATGATTCTCTGTCATCATTGATGTTTCTATCTCTCTCTCTCTTCCTCACCCTTCCTCTCTGAAATCAATAAATATACATTTTTTTAAAAAACTGGCAAGGGCTGGAATGTACTCTTAATAAACACTTTGGGCTGCTGAAGAAGGAGGGCACTTTGTCTAAACATGGGTACAGAATTTTCCACAAAGGGCTCCTATCCTTAAAGCATTCACCTTTCTAATCCCCAAAGCTTAGCACAAGTTACATAAGAAAAATCTTTTTCATCAAAGTTAAAAAGAGAATATCTATTCATTCCATGCCTTGCCTACCTGGTTCCCTGTATACAGAGAATGCTTCCTAAGTGGGAAAGATGATCTAAAGTGGTAGAATTTTTTTTTAATGAATTGTTCTCATTCAAACAAACTATCAACAAGTATTGAGAAGCAGTTCACCTGCCTGCTGGCTTTGAGTTATTAGCTCAAAGCTGATTACCTAACAGTTTTTCTGTCAAAGCAGAGCCCAGCAGCTATAGATCCAAAGAATCCACCCTTCAGAAGAGACCAGCAGCCTGGCACTGTGAGCATATTGTGCTTCCACAGTAACCTCAGGGGGAGCAAAGTTCTGGATAGCAGCTCAGTATCAACTAAAAGTAGTCATTTGGGGAGTCAAAATTGAATTTATATCCACCTATATATTTTTTAATCAGTTTACTATTTCCCTGCTGAATTCTAAAAGCTTTTCCTCATGGTGCAAAAGGCTGTTTTTTTAGAAAAACATCTACAATATAGCATGATCAAGTTTACAGTTCTTTTTCAAGCAGATACTCATCTACATAAACAAATTTTCCAAAGAATGACAACTGCTTTGTCCTTTGAACCAAAGTTAGGGTCATTCAGAGATTTGGAAGGTGAAAAAGAAATAGCCAATGATTCTCATGAAGCAATGGTGGGCAGAGCGAGGGTTTCAGGCAATAGCAGATGTTACAATTCGCCAAGCCTTTCAGAATATCCTTCTGCATGTCACTCACTTCAGGGATATAGGCAAATGGATTCATTGGGAGAGGGATCTTGAAGTTTTTGAACTTACTAAAGACATTTTCACCTCCAGACCATCCATTTATCTTGAAAGCCTCTAATCCCCTGTATTAAATTCCTTCCAGAGTAATTTCTTATTCCTGACCAACTCCTGACTAATCCCATAAGGAATACAAATTACTCTCAGACTGGTTACTCTGATGTTTAAAAAGTAATTTTTTAAAAGTGAAACTGTTCATTTTATTTAGTCCAAACAACCAGAATTTAATTTAAAATTAGCATTTCCACTGAGTCAGATAATAATTGTAATTTCCAACCACACCCCATCCTCTGACATAATCTAGGATCATGTGATCATATGGTTGGTTGATTCAGTAACATCCATTTGACCAATAAGCAATGCACATCATTGAATGTTGACAATGACCCTGTAAATCATTAATATATTATTTCCAATTTGTAGTTAAAGACACCAAGGGTTTCATGACTTGTCCTAGACCCCACATCCAGGAATTAGAAGAATTTGAAGTCAAACCAGATATTGTCTTATGTCTGAATCTTTTCTGCCATAGTAACTGACTTTTTGCCATAGTTAGGAAGTAATGTTGGAGAGTGGGCATTATGAACATTTTGGGTAATCAATGTAAGATAACAACAGTATGCATTGTTTTGTGATAGCATCTACATTCTGAAATCTCTCCCTTCTGATATAGAAATTTTCCCAGCCAGCTCATGTAGTAGATGTGTGGTTTCCAAGATGTCATGAGAACCTACTACCACATGGGTCCCAGTGAAAGTGGCTCCCAAGACTCAGAAAAGCTCTAACAAAGGAGCTGACTACAGGAAACTGATTTAATACAACAATAATAAAAACAACAATCACAAAAACATACTTCCTCAGATGTCATGTCACTGGAAGACATGCTTGCCGTATTCTATGAAATGCACACTTCGATAAATTTCTCCCAAGAACCATCGCTTCCTTCAACTTCCTTAACCCAATTCTGGAAATACTGAGGCTCTTTCAGAAAAGATTTGCTTTTTGCTGGGAACCATGCAACAGCAGAGCTCTCCCTTTGGCAGGCAACCTATTCAAAATATGCCCACTGGACTGGAGAGGTTTGGCTTCACCTGGGGGCAGGAAATTGTACCACCAGTAATTTTCCCTGCCAATCCTTCTACATGACAAAGAACATATAGATACAAATAAACTAATCCTTCTCTGGGAGAGTAAGTGGCACCTGGCAGAGAAGATGTGAGTGAGGTACCTGGGGGATTGCCACAAGCAGCAGGGAGAAATGTCCACATAGGATGCCTGAATAAAACCTAATCATCTGCTGGGATAAATGGCCTCTGAAAGGGATACATGCTAATAATAGCATCAAGCCATAATGTTTTTAAACTGCCTAAAGGTTAGGACTCTTTGCGTATTTATTAAAGAATTCCTGAAGATGGCAACGCCACGGAAGTTCAAATAAATGAATCAAATGAAATTCTACAGAAAGAAATTGTGCATCCTGTTGATAAAGAAGATATTCAGGGACAGGTCACATTCTATACAAGACATAGAGAATTTTTATAGAGAGCCAGATGGATCTCTATAAAAATTGGAACCCACCCGCACTATCACCAAACCACGGCCAAAACAATGAAACAATGATGTTGGTACAGAACATAATTAGGAACAGGAAAATATTCTTAAAAGGATTTGTAAATATATGCTGTAACTCATTTTTCAAAACATTCTCCTTTATTTTCTGTCTCTACCCTGAATTTTGTAATAGTGAGGGTGGTTTTTAAAACATTTCTGTGACATCATTGATACTCCTCCCATAGAGAGATGGGAGTCTATCCCCCTCCTTAAATATGAGTGACTTGCTTGTAACCAATGGGATGCTGCATGACTTCCTAAGCTAGGCAAGGAAAGACGATGAAGCTCCCATCTGGTTCTCATGGAACACTCACTGTAGGGGAACTCAGTCTTTATTTATAGATGACTACTCTGAGATCACCATGCTAGCAAAGGTGAATAAAGAAACTCTTACCCACAATCCCAACTATGGTCCTAGCTTACCACCAGCTTCAACTCCCAGTCATGGGAGTGAGCCATCTTGGACATCCAGGCAGCAAGCTTTTAAATGACTACGGTCACAGCCAACATCGTATCACAATTGCACAATAGACTCCAAACAAGAGCTACCTAGTCAAGCCACCTCCAAATTCCACAGCCATGAAAGTATGACCAAGGAAATGATGGGTTTTCACACTATTATGTTTGGAGTATTTTGTTATGCAAAACATTGTTGACCACTCCCCAAACTTCCAACAAATAATAAGTTAAGATTTTGTAATGCCTTTCAATTGAAAAAGTGTAATCACAAAATCTCATTTATTTTTCTAAATATTATGTGAAACATGTAATTAGCACAAGTTGCAGAGACTGAGACAAATGTTTAATATCACAATTAAGACTCAGATCCATGTCATCTTATTCCCATGGCCTTCAACACTGTGCCAATTCTCAGATGCAGTGAAATATTTTAAGTGGCTAAAAATGTTACCTATTCAATGCTATATGATAATAAAAATGACAGCACTGGTCTTTTGCTCAGTATGTCCAGATATACTGTCTCTTCATACATTTATATGTTCTTATAAAATTTAAATAATAATAATAAAGCAATTCCTGGAAAGTCTACATGGCAGCCAATTCTTGCATTTCTTTACATTGTAAATAACATGGTGATTTCTCTGTAGTTTACCTTTAATATTATGAGCAACAGACCAGGTTTCAGGCAGTGAAACAAAGCTAAATTTTAAGCATAGACTGCTTAAAAATCACAACAACTCTCTGGGTTTCACATCTTTAAACACACACTGGGAATTAATTAACTGAGTCCTTAAAATTTAGAACTTGTTAATCCTAAAAGAGTTTGCCAAATCTGGCATGTTGTTTAGGTATTTTAGGTTCCCCTTATTAAATTTTTACAATGGATAAAATCAACAAAAACACATTTACTTTTTCCTATTAAGGGCACTGATGTGATGCAAAAGGTATAAAACATGCTTCAGTCAAACAAAAAGTTTACAGTCTAGTTGGGGCTATTTAGAGATAAATTAATATAATGTAGAAGAAAGCACACTGGATTAGCAATGTATTTCCTTGCATACCTAAAAAGGGTGCTATAAAGTTTAAGAATGGCCCTAGCCGGTTTGGCTCAGTGGACAGAGCCTGTGGACTGAAGGGTCCCAGGTTCAATTCCCGTCAGGGCACATGCCCAGGTTGTGGGTTCGATCCCCAGTAGGGGGCATGCAGGAGACATCCAATCAAGGATTCTCTTTCATCATTGCGCTCTCTCTCTCTCTCTCTCTCTCTCTCTCTCTCTCTCTCTCTCCCTTCTTCTCTGAAATCAATAAAAATATTTTTTTAAAAAGATTAAGAATGAAAATGCTTTATATCTCACAATACACTAACCAAAAGTAATATAAAATATATGTGTAAATTAAAACAGAAAAGTTTTATCCAAAATGGTAGGCAGATCCCATGGTATTTCTGCTGTTTTTAGGAATTGCTAAATTGTATCTTACTGGCTGATTCCACAGTGATGCTAAACTGTACCTCACTGGCTAATTCCGAAAGAGTAGCCCATTTCTGACTGACTGCTAACCACACTGATTACATACATCACATTGGAAGAAAAAAGAAAAAAACAAACAAACACGTTTTCCAGGAGTTGTAATCAAGGTAGACTTTAGTAAGATTCCAGGAATTCACCATCAAGTACAGTCACCAAAAGTTAAAGTCAAGCTGTGATTTATCAGCACAGAAAATGCCTAATTAAAGTGAAAAATGACAAAAGGAATTGTAAGATATATAAACCAGATACACAAAAAGGTTTATAAAAATTTTTATAAATTTCTTAGAGAAATTTATCTACAGTTAATGAGAATAAATATTTACATGGTCTATGGTTGCTATGAAGTCTCAATTTTTCTGAAGTTATTTTTTTCTATCACTAAAAGGATATGGCATGATCCACAGAAATGAACTGGAGAAGTAGGTACAGTTCTTTTGTACCAGGCACCTAATTTAATGCTGTAAGGAAAATATTGCTAAAAATAAAAAAATGAGGGCCTCTTGACCTAGAAGGTATTATGCTAAATGAAATGAGTCAGACAGAAAGAGGACAAATACCATATGATTTCACTTAAAAAAAAAAAAAAAGAGAGAGAGGAGAGCAGAGGAAATAGAGGGGTGGGTGGAAAAGATGAAAGGGATTAAAAGGTATAAATTTCCAGCTATAAAATAAATAAGCCATGGGGATATAATGTACAACACGGGGAATATAGTCAATAATATCGTAATGACTTTGTTCATGACAGATGGTTACTAGACTTACGGTGGGACTCACATCGTAAGATATATAAATGGTGAATCACTATGTCTGAAACTAATATAATGTATGTCACCTATACTTTAATAAAAAGTTTTAAGAAATATGAGCACCTCTTGAACATTAAGAATACAGACGAGAAGGTGCCTGTTTCTCTTGACTGCTATGTTTCAAAACAAATGCGTGGAGGAAGCTTCCAGAACGGGGCACTAACTTGTAAGCCAAGGCACCAATATCTTGATACTAACTGCCACCAAGTTGTATATAATTTTTTGGCCCAATTTTGGCCTCAATTTCCTCTCCTGTTAAAAGATACAACCAAAAGAGAGAGAGAGACACACATATGTACTACTCTTTGTAAGATTTTAAGCAATAAAACAAAATTTTTAAAAAAAGATACAACCGCAGTGGAATACGTCACGTTCAAGGAAATCTTACTGAGGAGGTTCCCGCTCCAGACCGTGGGAACCACCTCCTCCCATGAACACACCGGATCTCCAGCTACGCGAGGAACAACTTTCTTTGAGAAAAAAACAAAAAACCTAAAAACTGGCTGAGGTCCCGCGGCCCCAGGTGACGCAGAGAAGGCCCACGTGGCAGCAGGCCCCGGAGGCTGGGACACCATCTCCCCAGCACCCCGACCCGGCGAGGCGAGGCGAGGCGCGACCCACAGTCTGGGGGAAACTCCGAGCCGAACCCGGAGCTTCTCCCCGAGGAGTGAAGGCTTTGAACCCCGTGGGGCACCGCCGCACTTTAACACCCGCACCCGAGAGGCGGTCCCCATCGCGTGCAGGTTGTGAACCCAACGAGGCTCCCTTCTCTGAGCCCCACAAGATGAGCAATGGCTCACAGGCCTCGCGCTCCGGCTCACCGCCCAGAGTCCAGCGCGGGGCGCCGTCCAGGGACGCTGGACTCCGTGTGCGGAGGCTCCTGCCGGGGCCTGGGAGCGTCGGTCTGAGGCGGCATCTGTCTGGCTCACCTTTGGGAGCTGCGGGCTTCTCCTCAGGACGGAAACCAGCGGGAGCTTCCTCACGCTCGCTCTTCGGCGGCCAGGTCCCCGGGAGGGGAGTTTTACGCCGGCTGTGCCAGCGTTCACGGCCGGTGCCTGGTTTTACGTCTGGTGCCTGGTTTTACGTCTGGTGCCTGGTTTTACGTCCAGGGCCTCGGTTTTACGTCTGGTGCCTGGTTTTACGTCTGGTGCCTGGTTTTATGTCTGGTGCCTGGTTTTACGTCCAGGGCCTCGGTTTTACGTCTGGTGCCTGGTTTTACGTCTGGTGCCTGGTTTTACGTCCAGGGCCCCGGTTTTACGTCTGGTGCCCGGTTTTACGTCTGGTGCCCGGTTTTACGTCTGGTGCCTCGGTTTTACGTCTGGTGCCTCGGTTTTACGTCTGGTGCCTGGTTTTACGTCTGGTGCCTGGTTTTACGTCCAGGGCCCCGGTTTTACGTCTGGTGCCCGGTTTTACGTCTGGTATCTGGAATACGTATAGGACAGGGGTGGGCAAACTTGTTGACTCGAGGGCCACAATGGGTTCTTAAACTGGACCGGAGGGCCAGAACAAAAGCATGGATGGAGTGTTTGTGTGAACTAATATAAACTCAAAGTAAACATCATTACATAAAAGGGTACGGTCTTTTTTTTTTTTTTTTTTTTTTTTTTTTTAGTTTTATTCATTTCAAACGGGCCGGATCCGGCCCGCAGGCTGTAGTTTGCCCACGGCTGGTCTCGGGCCATGAAGTTATATCTGGTGCTGGGGACCATCTCTATATCCCTGGCTCTGGTGGCCAGCGGGGCTTACATTTGCAGTTCTATAGGACTGTGCATATTTGTACCCTTTAAAAACTGCCACCTGAGGCCCTGGCTAGGGAGACCAGTTGGTTAGAGCATCCTCCCCCAGGAAGGCCCAATCCCTGGTCAGGACACATATAAGAATCAACCAGTGAATGGGTGCAGAAGCATCTCTCTCTCTCTCTCTCTCTCTCTCTCTCTCTCTCTCTCTCTCTCTTTCCCTCTTTCAAATCAATAAGTAAAAATTAAAACAACAACAAAAAGAAAAAACACACAAAAACCTGCTACCTGAGGCGCTCACTTCCAATCAACCTAAGTCTGGGTGTTGACTGAGATTCACCACCACCACCACCTTCTGTTGGGTACTGACAGGTCTGGGCACATCCTCAACTGCGGGAGCCACTGGAAAATAAAATAGGCCTCTTGGACAATCACAGAAGTTGAGAGACAACCAAGAGTGAAGGCATGGTTACACAGTGAAGTTCATCTCCTGCAGGAGGCCACTCTTTCAAGACTGAGGGAGGTGGCTGTTTTATCTAATGCATAGAAACCAACACAGAGTAAAGCAAAATGAAGAAACAAAGGAATGTGTTTCAAACAAAACGATAAGGTAAAACCTCAGGGGGGAAAAAACAACTTAATGAAACAAAGATAAGTAATATAACTGATAAAGGAAATCTTATGAGCATTCATCAGTGTAATGAAGAAATGGAAGTGACTAACACAAGCAAGGTGGAGAAAAACACAAGGAAAAAGAAATAAACAAGAAAAATAGCAGATACTGAAAAGGACAATGAAGAGTACTACTCATAATCCTATATAATAAAAGCCTAATATGCAAATCGACCAAAGGGCAGAACAACCGGTGGGTGGGCAGCGCCAGGCCAGCCAAGGTGGGTGCCAGCGGGCAGAGGGAGGGGATGGCGATTGGGGGCGGCGGTGACCACCAGTCACCTCCCACAGAGGGAGGCCAGACTGCAGCTTAGGCCCACTCCCCATGGGAAGCGGGCCTAAGCTCTCAGTCAGACATCCTCTGAGGGCTCCTGGACTGCGAAAGGGTGCAGGCCAGGCTAAGGGACGCCACCTCCGCCTTTGAGTGCATGAGTTTTTGTGCACTGGGCCTCTAGTAGTGTAATAAAATAGCACTATTAAAACAGAGCTGATATTCAAGGTTTCCCAAACTTGGTACCTGACATTTTGGACTGGATAATTCTCTGCTGGGGGGGGGGGGGGGGCGCGCGGCTGGGAGTGAGGACTTTCCTGTGCATGGAGGGTATGTTTTATCAGCATCCATGGCCTCTACCCCCTAGATGCCAGAATGCCCCTTCCAGTGTGACAACCAAAATGTCTCAAGACATTGTCACACGTCCTGTGGGAAGAGAGAGAAATCACCCCAGTTGAGAACCACTGCAATAGAGTCACTAGATGATAACTTTCAGCTCCAAATTTTTATCTTCATAATATCAGACTATAACACTGTATAGCCTGCACCTGCCCTATCCTTCCTTTCATCCAACCTTTGTGATTATAGGTGCCATCTTAAAACTATAAAACTTGCTGAGCTGTTTGCCTCAATAACATTCCAACCTATATTGTAGGAATTGAAAACACTGTCGGACCCTGCCAAATAGATGACAACGTGTCCTGAACTATTGACATAGTTAAGAAACTCGATGAATACAGCTTCTGCGCTATTATCCAGAGACAGACAGGAATACTGTCATTTCTCCAAATAAAAGCACTCATCTGCAGTCATAAAAGATAGCCCATTACCATGGCAGGAAATCAAAGCTGCAATAGATTTCAAAAGAGAAGAATGAGGAGGAGAACACATAAATGATTGCTAGAAAATCTCAAGTGAGAACATACTCAACACATAAAAGGGAGGAGTGCTGTGCAGACCATCACAGTGCTGCATAGGGAGTGACCTGACTCTGCAGTGAACAGGGAGACCCTCAGAAAACTGGTGGCGATATGTCCAGAGGATCTAGATCAGTGATGGCGAACCTTTTGAGCTCGGCATGTCAGCATTTTGAAAAACCCTAACTTAACTCTGGTGCCGTGTCACATATAGAAATTTTTTGATATTTATAACCATAGTAAAACAAAGATTTATATTTTTGATATTTATTTTATATATTTAAATGCCATTTAACAAAGAAAAATCAACCAAAAAAATGAGTTCACGTGTCACCTCTGACACGCGTGTCATAGGTTCGCCATAACTGATCTAGACAGCCCTTTCCTTTGTCATCCGAATCATTTTCAAATTAAGTTGAAATCATGGCAAAGAAAAACCTACTGTTGTATTTCAGTCTGGCTACAGAAGTATTTCATTTGGAAGCTGTTAAATAGCTCATGAAATTAAAACACACCTGAACTCAAAGTCACTGTCTTCTTTCATTTGTGCTAAGACTTCAGGGCGTATTCCATAGGAGATTTTGAGCAAGAAACTTTAAAAACCCCAGGAAATATGTCTAATGAGCATTCGAAGAAATAATTGAGCTCTTGGAAATTTATAGCAAATAAAAATTGGATTTCATGAGTTATCTTTTCTACATAATGCTTTATAGATTCATTAAAATCATTTTTAATGGGGAATTCACATGACCTTCCCCTTCCAAAGTTATGTTTTGTTTATCTACTATGTTAATAATTTTTTTTAATCTTTAATAAAAAATGTTAGAGCAATTGTTTTTCTTCGTTTTTCTAAAGAATTTATCACAGCTTTCCCTTAAATAAGTATAGGTTTCCTGGACTATGTGGCTCAGTGGTTGAGTATTAATCTATGAACCGGGAGGTCATGGCTTGATTCCCAGTCAGGGCACATGCCCGGATTACGAACTAGATCTGCAGTGTGGGGAGTGCAGGAGGCAGCTGAACAATGATTCTCTCTTATCATTGATGTTTCTATCTCTCTCTCCCTTTCCCTTCCTTTCTGAAATCAATAAAAATATATACATTTTTTAAAAGTATAGGTTGAGCCGATACCGGTTTGGCTCAGTGGATAGAGCGTCAGCCTGCGGACTGAAAGGTCCTAGGTTCGGTTCCGGCCAAGGGCATGTACCTGGGTTGCGGGCACATCCCCAGTAGGAGATGTGCAGGAGGCGGCTGATCGATGTTTCTCTCTCATGGATGTTTCTAACTCTCTATCTCTCTCCCTTCCTCTCTGTAAAAAATCAATAAAATATATTTTAAAAAATTTAAAAAAGAAAAGGATAGGTTGGAAAGGGCACAAGATGCCTTGAATTCCCTCCTCTACCAATCGCCAGCTATATGATTCTGGTAATTCACTCAACATTTCTAAGAATCAAATTCTTATATATGGATTGGGTATAACAATTATATACTATCCATAGGGCAACTGTGAAAATAAAAAGAAATGACATATAGGAAAATGCTTTGCAAACTGTAAAGTTCTACCAAGTACCATTTTATTATCATCTTTTTTTGTTGTTATTATTGATTTCAGGGAGGAAGGGAGAGGGAAAGAGAGCTGGAAACATCAATGATGAGAGAGACTCATTGAGCGGCTGTCTCCTGCATGCCCCTCACTGGTGATTGAGCCTGCACCCCGGTCATGTGCCCTGACTGGGAATTGAACCATGACCTCCTGGTTCATAGGTTGAAGCTCAACCACTGAGCCAAGCCAGGCTGGCTCATCTTATTTTTGAATTAACATGAAATGTGACCACAGTATGGTTTACATAAAACTTTCCAGCATGAATCCTGACCTAAACCCTGAACCTGTCCCAAGGCCCTCTTTTCTCTGACTTCTTTTGTCCTCTGACTTCTTAGTGAGCCAAAGCAGCCCAGCCTAGGCTCATTTCCCCACCTAGTCCTCCTGTTATCCTAGACCAGTGGTTCTCAACCTTCCTAATGCCGCGACCCTTTAATACAGTTCCTCATGTTGTGGTGACCCCCAACCATAAAATTATTTTCGTTGCTACTTTATAACTGTAATTTTGCTACTGTTATGAATCGTAATGTAAATATCTGATATGCAGGATGTATTTTCATTGTTACAAATTGAACATAATTTAAGCATAGTGATTAATCACAAAAACAATACGTAATATATAAGTGTTTTCCGATGGTCTTAGGTGACCCCTGTGAAAGGGTCGTTTGACCCCCAAAGGGGTCTCAACCCACAGGTTGAGAACCGCTGTCCTAGACCCTTCTTTGCGTCACTGTCCTCAGCGTTAATAAATAACCTCTAAAATTTAAAAAAATAAAATCTTTCCAGCATGCAGATGACCAAGGCCTAAGGTTCCTTCACCTCAACTTGATTAAACGTTAGTCAGGTTTCTTCCTGACTCTATGCCATGACCTCCCCTCCAAGGAGGATTCTCTTTAGAAAACTTATAAATTCTTTCTCTGCCCCTTTGATATGTAAATCCTGGTGAAGGCCTCTTGTTGTGTTATAATCCAGGAAGGTCTATATCAAGAAGCTGGGAGCCTTCTCTTTGAAATGTTAACATCAAGAGAGAAAGCACCCCAATCTCCCTGTGTTTCTAGGAAGGTGGAAAGCTAACTTCCTTGGGCAGTTGGCTCTAAGTTGTAACACAACTCTGTCGTGGAGCTAAGAGAAAATTTACTTTTCCTTTGGGTAAGGCCAATTAGCAAACAGATGGCCTGTGACCCCTCCATACCCTTGCTATTAAAAACTCTCCCACACTTTGTTTCTGCAGAGTTAAGTTCAGACTTCAGTTCTGACCTCTCTGCCCTGTTGCACCAACTTTGAGTAAAGCCTTCCTTGGACTTTCAACTTTCCCCTCTCCAATTTTCGCTTTGAAACATATTTGCAAAAGAATGAAGCTATCCTGGGATCTGATTACAGTAAAATTTAACAGACCCTGGTTCTGAGACAGGCCAGTAAAGCCAGGACAAGTGGAACAGGGAAACTGAGGCAGATAGCTAAACCAACTGGCCAAGCCATTTACAGCCAGATACAGGTCACTTCCCTAAAGATAGCATCTAGGCTTCCGTTGTATTTCAGTTCTAGGCCCAGAAAACCAGGTGGGAGACTCCAGGACCAGCTGTAATGACTAAGCCCCGCCCTGCCCTGACACTGACCAATCAGTGGAGACCATGACCCTAAAAGAGCACACTGAGAAAACTGATGAATATTTTGCTAAAACCCTGCCCTGAGATCTCCCCTAAGATTCTGGTCTGTAAGAAAGAAAAAAAAAAAAACCCTGAACACAAGAAGCCAGCTTGAGCTCTCCCTCTGGGGTGCACTCCCTACCTTTCTCCTCCCCACCTCCTTCCCCCATAGGCAGCATCCCCTAAACTCTAAAGGACCCCATGAGACTTGCAACCAATGGGCAGTGGGAGCTTGTCCCAGGCTAACTCTCTGAACCTGTCTCCAAGGCCCCCTTTTCTCTGACTTCCCAGTGAGCTAAAGCAGCCCAGCCTGGGCTCTCCTATAGCTTCTTCTATGTTAAGCCCTTTCTTGTTTCACTGTCCCCAGTTTTAATAAATGTACCCTCATAGTCACTTGTTACTGGAGAATCAAACTCCTCTGTCACTCATGAAAGCAAGATTCTTGGGATACCACTTAAATAAGCATTTTCAGAAGCCTCCAAGGAAGAATGAGATGTGGTAAAGGCTTTATTTGCATCGAGTTACATTTCTAGGTTCGTAAAGTCCCCTGTCCCTTAAGCCAATCATGAAAGAGGTACAGCTGGGGTTCCAGTGAAGCCAAAAGCAAGGCCAGTGTCCAGAGCTTCTATGCCATGTTGCAGCCAGGTGTTGTTCAGCATCCAAGCTAATTAAAGCCCATTACTCCAGCCTGGCCAGGGTGGCTAAATGGTTTGAGTGTCGACCTATGAACCAGGTCACGGTTCC
Source organism: Myotis daubentonii (assembly GCF_963259705.1). Lineage (NCBI taxonomy): Eukaryota > Metazoa > Chordata > Mammalia > Chiroptera > Vespertilionidae > Myotis > Myotis daubentonii. The sequence continues at coordinate 40,299,279 of NC_081854.1, forward strand.
ATTCCTGGTCAGGGCACATGCCCAGGTTGCAGGCTAAATCCCCAGTGTGGGGCATGCAGGAGGCAGCCGATTAATGATTCTCTCTCATCATTAATATTTCTACCTCTCTCTGTCTCTCTTCCTCTCTGAAATCAAGAAAAATATATATATTTTTTAAAAGTCCATTACTCCATTGGTGGAGTCCCACATGGCCATGAGCCATGTGGCCAGAGAGCACATCCACTGCAACAGGTGTGGTGTGTGTGTGTGTGTGTGTGTGTGTGTGTGTGAGAGAGAGAGAGAGAGAGAGAGAGAGAGAGAGAGAGAGAGAGACTTTCCACATCACTCAGACCTTCCTGGGCATCATCCAAACTGCCTTTGTCCAGTCCCTTCCCCCAGGGATCAATGGGGAACAGACAGTGTTAATACAGCTTTTGGCAAAGCTGTATAAGGCATGCCTATAGTATTTAGCCTTCCCTTTACTCCTTTCCTGTTAATAACAACCAGATTATGACAACAGCATCAACGTGGACTCAAGTTGTGAAATCTTTCCTGCACGAAGTCAAGAATCCACACACTGCCGGCCGGCCCTGGGCAAACCCACTCAGAGCCAGGTCCTCTGTCCAGTAACAGCTCCATTTGTGACTCACCTGGTCACATCTCACATGAGTCTGGTAGACTGTAACCTCTGGAAGAGAGGGACTCATCTAAAACCTGACCACACCTACCAATGGCCACTCTCTATAAGCCTGTATTCATATATGCAAAGCAACGTGCAGATAGCACCGTTTTCAATACCCGAATTATCTCAGTATACACATCAGGGTTTAATTCACTAGAAGCTGGGGCACCTGAAATGCTTCCACAGGTGGTTGTTATGGTAATGCTGCAAAGCAGATTGCAAAGTAAATGCATTTTTAACCACTTTATTGAGATCTGATCGACATACCAAAAGCTATACATATTTAATGCACCCAATTTGATGAGTTTGGAGATACGTATACAGCCATAAAATCATCACCACAATCTATGCCATAAACATATCCATCACTTCCAAAAGTTTTCTTGCACCATCTTTATTATTTTTTGTGTTTGTGATAAACACACACACACACACACACACATTTAACGTAAGATGTACCCTCTTAGTAAAATCTTAAGAATTTTATAGTTAACAGAATTGTTAACTGCAGGCACTACACTATACAATAGATCACTAGGACTTCCTCATCTTGTATAATCGAAACTGTTCTCTTTGACTGATATCTCCTTGTTTCCCCCCAGTTCCTGGCAGCCACCATTCCACTCACTGCCTCTATGATTTATATTCCTCATGTAAGTGGTATCATGTAGTATTTATCCTTCTGTACCTGGCTTATTTCACTTAGCATAACGTCCTCCAGGTTCACCCATATTGTCACAAATAACAGGATCTCCTTTTTAAAGGATGAATCATACATATATACACCACATTTTCTTCAGGCATCTGTTGATGGACATTTAGGTTGCTTTCATGTTGTGGCTACTGTGAATCATGCTGCAATGAACATAGGGGTGTAGATATCTATTCAAGACAATGATTTAATTTCCTTTGGCTATATACCCAATGTGGACCATATGGTAGTTCTTTTCTAATTTTTTGAGGAACTGCACATGGTTCTGCATAGTGGCTGTACCAAATTACATCCCCACCAGCAGTGCACAAAGGTCCCCTTTCTTCCACATGCTCTCAACTCTTATCTTCTGTTTTTGGGTGTGTGTGTTTTTTTATAATAGCCTTCCTGACAGGGGTGAGGTGCTATCTCATTGTGATTTTGATTAGTGATGTTGAGCCCTTTTCATAGACCTGTTGGCCATTTGCATATCTTTCAAAATGAATGCATTTCAATGCAACTTCACAAATGATGACTTCTATAGATGTCCTAGAGATAGCTAACTGTACAAATATCAAGAAATAGCAATATCAAACATTTGTCAATACTAAATATAATTTGGACATAGTTAATTTAACTCTAAAATGTTTTTGCTAGAAGATGCAGAAAGAATAGATGAGGCAGAAGTATGACAAACGAGAAAAGCAGTGAGTTAAATATTATTATTAAGTCCACTTTATTTGTAAAAACTTTATGTTGATAGTTTTACAGCTTTATAATACTCAAAACTATACATATTTAATATATGCAATTAGATGCTGAGGGTAAATGTCTTATTTGTCTATAAAGATAGGACTTAAGAAAGGCCTTAAGCCCATTTCTATGTGGATCATCATATCCCAAGAGTTTTAGAAACAATCTTCTTTTAAAATATATTTTTATTAATTTCAGAGAGGAAGGGAGGGGAGAGAGAAATAGAAACATCAATGATGAGAGAGAATCATTGATCGGCTACTTCCTGCACGCCCCCTATTAGGGGTCGAGACTGCACCCGGGCATGTGCTCTGACCTCCTGGTTCATAGGTCAGTGCTCAACCATTGAGCCACACCAGCCAGGTGATAGAAGCAATCTGTGATTCCCAACAACCCGTTGTATGTTCCCAGAAGAGGGCTAGGACTAAAGTGCACCCAAAATGATAAAAGTTGGACTTATCCCCAGGACAACTACATGGCTAAATTTTTTTTTGCCTGGATTTCCCAGAGCAACAGGTAAGTACATAACACAGATTTATTTTTTTAAATATATTTTTATTGATTCAGAGAGGAAGGGAGAGGGAGAGAGAGAGATAGAAACATCAATGATGAGAGAGAATCATTGATTGGCTGCTTCCTGCACACCCCCCACTGGGGATCAAGCCCACAACCCGGGCATGTGCCCCCAACCGGAATTGAACCCGGGACCCTTAGGTCCACAGGCCGATGCTCTATCCACTGAGCCAAACCAGTTAGGCACATCACGCAGATTTAGAATGACAGGTGCCTCTCAGTAGTCTCAGGAACACCAAGGTCTCAGGGGCAGAACGGCCTGCTTCTTGGACGCAGAGTGAGCTTCCTGAAACGCCTGCCTACCGAGTGCTTCTCCGCGTACAGCCTGTGTCACTGGCTGATAAGCACTTTTCCAGGTACTTTCAGGTCATGGCAATTGCTCCTCCAAAAGGAAGAATGCTGCTGAGTCTCCAGCTTGGCATAGCCATCAGCATGCAGTTAAATCCTTTATCCTTTGCTTACATTAAAGGGATTTGTGTCCTTTGCCTGTGACTGTTGATATCTCACTGTCAATCACTTTCTCCCTTGTGAAAAACATGCAGAGAATCACAAAACTAATAAGTGGTAGACTTGGTGCTTCAGAAATTCCAATTGCATATCCAAAGATGTCTGCTTACTATTCCGCAGGGGTAGGGAACATCCGGCCCGCAGGCCGCAAAAGGCTCTCGATATCATTTGGTCTGGCCCTGCCAAGGCATTAGGGGTGAGTTAATTAAATGTCTGTCCAAATATAGCAGGCTAATCTTCAAGCTGATAATTCTGTATGGCTGCAAATGATGTTATAAATATCCAAATGGCCCTTGGCAGAAAAAAGGTTCCCCATCCCTGAAATGAATCCTATAATATAAACCTTAGAAATCACAGAACTGATCCCAAAGCTTACGATCAGAAAAGAATAAATGCTTTAGTATAGTACTGGTCGGGTAGCCCAGTTGGTCAGAGCATCATCCTGATATGCCAAGAATGCCAGTCCCATCTCCAGCCAGGGCACATATAAGAATCAACCAATAAATGCATAAATAAGTGGAACAACAAATTGATCTCTCTCTCTCTCTCTCTCTCTCTCTCTCTCTGTCTGTCTTTCTCACTCAAATCAATCAATAAATAAAATATTTTAAAGAATGAGTGCTTTAAAGTTGTAGGAGGAGTTCTGTTTCTGATTAGGATATAGAATGGTGCAAATGACCATCATTCCCATGGTAACAACAAGGAAAAAAACACCCTTCTATATAGCTATCAAAGAGCAGAGGATGCAAAGAAGCCTTAATGAGCTGTAATCCAGAGAGAGACAAGCCAAGAGCTGCAGATGTCTCCATAGTTAGCAGCAAAGTCCAATCTGACGGTGGATGTGTGGGAGAGCAAACTTGCCATGGATGAAAGAGGGAGAGATGAGGAGAGATCAGCTGGATTTTAACAGCAAGGGCCAGCAAAGAAATAATCTGTAATAGGTCAAATACAAAAAAACAATTGTCCAGCCTGGCTGGCAGTTGAGCATTGACTTATGAACCAGGAGGTCACAGTTCTATTCCTGGTCAGGGCAAATGCCTGGGTTATGGGCTTGATCCCCAGTGGGGCCTGTGCAGGAGGCAGCCAATCGATGATTCTCCTTCATCACTGATGTTTCTATGTCTCTCTTCCTCTCTGAAATCAATAAAAAAAATTTTTAAAAATAAACAATTTTTTTAAAAAAAGCAAAAATCAATTGTTCAGACAAATATACCTCCATCCCTCCACCCTCTAGGAATTTTCCTGAGAAAGTAGAAGAAATAGTTATGAGGACAGAAGCTAAAAGAAGAAATTTGAACCATTTTGTGGTGCTCAGATCCCAGCACCCTGCAAAATTTGCATCGATAAGTGAATCATAACTGACTAAGCTGAAAATCAATTCTCTCAAGTTGAAATCAAAGGGATTTATTTGTCCCTCAGTTGTAGCAATGATAGTAAAGAAAGTAGGAGTTTAGCTGGCAAAGTGAGATCTCCTACATCATATCTGAAATCAGACATAAACCTAAGTAACTGAGCTACCATCCAGCCCTGACCCAAATCGAAGTTAAGTGGAATCTAAAAGAACAGACCCTGCATTGGCTGCCTAGTGGAAGAAAGTTCTTGTACCCCTGGGAAAAAGAAAAAAGAAAAGACATAAAAAGCGTCATATTTCAGTTTCCGCCATTCTTGAATGCCTGGTATATAATAAAAATTTATAATATATGTAAAGAAGCAGTTAAATTGACCCATAATCAACAGAAAATTTCAATAAAGGCAGACATACTAACGTCTCTAATATTGAAAGCTGCAGACAAACACTTTCAAACAATTGTTCTAAATGCATTAAGTAATTGAAAAATGATAAATTGAATGGGTGAAGAGATGGTGGGGGTTTTTATGGGGATTCTGTAAACTTAAAAATAAATAGAATTCAACTTATCAAACTTTAAGGGGAAAATGTTTTAAATAATTGAATACTGCTGGTGTCTGCAGTCCTTCCCTGTCTGGGCCTCTTCCCAGGGACCTCTGCAAAGTGCGCTTGGGCTTCCTCACAGTATGGTGGCTGTGCTCCAAGAGTATGTTTCCCAAGAGACAGAAGTAGAAGCTGCCGGTTTCTATTGTCAAAGCAGCCACAGAACCCAGATGCAAGAGTGGAGACATAGACCTCTTTTCTCAGTGGGAGGAATATCACAGGATTTGGAGACCATTATTAAACTCACCAGAAGAAGAGAGTGGCTAAACAAGCATGGTATATTGACACATGTATATTTACTTAGCAATAAAAAGGATGGACTAATAATATGCACAACATGGGTATATTTCAAAAATAGTAGGTTTAGTCAGAGAAGCCGGATTCCTAGGAGTAAATACTGACTCACTCCATTTATATAAAGTTTAAGAACAGTCAAAACCAATTTATAATGGTAAGAATCAGAAGAGTGGCTGCCTTGGAGTGGGAGGGGGGCACAGGGGGGAGAGAGCAATGGGCTGAAATGAGTGGGGCACACACACTTTGGAGGAGATGACATAGTCTATATCAGGGGTCCTCAAACTACGGCCCGCGGGCCACATGCAAATATAAATATTGTATTTGTTCCCATTTTGTTTTTTTACTTCAAAATAAGATATGTGCAGTGTGCATAGGAATTTGTTCATGGTTTCTTTTTTAAACTATAGTCTGGCCCTCCAACGGTCTGAGGGACAGTGAACTGGCCCCCTGTTTAAAAAGTTTGAGGACCCCTGGTCTATATCTTCTTTATACGTGTGTTGAAAACCAACAGAACTATACACTTAAGGTCTTTGCATTTTACTGCATATACTAGTAAATGAGAACAAAATAGAATTGATCAAAACACCAATAAAAACATTACTGAAACACAAGCACCTATGTGGTTCTGGATTAACTACTGATTTGGACAAACCAGTTACAAAAAAATATAACTGGGACATTTGGAAATAATGTTTTGCGTTTCAAGTATTAAGTGATACAAAATTTATTGGCCTGTAAAGACTAAAATATTCTACCAGAAAAAGCAATGACAAAACAATGTGTACAGTATGACCTTGCATTGTTGAAAATATATCACAGAGGATTTTTAGGGCAGTGAAAATACTCCGTATGATACTATCATGGTGGATGCATGGCATTTTGCATTTGTCCAAACCCATGCATCCACCATGAGAGCATCATACAGAGTATTTTCAGTGACCGACACCAAGACTGAACTGTAATGTAAATTATGGATTTTGAATGATAATGATGTTTCAGTGTAGGTTCATCAATTGTAACAAATGTTCACACTCTAGTGCTTGGGGATGTGGATAGTGGGGGAGGCTCTGCATTTGTTGGGAGAGAAGGTATATGGGAAATCTCTGTATCTTCCTCTCAAGTTTTCTGTGAACCCAAAACTGCTACCAAGATATATTATTGCTCAGGTATAGTCATAGAAAACCTGTAAGTGGATACCCTCTAAGGCAGCCGTGGGCAAACTACGGCCCGCGGGCCGGATCCGGCCCATTTGAAATGAATGAAACTAAAAAAAATAAAAAAGACCGTACCCTTTTATGTAATGATGTTTACTTTGAATTTATATTAGTTCACACAAACACTCCATCCATGCTTTTGTTCCGGCCCTCCGGTCCAGTTTAAGAACCCATTGTGGCCCTCGAGTCAAAAAGTTTGCCCACCCCTGCTCTAAGGGGTTACTGAGGTAATTCCTGTACCAGGGGAATGTATGGATTTTTTGTTGTTGTTGTTTTTATTTCAATTACATTTACAGTCAATATTATTTTGTATTAGTTTCAAGTGTACAGCATATAGTTAGACATACTTTACAAAGTGTTCCCCCAATAGGAAATGTATGGTTGTATTTTGTGTTTTTGCTTGTATGGCATTTTCTAATATTGTACAATGTATAAGTACTGTTTCTATAATAACAAATATGGCCTTGGCCAGTGTGGCTCAGTTGGTTGGGCGTTGTCCCATGCACCAAAAGACTGCAGGTTCAATTCCTGGTCAGGGCACATGCCCAGGTTGCGGGCTTGATTCCCAGTAGGAAGTAGCCGATCAATGTTTCTCTCTCTCTCCCTCTCTCTTCCTCTCTCTCTAAAAAAATCAATAAAAGCATATTAAAAATAAATAAACATCTGTCCCCCAAATATGCCATTTTTACCAAGTGTTCATTGAATTAAAATGTACTATTGCAATATTTAATAGAAAATTGAATAAAGCATAACAATAGGTAACCTTTATTAAACACTTAACATGTATTTAATCCTTGTATTTAATTCTTGCAAAACCTTCTAAGAAAGATGCTACCACTATGCCCATTGCAGATGAGGAGCCTGAGGTTCAACAGTCATACTAGCAAAAGTCAGAGTTCCCACTTGCCCTCACTCCTGACTATGGAATCACTCACAGTGCTAATGCCACACTTATAACACCTTCATTCTCAAAGCACTATATTGAAATTGCAGAGGCTCAGAAGGTGAAACCAGGAAGGCAAAGACATGAAGTAACTTTCCTAAGGTCACAGCCAGCCAGTGCCATGGCTGGTAATATGATAGCAGGTGTGACTGCTATTGACAAGAAAATGCTACACTGAATCCCTGGCTTTATCCACAGGAATGCAGTATTTTCATGTGAAGCTAGCAGAGACCATAACTCCATGCTCCCACTGCACAACTTATAAAATGCCCAGATAAGAGAAGTGATATTTGTGGAGGGTTATTTGAAGGAAATGAGCCCATCCATTTCGTTATAATCTAGAACTAAAGCCTGATCATCAGAACACTCCATGTTCGGAACATATTATCTTGGCCAGCTGCAAAATTGCTTTCCCTGAGTTCACTGTTCTGTCCTCAGTGCTTATTGAGGGATGAGTCAAGAAAACATTTCCTGAATCCCATAAATGTGTTTGCAATCGCAAAGTCATAATCGAACATTTTTACCTGGCCTCTCACCGTCCTATTGATAAAGTGACGCCCCCAATGAAAATTATCCTTTAACATTAGGTACTGGGTGAAACTACATTCCTTGAGATATTTCCTTAGCATTTACTTTATTTTTTATTTTAAAAACAATTAAATAGTGCTACCTTCGTGCCAGCCACTGTTCCATCTGCTTTACTAATACTGGCACATTTGACTTAATCCTCTTAGCATACCTATATAAAGAAGTTACCTCTATCATTCCCAGTCAACTTATCAGGATACTGAAGCACAGAGTAATTACTAAATTTGCCCAAGGTTATACAGTTAATAAGTGTCTTATTTTCTTTCTTTCTTCCTTCCTTTCTTTCTTTCTTTTTTATTTACAACATTCTCTTGGCAAAAAAAGTCTTCTCTTTTTTATTTTTAATGTTTTTATTGATGTCAGAGAGGAAGGGAGAGGGAGAAATAAAAACATCAATGAAGCCCTATCCATGGTCGGCAAACCGTGGCTCGCAAGCCACATGCGGCTCTTTGGCCCCTTGAGTGTGGCTCTTCCACAAAATACCACGTGCAGGCACGCACACACAGTGCGATTGAAACTTCGTGGCCCATGTGCAGAAGTTGGTATTTTGTGGAAGAGTGTTTATTTTGTGGAAGAGCCACACTCAAGGGGCCAAAGAGCCACATGTGGCTCATGAGCCGCAGTTTGCCGAGCCACAGTTTGCCGACCACTGCCCTAGTTGACTTGGCTCTGTGGATAGAGCATCAGCCTACGGACTGAAGGGTCCTAGGTTCGATTCTGGTCAAGGGCACATACCTAAGTTGCAGGCTCGATCCCCAGTAAGGTATGTGCAGGGGGCAGCCAATCAATGATTCTCTCTCATCGTTGGTGTTTCTATCTCTCTCTCTCCCTCTCCCTTCCTTTCTGAAATCAATAAAAATAATAACATTTTAAAAAATCAATGAAGAGAAGAATCATTCATCAGCTGCCTCTTGCACACCCCACACTGGGGATCGAGCCCACAACCCAGGCATGTTCCCTGCCCAGGAATCGAACCTCCTGGTTCATAGGTCGACGCTCAACCACAGACCCACACCGGCCGGGCTGTGTTTTCTTTCTTACTGAGCTTACTGGGAGGTTCAGGGACAGAATTTTTACCTACCTCTAGCAGTTCTGTAAGATACTTTCACTTGTAAATATGCATCTCGTTTCCCTTTGTAGTTCTGATATCACATTATATTTTTCATTTTCTTTGTTCCTGGATGAATAGATACAGGAATGAAAATAAGGATGGAGCCAATGACTAAGCTCTATGTAAAACTACAATTATGTTCGCAATTCCTGTGTGTGAAGACAAATACTTTGTAATTAAATCAAGGGAAACGAATGATTTCTGTATTTGATTAAAGGTTTGAGATGAGTTCAAATTAAATCTTGAAACAAAGATGTGAATGAAGTTACCTTAATTAAAAATCTAAATATGCTTAGTCAAAAGGAAAAAGAATGGTAATTTTTTTTTTTAAACTGCTGAGCAAACTCAATGGGTTTAGAAGAGAAGGCAAAAGTATATGCAGGAGTTTGTCATTACGTGGCCCAGAGTTTTCTTGTTTTTTTATTTTTTATTTATTTCAGAGAGGAAGAGAGAGGGAGAGAGAAATAGAAACAATGATGAGAGAAAATCGATTGGCTGCCTCCTGCACGCCCCCTACTGGGGAGCAAGCCCGCAACCTGAACATGTGCCCTTGATGGGAATCGAACCTGGGACCCTTCCAGTCAGCGGGCAGATGCTCTATCCACTGAATCAAAGCAGCTAGGGCCAAAGTTCATCTTTTTAAAGTAATTTAACAAGGCACAGGAAAGCATTCAAGAGCCTGAATATGTAAACCACTTGTTAGAACACGATAATACTAAGAAATACCTGTTTTATTTTTTTTATCTACCTATCTATCTATTTATTTTACATTTTAAGTCTTATGCTTTCTGGTTTATTCTTTTTTGTAATTTTGTTGAATTTATTGGGGTAACATTGGTTAATAAAATTATGGAGGTTTCAGGTTCCTGTCTTTTGTTGCAGTAATGACAGATTCTCATTTGTAAGCATTCACAGTCAACTTCAATTTAGTGCTGAGGTGAGAGTTTAGCTCTGCACTGAACCAAAGCAACTTCACACAGTGAAGTATTTTTTCAATGTTGTTTCTATAATATTCCTTTGTCAGAAAAGTGATGAGAACTGTTCCCATGGGCGATGGATGGCTTCTGTGAAAATAAAAAACAGTTTACTAGATGGTATTTATTTATAGAGATACTCACTTATAATACTTTCGAAATCATGCCCAAGATACTGCCAACATCATAACAACATAATGGTTGAGAAGCCAGTTAAATGTTTCTCTGACCAAAAGGATCACAATGATAAGGCAATGAATGCCTCACCTGTGTGTGGGACGGTGGCGGGACTCTGCTTCTAGGGATACTTGTGTATTTCGTGTTCTTGGGTTGCCATAAAAATTTACCACAGCGGGTGTTTAAACAACAGAAGTTTATTTTCTCTCAGTTCTGGAGACTGGAAGTCCAGGATCCCGGTACTGGCAGATTGGTTTCTTCTGAGGCCTCTCTCCTCGGCTTCTGTTCTGTTTCTTCATATGGTCCCCGCCCTGTGCGTGCCTGTTTCCTAAGTTCCTCTTCTTATAAGGAAAACAGTTATACTGCATTAGGACCCACCCTAGTGACCTCACTTTGACTTAATTACCTCTTCTAAGGCCATACGGCCAAATACATTCTGAGGTACCAGGAATTAGGACTTCAACATATGAATTTGATGGAACATAATTCAGCTCATAGCTCTGTGCTGGTAAGCCGGTGTGGCTCAGCAGTTGGTCATCGACCCATAAACCAAGAGGTCACCAGTTTGATTCCCAGTCATGGCACATACCAGGTTGTGGGCTAGATTCCCCAGGAAATGGGGGGTGGGGGGAGGAGGTATGTGTGCAGGAGGCAGCCGCTCCATGATCTCTCGCATTAATGTTTCTATCTCTCTACCCTCTCTTTCTAAAAATGAATAAAAACATGTTTTAAAAAACTATTTTTTTAAAAAGCTGATGATTTACTACCAAAAGCCATTTGAGCAGATTTAGGAAAGAATTTCAACTACAAAATAAATTAGGGTCTCAATTTTTTTTTCAACTCTTGTGTGACATAAATGTGAATTGAGAAAATACCCCAAACTAGAATCAGAATAATAGGAATAAAAGTGACATTTTAATTTCCGAGGCCCCAGCTAGGCATTTAGAGAGACCTCAAAGGAGCACACAGCTAAGAAATGACAAAGGGAGCCGCTGCACCTTAAGAAAACTTAAACCAGAGCGACAATACGATACATCACAAACTTCCCTGACAGCCCCTCCATCAAATCAAGGAATCACAATAAAACTGGAAAGGGCAGATTAAACATCAATCAATGCAGCCTTCCCAATATTCAAAGAAGATACTGTTGATGGGGTTTATAAATAGAACAAGAGGAGGCACATTAGCCTCCCGATGTCCACTGCACACTCTGAACATTCCAGAGTTCCTCATTGTTTGCACAGTTTGAGCCAAAGGAGCTCAACCTCCTGAAATAGGAGCCATTGTTGCATTTCAGTAAATCCAGGTCTTTCTAGAGGTATCCATAGCATGCTAGAGCTGGAGAAGACCTTACACTCACCAAATCCAGTACCTTCAGGTGGTCCATGCAATGTCAATAGATTTACCAGAACAGGGTTTGTAGTCCAATAGCTTGGGGCATGCAAACTGCGTTGTCTGTTGTTGTTGTTATTGTTATTGTGGTTTTGCCCCAGCAGACTTCTCAGAGCCCCATGGTTACTAAAACATAGTTACAGTTTAAACACACCAAGGGACCTGGCAGCTTTTTATAACTTTCTTGACCTCAGAAGCACTGTTACAAGGACGGTTTTTAGAACACACCTTGCAGTTGCAAAATAGCCACAGAGATGCGGATTGCAGCATGGGTAGATGGTGAAAAATGTTGAGATAACTGGGAATGGGACCAGGTGGGTGCTTGGGCGGGGAGGGGGAACCAGGACTCTGTAGAGTACACATGGTTTTCCAGCCACCTTGCTGCACATCTGAAACTGGCGCAGAATGGTATATCTACACTAATAAAAGAGAAACATGGTAATTGGTGTATGACTGCTACCCTTTTCATTGGCTAATCAGCGAGATATGCAAATTAACTGTCAGCCAAGATGGTGGCCGGCAGCCAGGCAGCTTGAAACTAACATGAGGCTTGGTTGCCTCAGTGACGGAGGAAACCAACGTTCCCCGCCTGCGGCTGCAGGCCTCTGAGCGGGCAGTTTAAGAAACTCTGTAACAAATACCGCCGGACTTCAGCCAGCAGATTCGTAACATTGTAAGCAAATGCCAGAAACCTACTTTCAGCAGCGGAGGCCTAAGAGCTGGAGCCAGCCTCAAGCTAAAGCTGGCCCAGAATAAAAATTTTTAAAAAAAGGAAAAAAGGAGCGGTTGGGAGCTTCAGTCACCCCCAGCCTGAAAACAGCCCTCAGTCCCTCTCCCAGACTGACCAGGCACCCCAGTGGGGACCCCCACCCTGAAGGGTGTGTGACCAGCTGCAAACAGCCATCATCCCCTCACCCAGGCTGGCCAGGCACCCCAGTGGGGACCCCGACCCTGAAGGATGTGTGACCAGCTGCAAACAGCCATCATCCCCTCACCCAGGCTGGCCAGGCACCCCAGTGGGGACCCCCACCCTGATCCAGGACACCCTTCAGGGCAAACCAGCCGGCCCCACCCATGCACCAGGCCTCTGTCCTATATAGTAAAAGGTTAATATGCCTCCCAGCACCAGGATCAGCGGAGCCGCGAGGCCTCCAGGCACCAGGATAAGCGTGACAGGGGGCAGCGCCCAAACCCCTGATTGCCCTGTGGCTCTGTGTGTGACAGGGGGCGGGGCCACAACCTCCCTATCCACCTGCTCTGTTCGTGACAGGGGAAGGCGCCCCAACCCCCTGATCAGCCCTGCTCTGTGCCTGATAGGAGGGAGCTCCCCAACACCCCCCCACCCACAGGCCCTGCTCTGTGTGTGACGGGGTAGAGCCATAACCTCCCCATCGGCCCTGCCCTGAGTGTGAGAGTGGCGGCGCCCCAACCCCCTGATGGGCCCTGCTCTGTGTGTGACGGGGGCAGCGCCCCAACCCCCTGATTGGCCCTGCTCTGTGCATGACAGGGTACAGAGCCCCAACCCCCCTGATGGGCCCTGCTCTGTGAGTGACAAGGGGCAGTGCCCCAACCCCCTGATTGGCCCTGCTCTGTGAGTGACAGGGGGCAGTGCCCCAAACCCCTGATTGGCCCTGCTCTGTGCATGACAGGGGGTGGCGCCGCAACTTCCCTATCGACCCTGCCTTGAGTGTGACAGGGGACGGTGCCCCAACCCCCCAATCGGCCCTACCCTGAGCATGACTAAGGGTGGCATCACAACCTCCCAATCCGCCCTGCTCTGTGCATGACAGGGGGCGGTGCCCCAACTCCCCAATCGGCCCTGCTCTGAGCCCGACCAGGGGCTGCACCTAGGGATTGGGCCTGCCCTCTGCCACCCGGGAGCAGGCCTAAGCCAGCAGGTCGTTATCTCCCGAGGGGTCCCAGACTGCGAGAGGGCACAGGCCGGGCTGAGGGACCCCCCTCCCCCCCGAGTCCACAAATTTTTGTGCACCGGGCCTCTAGTATAATAATAAAAGCGGAATATGCTAATTAGACCAGATAGCCGAATGACCTTCTGGACAAAGCCGCAGTGGCGGGGGCCAGGGCAGAGGCAGTTAAGGGTGATCAGGTAAGCAGGTGAACAGTTAGGGGCGATCAGGCAGGCAAGCAGAGTGGTTAGGGCAATCAAGCAGGCAAGCAGGTGAGCAGTTAGGAGCCAGTGGTTCCGGATTGCAAGATGGATGTCCGACTGCCGGTTTAGGCCCGATCCTAGTCAGACATCCCCCGAGTGGTCCCAAATTGCGAGAGGGTGTAGGCCGTGCATAAATTTCGTGTACCGGGCCTCTAGTTGAATATAAACTGTAGTGGAAAATAAAAAAAAATAGAATACAGCTTGAAAAACTGATTGTAGTCTGATTGCCTCATTTTACAGATTAAGAAAGAAGCACAACATTGATGCCATTTTCCCAAGGGCAGTGGCACGATCATGACAGTCCTTTTCTCGATGCCATTGAACTTCTTCCTAATGAACACTGCTCTCTGGACTTGGACAGAGGGCCAGTGCAGACATCCATTCAGGAAATCTGAATCTAAAATGTCTAACGAAGAACATAGACAAAGAAAACCATTAGAAAACACAACATTCTCAGCCAGAATATCTATCTCCCTGGTTCTAACTGCTTATAAAAAGAGCAATTTCAACTTTGTTTTCCTTCGCCTAAGAATAGGAAGAATATCCAAGTAAAATACAGGGTGCCCATGCTAAATTTGAATCTTAGATAAATAATGAATAGATTTTTAATATAAGTAGCTCTTAAATATTGCATAAAATATGCTTACACTGCATTTCTAGTTTCTAAATCTGGCTATTTCACCTATGAAGGATACTCACACTTACTGTAAAGACCTTAAGGTAATTAACAGATGAAAAAGTTATTAGAAAGTAAAAGTTAAGAGTAAGGAAAAGGGTGCACATCATTCAATAACTGAAGCTCAAGTCTAAGATTTAAACTCAAGTACTGGGCAGGGGAGGGGGGATACCTTCAATTATGTCAACATTAAAAATTTTTAATAATGAAATAAATAATAAACTCAAGTACTAGAGATGAAAGGCTAAGGAATAATTTTGTGGATTGTATTACATTTCCTACATTCCCAACTTAAGCCTCGATGAAAACTATCAAATGTAAGCCTGTATTTAAAGTGTAAGTTAGTATCTATGTCATAGCAAACAAAAAGTTAAGGAACTATTCCAGGCATAACCCATTTATGGGTGAGTTTCTTTGTGTTTAATTAAAACTATTTAATATATGTCTACTTCATACTGTGATATCACCACTGAGCTCTGAGCCTGGTGCATCTTAGCATTCAGTAACATTGCTGTATGAATGAATGAACGAGGCCAATCCCCACCTCATTTTTACATTGGCACCTCTGGCTAAAATCAGGGAAAGAAAACTAAAATAGTTTCATGACCCAGAGAAATAATGTAAGGGGTGTCCAGCGGGAAGACATTAAGGGAAGGTTGGGTGTGTGATAAACTGTATAACACTTGCTTCTCACCCATCTGGTCAAGATGAGACACACAACCCAGCTGGTGTGGCTCAGTGGTTGAGCATCAACCTATGAACCAGGAGGTCACAGTTTGATTCCCGGTCAGGGCACATGCCTGGGTTGTGGGCTCGATCCCCAGTAGGGGGCGTGCAGGAGGCAGCGGATCAATGATTCTCTCTCATCATTGGTGTTTCTATCTCTCTCTCCCTCTCCCTCCCTCTCTGAAACCAATCCTATATAATAAAAGGCTAATATGCAAATCGACCAAACAGAGGAATGACTGGTCGCTATGATGCACACTGACCACCAGGGGGCAGACGCTCAATGCAGGAACTGCCCCCTGGTGGTCAGTGCAATCCTACAGGGGAAGTGCTTCTCAGCCAGAAGCCGGGCTCAAGGCTGGTGGGTGCAGTGGTGGTGGCAGGAGCCTCTCCTGCCTCCGTGACAGCACTAAGGACCCCTCGGGGGTCCCGGACTGCAAGAGGGCACAGGCAGGGCTGAGGAACCCCCCATCCCTCCCTGCATGAATGTCGTGCACCAGGCCTCTAGTAAAAATATAAATGTTTAAAAAAAAAAAAAAAGATGAGACACACAGAGGGGAGAAAAGATATGGAACTGAAGAGTAAATTTAATAAACATTTACCAAGTGTATTAACTATCCAAAATTTAAAAGGCCTTCATATCACAGAAAGTGCATTATTGTGGAAACTGCATAGATACCAGAACCTAAAATAGAAGGTTTTGCTTAAAAACTCAGCCAATTTACAAGGAAAACAAGAGGTCCAGACAAGAGCTCTAGTGAAAGGGCTCACACCTGTGGTGAAGCCACCACCCTGAACCAAGGAAGCTTGATGCACCGGAAGTGAAGGCAAGCATGACATCACACCCATTTCTTCAGAGACTGAGATTTCAGTTCACTACAGGCCCCATCTCCATCTCACATTCTGTATCCTTAAACCTTAATTGTATGTTTACTGGACAAATTCATCCCAATATGAAAACATATCGTTAGTATATAAATTCTTTCTAATTGTTACTTCTATTAACAATAATTAATATGCAACATATTTTCAATATGAAAGAGCACAAAGAAACTCTTGCTTCAACAACAAAAAAACCCAAAACACTAATTTGAGAGAATATATGCATTCCTCTATTCATTGCAGTGTTACTTACAGTAAGATTTGGAAGCAGCCCAAGTGTCCATCAGTAGCTGAGTGGGTAAAAAAGCTATGGTACAGCCCTGACCGGTTTGGCTCAGTGGATGGAGTGTCAGCCTGCGGACTGAAGGGTCCCAGGTTTGATTCCGGTCAAGGGCATGTACCTTGGTTGCGGGCACATGCCCAGTGGGAGGTGTGTAGGAGGCAGCTGATCGATGTTTCTCTCTCATCGATGTTTCTGACTCTATTCCTCTCCCTTCCTCTCTGTAAAAAATCAATAAACTATATTTTAAAAAAAAAAAAGCTATGGTACATTTACACAATGGAATACTACTCAGCCATAAAGAGAAGAAAGTATTACCCCTTGAGACAGCATGGCTGGACCTGGAGAGCATTATTCTAAGTGAAATAAGCCAGTCAGAGAAAGACAAGTACTATATGATTTCACTCATATGTGGAATTTAATTAACAAACTGGACTAACAAAATAGATATAGATCCATAGATAGAGAGCTCTGGTGGTGGGGAGAGTGTGGAGGGGGGTGGAGGGATTGAGCAAAAGAAAAAAAAACTCATGGGCATGGACAACAGTGTGGTGATTGCCAGGGGGAGAGAGAACGAGAGAAACATCTATGTGAGAGAGAACCATCAATTGGTTGCCTCCCATACACTTCCTGACCAGGGATCAAACCCACAACTTAGGTATGTGTCCTGACCAGGAATGGAACCTGTAACCTCTTGCTGTACAGGACTGTGCTCCAACCAACTAAGCCACCAGGACAGGGCATTTGTTGGGAGTTTTTAGATTATTGCTTCAATTTCATTAGTTGTAACCGTCTATTCAGATTTTCTGATTCTTTCTGAGGTGGGTGTCTTGTAAACAGCATATATATGGGTCTTGTTTTTCTATCCATTTAGCTACCCTGTGTCTTTAGATTGAAGCATTTAGGCCATTTATATTTAAAGTCAATAATATTGTAATAGCGATGCATGGTGTCAGGAGGGTACTAAAAATACTGGGGGCTGGGGGTGGGGGGGGGTGGCCGGCAGGCATGGCTCAGTGGTTGAGCATCGACCTATGAACCAGGAGGTCATGGTTCAATTCCCAGTCAGGACACATGCCCAGGTTGCAGGCTCAATCCCCAGTAGGGGGTGAGCAGGAGGCAGCCAATCAATGAATTTCTCTCATCATTGATGTCTCTATCCCTCTCTCCTTCTTCCTTCCTCTCTGAAATCAATTAAAAATATATGTATGTGGGAAACACTTTATAAAGTATGTTGTCTAACCACAATGCTGTACAAACTAATAGAAAATAATATTGAATGTAAACTGTAATTGTAAAAAGTGTTTTTTAATTTTTAAAATTTGATTTTACTTTTTAGAATGTGTGTGTGTGTGTGTGTGTGTGTGTGTGATTTGCTGCTTGATTTATCAGCCACTCGGATTTTGACCAAAGAAATCCTTCCAGGGTATGTTTATAAGAGAGTCTATCAAAATTAAAATAAGCATTATTTATCAGTGAAGCCAAAAAGAACGTGTATATTAACACCTAAAACACCTAAAGCTTGTATGTACCAGAAAACAGAAACCCTTGCATACTAGCATCATCTAAAGCAAATCTTAGAAGATGAGGAAAGGGCAGCAAATGGGTAATGAACCGTGCAGAACTTGCTTTGAGAGGCACCTCGTTTGAAAAGAGCATTGTCAAATTGACAGAAGCATTTGTCTCAGTAAGTGTTCTTCTTCATTCCTAAACCATTCAACCATGAGAAGGTGAGCACAGATAGTAGTCTAAAACTCTCTAATGAATACTTGTAACACATAAGCAAAAAAAATTCTTGATCTATCGGCCTTTTGTGAAAAATAAGAAGAGCTGAAGATGGGGTTAAAAAATGAGAGAGAGGTGCCCTGGCCAGTGTGGCTCAGTCGGTTGGAGCACTGAACACCAAAAGGGTTCAATTCCCAGTCAGGACACATAGCCAGGTTATGGGTTCCACCCCCTGTCAGGGCACATACCGGAGGCAACCGATTGATGTTTCTCTCTCATATCGATGTTTCTCCCTCTCTCCCACTCCCTACCTCTCTCTAAAACAGGGGTGGAGAATGCTGGGCCCCTTCTATGTGCTTTCTTCTTTAATTCTCTACTTGTAGGACTTCCATTCAGCCAGATTTCAGTTGCTCCTTGGAAAAAGTATGGGGTGGCCCTAACTGGTTTGGCTCAGTGGATAGAGCGTCAGCCTGTGGACTGAAGGGTCCCAGGTTCAATTCCAGTCAAGGGCACATGCTCAGGTTGCAGGATCAATCCCCAGTGGGGGGGGGGGGGGGGCGCGGCATGCAGGAGGCAGCTGATCAATGATTCTCTCTCATCATCGATGTTTCTATCTCTCTCTCTCCTTCTCCCTTCCTCTCTGAAATCAATAAAAATATATATTTTTTAAAAAAAGAAAGAAAAAGGATGGGATAGCCAGCAGATGAGCCTGGAGCATTGTCATTAACAGGCAAGAATCATGACTGGACGCTAATTAAAATTGGGGGAAAGTTTGAAAAAAAAGGAGGATGTTTATATAGCCTTCAAGTATCTTCCCATACCTTTTTAGCTAATTATAAAATAAAGTTATAGTGAAGAAAATAGATAACAACTTATTGTAATCAAAATTATTCACCAAAAACATCACTTGTGTAGTATTCAGACCCAAAATTCATAACATCAAGTTATTCATGAGGAAACATCAAAGAAACCCAAATTGAGGAACATTCTACAAACTACCTGGCCTGTATTTTTTCATGAAAGACCAAGGAAGGCTGAGGTATTCTTCTTGATTCAAGAACATTGAAGAGACATGACAACTAAATGCAATATCTGATCCTAACCTGGATCCTCTCTAATGAGGTAAAATTTAACTTTTTCCAGTTTTTACATTAAATAAAGTCCCTTGTTAGACAAGATTTTCTTAAAAATATATAAAAAGAGAGAGCAAATGTGTCATGCATTTCAAACAATGGGCAGGAAAATAGTAGCGAAATGAACTGGCAAAAGATGTTTTAAAAACCCCAAGTGTCTGCCTGGCAATGTGGTTCAGGGGTTGAACGCTGTGGTTCGATTCCCAGTCATGGCACATGCCCGGGTTTTGGGTTCTATCCCCAGTGTGGGGCATGCAGGAGGCAGCTGATCCATGAGTCTTATTGTTGCTGTTTCTTTCTCTCTCTTTCCCTCTCCCTTCCTCTCTGAAATCAACTAAAATATATTTTAAAAAATAAAATAAATAAAAACCACAAGTTTCTGAGGTACCCAAATGTGAAGATACCACAGAGGCCATTTTCAATCTCCATTTTCTCCTCTCCTTCAATACCTTTAACAATAACAGGGGCTTGTAACATCAATCAGTTAGCATGATTCATAACCTGTGATAAGTCACATTTTTATTGCATAATCACTTGGACCAATCAAATGTCATTTACTAGATGGGCTCCCATTTACATAATTTTTCCTTCCATAGGATGTTGGCAGTGTGAACAATTATCACAAGGATAAAAGAATATGTATTCTCTTACTGGAAATCAAAGAGCGCTTAAATTTCAAAAGTCTTTAATTTACATTAAGAAGTCAATGTCATAAATTATTTTCATGTAGCTTTTCATCTCATTGCAAATAAAATCAAAGTCCTTACAAGGGCTTACAAGGTTCTACATGATCTGGCCCCTCCCTCGATCTCATTTCTCACCATGACTACCTCATTTATGCAATCTGAGGTACTCATACTGACCTCCTTGCTGTTTCTAGAATATTCCAGGTGCACTTAAGACGTAGCATTTGCTCTCTCCTTTAGTACCTGGAATTCTCTTTACCCGGATACCTGTATAGTTTTCCTCCTCTCTTCTGTCAAATCAGTGAAACCTTCCTTCCCTGCCCTCTGTGTATTTTCAACTCTCCATGCACACACCCTTCCTGGCCTTATTTTTATCCTTTGCCCTTATCATCATTGAATGCATTATAATCTTCCTATCACTCTTGGGTACTGATAGAATATAAGATGCAAGAAGGCAACACTTTTAGCCTGTGTTGTTCACTCAGACCCCAGAACAGTGCTCAACACATAATTGCTAAATGAATGAAAGAATTAATAAGTAAAAGAAAAACTGAATGAATGACAACTCATGGTCAGAGGCTGGAGAGTTAGAGAGAGGCCAGATGATCCAGGGCTCATAGGTCAGGTTATGGGATTTAGATCTCCTTCTAAATGCAATGTCAAGTCATCAAAGATTTTAAGTGGGGAATGACATGGTCAATTTATATTGTAAATTCATAATTTATAACAAGAATGTTAAAGGGGGAAGCAGAGAGGAGGCAATGACCCCAAGTTGTCGGTGACTCCAGTCAGGATGATAGTTGTGGAACAAAACTGGCATGGTGCCATGGAAGCCAGCAGGAGAGATTGCCTTAAGGATAAAGAGGTTGAGCCAGATGTTTCCTGATGATAGAGGAGGGTGTAGACTACAGAGGGCTCATTGCATTTAATGACTTGGAAGTCCCTGCTAACCTCAGGGAGAAACATTAAGGCCACTCACAGAAGACAGGGTCTCAGGAAACCAGCCAGAGAATACATGGAAAATCAATAATGTGGACACCATGGCTTTGAGGAGAGATGGCAATGGTGTTTAAATCAAAGGTATATTGTTCTCACATGGAGGTTGGGGGAAAGAGGCTGGCATATCCAACTCTGTTCCTTTCTTATGCTGTCTTACAAACAACTCTCAGTCCAATTCCACTCTTCTTCTAGACAAAATGCCCTTGAGAAACAGGAAGTAGGTTAACCTTCTCTAAGTAACAATTCTACTGCTTAACCCTAGCTTTGCAAACTAAGGCCCTTAAATCCTAGGTAAATCCTCCATACCACAGGCTATTTTAGGACCATAATCTCTTCTCACTGCAGGATCAAACCAACTATCCAAATACAGTCAAGTTTTGTTTTGCATTTTTAATACATTGAATATAAAGGTTGAAATAAGAGTCTGAAAGGGTAATTGCATGTAATTATATTCCTTTATCACTAATTTCAAAAGCCCACATAACCATAATTTGCTGCCTTTGCAAATGTCATCTTGTATTGCTCATAATCTGTTAATTACTGTGTTGCTCAAATACTCTTCTTGTAAATTTTCTGGATCTGTCTATTTACCTCCTTTGAAAGTTACTCTCAGGTACACTTCCTTATAACCTTAATCATCTCCTTGAGTTGTGATGTTACTAAAATTATAGTTTTTCAGAAGATGAAAGAAAATCTGTAATGAGCAATTATAGGCATGCTCTGAGATCAACGATCAGTATACCCTCAAACTTTACTTTTCCCACCCATATTTTACTAGTACACTGTGTTTGTTACTTCCCAATTTCCCACCTTAGGAGGTTCAACATAAATCAATTTACTTCCTAGTTAGAATGCTCAATCATATAAAAGGAAGACATTTTCAATATCTACATTTCTTAAATTATTTGAATCAAATAAGAATAGCATATATGTCCTTTATCTTATTCATTCCTGGGCCTGGCACATATCAGATACTTAATACATACGTCGCTAAATGAACAAGGGACTGAATGAAAGCATTTCACAAATTTATGGCAGAATGTGTGATGGTCTAAATATTCTGATATTAAAGGGGAAAGGAAATTACTCTATGCACTTACAGGTGTGTGATTTGTTTAAATCAGTATTATCCTTCAGAAATTATTAAGATGATGGAAATGTTCTACATCAGTGATGGCGAACCTATGACACGTGTGTCAGAGGTGACACGCGAACTCATTTTCTTGGTTGATTTTTCTTTGTTAAATGGCATTTAAATATATAAAATAAATACCCAAAATATAAGTCTTTGTTTTACGATGGTTGCAAATATCAAAAAATTTCTATATGTGACACAGCACCAGAGTTAAGTTAGGGTTTTTCAAGATGCTGACATGCCAAGCTCAAAAGGTTCGCTCTCACTGTCTACAATCATGCTGTTCATTATGGTATCCATTAACCACATTCAGCTTCTGGGCACTTGAAATGTGACCAGTGTGCCTGAGGAACTGAACTTTTAGTTATATTTAATTGTAACTAATTTAAATTTAAGTAGCCGCATGTGGCTATCATGGTGAACAGTGCAGCTTTGAATGAATCAGTACATGTTTGGTCCAGATAAAGATAATTTGGTCCTTCTAAAGACTAAAAGCATCTTCTTGAAAGACCCATACAATCCTAAAAATAAACAAATTCAAACACCAGTTTGTGATATTTACACCAGTTTTAAACCTTAGTCAAAGACTGAGGCTGGAATAGAGTTGAGTAGGCTGGACAAACAGTCTTTGATGGTACCTCCTTCTACTCACCCCCACCCCCCCAATACACACACACACACACACACACACACACACACACACACACACACTCCTCCACAGTGATAGGAAGGAGAGCCAGGCTAGAACACAGGTGTTCTGGCTGCTCACCCAGTGCCTATGTATTATATAAATACAGATGTGCCTTGACTTACCACTGATGGGGTTACATCAATTAAAATCATCATAAGTTGAAAATATTGTAATTTGAAATGTACTACAAAATACCATAGCTTAGCCTAGCTTGTCTTAAACATGTTTAGAACACAATATCAGAAAAACTGGCAACACAGTACACTGGAGAGTATCGGTTACTTAATCTTATGATCACATGCCTCACTGGGATCAAAAGTTCAGGTGTGGTTTCTATTGAATGCGTATTGCTTTCGCACTACGTAAAGCTAAAAAATTGTGAGTTGAACCATCCTAAGTTGCAGACAATCTATATAGGCAACTATTTTAACTTGCTACTCGGGAACTGTTAGCAAATGGACCATTTTTTAATAACTGGTGTTTACAAAAGTCTATCTTTCGCTGGCAGTTACAACAAACCAATTGCTCAGAGTCACTGGAATCAATATCATTCTCCCCTGGAACTTGGCTTAAATAAACTGGTGGAGAAGATGAGCAGGTATAAAGCAAGGGGGCCTGAATTTTGGCTTCAGGATACTAATTAGAGGCAGGGTTTCACAGTGAATTATTTATATCTCTGTCACCTGAGGACTTCCAGGGGACAATTGGGCTAATTCACATACTGTAATTCACCAAACATTCTAAGCTTTTACTTTCTAATAAACCATGGAGAGTTTTTAATTGCTAATTAGAAAATGATTATACTTTGTCTGTAAAAACCACACTTCTTTGACTATATTGCTGTGTTTATGCAATTACTGTTCAAATTAGCTTGAACAATGTACAACACAGGAATTCTGAATTTGGTCTGATCTGCCAGGTAATGTGAGCATGGGCGTTTTAGGGGCATCCTGAGTGTGAGCACACTGTTCTTCATTTACAGTGCTTTCTCAGTTCATTCTAGAGTTCTTTGAAACACAAAGGGGGCACTTGGCTGCTTCCAAATCTTGGCTCTTGTAAATAACACTGCAATGAACAGAGGAGTGCATATATTCTTTCGAATCAGTGTTTCAGGTTTCTGTGGGTATGGTATTCCCAGAAGTGGCATCACTGGACCATATGGCATTCCCGTTGAAAGATAACCCACTGAATAGGAGAACACATTCAAAATGATACATCTGATAAGGGATTAATATCAAAATTAATAAAAGCTTATATAACTCAACAGCAAAAAAACAAACCATCCAATTTAAAAAATGGGCAAAGGCCCTGAATAAACACTTCTCTGAAGAGGACATACAGATGGCCAATAGCCATTAAAAGATGCTCAACATCGCTAATCATCAAGAAATACAAATTAAAACCACAATGAGATGCCACCTCACACCTGTCAGAATGGCTATCATCAATAAATCCACAAATGACAAGTGTTGATGAGAATGTGGAGAAAAGGGAACCCTCATACACTATCACTGGGAATGCAGATTGGTGCAGCCACTATGGAAAACAGTATGGAGTTTCCTCAAAAAATTAAAAGTAGGGAAAAAACCAAGATGGCGACATAGGTAAACATCGGAGTTAGCTGCCTCGAACAACCACTTCACAAATACAACTAAAAGACAGAATGGACATCGCCCAGAACCACAGGAAGACTGGCTGAGGGGAAATTCTTCAACTAGAAGGAAAGAGAACAGCATACAAGACTCAGAGGAGGCGCAGTGCGGAAAATACAAAGGTGTGGAGGTACACGTGGAGCAGGCTGGTAGCTGAGGGCGTGGTTGTCATTTTCAATCAGGAGGGAGTCTCAGATTCTGAGCTCCAGTTCTGGGCGAGTCTCTAGGGACCCGGACTCAAACGGTCAGAACTCGAGGGCAGCTTTCTCTCCGAGGTTTGCAGCAGTTGCTGGGACTCTGTGAGGCAGAGCCTCTGGGGACGGGACTGAGAGCAGCCATAACTGCTCCCTCCACCCGCCCTGTTGATCCCGTGAGACCCGCCCTGCCCAAGCCCTGCGCAGAGCCATTTGCCAGATAGCCTCAGGCAAAGGCTAGATTAGCACCTCCCTAGAGGACAGAAGTTTTCCCACTGCAGACACAGCTGATTCTCACAGCCAGTTGGCCTGGAGGTCAAATCCCCCCAGTATTAACTACAACAATCAAGGCTTAACTACAACAAGACTGTGCACAAAGACCATTAGGGGGAGCACCAAAAAAGCATAAAAAATGCGGAGACAAAGAAACAGGACAAAACTGTCAATGGAGGATATTGAGTTCAGAACCACACTTTTAAGGTCTCTCAAGAACTGTCTAGAAGCCGCCGATAAAGTTATTGAGATCCTCAAGAAATCTAATGAGACCCTCGATGTTGTGATAAAGAACCAATTAGAAATTAAGCATACACAGACTGAAATAACGAATACTATACAGACTCCCAACAGCAGACCAGAGGAGTGCAAGAATCAAGTCAAAGATTTGAAATGCGAAGAAGCAAAAAACACCCAACCAGAAAAGCAAAATGAAAAAAGAATCCGAAAATACGAAGATAGTGTAAGGAGCCTCTGGGACAGCTTCAAGCGTACCAACAACAGAATTATAGGGGTGCCAGAAGATGAGAGAGAGCAAGATATTGAAAACCTATTTGAAGAAATAATGACAGAAAACTTCCCCCACCTGGTGAAAGAAATAGACTTACAAGTCCAGGAAGCGCAGAGAACCCCAAACAAAAGGAATCCAAAGAGGACCACACCAAGACACATCATAATTAAAATGCCAAGAGCAAAAGACAAAGAGAGAATCCTAAAAGCAGCAAGAGAAAGAAACTCAGTTACCTACAAGGGAATACCCATACAACTGTCAGCTGATTTCTCAACAGAAACTTTGCAGGCCAGAAGGGAGTGGCAAGAAATATTCAAAGTGATGAATACCAAGAACCTACAACCACAATTACTTTATCCAGCAAAGCTATCATTCAGAATTGAAGGTCAGATAAAGAGCTTCACAGATAAGGAAAAGCTAAAGGAGTTCATCACCACCAAACTAGTATTATATGAAATGCTGAAAGGTATCCTTTAAGAAGAGGAAGAAGAAGAAAAAGGCAAAGATACTAATTATGACCAACAAATATGCATCTATCAACAAGTGAATCTAAGAATCAAGTGAATAAATAATCTGATGAACAGAATGAACTGGTGATTATAATAGAATCAGGGACATAGAAAGGGAATGGACTCACTATTCTTGGTGGGGAAAGGGGTGTGGGAGATGCGGGAAGAGACTGGACAAAAATTGTGCACCTAGGGATGAGGACAGTGGGTGGGTAAGGGCAGAGGGTGGGGTGGGAACTGGGTGGAGGGGAGCTATGGGGGGAAAAAAGAGGAACAAATGTAATAATCTAAACAATAAAGATTTACTAAAAAAAAAAAAGAATTATGAGCTAAAAAAATAAAAATAAAATAAAATAAAAATAAAAGTAGAACTGCATTATAAGATAATTCTACCCAATAATTTTTAAAAAATATTTAATGACACATGCATAGTGAGACTAATATGATAGAAACCAACCAGAATCAAGAAATGTTTCTCCCTTCCCCAGTAAAAACAATGCTGACAGACTTGCTCCATGTAGGGGTCCCACAAACCTTCAATTTATAAAAAGCACAGTATTTGCAAAGTGCAATATAGTGAAGCACAATAAAATGAGGTGTGCCTGCATATGACATTTTTCCAAAAAAAGGAAATAAAATTATACACACTGCTTATATATTATTAAATATTGTGTGGTAATTCCCTCCATGCAGCTAATCTATAATAATAAAAGCGTAATATGCTAATTAGACCGAACATCCTTCCAGACGAATCCAGGGATGTGAGGAAAACTGGGGTCCCTGGTACCTGCCAGGGGCCGGAGGAAACCTGGGCCCTGGTGCCAGAGGGAAGCTGGTGCTGGCAGCCAGGGGAAGGAAGGCCTACTCTTGCACAAATTTCGTGCATTGGGCCTCTAGTAAAGAAATATAAATACAGAGAAGTAAATTGCCCAAGAAGACAGAATATCTAGTGGAAAAATAAAAATAAATAAATTGACCCAGATTTCAAGGATTGTTCTTCTTAGCAGATGGCTCCTACCTGTACAGTAAATGCCATCTTCTCTCCTCCCGCACCCCACAAAAAAGGAATAATTCAATCTTTCTAGTGTAGATAAGTAATGTGTTTTGGTCCAATCTCACCAAATTGTTCATTCCCAAATTCCAAGTATGATCAGTAAAAGGAAGAGATAAGATAAAAGGGCATGCTTGAATTATGTAAAAAGTCAGATGAGTAAAATCCTGAAACAAGAACACTATTCAAATTGCTACCGCATTCCCCACCGATTGGGAACAATTAAAAATTTGACTTCGCTATAAGAAAAGCTATCTTGCTCATTCAATCATTTAAGAAATATTTACTGAGCACCTCTATATGCTAGGCAGATAAAAATAAAATGAAGGGAGATTTAACGTCTCAGTAGGAAAATCAGAAGTGATACATGCTTGTAAAAGAACTTGATTTTTATGTCAAACTTCAAATAGACCAAATGACCAAAAAAAAAAATTGCCAACTCATAAAGAGTTACTTATAAAAAGAATCACCCTCTTTAATGTTGGGAGTGTATTTGAAGAACCGGCAAATGAATCACTGCCCGGGGCAGGCACGCAAAAGGAACCTTACAGGCTAAGGCACACAGGTAACCAGAGGCACCACTTGAATAGCCCCCAGTGCTGTGCTCAGTACAACTATTCATTTAATGAAATAAAGTACATTTCAGGTCAGATAACAAAATAATACTCTTCACTTTGTATTATCTAGGAAATTGCTTGTGGGAATAGCACAAAAGAAAACCAGATAACACGGGTTTTAATTCCAGCTTTGTCGATAGCTAAGTGTGTGAATGTGAGCAAGTCTCGATTTTTTTTTTTTTAGTCTCTATGTATTTGTTTGTAAAGTAGGAATAATGTACATATTCCCTATTTACTGTGTGAGATGAAAATGAGGCCAAATCTGAAAGAATTTCTGAACCACATATCACTCCATAACATAAATAACATGTTAATATATAAGAAATGTGTTGTTGCCTAACCGGTTTGGCTCAGTGGATAGAGCATCAGCCTGCTGACTCAAGGGTCCCAGGTTCGATTCCGGACAAGGGCATGTACTTTGGTTGCGGGCACATCCCCAATAGGGGCTGTGCAGAAGGCAGCTGATCGATGTTTCTCTCTCGCTGATGTTTCTAACTCTCTACTCCCCTCCCTTCCTCTCTGTAAAAAATCAATTAAAAAATATATATTTTTTAAAAAAAAAGAAATGTGTTGTTTTCATAGAATTATAGACCTGTCCAAAACAAAGCCACTTTTATCTGTGTTGGTTTTTCCTTGTCGGAACTACAAACATACAAGTAGGAATAAAATGAAATAGGATACAACGATTTTTCATGGGTTTGATCACCCCTGCCTATTCCTCTTTTCTGGCAAAGAGAGAGTTCCCTTGACCAACACCTGGATTTAAACATTTTGCTAACAGCAAAATAACTCGTTTTTAGGGAATACTAGAGTATAAATACATATGTTGAGAGCGATATGGCTGCTTTATGATGTCCAGATTTGTAACTAAAGTACTTATAGACACCACAAGTTAGTCTTTGTTGGAATAACGGAAAGGACAACAGAATATTGAGAAGATAAGAGAGGTGAGGTCGTTTTGGCAGCTAAAAATAGGTGCTGCTGCAATGCAAGTTTGTGGAAAAAATAAGGTAGACTAACAAAGGTGAGACCGCGGAAAGACACTGCAGCAGTAACAGACAAGGGGTTTGAGTGAGTTTTACTTCTAGGTTCTGCTAACAACCGGCATGAATCACTTCAGGGCAGAGTTCAAACCATAAGAATCTAGTACATTTTCACCTCTAGGAGGATGATTGGAGTTTTACTGAAAACTTTACCTGTTCATAGCATGCTAGCTATTCAGTCTTTAGAATCTCAGATAGAACCAGAAGTGAGGCAAAACAATTTTTTAAGAAAATCATGTTGCCTGGCTGGTGTGGCTCAGTGGTTGAGCATTGACCTATATGAACCAAGGTCATGCTTTGATTCCCAGTCAGGGCACATGCCCAGGTTGCGGGCTAGATCCCCAGTAGGGGGTGTGCAGGAGGCAGCCAATCAATGATTCTCTCTCATCATTGATGTTTCTATCTCTCCCTCTCCCTCTCCCTTCCTCTCTGAAATCAATAAAAATATTTTTAAAGAAAATCATGTTAATAGTATGCAAGAACATAAAAAGTAAATTCAATGGCTTCACACTGGTTTGTGATTATAAAAATCACAGAAAAAAAGTTTGTTTTGAGGCAGGCTTTACTGCTATTCTCTGATACCTCCTTCTTCTCCAAATCTTAGAACTTGGAATCAGCCATGTGTTTTTGCTTTGGAAGTGTTGTTTGTAAATTCCTAGTGGAAGAATTTAATTGTTGGTGCTAATCTTTCTAACACAGCTTGCTCTGCCCTCAGGTTTGTGAAGGAGCCTGGCTGAGCCATGACATGGAAGGTAGTCACCCAAACTTGCCTCCCAAACTTGCAGTGGATTTTGAGTGAGTGAAAAAATAAATGTTTAAAATAAATAGATAGCCCTGGCCTGTGTTGCTCAGTGGATAGAGCATCGGCCTGCGGACTGGGGGGTCCGGGGTTTGATTCTGGTCAAGGGCACATCACATGCCCAGGTTGTGGGCTTGGTCCCGGTGGGTGCATGCAGGAGGCAGCCAATCAATGATTCTCTCATCATTGATATTTCTATCTCTTCCTCTCCCTCCCTTTCTGATATCAATAAAATATATATATCTATGTTTTAAAAATAAATAAATAAATAAATAAAATAAATAGCCCTGGCCAATGTGACTCAGGTGGTTGGGCATCATCCCATGCACCATAAGGTTGTCAGTTCGATTCCCAATAAGGAAACATGCCTGGGTTGTGGGTTCAACCCCCAGTAGAGGGTGTGCAGGAGGCAGCTGATCAATGTTTCACTCTCACATCAATATTTCTCTCTCTTTCCCTCTCCCATCCTCTTTCTCTAAAAATCAATTTTAAGTATTTTTTAATTAAATGAATAAATAAGTGAATAAATAAATGCCTGCTCTTTTAGGCCATTAGAATTGGGGATTGCCTAGCATTTGATTGGTTCTAAGACCACCACTAAAAACCTGGAAATATAAATCTCAGTGTAGCACTGGCTTACAGCATAAGCAGTCAGAAAAATTACATTACAGGCCAGAAAGATGGCAAGCCATATTATGAAGTAGCGAAGTAACAATTAACATGTGATAACTTCTAAGACAATTTATGTTCCTAGTCACATTGTAGCTCTAGGGAAAGTAATTGGAAAACAAAACATTAATAGCCTTGTCCTTAGAGAAACTGGGGTGTCCTCCTCCCCACTGGGTGCTGGAGGTGGGGTCCTTACAATATCTGGAGAAAAAGAATTTTCTGAGATTCTCACCGGAGGGTGAGTGATTTTCATTTCCGGGGAATTACATCTCTCTGTTTGTAAAGTCCCATCCCAGTCATAGAAGTGTAGCTGAGGCTTCGGTAGAGCTAGAAACAAAGCCAATGTCCAGAGTTTCCATTCCATGTGGCAACCAGGTCCAGTTCAGCACCAGGCTAGTTACAGTCCGTTAGACCATGGTGTGTGGGGTCCACATGGCCGTGGGTCATGTGGGTGAATACAGGAGAGCATGCCCTGAGCAATAAGAATCCCAAGAGCATAAGAGGAACCAAGAGAGCACAGAGCGGCAAGGTTCTTTGTTCAGGGGAATAAATATCCCAAATCTTCCCACACTTGCAGGGGCCACCCCCATTCTGGCCAATAACCTGTTCACAGGTGTGACTGACAGACAAGTGCCTTCCCCACGGCACCCCACCTTCACTGGGCATGCGTCTATTTTCCTCCCTGTTCCGTCCCTTCCCACAGCGATCTGCAGGGAACAGACTGATGGCTCCCTGGGGAACACAAGGCTTTAGCTTCCTGGTGAAGCTGCCAAAGGCAGGGGTGGGCAAACTTTTTGACTCGAGGGCTACAATGGGTTCTTAAACTGGACCAGAGGGCCGAACAAAAGCATGGATGGAGTGTTTGTGTGAACTAATATAAATTCAAAGTAAACATCATTACATAAAAGGGTACGGTCTTTTTTTTTTTTTTAGTTTTATTCATTTCAAACGGGCCGGATCCGGCCCGCGGGCCGTAGTTTGCCCACAGCTGGCCAAAGGACATGCCTGTAATACTTGGCCTTCCCTTTACTCCTTCCCTGCTATTAATAGATAGGTTAATTACAGTGGTATCATTAAATGTTTGAAAGCCTACACACCCAGAGAAAACATACTTAATATCAACCCTCTTTCTCATAGATTGAGAAGATGTTAGCCTACAAGATATCAGACTGAATGCAGGCTCCTCATGACTGGATGATATCTCAGAGTAAGACAGCTTGTCCAAGGCAGCACAGTGTCTGTGGGCTAAAGCAGAGAGACTACACTGGAATCCATTCAAAACACTACACACATAACGCATATACATATGCACATACATACGGGGGTGAGCAAAAGTACATTAACAGTTGTAATACAAACAAATAATACAATAAATAATAATAATATAATAATAATAATAATAAGAAGAAGAAGAAGAAGAAGAAGAAGAAGAAGAAGAAGAAGAAGAAGAAGAAGAAGAAAGAATAAACTCTGGCCCTAGCTGGTTTGGCTCAGTGGATAGAGCATCGGCCCATGGACTGAAGGGTCCAGGGCTCAATTCTGATCAAGGGCAGATACCTTGGTTGCAGGTTCCCCAACCCTCACTGGGGTGCGTGCAGGAGGCAACCAATTGATGTGTCTCTCTCACATCGATGTTTCTCTCTGTCTCTCCCTCTCCTTCCACTCTCTCTAAAAAGCCAATGGAAAAATATCCTTGCGTGAGGATTAACAAACCAAACAAAAGAATAAACTCTGTGTTTCAGGTACTCACAACTGTAAACCTACTTTTACCCACTCCTGTATATATGTATACATGCATGCATATGTACACACTTATGTCTGTGTGTGTGCATGTGTGTGTACATAAGTAGTTTCTAAACATCTTAAGAACCAACTTGCTCTGAGTGACCTTTTAACAACAGGCAGCAACTCCTCAGGTCCTTGATTTCTCTATAACAGTGGTCAGCAAACTCATTAGTCAACAGAGCCAAATATCAACAGTACAACGATTGAAATTTCTTTTGAGAGCCAAATTTTTTAAACTTAAACTATATAGGTAGGTACATTGTTATTAACTTAATTAGGGTACTCCTAAGGCTTAGGAAGAGCCACACTCAAGGGGCCAAAGAGCCGCATGTGGCTCGTAAGCCGCAGTTTGCCGACCACGGCTCTACAAAATCAACATAGAGGCTAGAATCGATAATCCCTAAAAAGACCTACTTTTCCTTCCAGGACTAAAAATAAGGTAGCTATTTTATATTCCAGCACACACTTCAGAGTTCAATACTAAGATGGACATTTGCACCCTTAAGCAAATATTACTCTTTGGATCACCTTAAACATGTCACAAGGCCTGCATTTGGCTCAGCAAATCAGCCCTGCTCTTTCTACAGTGTTTTCTCCTGACACCAGGAAAATTATTCTTCCCAATATTTCAAGATTCCCCACACTCCTGTTTTAAGATCATTTTGTAAATTGCCCTGCACTAGTCTTAAGATTAGATTTCCATTTCAGAATTCGTATTTCAGTTTAAGGAAAACTAAATCCTTTTACAAATCATGCAAATATCATCATGGCTTAATGTAGCCAACTTAGAAAGATAAGTAGAACTTAGTCTACCAGCTAACAGCATCTCACAGATGATATGCTCTGATAGACAGGTACTTAGCGTTAGTTGGAAGATCTGGACCTGAAATCTTATCATTTTTGCTATTAGACTCCTTCACAATAAAATGGGAGCCATAATTCGGAGCTTAAAGGAGACATTTTAGTCACTTCTCTTGCTGTTCATAATAGTTTGCGGGGGGGTTTTCATGCTGCCCATTCAGTATGTGTTAGTTTAACGTACTTGAGTATCAGTGAGTCCAAACTCAGTGCATTTTTTCATTAACTAGGACGCTTCCTGTAGACGCCCAGGTTTCATTTAGAGTTAGCCACCCGAGCAGACCGAGCCAGAGTCCATCCAGTGATACCGCCGTCCTGCACATAAATCCCCTTCATACACTGCTGGCCACGAACACTGCTGTGTTGGAATCAGTGACCTAGAAATGCACAGCCATTGCAAGCGAGCTGAAATAAACAAAACTCTCTTGCACCCTGTAGTTGACGTGGTGGTGTGTGCCCAATATGCTCAGGGCCTAAGAAGAAAATGGGAGGTGGATATCCATTTGTCCCGATTCTGGACGCTATACGAGTAATTATAAATCAGAGTCCCTGGTGTGAACGGAATACATAATGCTCACAACGATGCTCCTTTGGGGAACATTATATTCATTTTATAACCACCCCGAACACATAAAGAATACATCCCGCCTTTCATTAGTCTGGGCAAACAACCCATCAAACTCTCAGTTGAACTAGTGGAAACATTTTACTCTAATACACTGTTTGGTGTTTCCACCTTTAAAGCTCAAACATTTTCCTGTTATGTGCACTCATGCACTGCTGACATCCGCATCTTTGTGTATCCCTTTGTCATATCAGGGTCATCTCAGCTAACCGGTAAACAATCTATATAGGGCTGCAGCAAGTTGGAGAAACAAACTGATGAAGCTGGTAAACAGGAATTGAGAAGTTCATTTTCTGTGAGCTAGTGAAATCCATTTAATGTTTGACTTCCCTTTTACTGTTCTTAAGCATTGCCTTTACATGTCAAACACACTAGTTTGCTGCATTTCTCTGGCAGCCAGAAGGAAGTAAACATACCAGTTACTCCATTATTTCACTGCCTTCCCCTATATCTCTAAGAACTGATCCTAAAAGAATCAATTCTGGGAATTTTACTATATGTGGTTCTGAGAGGAACCATCGCCCACAACCTTTCTCCACCTGTTTGCCTTTTTTGTTTTATAGGCAAGCTAACCTGCAAAGAGTGGGCTTTTTCCACGGACCCAATAGTCCCCTACAGCATCCTGAAGACATTATACCTTTGGCTTTTTCATTATGATTTAATCTTATACACATGGAAATATTGCCCCAAATTCGTTCTATTTTCTTAAAGATATTTGGTCATGTTATTCCTATTATGTCTTCGTTAGTGCAGAGCCTGAGTAGAAGTTACATAAATATTGAAAGAATGGAGGGATGAGTGAGTAAATGAGTGAATCCATGGTGGGTCTTTGTTGACTTCTGGGATGTTCTATTCCTAGTTTCCTTCAGGGAACACTCTGCTTTACTCACTGGTTGTGTGTGCATGTGTCTGTGTCTGTGTCTGAGTGTGAGCACACACCTATATACATAAATTATTTCACATTCTACCTGTAACTCTGACTATAGCCTGGCTCTAATCTGCAGTATTCCCTGCATCTTACCTTGGGTGGCAGGCTGCCAGCCTCCTCATCTCTGGTTACAGCCAGCCCCTTCTAGAATCTCTACCCAGCTTCTTCCCAGGTTCCAAACGCAGAGGAAGCCACATCCTGGATAACTGGAGATTCAAGTGAAGTATGAAATGAGCTCAACAGGTAATGGGAATGAGAGCATTGGAGAGAGGGAAAGAAGATATAAAAATGGTTCCTATAAAACTTTTATTAGATGCAGTCCTCACTATACTAATACTTTGCCATTGTATAGCCTTCTTGCCCCCAAATTATGTTTTGCAGCTATCAATTGATTAAAGCTCATAATATTTTGAGCCATATCACTTGATTTAGTTTGTGCCAACTATCTTGGAAATAGTCAACTAAACCAAATGAGGAGTTTTACTAACCATATTTCTTTTTTAAAGAATATGTTTTGTGCCAAAACCGGTTTGGCTCAGTGGATAGAGCGTCAGCCTGCGGACTGAAGGGTCCCAGGTTCGATTCCAGTCAAGGGCATGTACCTGGGTTGCGGGCACATCCCCAGTGGGAGATGTGCAGGAGGCAGCTGATCGATGTTTCTCTCTCATCGATGTTTCTAACTCTCTATCTCTCTCCCTTCCTCTCTGTAAAAAAAAAATAAAATATATTTGTAAAAAAAAGAATATGTTTTGTATTGATTTCACAGAGGAAGGGAGAGGGGGAGAGAGAGAGAAACATCAATGATGAGAGAGAATCATCGATCAGCTGCCTCCTGCACACCCCCTACTGGGGATCAAGCCCGCAACCTAGGCATGTGCCCTGACAGGGAATCAAACCATGACCTCCTGGTTCATAGGTCAACGCTCAACCACTGAGCTACACTGGCTGGGCTACTAGTATATTTCTGAAGTTATGTGAGCCACGCCTCAATTTCCCACTTCTAGAATTGTATCCCTATCAATGTGTCAGAAGAGTAGACTGGGGAAAGGAGACACACTTCCATCCTGTATGTGTCAAAACGGGATTCAGAGTCCTTTAATGCAATAAGAAAGGACAAAGAGCCCTGTCAATCAGGTAGGAAAATGGAAAAACATTTTTATTCTCAAACAAATATAAAAGGGTTTTTTCCTTAAAATTTAAGAAAAATAATATAAAGTGTTCATTTTACTGCATAGATAACTGTCCCATAAGAACAATTATACATAATCATCCAAATGTCATGTCCCCCTCCACCATGCAATAATCCCACTTAATTAAAGTTGATATCTTTGATTTTTTAAAATACTTCCTTAAGAAATAGAAACATGAACCCAACACATAAATAGCTAAATCTGGATGATTTGAATGTGTTTAAAATGTTGAGACCCTATTTACATTTTAATAAGACATTTCCTCAGTGCAGGTCTTAGATAAATCTCCATGGAGATGCCAACTAGGACACAGAATTAAGAAGAAAGAAGCACCCTTGACAATTTGGGGGGGAAAGGAAAGATAAGCAGAGTGCTGTTTAATAGAAACAGATGTGGATGTAATCCTTTTAAGAAGAAAAAAGCAGGACAAATATAACATAGGAGGGGGAGAAATGGCTTCAGACACATATAATGGGAAAGCCTGGGGAGCTGGGAGAGCTCAAGCTAAGAATGAGTTCATGACTCAGACTCTCTTCTGATTCACAGCCCGACCACTGGGGTGTTATGTGGATAACTTGAAGAAAGACATGGTGTTGAGCGTAATATGTTATTTATAAGACAGATTAACAGGAGTTTCTGAACATGGCAATGGAGGGCCAAAAAAGGAGGATTTTTTTCAGCCTAAAAATGCATTAATTAGATATACAGTCACAGATATGTATGCTGGTTGGCACATCTCTCATCTATGACCTGTAACAACTGTTTAATACTTTAGCAGGAAGGATTTGAATAAGCCTTAAGGGAAACCTATTGACTAAAGTTTAAGCATTAAAATATGGTAATGGTATTCGTGACCACCTCTAGTTCTGCAATGCTTGGCACAGGTTGCAGGAGTATAAAATAGACCTGGAGTTACAATCCCAGCATCAACGGATGCATGGTTAGCAGTTAAGTAATAAGGAGAATTTGGGAGGAAGTTGCTAGAAGAAAATGTCTCCCAGTATACTACATTGAGCCAGAGCAGCACCCCCTCACTCTTTAAGGATATTCTCTCTACCTCTGAGGAAATATTTTCCTTCCTGCATAAAAAAAAAAAAAAATGGCCTAAGTGCAGCCATTTTTTTTCAATAGAACCATAGCAGCCAATCCAGAGGAACTGCATTGTTCCTTGAAACTGTATGAGGCCAAACCTTAGAACCAGGCTAACCCAGGATTATTTTACAAACAATGGTTTGTTAAATAGGCAAGAACTCCAATGTCCCGATCACAAGGACTGATGATTGTCAACTACCTATGGACTAGAAAAATCTGTCACCAACCACACATAGCCAAGAGCAGCTCAGCTTGTCAAGACCAATAGAAATGTTTTTCTTCTTTTTAGGTAATTATTCCTTTCCTTTTTCTCATAAAACTCCTTGCTTTCACCCTGTAATCAGGACACTTTTTGGCATTCTGCCTGAATCTATGTTCCCAAATGTGGTTCTTTAATCCCAAATAAGCACTTGTTGCCGGACATTTCAGGATTTTTTTTAACTTTCGGTTAACACCTGTGTTTTATGTTTTCCCTGACTTTAAGGAACTGAGACTAAGTGACTCTCCACCTTGCTCTTTAGAGAAAAAGGGATGAGCAGAGATGGTGTCAGGGAAAACCTTTACCTGGGGAAGATTTAGAGGCAGAGGTATGCA
This sequence comes from Myotis daubentonii, assembly GCF_963259705.1. NCBI lineage: Eukaryota > Metazoa > Chordata > Mammalia > Chiroptera > Vespertilionidae > Myotis > Myotis daubentonii. The sequence goes on from NC_081854.1 coordinate 40,336,604, forward strand.
AATCTTTCCCAAAAGTAAAGAATAAAAAGCAGAGATTCTGTGTCCTGTAAATCTTGACCCTCAAACCCTATGTCTCAGGCAAGAACTTCAAACTCTAAACACATCTCTCAAAGCCAAACCACATCATTGATGGATATTATAAAAAATAAAAATATAAAAAACTGTGAACAGCATCACAGTGATTCACCGAATCCCAGTGATTCAACTAATCCATGGCTGTGATTGCTTAAAATAACTCTCCATTTAAGTTAAGTAAAATTTCTCCACCAAATTCATTCTACATAGTTGTGACTACAGAGTGATACAAAAGCAACATCCTGCAGCTGGTGCAGTTGTAGGGAGAGTGGTAGAGCTGCATAATGTGGGATATATTCTCCGCCTGAGCCATGCTCTCTGCCTCATTTCTGGTTAATCCTCAACAGAGGATACTTTTTCCATTGATTTTTTTTTTTTTTTTTTTTTTTTTTTTTTTTTTTAGAGAGTGGAAAGGAGGGAGGGAGAGAGAGAGGTGAGAAGACACATTGATTGGCTGCCTCCTGCATGCCACCTACTAGGGCTGGGGATCAAGCCTGTAACCCAGGTACATGCCCTTACTAGGAATCAAACCTAGGACCTTCTGTGCTTGAGGGTCATGCTCTAACCAGCTAGCAACACTGGCCAGGGTGCTCACTGCCTCTTAATGTAGGCACAGTGAGTCAAGATTATTTAGAAGGAAAGACAACAGCAGGGTCAAGCAAACTCTAAAGTTCCCTGAGCTAACAAGTGAAGCAAATTATAGATGAGTAAAAACTTTAGAGCAAGCAAATTTATTTTTTGTAAATATTCAAGTTAACTTTGAGTATACATAGATTCAAGTAAATTCTCTACGAGCAATAATTATTACTGGTTATTATAGTAAGAAGGTTCAGAAACGCTAAAAAATTATTGTAACATCTGCATAAAATATTGGGTTAAAACCTTCATCCACATTTTTTAAATCTATAGTGGATGTTATCTATTATGAAGTGAGATGTGGGTATCCAGGGTGGACCAAACTAGGCAAAGAGCACCTTTCCTACAATCTGTATTAACAGTGATTATCTCTGTTATTTGGGTTTTTCTTCTTAAATATTCTGAGTTGCTTTGAACAGGTCTTCATATTTCCATAGTTTATTTAATTAATTTTAGTGTATATTTGCTGTGCCTAGCACTTTGATCATATGTAGTTGCAGGGAAAGCAAATGGCATTTAAGATAAGAGTCTATTCACAAGACACACACACACACACACACACAACTAGTTTTAATATTCAAGGTGCAAAGTCACTTTTCCCTAGGGCAGTGGTCGGCAAACCACGGTTCACAAGCCACATGCGGCTCTTTGGCCCCTTGAGTGTGGCTCTTCCACAAAATACCACGTGCGGGTGCACGCGTACAGTGCAATTGAAACTTCGTGGCCCATGCGCAGAAGTCGGTTTTCAGCCTGGGCGAGTCTATTTTGAAGAAGTGTCATTTGGGCGGGGGGATAAAATGGATACATATGTAATACCCTTTGTAATACTTTAAGCAATAAAAAAAAAAAAAAGAAGTGTCATTAGAAGAAGTGGGGTACGGTCGCTGAGGTCGACCCCTCAGATTGAGGACGTTTTTAGCAAAGGCCAGTTTAGGAGTACCCTAATTAAGTTAATAACACTGTACCTACCTATATAGTTTAAGTTTAAAAAATTTGGCTCTCAAAAGAAATTTCAATCGTTGTACTGTTGATATTTGGCTCTGTTGACTAATGAGTTTGCCGACCACTGCCCTAGGGTAATGGGAGTAGGAATGGGGAGGGTTCCTTAGATAAGACACATTGGAAAACAGAAGGCAGCGGGTGGGGTGATGAAAGAACATCTCTGTGACTTCCCATGCCTGGAAGCAGGAGCTGCTGAGGGGGGTGGGAGGGGAGGGAGGGAAGGAGGGGAGAGGAGGTAACAAGGTGGGTTTTGGACATCCCCACTAAGTGGCTGGACAAGGAGCTACCACCCAGAGGCCTGAGGCTGCCAGTCTCTGATCAACAGAAGAGGTTCCTGCAAATGGAGAAGTGCTTGAAACCATGAGAGATTCAGACCAATGGGCCTATTATCGCACAAAATGAGACATTGCAACATCATGGCTACTACATAAAGAGATTTTCCCTCATGTTTACATAGTCTAGGGAAATCTAATAATTTAACACTTGACTGCATATGTGCAATATACACACCTTGGATTAGCCTATTCAAGAAACTATCATTTCCATTTGCACCTCTTTTCCGCTTCTTCCTCTCTGTTTCCAATAACAATCTCATTCAGAAGCTCAGTCCCAGAACAAGAGCTGTGCCCAGCAGACTTGCCTGATTCATATTCTCCACATAACGTGTGGGAAAGTGGCCGGAATGATTGAAACACATTAAATACCTGTTGTGGTTTTAGAAATCACCAAGGAAATATCACATATAGAACTCTCACCAAATATTTCAATTTAGTAGTGACAAGTACATGCTTCTTATCAAAATGGATTTTCTCTTCCTGGAGAGATACTTAAGCCAGGATTTCTAATTCATATTCATCTTTCCTCAAAAATTAGTGGCTCTTAAGAAGTTGTGCTGATCAAGTGGGAAAGGACCTTTGATATGGGCTAGTTTATTCCTACCCTTGTCACCTCCCTTCCCTAGCTCAGTGGAGAGCTGAGTGAGCTCCATGTTGCTAAGCAACTCTGAAAAGATTTTTTAATCTTATTAACTAAATAATTCTGAAGGGCACTTGGACAAAATGGACATATCCTATCCAAACCAGGCAGGGGAAATACTCACAAACAGCAAGCAGGAGAACACAGTATGAAGACCAATCACACCAAAGAGCTCGGTGGATGCTGTTCATACAAGCAAGGTTTCCAACCATTTGTGACAACATGAATAGATCTTCAGGGCCTGATGCCAATTGAGATCAGTCAGATGGAGAAAGACAATTGGCCCTTGGAAAACATAGGTTTGAACTGCACAGGTCCACATGGGATTTGTTTCATAAAATTTTTTATATATTTCCTTACTACCATGCAGCAATCGAATCAATTACACTCCATTACCAGTTGTTCTCTGTGTTGCCTCATGGAGTTTCATCCTATATATGTGAATTTTACTATTCACCAACAAGTTCAAAAGGACCCCTATTCTGATTTCTGGAGCCACTTTTTGCATAACTTCCTCTTTTCTAGTACTCTGCTCTGAAAATTTCACCTACTTCATCCTCCCCCAACTCTAATCTCTGTCTTCTCAACTCAATGAGAATGTTGTACCCTGCCTGGGTTGTCCTTTTCTATGCCATGGCCCACAAAGGATCTCCAGTGATTGTAACCAGAGCAGTTGTAGGGCTCACATCATTTATTATCCTTTTCCCTGGATCACCATCCTTCACTGTCTATTGCCAAATTTCAGAAAACAGATGCTTCATTTTTTCCCCAATTTTTCAAAAATTTACAGCAAGAGGACAAATCTAATACCAGTTACTTCAACATAACAAGAAGTGGGAAATCTACAGTTTCAGTGGGTAAGAAAATCAGGACAACTTGAATGGGTACTTCTAACTCATGATCTCTCATGAGGTTGCAGTTGACATGTTGGCCAGGACTATAATAATATGAAGGCTTATGGGGCTGGAGAATCTATTCCAAAGTAACTCACCAATGTGGATGGCAAGTTGATACTGGTTGTTCAAGGAAGTCATAGTTCCTCACCTATCAGATGGATGTTTCTATCAGACTGCTTGAGTGCTTTCATGGCACAACAGCTGGCTTCTCCAGGAGCAAGTGATCCAAAAGCTACCTATGCTTTCTATGACCACCAATGTGCTGCGCTAGCACGGCTAAGAGTGAACCTGAGGAGGGAAGGTAAAGGATTGAAGAAAAGACAGACAAGAGAATACAGCTGGGGCTCGGTAGATCTCCCATGCCTGGATGAAGACACAAAAGACCCAGCCTGCAAGCCTATGCTTTATTTTATAGTCTGATTAAAATAAGGGTAGATTAACATGTATACAAATGTTTTTGTTTTGGTAACACTTGCTGTACCTCCCACAGCCCATTAGCTACTTAGAAAGGAATTAGGGAGGGCTACAAGGTCAGGCTTAATTATGCTAGGAGAGCTCTGCCCTGCAGGCTGGGACTTGTTTGTGGCCCTGCCACAGGTCAACCTGAGGCTTGACCCAAGAGCCGCTCCCTACACACCAACAGACATAAAACACAAGGAAACACATAAATGACGAATTATTGATATTCTTTTTAGTACAAACCACACTGGATTGCATTCTCAGCTCACAAAAGAACTATATCCAACAAATTCTTCAATGATTTATTATGAAAAAAACTAACCAACATTCAGTTTGGTAAAAATAAGTGCAACCCCCAGAAATCTGATCATCATCTCGACATACTGTCCTCTTTTTCATAAGAAAGTTGTCACATTATTTCAGAGTTTCTAGTTAATGATCTTCCCCAAGACTCTCAAGAGGGCCTAAGAGGGTTTTGCTTGGCACACGTCAATGCCCCCAAATAACTAGAGCCCTGATACCAACACTCACTTCGCACATCTCAATGTACTTGGCTGTCCCTGCTGCTCTTTCCCACAAGGATGAGCCAGCAGCCTCTTTCTGAGAGTTCTGCCAGCCCAAGCCACCACCTCAAAAATATAATAAGGAAAGAAAGCCCTTTCTAATGAGGGGTATGCCACGTACTAAGAAAAAGATGATCAACCAGATTCTGGCTTCTCTGTTGCTGCAGATGTGGTCCGTTTAAAGGGCAAGGGGGCCTTAGCTTCTAAGTGAAGACAACTTGCAAGTCACATAACATTTTAAAAGACATGCATTTCCTTAGACTTTTTATGTATTCATTCCACAAAATTCATTTCTCTTCCAAGTGTATAAGACCCAAAGTTCTTAGCAATAAATTTAGCATTTAACATGCAGAAGTCTAAGATAGGAAGTCAACAGAGGGGAGAGATTCACACAGAATTTTTCTGGCTCACACAATTATATTCTACATATAGTTCCCATTTAGCTTGTCTTCATAAGAATTAGAGCAATAAACAGATGCAAAGTCTAGCAGTCAGTTCACAAGCATTTACTGCTGCCCGCCTTGTACCATTCGCTGTGCAGGATGCTGGAGACATACTGAGTTGTTTGCTTTCAAGAACCATAGACTAGGCAATCTGCACACAAGTAACATACTTCAAACTATTCAGTATACATTTAATTACATCACTATGTGAGAAACTCTCTGTCAGACAGAGAAGTTTCAAAGTACAAAAAAAGGATTCTGACATTAACATGGCCCAAACACAATAAACCAGAATTGGTCAAGGGACATTGAGAGAGACATTAATACCATTTCTATGGCTTAAAATGTTTGCATAGTATACATGTTTTGGGTGATAGTCTGAGATTTGATAATTATGAAACACTATACAGATTCTGTGCTAAGAAGATGTTTTCGAAAATGAAGAATGTCATTTGTCAGCCTTACTTGTGCTCTCATTAATTCACTTGCATTTATAATGAAAATTTGTAAATACTCCTCTAAACATCTCATGATCACACCCTTCTTTTAGAGTCTTAATCCTCACAATCTACAGCTGTGTTCTCTAATATGGCAGCTATTTAAGTTTAAATTTATATTAGTTAAAAGTAAAAACTTAAATTCACTTCCTCGGTCCTACTATTCTCATTCCAAGTTCTCAATAGCCACTGTATTATAGAATATTTCCATCATCATAGAAAGTTCTATTGGACAGAACTGGTTTATTAATGTCTAAAATGAGAAAGTAATCTTCCAACTCAAGTTATGTTTTCCAAGCATGTTTCCATAGCATTTCATTATTTCTTTTTATTGATAAGTAACTTTTTGGACTCCAGTGGATAAACCCAATATTAATCATTTTATAATTATCAAAATAGTAACTTATTACTAAACATGTCCCTTATACTAAGTCTATTCTCTACCATATAGCACCACCATGTGAGGACACCATAATCAAAGTAACACTACTTTATTTTTTATTTAATCTTCACCTGAGGATATTTTTTCCATTGATTTTTTTTTTTTTTAGAGAGTATAGGGGAGATGGGGGGAGGAGAGAGAGAAACACTGATGTGAGAAACACACATCAGTTGGTGGTCTTCTGCATGCGCCCCAACTGGAGATCAAGCCTGCAACCGAGGTATGTGCCCTTGACAAGGAATTGAACTCTCGACCCTTCAGGCCGTGGGCTGACACTCTAACCACTGAACAAACCAGCCAGGCTTAAAGTAATAGTTTAATTTTTTTTAATATATTTTATTGATTTTTTACAGAGAGAAAGGAAGGAGGGCTAGAGAGTTAGAAACATCGATGAGAGAGAAACATCAACCAGCTGCCTCCTGCACACCCCCTACTGGGGATGTGCCCACAACCAAGATACATGCCCCTGACCAGAATCGAACCTGGGACCCTTCAGTCTGCAAGCCGACGCTCTATTCACTGAACCAAACCGGCTAGGGCTACAGTTTAATTTTTTAATATTAAATTTGAAATACCATTTAAAATTTAAAATTGAACACAATAAAATTCAATCAACTACTTATTTTCTTCATGAAGGGTACACTGAAAATATATCCTTTTCTTCTTGGATGATTGCAAACTACTTGTTAATGAAAAATTTGGAAAGTCTGGATTTTGTACAATATGCTAATAGATTTTGTTTTTCACAGTGAGAGATATTGAAAGAAGTATGTTTACATATACTTCATCAATTAAAGAAACTTTCAGGTTTCCTTTTAAAACTCAAACTGACATAGCATCAAGAATGATGATAATTTACTTGTTATTGGGCAAAAGAAAATTAAACCTAATGATAATTGGACTCAATTTTCCTACTTGGATATTTTATTATAATTCTTCATATTGGATATGAGAAAATTCCACAGGATAATTCAAATATTCCACTAAACAAAGGAAGTTAAATAGTATTGTGTGGCCTTGTTCTTTCTGTGAATAGGCTTTCTCTCTGGCTTCACCCACAAGATATCCTTTTGTTAAGAATTTAAGATGACCTCACCTAATTTCTTTGGTAGACAAAGGCAGTTCTTCTATGTTAGACCTCAGGTTTACATAGATATTCTTTTCTATTTTCCAAATTCCTCAATTAAGTTTGATACTATAATCTATACCAGGGATGGGCAAACTTTTTGACTCGAGGGCCACAATGGGTTCTTAAACTGGACCGGAGGGCCAGAACAAAAGCATGGATGGAGTGTTTGTGTGAACTAATATAAATTCAAAGTAAACATCATTACATAAAAGGGTACGGTCTTTTTTTTTTTTTTTTTTTTAGTTTTATTCATTTCAAACGGGCCGGATCCGGCCCGCGGGCTGTAGTTTGCCCATGGTTGATCTATACTTTGGGGATATTGGAAAATTCTCTCTCTCTCATATGGAAGAATATCTGTGCTTCTCAAATCCTGTAACCCACAATTGCATTACGATTTTAAATACAGTATCAATATTATTAATTCTAAGAGGAAAAGAACTTCATTCCTCAATCTTGAACACCACAGAATTAACTGTGGCTCAACTGGACACAAAGGTGGTCTATGAAAGAGATATGTGTCTTATCTGTTGATTTACCTCTTTATGCTTACATCATTTTAATTGTCAGCAAAAATTAGTTTACTAATAATTGAAGAATAATATCTATAGTCCTGGGATCTTTGATTTTTCCATCATTCTCATCAGACACTTTCTCCTCTTCAGATCCAAACAGATACACGCGGAGATCAAACACCAAGCCCCTGATCAAAATAACTGTCGTGTCCCTGCTAGAATGGCTTTCTCCCTCTATCTATGATTTTCCTGTCAAATATGTCTAGTAAGTCTTTAATGGTGTCTGTCAACAGCCAACATGAGTGCTGCATTCAGGAAGGAAGCAGACAGCTTCCAGAGTCATAAAAGGCCATGAAACTCCCATTATCAGGGAACACTCCTATCTGAATCTCAAGTCCGGATTTTCAGAAGATGTGGAAATATAGGAAAGCAGCCTCTGCAGATGCCTTGAAAGGGGGATATTCCTTTACTTCCAAAACAACACTAATGGCTCATTAAATTCGATGTTCTGTACGGAAATGAGGAAGTTCCCCATGAATCTAAATATTATTCCTTACAAATTTTCAGGAAACTGGAGACTTCCCACTAGGATAGACTTCCCAGCTGTAAGAATCTGTTCTTTCTTATCTCAACTCTATGGAAGGCAAGCCTGTATTTAGGATGAGTCATTGAATATGGGAATGAAGATACTAAAGTGGTCTAGAGACTTCTCAACAGCTAGATGTCCCACATTACCACTGCTTAACAGAAAGGCTAATTAAGAACTGCCTCAAGTAGTTGATCTATATAAGTCACATTTCAGCTCTACTGATGATTCATCAGATATATTTCTTGCTGTGTACAGGAGCTTTCTGTCTGACAGAATGGAGTTTGGCTTAGAAACCAGAGTTCAGATTGCTGTGTTTTCTACCTTCCATGCTATGCTCTCCTAAAGGTCCTGTAATAAACAGACCAACTGTCCTTGCCATCATCCTCTTCTACTTTCAAGTAGAAACTAAAGAGGCACATATCTGAGATATGTATCAACCTTATAAAAATTGAGAAAAATAATGCGACAAATTTAATTTTAAAATAACAGTTAAATGATAAGTTCCAAATGGTCTAGATAAGGATATGGCTAACAGACATAGAAAATAGAGCTCCCTTATTATCCAGCGATTCCACTTCTGGGAATATATCCAACAAAACATGAAACACTAACTTGAAAGAATATATGCACTCCTTTGTTCACAGCAGCATTATTTATAATAGCCAAGATTTGGAAGCAGCCCAAGGGTCTATCAGTAGATGAGTGGTTAAAATAGCTATGATACATTTATACCATGGAATACTACTTAGTCATAAAATAGAAGGAAATCTTACCCTTTGCAACAGCATGGATAAGGATAAGTCTGATACCATATCTACACTTTGGGGATATTGCTAACTGAAATAAGCCAGTAAGGGAAAGACAAATACCATATGATTTCACGCGTATGTGGAATCTAATGAGCAAAGTAAACTAACAAACAAAATTTTTTTAAAATAAAATAATAGAGTATGTGGGAGAAGCATTACTGATTCCTTTCGAGATGACAACAGGTCAGGAAATGTTCCAGGATTTTTGGTCGCTTAAGAACAAATTAAAACAGTGCCCTTGGCAGTCCTGGATCTGTCTCTTGCTTCAACAGTGTTTGGACGGAACAGACCCAGGGACGACCCTTCTTCTCCAGGGGTGGGCAAACTTTTTGACTCGAGGGCCACAATGGGTTCTTAAACTGGACTCAGAAGAAGGAGCTGCGGCCGTGTTTCCCGACGTTGCCATGTTAACACTGCTGCTGGTGAAGGAGCGGAGGGGAGAGCAAGAGAACCCTCCACTCTTTCGGCTCAGCGGGCCAGATTGAACAGCCGAACGGGCTGGATCCGGCCCGTGGGCCGTAGTTTGCCCACGGCTGTCTAGCCTCTGACCACCCTCCAGCATTATCCAGTCACCATCTCAGCACCCTCAGCCTCCGAGACCAGCCAACATCGTTTTGTTTTCTTTACCTTAACTTCTCATTGCCCAGCAACTAGGACAGTGGTTCTCAACCTGTGGGTCGCGACCCCTTTGGCGGTCAAACGACCCTTTCACAGAGGTCGCCTAAGACCATCCTGCATATCTGATATTTACATTACGATTCATAACAGTAGCAACATTACAGTTATGAAGTAGCAACAAAAATAATTTTATGGTTGGGTCACAACATGAGGAACTGTATTTAAAGGGCTGGAAGGTTGAGAACCACTGAACTAGGAGCTCCCAAATTCGGCAGAATTATTCCACCAAAATGGAGGCTGCTGTCAACCTCCTGGCCAACCTGCATCTGTGGGCCGCCCACACCTACCTCTCTCTGGGCTTCTATTTCAACCGAGAGGATGTGGCTCTGGAGCATGAGGGCCACTTCCTCGAGCTGACAGAGAAGAAGTGTGAAAGCGCCCAGCATCTCTCAAAGATGCAAAACCAGCGCAGGGGCTGCATTCTCCTCCAGGACATGCTGAAGCCTTCCCAAGATCAATGGGGCAAAACTCAGGATGCCCTGGAAGCCAACACAGCCTTGGAGAGAAACCAGGACCAGGCCCTTTTGGAGCTGCAGGCCCTGGTTCTACTCCTGCAGACCCTCATCTCTGTGACTTCCAGGAGAACCACTTCCTGGGTGAGTAGGTGAAACAGGCAACACCTGACTCACCTCCACAGGCTGTCAGCCCCTAGGCTGGGCTGGGCAAGTATCTCTTCGAAAGGCTGACCTCAAGCACAACTAGGAGCCTTTGGAACCCAGAGGCCTTTGAGGGGCCCCTCTGCATTCCCCTGGTGTCTGACTTTTGCCTGGGCCTCTCACTGAAACCACTAGCCATTCTTTTCACCACCCTGAAGCCCTCTCCCATGCATTGGACCAAATGGAAACAATACAGCTTTTTGCAGAAAAGAAAAATAAAAAGAATAAATTAAGAATGAATGCATGCTTTATGAAAATAGAAATTAAGATGATTATCTGAAAAGTATTATGTATTTGAATAAGTGAAAAGTAACTGTGCATTGAAGAATAATAACATAATGTCTCTTCATTCTATGTAATATTTATTCTTAATAAAATATATTTAAATCAGCCCTAGCCAGTTTGGCTCAGTGGAGAGAGCGTCAGCCTGCAGACTGAAGGATCCCGGGGTTAGATCCCGGTCAAGGGCATGTACCTCAGTTGCAGGCTCCACCCTGGCCAAGGCCCTGGTCAGGGCCACATGCAGGAGGCAACCAATGGATGTGTTTCTCTCACATCAATGTTTCTCTCTGTCTTTCCTTCTCTCTTCCACTCTCTCTAAAAATCAATGGAAAAATATCCTTGGGTGAGGATTGAAAAATATATGTACTTAAATCAAACTAAATGCCTATTAACAGATGTAATGATTATATATACACATATGTGATTGTGTGTATGAATGTATATTTCAATCATATAAAAATATTATATATATATATATTTCACTTATGTTTGTATAATTTATTTAGAAGTAAACCATAATTCTAAAACACTATATTGGAAGATTTTTTTCTTTTTTTAAATATATTTTTATTGATTTCAGAGAGGAAGGAAGAGGGAGAGCTAGAAACATCAATGATGAGAGAGAATCATTGATTGGCTACCTCCTGCACGCCTCCCACTGGGGATTGAGCCCACAACCCAGGCATGTGCCCTTGACCAGAATGGAACCTGGGACCCTTCCGTCCGCAGGCCGACGCTCTATCCACCAAGCCAAACCATCTAGGGCAGAAGACTTTTTTCATGATACTGCAAAATATAAATATACTAAATGAAAAAAACTAGTATATCATTCAATAAATTTAAAAAATGCATTAAAATTCACATATATATCACATATGAAATATTTATAATATGTAAATGTATCATAAAAACAAGATTGGAAATGACACCAGCACAGATTTCAAAGGCTTTTTGCAACTTTTGTTCCTCATTATGGAAATCATAAATGCCCATTTTAACAAAGATAAAAGGTTTTTTTAAGTAATTTTTAAAAGTAAATTAAAGTATTTAAAAGAAAGCAAAAGTTATCACCCAAAGAAGTCCATGAGCATAATTTGGTATATAATTTCCTAATCTTGGGTTCAAAATGTACCTTAATGTATTCCTATTTTCTGAAGAATTTGTTTATTCACTTTGGTTCAATTTCAGATAAATAATCTTTTGCATGTTTAAAATATTATTTTTCAATATTTCACATGTGTTAGGTTTTTGTTTGTTTTTTTGTTTGTTTGTTTGTCTTTGGGTTTTTTTTAGTATTATGTATTGTGTTGTCTCCTTTCAATTTTCTGCAAACTACTGACATGCAAAAGAAAGCAGAGGAGAGGGAGGAGCAAAAAGTGCTGCAGAGTACCAACTTTGAAACCTCATAGTTTATAAGGGAAATAGTTAATAAAGAGTTTCTGTAATCAAGGAGTTCAGTATATTTTATTTCCATGTTGTTCAACTCAATAAGCCTATTATTTAGCAACAAGACACATTACACATATAACTACAAACACATCTGGAGACTATGAGATGCTAGGTAACCCTCCACCTCCAATGTGTAAAGAGACTGCTCAAGGCTGGATTTTTTTCTCTCTCATGAAATGTGTGTGTTTATTTACACTTACACTGCCAATATGTTCCTGGATTCTATGTTTTGGTGCCCCAGTGATAAGGAGAGGGTGTCAATATCATTCACACATAGGAAAACTAAGGAAAATGAAAGTATAGTTAGTAAACATATTAGTAGCACAATGCCACACCATCACTCTGCTTGAAGTCAGCCACTCCTTTTTCAATAACCAAATGTGGGGGTTTTTATCATAGAAAAAATGGAAACTCTTCTTGGATGCTTTTCCAGTCAGTCAATACCACACACACTTATTGAATAGCATCTAGACATGTGCCAGCTACTGTTGCTGGTGCAGGCGTTTATGGTAAATTATTCTATCTCTGCAACATGTTATTTGTAGGCAAATTGGCACTATTTACAAGGAACTTTGGGTTTAATTTGCATCTAAAAATTTTAAAGGCCCATAATTGTAGATTGCCAGGAACATTACCCATGGTTAATTTGCATATTGTTCCTATTGTCCCTAAAATGTGAGGACATTTAACAATGCTTTATGCCACAGGACACCGCTCAGCACACTGAGAGCAAAGATCACTCAGGGCTGATGAAACTTGGCATTGAGGACTTTTGGCATCATGATGAACCCACCAGACAGTTTAACACCTTTTCATGTCATGCCCACTGAATTTCCCTTTTGAGCACGCCTCCTGCCCAAGCTCTTACAGATTCATCCAGGGATGTCTGGCTCAGTTATCTTTGTCCTTCGCAGAATCACACTTCACAGGTTCAAAGGGCTCATGAGTTATCTATCAGGCCGTTTCTATTTCAAATATAAAAAATCTGTGCACTCTGGTCAAACTGACATTTTCTTCATCCTTTACTATCAGTGGCTCCAAAGCTGACGCTCCTTCCACCTTGAGATTCTGAACTTTATGCTTTAATGTAACAGTCCTTTCACGACCTCCTTTCCCAGGCTCATTGATTGCTTCTATTGAAAATACTCTAACCTTATATTCCTTTGTTATTATGAATAAAACAGTCATCCAGACCCTGAGAAATTTTTATGGTCTCTAACACTTTCATCCTGCAACTGTGTCAATAGTAAAAACTGAACCAAGGCTCTTTGGGGAAAAGTGTAAGTTTCAAAGGGAAACTGCATTGTCTAACACATGCCTCCATGTTATCTGTTTATGAGTCTCTGGCAGCTATGCTACATCTCTGTAAATTGTAGATAACTGATAGCAATGAAAAGTAATTCTTACCTATAGAAACACAAATCTTCCCTGTCCAAAAAGTCACTTGACCTCCTTGCCCCACTGTGGAGAAGCCAGGATTTTCTTTTGAACCTGTTTAACATCTACCTCTGCTTAATTCCCTCATTAACTTATGACTTCAAAAAAATCTTTATCTTTTTTTTTTTAATGAACATTTAACAGCTTCAAATGAGGAAAAAGAAGCATAACTTGGGTATTGATCAGGGAATTTATAAAAATGAGGTGATGAAAGAGGGCACATCCTGCAAGAGGGGCTCAAAAGTTATATTCTCTCATGTTTTTCTAAGCATAAACAAACTGCAATCGAGGGGGGATGAAAATGAATGGTTATGTAATAATTTTCTCTAAAAGTAATAACAGTTACATTCATGTTGGAGAGTCTTGATGGAAATGATTAAAGGGTAATAGTTAGTATATGAAACCATTATCAAAGCAAAAATGGCACCAAAGTTGAACAGGTAAGGAAGATTTTATTCAAGGCCATTGCAATAGGGAAGAAAGACCAGTCTGAAATCAACTCCACTGAAACAATGGGCAGAAGAGTTTTTAAAAGCTGGGATGGGCCCTAGCCAATTTGGCTCAGTAGGTAGAGCATCAGCCTGTGGACTGAAGGGTCCTGGGTTTGATTCTAGTCAAGGACATGTACCTCAGGTTGCAGGCTTAATCCCTGGTCTTGGGTGGGTTGTGTGTGGGAGGCAACCACTCGATGTGTCTCTCTCACATCGATGTTTCTCTCTGTGTGTCTCCCATTCACTTCCATTTTCTCTAAAAATCAATTAAAAAATATCTTCCCATGAGAATTAACAACAACAAAGCTGTGTTGGGGGATATTATAGATCATCTCTGTTTCCTAATTGGCCGTACCCAAAAGAAAAGGGAGGCCGAGGGAGATTTTACCTTCAGAGAGGAGAAAGCAATGTAAAGATAAAGCAGAGAGAGATTTGAAGGTCCTTGCCTTAAAGAATGTAATGATGCAGCTGCTAGCCAAGGAATGCTGGTATCCACTATAAGCTGGAGGAGTCATGAAAAGTATTCTCCCCTAGAGACTCCAAAGTGAGCACAGCTCTGCCGACAGCGTGATTTTGACCCAGTAATACTGTTTTCTGGCCTCCAGAACTACAAGAGAATACATTTCTGTTGTTTAAAGCCACCAAGTTTGTGGTAATTTGTTATAGCAGCCACAGGAAACGAATACAGATTTTGATATCAAGAAGTGGGAGGCTGCTGTAACAAATAACTAAAAATGTGGAAGTGGCTTGGGAATTGGTAATGGACAGAGGCTGGAAGAATTTTGAGGCACATCATAGATAAAGCCTAGATTGCTTTAATAGACTATTGGCAGAAATATGAACATTGAAAATAATGCTGGTAAGAGTTCAGAAAGAAGTGAGAAGTACAGTAGAGGAAGCCTATATCATCTTAGAGAATATGTGTATTGTCATAAACAGAGTATTGGCAGAAATATGAATATTAAAGCTGCTACTTGGGGGCTCAGAAGGAAATGAGAAACATACTATTGTAAAATAGAAAAAAAGCAATCCTTGTTACATAGTGGCAGAGAGCGTCACTGAATTGTGACCAAGCACTGTGTGAGGGACAGAGCCTGTAGCGATGAATTTGGATATTTATCTGAGAAGATTTCCAGCTGAAGCACTGAAGACACAGCCTGGTTCTTCTTGCCACTTACACTAAAATGCCAGAGGAAAAAGACAACTTGAGGAAATAATTATTAAGCAAAATGGAACCAGAACTTGATTTAGGAAGCTCCCAGATGGTCCAGGTTACAAAAGATGGTAAAATTAGGAGATTCGCTGTTATCATTACAGCAAAGTAACCGAGAAATGGGAAGACAGACCACCAAGCACTCGGAAGATGTAGAAATTCACCTTTATTCCAAAAGAAGCGCCAGTTCCCAAAAGCTGAGTGCCTCTATCCTGCTGAACCCAAACTTTTATATATATATATATATATATATATATATATATATATATATATATATATATATATATATATATGTATATATATATATATATATTATTGATTTTTTATAGAGGAAGGGAGAGGGATAGAGAGTTAGAGACATCGATGAGAGAGAAACATCGATCAGCTGCCTCCTGCACACCCCCTACTGGGGATGTGCCCAAAACCAAGGTACATGCCCTTGATCGGAATCGAACCTGGGACCCTTCAGTCCTCAGGCCGACGATCTATCCACTGAACCAAACCGGTCAGGGCTGAACCCAATCTTATAGAGCCCCACATTCTGTTTCTTGCTTCCAGGTCTGTGTGTGGGTTTTTCTAAAAGCTATTTTGCTGAAAAGTAGGTGATAACAGACCCCTGGCTGACACCAGCTGCTAACACCTAGGGACTTAGTTTCAGTTCAAAGCCTCTGCAACTTACTACTCCAGGATGTGGGTCTGCAAGATACAGCAAGCTGGGGCTAAACTGATTATAGATAAGCAAACATCCTGTTACTGCTGGGGTTGGGTTAAGCTGCCCTTACATTATGAAAGCGTGCTCTCCTTCTTGGATAGAAGGTCAAAGGTATAGCTGAAGAACCTTTTGTCAGTGCTGAAGAGATTAAGCATGAGCCAAGGGGAACACCGTTGGGGGACTGGAGCAATCTAGGTGAGAAATAATGAGGCATTGGTTGGGAAGTATATGTGGTGGTCCAGCTCTATGGGTGATGAAAAGTGGTTGGATTCTGGATATAATGGAAGACAGAACTGATATTTTCTGAATGATTATATATTCTCTGTGAGAGAGAATTGTTGAGGATTATTCCAAAGCATTGGGTGTGGATAACTGGAAGGATGCAGTTGACATTTCCTGAGGTAAGTTTACAAGAAAAATCCAGGAGCTAATTTTTAATGGAATAGATTGATATTTCCATTTAAAAGAGCAAGTGGAGATTTTTGAAAAGTAATCCTATATAATCAAACCCTAATATGCAAATCAACCAAACAGCGGAATAACTGGTTGCTATGATGCGCACTGACCACCAGGGGACAGATGCTCAATGCAGGGGCTGCCCCCTTGTGGTCAGTGCACTCCCATAGGGGGAGCGCCCCTCAGCCAGAAGCCAGGCTCATGGCTGCTGAGCGCAGCAACAGTGGCGGGAACCTCTCCCACCTCCGCAGCAGAGCTAAGGATCCCTCAGGGTATATCCAACTGCCTGTGAGAGGGCGCAGGCTGGGCTGAGGGGATTCCCCCCTCCCCAGTGCACAAATGTCGTGCACAGGACCTCTAGTTGAATATAGGAGTCCAGAGACAAGCATCTAGGTCCAGTCTACCGCTATAAATTTAGGGTCATCAAATAGAGATACTGTCTGAAGCACTGAAGACTGAAAGATAGTCATCAGGAAGGGACTGTAGATACAAAATAAAAATTTCAAAAACTGAGTCATGGGAGCCTCCAAAATTAAAAGTATAGGAGAAGAGGAGGGACCCGCAGAGGAGGCTGAGAAGGAGTGTAGTTGGAGGAAAACCAGGAGAGTGTGGAGTTCTGCTAACCCAAGTGAAGGCAGTGTTTCCATGGAAGGGTGATCAGAAGTGTCAGATACTGCTGAGAAGATGAGGAAGAGGACAGAATTGTCCATGCGATATGGCAACCTGGAAATTCTTGGGGATGTTGGCTAGAGAAGTTTGGTTACAATATTGGGAAAAGAAGTTAGACATGATGATTTCAGTCAGGGAGAAGAGAGAGAATTTGAAGACAGTATATACAGGAAATGAAATAAAATTGACTGGAAAGTCCATTAAGTTTGCTTTTAAAACATCTACTTATTCGGCCAGAATAAGCTCATTACTAAGTTAAAAGAGAAAAATTTTGCTAAGAGGCACCAGACGACTAAAGGTATAAAGGAAATGAGTAACCAACATGGATCATTCAATTAGAGAGTTTGCTAATTAAAAAAAGAGGTAGTAAGTGCATGGTAATTTGCAAGATCTAAGGGGAAGGCAAATGTGATTGTTTTAATCTGCTTACTCTGTTAAGCCTGTGAGGTAAAACGTAAGAAGTGAGTGAATGGGGGGTTCTTGAAGGGTTGGGAGTGATGTGAACAAAAAGCAAAGGTAAAGGAGTCCAGAGACAAGCATCTAGGTCCAGCACGTTAGGCAAGAAGTCTTTCTTCCTCAGAAACCTTACAGGTAGGGTTTCTCGATCCTAGCAATATTGAAACTTTGAGCTGAATAATTCTTTGCTGTGGGAGGGCTGTTCTGTGCATCATAGGACATTTAACATCCTAACCACTAGATGCCATTAGCACTTTCCCCCTTCATGACAGCTCCAAATGTTTCCAACATTGCCTGTGGGCAAAATCTCTTTGGCTAAGAACCACTGAAAACGAGACATTTTGAAGCCCTAGCTGGTTTTGCTCAGTGGAGAGAGCATCAGCCTGCAGACTGAAGGGTCCCAGGTTCAATTCCAATCAAGGGCATATGCCCGGGTTGTGGAAAGATCCCCAAAAGGGGGCGTGCAGGAGGCAGCCGATCAATGATTCTCATCATTGATGTTTCTATCTCTCTCCCTCTCCCTTCCTCTGAAATCAATAAAAATATTTTTTAAAAAAGAAAAGAAGAAGAAATCAAGTCACAATAGCTCTTACTATTCTTGAGATGTCATAGCCATCTGCCAAAAATAGAAGGAAGGGCTTTCAATGGCCAGTATTCTGGTTTGTACCTAGAACAGTGATGGCGAACCTATGACACGCGTGTCAGAGGTGACACGTGAACTCATTTTTTGGTTGGTTTTTCTTTGTTAAATGGCATTTAAATATATAAAATAAATATCAAAAATATAGATCTTTTTTTATTATGGTTGCAAATATCAAAAAATTTCTATATGTGACATGGCAAAGTTAAGTTAGCGTTTTTCAAAATGCTGACACGCCGAGCTCAAAAGGTTCGCCATCACTGCCCTAGAACATAGTCTCTCTAGGGATGCCTTCTATTTCACCTGATCAGAGTCTGTCTCCACTAAAGGAAAAAAGATCGTGCAGACATGGGCAATATAAATGAACTCAAGAATTTACAGACATGGCCAACCCATGTTAAAACAAAGAATTTATCAGGATTAAGAACTGACTCATCAGTTTAGTTTCTCAGTAACTGTATTTGTCCTCTAAATAAATTTGCTGCTAGGATGGCTGTTTTAATCAGTTTTAGGTAAAATAAATGTAACAAGAAAATTGAGGAGAGATTGCTTTCTTCAGATCAAAGAGTGAGAAAGTCCTAGAGGGAAAAGGCTAAAAAAAAAATAATAGGAAGCAAGGTTTGACAATTCAACTGTATATGGCAGTACTCTAAGAGAAAAAAACACAATTTAGTAAAATTCAATAAATAGTTCTTTTAAATTAAATTATTTGTTAAAATTAAGCTGTGCTCTGGGTTTTAAAATCAAAATGAATATAATGTGGTAATTGGGGATATGAGAAAAATAAATTAACACTACTTGAAACATCGTTAATGTGTCTGAATTGATGCCAATACCTGTTTGTAAGAGGGAACAATATTCTAGTAGATGAAAATTGCAAATTGAGTTTTAATAGGTTCATATACAGTGGTAGGTGAATTGTTATACTGATTTTCTTCTGAATACTCCAATTTGCACTCTATTCCTCCAATAATGTCTGCTTCAATGACTGTATATTGATCCTCACTATGTATTATTTTTTCTTAAATTAAATACTCTATTTGTAAGGGGAGGTGAAAACACATAAAGACTAACCCCAATTCTGGTGAAACCACCTGATCTTTTATTAATATGCCATTTCATTTTTTAAATAATTCCTATGACTTTTTTTTTTTTTTGCTTTGAACACTCAGGAATTGGCTATCCATATGTATTTATTCGCCTTGCTTTTCCTTCATTTTTGATCTTTGTTTCTGCCTTGAGACATTTCACAGCTAATTAATTTCTCTACCTTCCAAGTGCAAAGAAGAAAGACATAGTAATGTAAGCTATTCTTGTAGTGTCCACAGAGGGGGAAAAAAGAAAGGGACTAAACCCGTGGTCGGCAAACTGCGGCTCGCGAGCCACATGCGGCTCTTTGGCCCCTTGAGTGTGGCTCTTCCTAAGCCTTAGGAGTATCCTAATTAAGTTAATAACAATGTACCTACCTATACAGTTTAAGTTTAAAAAATTTGGCTCTCAAAAGAAATTTCAATCGTTGTACTGTTGATATTTGACTTTGTTGACTAATGAGTTTGCCGACCACTGGACTAAACTGTTGCTCCGAATGTCAGTGCCAGCTGACCCCAGTTCCACTTATTTCCTTCAGCACTGCCCCTGGTATGAAAAGTCCTTGACACGCCACTCTATTTCTGCCCCACTCAGAGAGAGAGCCAATTCTGCAGGCCCTGGCTGTCTATGTGGAAATAAACATGCACCAGCACCATAGTCTTGCTTTCCCAATACAAGAAAGCCTTGGCTATAGCATGCTTACTGAGCATTCCCTCCAACCCTTCCACATCAAGTTCTTCTAAAGAACACAGCTCTATTTTCTTTTTCTTATTGATATTCTGTCTCTCTGGAGGGTCAAGAGTCCTCCTCACTCTTGCTCTCATGTGGATGGACTGCCAACAATGCACCCAACCAGCTCCTTCTCCCACCCTTGCCTGCTCCATTCTCTGGGGGGCCAGAATCTACTCCTGTAACATCAGGCACTGTTTCAGAGAAGACATGCCTTGGGAAATCTTATTTCCACCACCTAGCGATCCGAACGAAACAGCCACATGGAACTCCATAGCTGGCTCAAACTCTGCTTTCTTCTTCCTTTCCCTCATGGACAATGTTTTGGAGGAGACTTGGCTACTTAATTTGAAGGTACCTCAGTCTCCAGTTTGTCCACTAACCAGGCCCTTCCCTTTCCTTGTTCTCTCAGCATCCCCACCAACCAACATTCAAAGTTCTATAATAGTTTATATCTATTTAGGTTGACTTAATTTCTTCTTTTTTGTCATTGTTTCTTACTCCAGGTAATCAAAATTTGTTAGCAATTATAGTAATAGCTGAGAACCGACGTCAGGTTTCTCTACAGTAAGTTTCTTTTAAAGCAAGATTAATGGACTAGCCCTGACTGGTTTGGCTCAGTGGATAGAGCGTTGGCCTGTGGACCCAAGGGCCCAGGTTTGATTCCGGTCATGGGCACCAGAAACAAATAAAATAAAAAAAGATTGATAGACTATGCAATAAAACTGGTACAAAATATTGAGCCAGCTTCTCTGTGGGTCTATGAATACTTGGCAAACGTAAAGAAGCCCTGGAGGGACACCTAGGAACTAAAAGAATTAGCCACACATTGATCTTCTACTTGGCCTTGTGTTAAAAATACTTGGGAGTCCAAAAAAGGCATAAGGTTACTCTGTCATAATATGCCAACATCCCCAGTAGCTATCACACTACATTGCCATAGTGGGTTTTTATAAACATTAGTTGAATAAAGAAGTGGATGGATGAATATAGAATCTTTTGCCTGATTTCAAAGTATCAAAAATAATAGAATAAAAATCAGTTATGGAGGAGTGATGCAAAAAATAGTGAGTGCTGACTGTACAAGGGCTATAAAAGTTGAAAGAGAGAATAGAATGTAGTGGAAAAGTTGGGGAAAGACTACATGGAGAATTTAGAACTAAATCAGCCTTAAATTTTAGCCAAGGTTTAGCATCCGGCAAGGAGAAAGCATTCCTGGCACAGGGAACAGAATACATGAGTACCTACAGGTGCATAAGAGCATGGACCAGTGAGGAGAACAGCTCTATTGGAGTGGAGAATGTGAGGGAAATACAGTTAGATGGAGGGACTGGGGCCAGAACATGGAGATCATTAAAACAGGCTGAGGGGGACTTGCAAAAGCACCAGGAAAGCTTAAGTCTGGTCAAACAAGATGTTTTTTGTGTGCCAAGACACTAACTTCCCCTCCATTCACTAAGTCTATTTTTCCAAAAGATGTATATTTTTTTTCTCATGCTGTATTAGATTTAAGACCCCAGAATGGGCAGGGCTGGGGGGGGGGGTGCGGTTAAAGAAATAATCGTTATCCACAAGAGATCATGGTAAACTGAACTCTTGTACTTATCAAATACAAGATAAAGGAGTTTGGGCTGTAATGTTGTCAAATACTGGTTCCCCAAACTATCACCAAGGCATCTGTTGATAAAGCAAAGCTCAGAAAATTGCTTACCAGAGTAAGGGACAACACTAGGTCAACAGAGTCTTAGTTATGTCCTAGAGGAGGAAGGACAAAGTTGGGATGTTTATTCAGAATTCGAAGTCTGGATTAAGGCAGGTCTTTCAATATAAAGGCTTGATCACTATTGCATAGGGATCATGACATAAAAGTTTAAGATTAGTGGACACAGCAAGGTAAGAATTTTGAGGCAAGGGGTTCAAAGAGTCTGACATAAACTATCTACTGATGCTTTCTACAAATGAGTTGATGGGACTCTCTAGAAGTCCTTAGAATGAAAAGGTAAGTTATATACAACTTGTATTTTCCTGGGAAGAAGTCTCATGAAATACTAGAGTCATGTTGAAGACAATGGAATAATAAAATCATGTTAATGTAGATGGTAAGCTGCATGCAAAGAGCAGAGGAAGCAGAACGGAAGGAAGAGGGGCCAAGATCTGCTAAGTGGATTCAGAGAAGCTTTCAAATAGAATGTGCTCTCTGTGTCAAACTTGAAAAATGAGTAGGAGTTTATCCTGTGTACAAAAAAAGAGAAAGGATTCAAGAAAAGGACATAATGTGTAACCAAAGATGTGAAAGAATGTGTCTGGGCTGAGGGACTCCGAGTAGTTTCCATAAGCAGAAGGCTTTCTCTATGATTCTAAAGTAGAAATGGATGCACTTTTACTTCTTAGTGTTAATGATTCAGAGTATATTGTTAAGTATAAATTTTTTGTATAAGTTAAGGATGACTCTTAAAATTATTCCTGAAACCACTTTTTTATTTTAAGATTCATTTAAAACAAATGTATGATTTGGGGAGATAAATTTAAAAATTTAAAATCATGTGGGATATATATATATATATATATATATATATATATATATATATATATAATGAACAAATTGTGAAAATACATAGCAACTCACTCCCACCTAGGGAGAATAAAAGAGAAAGGGAGCAGGGAGCTTCCAGCGGGGTTTATAGTTTCTCTGAAGTGGTGTAATGGCATTCAAATCCTCCATGAAAAGGAAAGAAATAGTCCTATTGAAAGCCAGAGCCCAGACCATTCAGATCTCTCTTCTGCAGGTCAGGGAATTTTTGGTAAACTAACTGAGAAATAAATCAAAATGGATTATGATTGCCATGCTGTATCATAGAAGAGATGACCTTGAAGGAAATTTAATCAGGAAATAAATGTCAAAGTCAAAAGCATGCCTTAGTGCAAGAACGTCAGGAAACCACCCTGACCCGTGTTGGGCATCATCCCGCGCATTGAAATGTTGGCTGGTTTGATTCCTAGTCATGGCACATATTTGGGTTGCAGGCTCAACTCCCAGTGGGCAGCAGGCAGTGATCACATCGATGTTTCTCTCTCCTTCTCCCTTCCTCTCTCTCGCTCTAAAAATTAATTTTTTAAAGAAGAAATTAATCAACATTTGCTTCTCTTACTAGCCTCAACTAGAAAACTGCATCCTTATCCCTTTGGTGCTCATGTCTGACAAGGGTCAGGGCACCTTCTATGAGTCAGCCAGACCCAGGTCCTCCAGTCAGTGATGAGCACAGCTCAGATCAACAAGCTGCAAGCCTGCTAACCCCACACCTGAAAGCTCAGACAGATTCAAAACAACCAGCTAATTAAACCTGGAGCACCAAGCTATCATCATCTGAGATTCATGGGCATCCAACAAGCAGAACTAGCAACACAGCATTCGGCAACAGCTGTCACCTGCTATAATGTTCTTTAATTATCTTAAAATCTCTAAGAACTGACAAATGGGTGACAAAATGCAATTTTCTATGTCAGGAAGCGACAGACAAGCCTGTGTTGCTTTGATGAGAGGAAATACTGTAAAATCATCTCTCTCAGCTCCTCTTATTGGTGAGTGGGGGGGGGGGGGTGAGGCTGGGGGAGAGGGACTGTTGCCACTCAATTTTAGTTGTAAACACACTCATTACAGGACTCCTGGAGGGACATGTTCCTTCTTCAAAAAGATGGAATGCGAGAGGCCTGAATGAGCACTGGACTGTGCCAAGCTCTCTTCCATAGGCTCAGCGCTTCTTTCAAATTCAGTCCCCGCTCCAGTCCTACCCCCGCCATGGTACTTACTTCTCATGGAACTGCACTCATGCGGTGGACCATTAGCAAAAACCCACTCAAGTTACCTGGAATTATGCCACGCCTCTTGTCATAGATTCCTCCAGGTGCCTGTCCAACTTGTGCCCTAATACCTCTAGGTGGCAGTGATGCTTATTATGACCTCCATGGTGATTTTCATTAGTTCCTAAGGTCTGTTGGTCATTATACTCTACTGAATGGGCATAACATCCTTTGTTCCTTTGGGGCAAGTTTACTTCTATCATTTGCACAATTTTGCCAGCCTTTGGGGGTTAAAAACGTTCACTAGGGCACACAATAAATTTCGGAAAGATCACTGTGTAGTAAATATCTCGTAACAATATCATCTGTATAGCGGGGGAGGGCACTCATCAGCCAAGAGCATTGCATCACTCATGGACTCACAAAATAAGGAAAAATATGGGCTAGCTCCCATAGCTGGGAGTATAAGATGGTCCTTAGAACTTGAAAACATCTATTACCAGTGTGCTACAACAGATCGCTATATACACTTGAAACTGATGTGTAGTCGTGTGTTTTTTTAGTATCTGAGAGACAAGTAGCATAAACAATTAGCATGCTAGTATCTGTTACCAGGCACTAACAATCTAAAAGGATCACTAATAATTCTCAAAGCATACAATATTTCTGAACTGTTCTTAAAATTGCATAAATTTTTAATGCACATAATAATTACAAGCTCTGGTTACCTTTTGGAAATATCAGAACAAAAATTTTCATATTGAGATTTAAATTAGAGTATCAATAGCTGAACATTCCTGCTCATTAATTATAGCATAACCATTTAAATTTATTTTTTATTGATTTCAGCGGGAGAGAAACATTGATTTGTTGTTCCACTTATCTATGTATTCATTGGTTGACTCTTGTATGTGCCTTGGCATATGGATGACACTCTAACCAACTGAGCTAACTGGCCAGGACAGCACATTATTTTAGCATCTCTTAATAGTTAAATTAGTCTGTTTTTGTGCTCTCTGAAATGTAAGCTCTCTGGGGACAAGACCAAGATCTGTTAAGTGGTTTTGTTTATGGTACTTTGATAATGTTAATATTATCAACATTAGGGTTTTGATAATAGGGATAAATGAATTATTATCTCCAAGGCCATGTAGTCAACTTCATCCAGTTATTTATTTTCGATTTTCAATCCCACTAGCTATTCCATCAATGCATCATCTCACCTCACCACTTCCAGGCCCACAGGTCCAGGCATCTCAGTGTCCAGTACATGATTAGACCAATTCATTGAAATGGCAGCTGAAATGAACATGCCACTAATCTGAAGAGATAAGAAAAGATAAAATTTTCTCCGATCAACTTCCACTGAAACTCCAGGTTAGGGTATGAAGTTGATCCAGAAGAAGGTACCGCACCAGAATGCTTCTTAAGCAACCATAAAATCTATATTCCCAATTGACCATTTACTTAAGGCAAAAAAGACCTGTGTAATAAACATATCCATTTTAACAGCTGATAGCTCAATTTTGAAAATGAAACATATTTTAATAAACACTGTCTCTATAATTATTCAAAGTATGTATATACATTTTTGAGGGACACCCTAAATTTAATATAATTTGAGAATGTTCAAGCTAAGAAGAACCGCTGTTTTTAACTCTGAAAAATGACGGTGAACCTATAAGAACCCTGAGTCCCAAAGAAACAAAATTGATCCCGAGTTCACAAAATAAATGAGGGACTCATACGAAACTCACTGGCATTTGCATTGAAACACTGCGTTGCATTGCAAGTCTAAAATGTGGACATTTAAATTATATACCACAGCCCCTGTCCTCACAACTTTTGACTCCTTTCAAAATAGAGTAAATAAGAGGAATTCGACAGGGGTCACACTTCCCCCTCATGACTGCAATAGTGGCCTTCAGTGGAACTTGACATTGGACATAGAGCCCAGATAAACCTAATAATCTAACAAGCTTCAAGAAAGATTAAATGATGTATTATAGGTACAAAAAAAATTCATTTACCATGTGTCAAATCAGTCCCGATAGATTTATTTTCCACTGTGATTTATTCATATTTGTGAAATAGCAATACCAAAAAAGTGAAAAGCACTTCATAGCTTACCAAACACATCTATATACATTCTTTAGCACTGACAGCGACTAGACAAAGATAATCAGCTGACCAACAGAAATCTATGCTTCTCTTTCACAGTCCAAAGTTGTTGGTGGAAAAAGGTGCCCAGCTAGCCAGAGTGTGGGCTGGATGTGTGCCACTTCTGGGCTCAGATGTTTGTTAAGTACTGGGTGTTCAATCCTCTACCCTCTCACCCTTCACTACATGGCCAATGGACAAAAGATACAATGGAAGACACTAAGGAGGTCTTCAGGGATGGAAAGTCACAGCTTAGAGGAGAGTAAAATAAATATAGGGTGTAAGTGGGGAATTACTGACATTTGGGGATTTTTGTTTCATTAGGTAATGGAAGCAATACTGACCAAAAAAAAGTGACAACACATGTACCAGTCAGTACTTAGCTCACATAAGGCATTCAGCAAATGTAGATAGATGGACGGACGGATGGATGGGTGGATGGATGGATGGATGGACGGGTGGATGAACAAGTGGCAGCAGCATTATATTCTAACCCATTAAATATGGAAATCACACATTCCTGGCACAAATACAACACTACATAGTAATGTGAATTTCCAATACATGTGAAATGGGCTAATAATTATTTTTAAAGAAATATGGATAATCTATAAAATAGTAATATACTGCTGACCAACTTTCTCAGAAGAATATCAGAAAAATTGTAAAGTGTACTAATTAGAAATTAAGCAAATTAAGTAATATGATTCTCTCAAAATATCTAAAGACTTATAACCATAACTTTCCCCAATCACTTATAAAAATGAGATTTGGAGAACTATTACATAGATTTAGCAGCATTAGGCTTTGAGATTAGGAAGATATTAATTCAGGTCCAGGCCATAGCACTTACTAGCTAAGTGACTTCAAATGGGCTACATACCCTCTCTAAGCTTCATGCAATAACAGAAGTACAACACTTAGCACAGTGCCTCACACACAGAAGGCGCTCAGTACATGTTAGGCTACTACTCTTATTTTTGAGGGTGAATCTATACATTATGGTTGTTAATTAAAATACATTTTAGTTACTCTGCCACAATGGCAGGTAATTTCACAGATATTAAAGCACAGAAATCTTTTAAAGATTCCTCCAATATTCAAGCATGGTAAAAAAGAGAATCAATAGCTAACTGTTGTATTGCAAAATCTGAAGCTTTACAAGGGTGCTATCAGTGGCTGCAGTATAACTTATGATCACTGAGCTATTCTTTCTGAAATACAAATTGAACCTGTCAATCCAGTGATTGCTAACTGTTGTTGAATATCAAGGTCCATACTCCTGACATTCTCATTCTCACTGGTTTGTTTCTTTTCTATCCAAATGGGTTTTCCAATGCTCCTGCCACCATCTTCCAGACAAGTTATAATTTCTACCTTTGAGCATTTTTTGGATCTCCCAGCTTGATGAAACCACTCTCCTCCTAGTCTTTAATCTCCTGGGCAAATATTAGACCCAAGGTCACATGACTAAAGCCCCTTGCACACTTTATACACCCAGCACATGCCAAGGCTCTTATCTCTCTCCACTTCTACTGCAATGGATCTCTCCGCTCCTTGGGTTACTATAGCATATACAACCCATATACAATAGAGTACTTACTCCTACACTCTTGTATATTACTATTTAATTCTTTCACGTTTTATTTTTAATCCTCTCAAATAAGATTGTAAATTTCTTGGGGGTCTCAGTATCCTCATCTGTGATATGAGGGATTTGTCTTGGTTTCTTCTTGCTCTAAAATTCTCATTATCTCTTTGATCATCTTGTCTGTGAACCCCAAAGCACTGAGCACAAAGATGAGCGTCTTGGCTCAGTCACTAATTAAAGAGTTAAGAGGAAATATGTCACCCCCTACGGCAATTCTATCAAGATCAGGTCTAATGTGAACCTTCTCTGTATGCATCTGTGTACAGAACAATGTTCACTAAGATTTTCTCTTTACAGATTTAGGGCTAAGAAAATTTATGGGATATGTTTTTCCCTGTTTTTGTGAAATTGAAAAGCAACAGAAGGCCAGGAAACAGTATAGAACCATTCTTGCTCCTCCAGGAAGGAACAGTCTCTATTTTCAAAAATAGTCTTCAATGCTCCAGGAGATCTGCCCTCACTTACAAAAACTGACTTAAGGTGGAAATCCATGTTGTTCCACTTTCCTCATACTCAAATTGATTTACCATGAAACTAATAAGATTTAACTTTCAGGGCCCCCTATTTGAAAGAACTCCAGCAATTTGTCCACATGATCCAATGCTGTACAATTTGCAAATGTAAAATATCCTATATAATAAAAGCCTAATATGCAAATCACTGAACAGCAGAACAACCAGTGGAACAACTGGTGGAACACCAGTCATTATGACATGCACTGACCACCAGGGGGCAAACGCTCAATGCAGGAGTTGCTCCCAGCCTGCAGGCCCCAGGCCAGCCAATACAGGTGCCAGCAGGACCACCCCCCCCCCCCCATCATCCCGTCAGTAGCCCTGCAGAGGGAGGCGACCAGCGGTGGTGGCAGGGGAGCAGGGCTGGCCGGTGAGTGGGCAGCGCAGGGAGTGGGGCCAGACGGTGAACGGGCGGCGGAAGGGGATAGGGCTGGCAAGTGGGCGGCACCAGGCCGGCCAAGGCAGGTGCCAGCGGGGGCCCCCTAATCACCCCGCTGGTTGCCTCACAGATCGACCCTGATTGGCGACCAGGCCTAGGGACCCTACCTGTTCATGAATTTCGTGTACCGGGCCTCTAGTTTCATTCATAATAAGTGGCTTCTGTCTCTTTCCACTCTGATTTTCCCTCCTTTTACTTCCCTTTGTTAAAGTGGTAGTGGGCACTTTTGAAATCCAGGTAAAAGGATGTAAGATTGTGGTAGTTGGGAACACATTTACCTTTTGTTTAGTCAGATGTTTTCATGCAGTTTGCCATCACTTTCATAAAGTTAAGCTATTGCTTGTCCAGAGAGTGGCAAAGCTAGAATTCAAATCTAGATTTGTCTAATTCTAATGCTAACATATCATATTATCTCCTGCCCATTATATTCTGTGGGATCCATCAGTTCTTTGGTTCCTTAATTTAAATATGCAACTCTATGCTCAGCTACTTGGCAACATTTGGCACTTCTTCCCACCTCCCAACCTGGTGCCACCACACTTTTTTTTAATAACATTTTTTTTTTCAGAGAGTAGAGGGAGAGAGAGAGAGAAACTTCAATGATGAGAGAGAATCATTGATCAGCTGCCTCCTGCACACCCCCTAATGGGGATTGAGCCCACAACCTGGGCAGGTGCCCTGACTGGGTATCAGGAATCAAACCATAACCTCCTGGTTCATAGGTCGACACTCAACCACTGAGCCACACCAGCGGCGCCCATCACACTTTCTTAGCCCTAACATCCCCCATGCTCCTACCTGCACAAACAACTCTATCCAAGCAGGATTTCTTGTCTTTGCCAGATTGTAGTTTTGTTCATGCTCTTTCCTCAACTATAATAGTCTTGACCAATCACATTATGTAAATCTTATTAGTATCTTGATAAATTGACGGAAAGCATAGACATCAATGCAGATAATACATAACGCATGATATGCCACTACTGCAAGAGCATCAGTGAAAAACTAGTTGCTGATTGTCAAATAAATCTAGGAGTTTCCCATTAAAAAAAATCTAGAAACAAAGATCAACCCAGAAGCACTAAACACTTCTAGCACCCAGGTTGTGTTCTGTAAATATAAGTAAATGTTATTTTTTAATTAAAAATTAAAGCACCTTGAAAAATGGCTAATTACAGAGAAGAAAGCCTTCCTGAAACTAAAGTGGTAGTGGGCACTATAGAGCACCTAGAGTGGAAAATTCAAATCACCAGGTCACCAGAGTGGAGCTGAACCACGACATGTGGCTGGCTCTGAGATCTTCAGGAAGCATTTCCAGCTGTCAGTCAAAGGGCATATTCATTAAAATAGAAATACCTAAGAGGAAAATTATCAGTGATAGTAAGGGAATTATTTTGAAGCATTTACCAAAAGAGATAAATGCTATTCTAGATGCTGCCTGGCCCTGGGACATGTCCATCCTGGACAGCACTGAACTAAAAGGATTCATTCTTACATGCAGCTGTTTCTGCTTTAGAAAGGAAGAGAGAGAGAAAGAAGGAAAGAAAGAAAGAAGAAAAGAGGGAGGGGGGAAGGAAGAAGGAAGGAAGGAAGGAAGGAAGGAAGGAAGGAAGGAAGGAAGGAAGGAAGGAAGGAAGGGAAAGAAAGAAGAGAGAGAGAAAGAAAGGAAGGAAGGAAGGAAGGAAGGAAGGAAGGAAGGAAGGAAGGAAGGAAGGAAGGAAGGAAGGAAGGAAGGAAGGAAGGAAGGGGAAGGAAGAGAAAAAGAAGCCCTAAAGGAAGACTCAAGTGTGTGGGTCTTTCTATTTGTAAAATTTATGAGGCAATGAATGGTAATAGTTATCAAAATGAAAATTGGTTTATGTTATAACTTGGAATTTCAATTCTGAGAATTAATTGAATAGAGATAATAACACAAATACATAAACATGTATTTATAAAGTTTTTTATTAAATCAATACTCTTAATAGCACAAAACAAAAGGAAAGAAACTAAATTGCACACATAGAGTATTGACTAAATATATAAAGCATAATATAACCATAAAGTGGAATGATAGAGATTCATTGTGAAGAAGAAATGATGTTATATGGGACAGGCATTCATTGTTAAGCATAGAAAGTACATCACTAGAGAATGTGGTTAATGTAAGCCATTTGCATTCTAAACATATACGGAAATGTTTAGAAAGCTGAATAACAAATTGTTAATAGTTTTATCTCTACAAGAGAGATTAAATAACAAAGTCACTTTGGACTTTGTGAATTGATTATTTTATAAGTGTATTTTTACACCACTTTTTTTTTACACTTTTTCAACCAACAAAAAGTAAAGATGTTTTGAAAATATAAGAAAGCAATATAACAAAAAAGAAACATAGTTTACTTATATTATTGCCCTAACAAGAAAATTCTCTCCTTGACAAAATTATTCACCAAAAGATATCTTTTTGTTGTTGTTAATCCTCACCTGAGGATATTTTTCTATTGCTTTTCAGAGTAAGTAAAAGGGAAAGAGGGAGGGGGGAAGGGAGGGAGGGGGGAGGGAGGGAGGGAAATATTGATGTCAGAGACACACATCAAAAGGTTGCCTCCCACCTGACCTTGGCTGGGAATCAAACCTGCAACCCTTTGTGCTAGAACCAAAGCTCTAACCACCGGACACACCAGCCAGGGCAAAAGCTCTTAAGGAATAAATTGTGTCTGTACATTTAGTCACAGATTACAGGGTCCTAAGAACAGAGGAATTCAAGATTGACATCTTAAAGGCTACTGCTATTAAAATAACCAACAGTCATAAGAGAAAAGTGTCTCTAAATTTATACTGTACCACTTAAAATATTATAAATTGGGGAAAAACTTATAAACTTGCAAAAATCCCATTTAAATCCAATTTATGCAAGCCTATGTCTATAGGGTCTTAAAATAAGGCCCAAATGTATGTGTGACAGCCCAGCTTCCTTCAGGTCTCTTTGGAGTCCAAATCATTGCGATACATCATCAGGGTGAATTATACCCAAAAACACAACAAAGAAACAGCACCAGAGAGCAAAGGCAATGGATCTGAGCCCTAAGGAAGGAGGACAGTAGTAGTAGGCAAGATGTAGCTGTCAGGCATGTTTACTTATATTAGAGCCTTCTCTTTTTTTTTTTTTTTTTTTTACTCTATTAATTCTATTTTATTATTTAGCTGTCTTATGATAACCAAAAGAGAGATCTTTGTAAGTCTTTGGCACCCTCTTTTGGACAATATTATTATTTCAAACCTAAATTTGTGTCAATGAAACATTTCTAAGTTACAGGAAAACTGACATTAGACACGTGTTATTTTTTATATTTTTGCTTTTATAATTTTTTTTTTGACTTTTGTTAATCCTCACCTGAGGATATTTTTCCATTGATTTTTATTTTATTTTTTTAAAAATATATTTTTATTGATTTCAGAGAGGAAGGGAGGAGGAGATAGAAACATCAATGATTGCCGGGGTCCAGCCCCAGCAGGTCCAGGGGTCCCCA
Source organism: Myotis daubentonii (assembly GCF_963259705.1). NCBI lineage: Eukaryota > Metazoa > Chordata > Mammalia > Chiroptera > Vespertilionidae > Myotis > Myotis daubentonii. The sequence goes on from NC_081854.1 coordinate 40,368,663, forward strand.
AAGGTGTGGACGGAGTCGGCGAAGAAGGAATGACACGGAGACAGTGTTCAGTTGATCAGCAGCCTAGCCAGGATCTCGAGCCAAGTTCTGGTCTCGATCTCCAGAGAGGTTCTGCTTCGGATTTCCAGCGAGGTTCTGTAGCCATGTTCCCTCGCTAGGTTCTCCAGCCAGGTTCTGTCCAGGCTCTCCAGTCAGGTTCAGTGTCCAGGTTCCAGTCAGGTTCTCCTGCCAATCTCTGTAGTCAGGTTCAGTCCAGGATCCCTTGCCATGTTCTCCCGCTAGGCTCTGTCTCTAGGCTCCGAGGCCAGTCCCTCTCCAGGATCCTCCGGCATGCTCTCTCCAGCGAAGTTCTTCTGTCTCTAGGCTCCGTGTAGGTTCTGTCTTCTTGATTCTGTTCTAAGTTCTGAGTCTTTGCTTTTATAATTAATAGAATTTACTTTTAGAGCAGTTTTAGTTTTACAGAAAAAAAGTGAGCAGATCATACAAAGTTCTCACATACTCCCCTCCTCAAAACTGTACATAATTTACATCTTGCATTAGTGTGGTACATTTGTTAACGTTAAAGAAACCATATTATTACATTATTATTAACTAACGTCCATGGTTTACAATGAGGTTATACATTTCTGTACAACCAATGGGTTATGACAAATTCGTAAATCTACCACAATAGTGTCGTAGAGAATAGCGTCAATGCCCTAAAAATCCCTTGTCCTGTCTATCTTCCTCCTTCCTCCTTTCCCCTGAACCCTTGGAACCCTGAGCTTTTATTTACAGTCTGTATAGTTGTTTGTGTCTCTATAGTTTTCCAGAATGACTTTACTTAGCTATATGCATCTCAGAGTCCTCCCTATCATTTTGTGGTTTAATAATTTATTTTTGTCACTGAATAATACTCCATTGTATGAATGTGCTATTCCCTGTTGATGAACATCTCTTTCCAGCTTGGGCAATTACAAAACTGCTATAAACATTTATGTGCAGGTGTGTGTGAGTGTGTGTGTGTGTGTGTGTCTGTGTGTGTACACAAGTTTTTAATTCATTTTTGTAAATACCAAAGATTGATGTGAGCATGGTATAACTTTCTACACTCCTTTACTCTTTATAGATCTGTGTCTTTATATTTAAAGTGGCTTACTTATAGACAATATGTGGTTGAGCTTTACTCTTTATCCACTCTGACAGTCATTTAATTGGTATATTTAGACCATTCACATTTTAAGTGATTATTCATACAGTTGGATTAAAATCTATCATGTTTATAACTATTTACTATTTGTTTAACTTTTTCTTATTCTTTTGTTTTAATCTTCCCTTCTTTTTCTGCCTCTCTGGTTTTAATTGAGCAGGTTATGATTCCATTTTCTCTGCCTTCTTAATATATCAATTACACTTTTTAAAAATTTTTCCTGCCCTGGCCAGTTTTGCTCAATGGATAGGGCACTGGCCTCCAGACTGAAGGGCCACATGTGTGATTCCAGTCAAGGGCATGCAGACTCGATTCCTGGCCCTGGTCGGGATAGGTTCAGGAGACAACCAATCGATATGTCTCTCTCACAATGATGTGTCTCTCTTTCTCTCCCCGTCCCTCCCACTCTCTCTAAAAATCAATGGGGAAATGTCCTCAGGTGAGGTGAGGATTAACACACAAAAAAGTTTTTCCCTTAGTGCTGTAGTTTGCAATATTTATTTACAACCAATTCAAATAACACTATTCCACTTTGTGAATAGTGCAGGTACCTTGTAACAGAATATTCCCAAATTTTTCCTCCCATTCCCTATAATGTTGCTGTCGCTCATTTCATTTATCAATACTTATAATCATCCAATACATTGTTACTATTACTTGAATAGTTATCTATTAAATCTATTAAGAATATGAAAATTGGAAGATATCTGTAATACATTCAACAATAAAGTTTTTAAAATAAGAAAAATAAAAGATCTTATTTCACCTTCATATATTCCTTCTCTGATACTCTTCCCTTCTTTATGTATATCTGAGTTTCTGACCTATGTCATTTTCCTTCTCTGAAGAACTTGTTTTTAACATTTCTTGTAAGACAGGTCTACCATCAACAATTTTCCTCGGTTGTTTGTTTGTTTTATTTGTTTTGTCCAACAGTGTCTTTATTTCTCTTTCACTTTCGAAGGGTAGTTTCTCTGGCTACAGAATTCTAGGTTGGTGGTTATTTCTTCTTTACTAGTAAACATTTCACTACACTCTCTTCTTATTAAATGATTTCTGAAGAGTCCAGCATAATTCTTATGAGTTCTTCTACAGATAAGTCCCCCACCCTGACTTCTTTCTCTTTGTCTTTGATTTTCTGTGGTTTGAATATGTCATGTGTAGGTGTAGATTTTTTGGTATTTATCCTGCCTGTTATCTACAGTTCTTGGTTCTGTCATTTGGTGCCTGTCATTAATTTGGAAAATTTTCAGTATTATAACTTCAAATATTTCTTCTGTTCCTTTCTCACTTTTTTTTACTGTTATTCCTTTTCTCACTGTCCCATGGTTCTTGGATATCTTGCTCCATTTTTTCTTTTTTCCTTTTGCATTTCAGTTTGGGAAGTTTCTGTTACTTATCTCCAAGCTCACTGGTTCTTTCCTCAGTCATATGCTCCTCAAAGGAATTCCACTTCCCATCTGTTGTTGTATGTGGTCTACTTTTTCAATCAGATCCCTTAACATAATAATTATAGCTATTTTAAATTCCCTATCTGATAATTCCAAAATCTGTGTCATATATGAGGCTAGTTCTGATCCTTGCTTTCTCTATTCAAGATCTGTTTTTGTCTTGCCTTTTGGTATGTCTTGTATTTTTGTTGAAAGCAGGACATGATGTATTTGGTAATTGGAACTGAGGTATTCAGGCTTTAACATGAGATTTTAGGTTAACCTGCCTGCTTAGGAGTTGGGCTGTGTTTAATGTTTGCTATAGCTATAGGTGTCAGAGACTTCAGTTTCCTTGTTCTGTTTTTCCCTTCTTCCCTATTGTCGTTGGGTTGTCCTAAAAACTCCTTTTTAAATGGAGTGTGTCCTAAAGCTCTGTCAGTTATAATCCACTGTTGTACTGGAGCTCTGTTGATGTGGTGATACTGGGTAGGGGGGAACTTTATACACTTATGATAAATTTATAATCTTTTAGGGGCCTGAGTTCCTGGGCTGGGACTGACAGAAGTATTTTTAGCCTTTTTTTTTTTTTTAATTCAGTTTGTGTGATGAGAAGACTGCAGGAGCCTGGAGTTATCTAACCATCCTCCCCCAAGACAGACAAAGAAATTTGGCTTCAGGATGAACCTTTGTAAAAATGCTCTGGGTGTATTTCAAAATGATTACTTTTACTCTCTTCCTTCATGAAGCGCCAGGGAGTTTTTCTCCAGTCTGCACTGTGAGAACCTGGCTGAGGTAAAACCACAAAGGTGTGCCTGACTCACTGAGATTGGGCACCCAGGAGTTTTTATCTCTCAGGCTACTCCACATCCAGCCTCTAAGCCATTAGTCAGCTACTATTTAAGTGTTCCTACCGTTACTGGCTCCAGCAGCTTCTGCTTCCTATACGCTGATATGGGCTGGGAGTGTCTGTATTCCTGTCTCTCCAGTTTTGGGGTTTGGGGTTTGCCCTGTGATCTCAATTCTCTGGTGGATCTAAGAAGAGTCATTGATTTTCCATTTGATTGATTTGCTTCTTGTAGTGAGGATGGGATGATGACTTTTGAGTTCTTTACATCTTATATCTGAAACCAGTCTTCACAAGTGATTTTTAATTTTTGCAGGGATATATTCTTGTTACCAACTCACAGCAATCCTAGCTCTCATTCCTTCAGAAAAGGCGGATTTGTTTCTCAAGGTGACCTATTCCTCAAAAAGGGATGAGGTATATAAGCTGTTGTGTACTTGAAAACCAGCTTTAGGTAGGAGGGTGGGTAATCCAAATCAGCAATACAGCCTTTTCTGATTTCCCTGGTGCAAATACTCCAATGATGGCCCATTTCAAGCTATAAACAGTTAAACAACAGGCTTCCAAACGTCTTGGATATTTAACACTGATAAGTAGGACCTGTGACAAGTCTGAGTGGAGAGACCATGTTGTTTGCTTTGCTAGTATCCTATTCATTTTCTTCCCATTTTTAAAAATTTATCTTTATTGTTGAAAGTATTACAGATGCCCTCTTTTTCCCCATTGACCCCCTCTACCCTGTACCCACCCCCAGGCCTTCACCACACTATTGTCTGTGCCAATGGGTTACGCATACATGCATATAAATTATTTGTTAATCTCTCCCCACCCACCCCTGCCTTCCCTCTAAAATTCATCAGTCTGTTCCATGCTTCAATGGATCTATATTTGTTCATCAGTTCTTTTCATTTTTTTTGTGGGGGCGGAGGTGGAGGGGATTGATTCATAGATTTCAAGTTCATACGTGGAAGTCCTAACCCCCAGTATTTCAGAATGTGACTTTATTTGGAGACAGGGTCTTTAAAGAAGTGATTAAGGTAAAATGAGGTCATTATTGTGGACCCTAATCCAATATGACTGATGCCCTTATAAGAAGAGGAATTAGGACACAGAGGAAGACAGAGTGAAGACACAGGGAGCAGGAGAGAAGCCTTGGAAGAAACCAACACTGCCAACACCTTGATCTCAGCTTTTTAGCTTCCAGAATTGTGGGAAAATAATTTCTGTTGTTTAAGCCAACCAGTCTGTGGTATTTTGCATGGCAGCCCTAGCAAACTAATATAAACACCAATCAGAGAATGGTCCCTTAGGACCTTAAAAACAAGTGCTTCCAAGGTACATTCATATAACCACATCTCAGCGCAACACTTTTATCTTGAAACCACTGTTTTCTCTTTAACTATACAAAAGCCATTCTTGGATTGTTTGACTAAGCATGATATGGTAAAGATCAAAGTTAGACAGAAATGTGTCTACTACCCTATAGTTTTCACATAACTCAAACTCCTGGCAGCTTCTTGGAGACTAGGAATCTTTATAAACATCAAGTCATACCAAGGTTAAACCCAAATCCCTAAGAATAGCTGTGGTGCTGTGTGTGGGCCTTATGATAACTCATCATTTTCAAAGTCTCACAGGGACTGGCTCATATGCCCAGGCAAAAGAGGAAATCATGTATCAAAGACTGGATGATAAAACTCTGGGAAATTGCAAACAAGAATTCATACTGAGTATTTCTGTTAGAGCTTTTACAGTCAGAAGACTTCATGCAAGCATGTCAAACTCGCAGCCAGTGGGCCACATGCCCCTCATTTGGCATGCTTGCAATTCATTTCCCTTCACTAGGGGTACCAGTTTTCTCATGTGTGTGAAACAAAAGAATCAATCCATTAGCCAATCTCTAAGGCTGTTAACAGCTCCAAAAATGTATAAATTAGAAAAGTAAAAGAGGATGATATCCAATGAGAAACTCTGTGATGATCGACTTAAAGGAAACCTAAGTCACTCTTTCTATTACTGGACAAGGCTGCATTAAAAAACAAACACAAAAGCAAAGCAGTCATCTCACTGTAGTATAAGACATGCCACTGAGGTGATATCAGTGAAAATGTCAGAATAAGAACCTCCAAAACTTTATCCCTTCATAAAAGCAAAGAGAGGAAAAAAATAACCTGGCAAAAATTAGCAGTCACCTTTGTCAGAGCTCCAGATATTAACCAAAGACATGTAGTAATCTAAGGAGCATTTATTCAAGAAAATAATGGCTAAAATGTCATAAAAGCAGCAGGCTTTGTGGTGTTTCCATTTACCCTAGTATCATCCTCCATGGCCCATCTCACCAGTAGCCTTGGAAACCAACAGCCTGCACACCTGGCTCCTGAAAGAACAAAGAAATACAGCACAGAGAAAGGGAGAAGAATCTGCAAATCACATATCTAATAAGGATATAGTACCCAGAATATGTAAACAACTATTACATTTCATAATAAAAATACAACACAAAATTTAAAATGGGAAAGGGTTCAAATAGACATTTGTCCAGATAGATAGATAGATAGATAGATAGATAGATAGATAGATAGATAGATAGATAGAGGCAACTAAGCACATGAGAAGGTGCTCAGCATCATTCATTAGAGAAATGAAAATCAAAACCACATGAAATACCACTTCATGGCCACTAAAATGACTATAATCTTAAAAAATAGAAAGTAACAAGTGTTGACAAGGATGTGAAGAAATTGGAATCCTCATTCATTGCAGATGAGGATGAAAAATTGCACAGCTGCTGTGGGAAACAGTTTGGCTATTCCTCAAAAAGTTCCACATAGTTACTATGTGACTCAGCAATTTCACTACTAGGTATACTTCAGAAATGAAAACATATGTTCACACAAAAACTTGCACACAAACGTTCAGAGCATCATTATTCATAAGAGCCAAAAAATGGAAACAAAACACATTCTGTGAGAAATGGCTCACCTGTCCGAATTTCAAATGATGGACTAGGAAACAGAAACATAGGGAAAATGAGACTTTTAATAACACTCTCAAGAGTGGGCATCCATTGTAGGGCACACATGTGGGGCAGGGAACATAGCCTATTTATGTTGTCCCTCCTCCAGTTCCTCATTGGCTGAGTACTATTTGGTCACCTGCTTCCTAATACATCGCCTAGGTCTTGCTGTTTCCCATTGGGCCGTTTTAAATATTGTGCTGAGACTTTTCTAGCTGTCTCCACCTCCCCTCTCTAGCTGAGGCAGGTGCCTGGGGGTTTCCACCATATTGGCCCACGTGCACAGCCCCTTGCCCTTACATCCTCTTCCCTCCTCCCCACATTCTGCTTGCCCTGGGGCAATTCAACAAATTCCATCAGAAACCGACCATGCTGGAGATGGATCACCGAGGTCCATTTCTTACATTCTCATCAACTTATAAATGGATAAATGAAATGTGGTATAAGCTATACAATGGAATACAATTCATCCATAGACGCAAATGCAGTACTGATACTTGCTGCAACATGGATAAATCTTGAAAAGTTTTGCTAAATGAAAGTAGCCAGACACAACAGAGCCCACATTATAGGACTCAGTTTATAGGAAATGTCCAAGATAGGCAAATCTACATAGACAGAAGGTACATTAGTGATTTCATCTTTTTGGATTGATAAATGAACTCAAAACCACTGAGCCCTAGCTGTTTGGCTCAGTGGATAGAGTGTCGGCCTGTGGCCTGAAGGGTCCCGGGTTTGATTCTAATCAAGGGCACATGCCCAGGTTGTGGGCTCAATCCCCAGTTGGGGGGGGGGCGTGCAGGAGGCAGCCGATCGGTGATTCTCATCATTGATGTTTCTCCCTCTCTCTCCTTCTCCCTTCCTCTTTGAAATCAATAAAAATATATTTTTAAAAAACAAACACTGAGCCCTAACTGGTTTGGCTCGGTGGGTAGAGCGTCGGCCTGCGGACTGAAAGGTCCCAGGTTCGATGCCAGCCAAGGGCATGTACCTTGGTTGCGGGCACATCCCCAGTAGGAGGTGTGCAGGAGGCAGCTGATCAATGTTCCTCTCTCACTGATGTTTCTAACTATCCCTCTCCCTTCCGCTCTGTGAAAAATCAATAAAATATATTTTTTTAAAAAAACACTGAAATGTACACTTCAAAATGATAATTTTATGGTATGCAAAGTACACCTCAACAACTAAAGACATGCATTTAAATCAAATATTGCCACTGATTTCAAAAGCTTGGCCTTGATGATGGGCAAACAGGCTCCATCAATGAGAATGAACACCAACACTGTGGCTTCTCTGATGTTTCAAAAGTCCAAAGTGTTGCCAATAAATCATTTTTGTTTTAAGCTTCATAAGAAGCTGGCCTATTGTTGTCATCATCCCTTGCCTGACGTGTGATTTTATTTTATTTCCACAACATAGTGAATTCTCATAGATCACAGTAATTTCCGTCCAGGAGGATCTTTCAGCTGTAGGCGTGAATTAGAAAGATATTTTTATATTGCCTATTTGAGATAACAGGCCCTAGCACCATGCTTCAGGCAAAATACATCAAAAGAATGAACTGAAAGGTTAAGTTTCCTTTTAGATCTCAATTTTTATAACATCACAAAAATTCTTGCCTAAAAGCAATTCAAATTATTCAACTGCAAGATATTCTACATTCCCCTCATTCAGCCTGAGGGAAAGAAAAAACGTCAGTAGCTGGAGACACTTCTAAGGTTGAAGCACATTCATCTTCTCATTATGCCCTTCTAAGTCACCAATCCTAGGACAGGACGCCGGGACCCTCAGAGAGAAAAGCTTTCTATTATGTCGTATTTGCAAAGGTAATTCTCATGTGAAAGAAGCAATAAGAAAGTCAGGTAATGAAATTTAAATACCATGTCCAACAATTATTACCATTTTATCCTACCCAAATCAGTCAATTAAATTTAACTATCTCTCTAAATTAGTGTTAGAATGCACTTAATCCGAATTTGATGAAAAAAAGGGGGGGCGGCTTTGTGTATACACTTGTTCCTATGAAAAAACAAGTTTCTTGCTGCGATTATGGATCTTAGAGAATGAAAGGGCTACTGAGTTCTTTGCCTGGAACTCGGCAGGTTATAAAGCAGTGTTTGTACTCAGAACTCCCTGGGATCTTTACCCCAAGGGGTTGTTTTCTGAACTACGCCAGGGAGCCTCCTTATAAGATGATTCCAAATATACAGGCATCCACTGATGGGTTATTCAGGAGCAACTCTGATGACAAGTTCACATTTAATCAAGTCCCTCTTGGCTTCCATCTGTTTTGTGCAGGGCCTGGCTTTTGTCACACACAGAGCTCACTGGGGTTGTACAACACTGGTCCTGCTTAACAAATCCTTCTAAAAAAAACTAAAAAAGCTTGATTGAGATATAATTGATGTATTTTAAAAACTGCAGCCCGGCCGGAGTGGCTCAGTGGTTGGGCATCTTCCTATGAACCAGGAGGTCAAGGTTCGATTTCCTGTAAGGGCACATATCCAGGTTTTGGGCTCGATCCCCAATAGGGGGCATGCAGGAGGCAGTGGATGGATGATGATTCTCTCTCATCATTGATGTTTCTGTCTCTCCCTCTCCCTTGCTTTCCTCTCTGAAATTAACTTATAAATATATATATATATATACATATATATATACACATATATACGTATATATATATATATTTTTTTTAACTGCACACATTTAGCCTTAACCCGTTTGGCTCAGTAGATAAGAGTGTTGACACACCAACTGAAGTTTGATTCTGGTCAAGGGCATGTATCTCAGTTGCAGGCTCGATCCCCAGCCCTGGCTAAGGCGCGTGTGGGAGACAAACAATGGATGTGTCTCTCTTATATTGATGTTTCTCTCTGTGTCTCTCCCCCTACCTTCCACTCTCTAAAAAAAAAAAAAAAAAAAAAAAAAAAACTTACACAGATTTAATGTATACATCCTAATGAGTTTGGACATATGCATATACCCATGATACCATCACCACAACCAAGGTATTGAGCATGTCCATTACCTGTAAAAATTTTCTTACTTTCTTTTGTGGGCTTTGTTTTTGCTTTCCTTGGAGGGAATGGTTGGGGTAAGATACAATATGACATCTACCTTCTTAACATATTTTAAACTGAACACTGTATTATGTATTCTAGGCACCTTGTTGAATAAACGCTTCGTGATCCTGAGGATGACAATGGACGTGGTATCAGGCACTGGGACACATGTTCATTGATTCACATAAGAAATGATTTTGTGTTGATCATTCCATTTGTGCCAGGTCCTGTCTTGGCATTGGCAACAGGATGATGAACAAGGAAAGCAAGGCCTCTGACCTCATGCAGTTTTACATTTTAGTGAGAGCAGGCAGGAAATAAACTTAGCCTAGGAGAATAAGAGCATTTCAAATACTGGTAAGTGCTATGGAGAAAATACAGTTGAGTAATGAGATAGGAAGTGACAGGGCAGGACAATTCACTACAGTGCACAGGGGGGCTCAGCTCATCAGGCCATCCGCGCGTACAGAGACCAGTCAAGCTCCAAAACTGAGAACACCGTGGGAACATGAAACATTCCAGGAGCAGAGGTGTGAAGGCCAGGTAAGAAATCAGCGTGCCCGTGAAAACATTCAACTCACATCAGGTCTCACTGGGTCTGCTTTAATAAGACCTCATTAAGTTTAGTGAGCGCACCTTTTCACACATGGTAGCTCTATCCTATTTCAGTTTTCAAATGGTATTCACCTACATACTGGCCACAGTTCTGATATTCCGCAATGAAAAAAGCTCACTTTCCACTTTGCCTTAAAGACAGAATTCAAGAACTGTGCATCCTGAAATATCCCACTGAACTGCTGATAGTCACCATCACCCTTAGAAATAAGAAAAGGGATGCAGTTTTCCAATGAACAAATGAACAAGGTCAAAATGTAATTTGGGAAGGGAAAATTAGCTGCAAATGGTACTCTAGATGTGAGTTATTTACAACTGCTACTTTAAAGATATCTATTTAATACTTCATTAATATCAGGAGACAAACCTTCTCTGAATTTATATACTATCTTTCAATTAGACAATGTAATTCATAAATAGTAATTTATAAATTCATATAATGAAGGTATCTTCCAAAGTAGGGCCAAACGTGTGACATTCCTTGCTACACTTGGGAAACTCAGAATATTGAGTGAAGTAGGCATACTAGTATTTGCTTGAAGGACTAATGGCTTAAAGAAATAGTGGAAGTTCACTGAGATGTTCTCATTTCTTGAAGTGAACAAGAGAACACCAAAACTAAAATGTCTTCTATTCCACTTAAATCAGCTTCATTAAGACATAAAACAGTGCTCTAGTCAGACCTGACATAATCTGTAAAAAATTTTACCTTGTCAATGCTATTTCTTTATTATCACAAGCTTCATTGTTTTGTGTATTATTTTGTAATCTACATAACATATTTGAATAGTGCTTCATGTATAATTTATAAATAACTAGACAAATATATTGGATACTTACTAGAATAGCATCCTATATAATAATATAATAAAGAGGTAATATGCAAATTGACCATCATGCCCTTGCATAAGATGGCCGCCCCCATGTGGGCACAAGATGGCCACCACAAGATGGCCAGCAGGGGAGGGCAGTTATGGGCAATCAGGCCAGCAGGGGAGGGCAGTTGGGAGTGACCAGGCCAGCAGGGGAGGGCAGTTGGGGGGGTCCAGGCCTGCAGGGGAGGGCAGTTGGGGGGAGACCAGGCCTGCAGGGGAGGGCAGTTGGGAGTGACCAGGTCAGCAGGGGAGGGCAGTTGGAGGCGATCAGGCCGGCAGGGGAATGGTTAGGGGGTGATCAGGCTGGTAGACAGAAGCGGTTAGGGGCAATCAGGCAGGCAGGCAGGAGAGCGGTTAGGAGCCAGCGGTCCCAGATTGTGAGAGGGATGTCCGACTGCCCGTTTAGGCCCAATCCCCACAGGGGATCATCCCCCGAGGGGACCATCCCAGATTGGAGAGGGTGCAGGCTGGGCTGAGGGGAATTTCATGCACTGAGCCTCTAGTTTTATTATAAGGCTGTTTGATCAAAATAGTTTGGAGACTCTAGTCTAAAACACCATTTTAATTATATCAATCAATCGAAAACTATAATTTAATCTCCACTGGCTACAAAGTATCATCTAAACTCTTATTGTGGCAAATGTGCCCCTTCACAATGTGGCCCCAACACTTTTATTTTTTTAATTGATTGGAGAGAGAACAACATCAATGAGACATTGATTGGCTGCCTCCTGCATGCCCCCTACTAGGGATTGAGCCTGAAAACGGGCATGTACCCAAAACCCGGGCATGTGCCCTGACCAGGAATCTGACCAGCAACCTCTTGGTGCAAGGGTCGATGTTCAACCACTGAGCCACACCTGCTGGGATCCAACTCCTTTCTTATCCTTGTTTCCTGCCACTGTTCTCATTCCTGGTACCCATATGGGAAGACTCACCCAGTCTTCCCTGAACTTGTTACAATATTTTGAGTATCTATCTCCTATATGATCTTAGCACTGTCGGGTATCGACTGATATTGGCCCCTTTCACAAGTAGAAAATTTCTACACATCTTTCAAACCCTGATGGATGGTCACCTACTCTGTGAAGCTCCCTCCAGACTCCCCCAAGAGTTACAAAGCACATGCTTGTGCTGTCATTGGGGTCCATATCTGTGTCTCCCACAAGGACAGGAGAGCACATATTATCATTCTTCTCTGTGTCGGTCTTATATACCAGACATGAATGAATGTTAATCAGTGCCCTCCACCATAAATATACTAAAATCTATTTAGAGGTGGAAAAATTATTCTAACAACTGTATTATTTCTACTACAGGGTCCTAGTTAAGAGAATGTCATAAATCACTTCAATCTATGGCATGTAGTATTTCAGGCAAAATAGCTTTATAAATTTTACACTGATGTAAAAATTGCACAATAATATATATATAGGAATAAAGTGGAGCTCAACCAAGCAGACTTGTGTGCCTAAACTAATACCAAATATATTATTTCTTTGTTTGTTTGTTTGTTATCAGCAGAGAAAGCACTGAAAAATCTGCATTTATTTTCCTCAAAACTAAATGCTGGGACATAGCTGCATTTAAAGACTAACCATCAGACATACCTTTTGATGGATAATTACCATAGCCACATTTCAAAAATCTTTACATAAACAACCTCAAGAATTACTCCTAAAATCATGCTAGACGAAGCCTGCCAAGAACAGATTAGGTGCAATGTATAGAAAGACATATATACCACCCTTGAATACAAAATTTTTCAAAAAAACTCATGGAGAGTATAACAATTTATATGTATAAAGAACCACTTTATATATATGTATATATAAACACTGTTATAAAGAACAAAACAAACTCAGGAAAAAAGTAACCAAAGTATTACTCCTAACACATAAGGCAACTAATGCCCTAGTATCTCTAAATCCTTTACAAAAGAAGATAGCAAAAATAAAAAATAAAAATAAAAAAAAAAAGAAATAAGAAGATAGCATAAGAAGTTCTAGCTCAGGGTTTTGCTGGGTTGTGTGTGTGTGTGTGTGTGTGTGTGTGTGTGTGTGTGTGTTACTTTTGTTTCTTCTTTTTCTTTTCATCTGCTTCCATTTAAAGCTTAAGTTCTCCAGCCATAAGAGCTCCTAGTTTCTTATTTTTTGCTTCCTTGATCTTTTTCTTGATGGCAGCCATATCAATTTTAGTTTCGGTAGAAGCTTCCTCTGGTTTTTCTTTAGGTGGAATAAAAGCTTTGTTTCTTTCCTCTTTTCTCTTACTGAGAGCTTCTGCTTGTTTAGCCTTTATTGCTTCCATTTTCTGTCACTTCTTTTGACTTGCCTTCAGAAAGTATTCACCACTAGCCAATTTTTTTTCAAATTATAAGAGAAAGTTTATTTAGAAAATTACAGAGGTAGTAGAAGTGAGTCAGCTGGGCTGCGTAGGCTCAGGAAACAAGTTACAGAAGGAAAAGAGGGCCCTTAGAGCTTAGGAGAGAGAAAACAAAGGTAAGGCTTTGGAGGGGGAAGGAAGGGGGCATGGAGGGCATGCCTAGCCAATTCTTTTTTTATATATTATTTTGAGTTTATTAAAATATAGAAATTAACTACATTTCTTTGACTGTCAGACTCAGAGCATATTAGAAGTGAGGCATCATTTGATACATATATCTTTTTGTTTTTCTTTTTTATTGATTTTATTGGGGTGACAATCCTATATAATAAAAAGCTAATATGCAAATCAACCAAACAGCAGAATGACTGGTCATTATGACGCACACTGACCACCAGGGGGCAGACACTCAATGTAGGAGCTGCCACCTGGTGGTCAGTGCGCTCCCACAGTGGGAGCATTGCTCAGCCAGAAGCCCTGAACCAGGCTCACAGCTGGCAAGCGCAGCGGCAGTGGTGGGAGCCTTTGCAGCAGCGCTAAGGATGTCTGACTGACGGCTTAGGCCAGGGGTGGGCAAACTTTTTGACTCGAGGGCCACAATAGGTTCTTAAACTGGACCAGAGGGCCGGAACAAAAGCATGGATGGAGTGTTTGTATGAACTAATATAAATTCAAAGTAAACATCATTACATAAAAGGGTACGGTCTTTTTTTTTTTTTTTTTAGTTTTATTCATTTCAAACGGGCCAGATCTGGCCCGCGGGCCGTAGTTTGCCCATGGCTGGCTTAGGCCCACTCCCCATGTGGGCCTAAGCCATCAGTCGGAAATCCCCTGAGGGCTTCCGGACTGAAAGAGGGCACAGGCCAGGCTGAGGGACCCCCCTCCCCGAGTGCACAAATTTTGTGCACTGGGCCTCTAGTAGTTAATAAAATCATATAGGTTTCCAGGGTACAATTCTACAATACATCATCTGTATATTGTATTGTAGGTTCACCACCCCAAGACAAGTTTCCTTTCATACCATTTATTCCCTCTTTACCCTCTTCTACCTTCCCCACCCTCCTTCCCTTCTGGTAATCACCATACTCTTGTCTGTGTCTATGAGATTTGTGTGTTTTTTTGTCTTACTACTTTCACCTTTTTCACCCAGCCCCTTACCTTCTCCCCTGTGGCAGCTGTCTGTCTATTCTCTGCATCTGTGAGCCTGTTTCTCTTTTGTTTGTTAGTTTATTTCATTATGTTCCACATATAAGTGAAATCATATGGTATTTGTCTTTCTCTGACTTATTGCACTTAGCATCATACTCTCCATACTATCTACGCTGTCGCAAAGGGTAAGATTTCCTTTTTTTACAGCCAAGTAGTATTCCATTGTGCAAATGTACCACAGCTTTTCTATCCACTCATCTACTGATGGGCACCTAGGCTGCTTCTAAATCTTGGTTCTTGTAAATAACATTGCAATGAACATAGGGGTGCATATGTTCTTTCAAATTAGTGTTTCAGGATTTTTTGGGTATAGTCCCAGGAGTGGAATCACTGGGTCATAAGGCAGTTGCATTTTTAATTATTTTAGGAAACTCCATCTGCTTTCCACAGAGGCTGCACCAATCTGCATTCCCACCAACAGTGCACAAGGGGCGTGTTTCATTTGAACAGGACAAATTCTTCAGGATGATGTTGCAGGTGATATCATTAAAATAGATTCTTTAGTAAGAAATAAATATTTGTAAAAACACAACGGCTTATTGGTCCCAAAGGATCTACATTGAAGGCACTGGAACTCTTTTCTTTTTTTAAATTAAATCTTTATTGTTCAGATTATTACATTAGTTACTCTTTTTTCCCACCATAACTCCCCTCCACCCAGTTCCCACCCCACCCTCCGCCCTCACTCCCCACCCACTGTCCTCATCCATAGGTGCACGATTTTTGTCCAGTCTCTTCCCTCACCCCACACCCCTTCCCCCCGCCCCCAAGAATAGTCAGTCCATTCCCTTTCTATGTCCCTGATTCTATTACAATCGCCAGTTCATACTGTTCATCAGGTTATTTATTCCCTTGATTTTTAGATTCACTTGTTGATAGATGTGTATTTGTTGTTCATAATTTGTATCTTTACCTTTCTCTTCTTCTTCCTCTTCTTAAAGGATACCTTTCAGCATTTCATATAATACTGGTTTGGTGGTGATGAGCTCCTTTAGCTTTTCCTTATCTGTGAAGCTCTTTATCTGGCCTTCACTTCTGAATGATAGCTTTGCTGGATAAAGTAATCTTGGTTGTAGGTTCTTGGTATTCATCACTTTGAATATTTCTTGCCGCTCCCTTCTGGCCTGCAAAGTTTCTGTTGAGAAATCCGCTGACAGTTGTATGGGTACTCTCTTGTAGGTAACTGGTTTTCTTTCTCTTGCTGCTTTTAGGATTCTCTCTTTGTCTTTTGCTCTTGGCATTTTAATTATGATGTGTCTTGGTGTGGTCCTCTTTGGATTCCTTTTGTTTGGGGTTCTCTGCGCTTCCTGGACCTGTAAGTCCATTTCTTTCACCAGGTGGGGGAAGTTTTCTGTCATTATTACTTCAAATAGGTTTTCAATATCTTGGTCTCTCTCATCTTCTGGCACCCCTATAATTCGGATGTTGGTACGCTTGAAGCTGTCCCAGAGGCTCCTTACACTATCTTCGTATTTTCGGATTCTTTTTTCATTTTGCTTTTCCGGTTGGGTTTTTTTTGCTTCTTTGCATTTCAAATCTTTGACTTGATTCTTGCACTCCTCTGGTCTGCTGTTGGGAGTCTGTATACTGGTCTTTATTTCAGTCAGTGTATGCTTAATTTTTAGTTGGTCCTTTATCACAACATCAAGGGTCTCATTAGATTTCTTGAGGATCTCACTACATTTATTGGCAGTCTCACCAGTCTTTTCGAGGGCCTTATTAAATTTATCGGCGGCTTCTACACAGTTCTTTAAAGACCTTAAAAGTGTGGTTTTGAACTCTATATCCAGCAGTTTGCTTTCCTCCAATTCTGTCATTTGTGTCCTGTTTCTTTGTCTCGGCATTTTTTATGCTTCGCTGTGTCGATAGAGTGCCTTTCTGTGCTAAGTGTCCCAATTTCCTGAGGTAGACACTCTTGGTGCACCCCCTTGTGGGCTTTGTGCACATTCTTGTTGTAATTAAGCCTTGATTGTTGTAGTTATCACTGTGAGGAATTGACCTCCAGGCCAATTGGCTGTGAAAATCAGCTGTGTCTGCAGTGGGAGAACTTCTGTGCTGGAGACACCCCTCTGGGGCTAGACTTGCTTCAATGGGGCTTTGGTGCTCACTGAATCTTCCCCCTGAGTGTGTCTTTTATGGTTCCATGGAGCTGCAAACTGGATGGTCCCACTCTGACCTCTGGGCTTCCTGGCTCCTGGATTTCTAAGGAGGTGCTAATCTAGCCTTTGCCTGAGGCTATCCAGCAAAAGTCTCCCTGCAGGGCTTGGGTGGGGCGGGTCCCACGGGATCCACAGGGCGGGGTTAGCAATTATGGCTGCTCTCAGTCTTGCCCTCAGAGGCTCTGCTTCTCAGTGTCCCAGTAATCACTGCAAGCCCCATGGAGAGAAAGCTGCCCTAGGGTTTTGAGCAATGCCAGACAGTCCTGCTTCTCCCGTATGAGTCTGGGTCCCTAGAGACTCGACTGGAACTGGAGCTCAGAGCCTGAGACTCCCTCCCGATTGAAAACAACAACCACGCCCTCAGCCGCCAGCCACTCCACATGCACTCCGCACCTTAGTATTTTACTTCAGCACTGCGCCTCCTCTCAGTCTCAGTATGCTTTCTCTTTCCTCCTAGTTGTAGAACTTCCACTCAGCCAGCCTTCCTGTGGTTCTGGATGATGACCGTTCCGTCTTTTAGTTGTATTTTTGAAATGGTTGTTCGAGGCAGCAAACTTTCTTGTTTACCTATGCCGCCATCTTGGTTTCCCTGGGAACTCTTAACAAGTTTACATTATGGTTCAGGGAAACACAGTTTCAGCCATTGGACCTTTTAGTGGCTTAAAAGAGGTTTGAAAAATAGTTCTAAATTCTATGAAGAATATTCATCCAATTTATAATATTAAAACCTTATTGATTAAATGAGAGTTGGAAAAATGTAATCATTAATGTTTTAATGAGCCTAATAGTTTTATTAGGTCTGGCCCTAATGGTGACATAAAGTCATACTGCCTTCAGTCAGGTCCAGGGTTGTATTAACGTGCTTTGTTCTCCAGCCCTGGCTTCTGGTAACGAAATTCACTTTTCCCAGCTGCTGTGGCTTGCCCATTCAGTATGGATGACGCCATCTTCCCAAATATATAATTTTATGTATCTCTTAAAAGAACCTAGAAATGCTTTGTGCTGTCCTTTTTCTAAAAAGCATCTTTGCTGTGTAACACTGCCACCTAGTGGTAGACTTCAAAATACAGCAACTCAAAATAATCCTGTCATCACTGTTCCAAAGATAAGTAATAGGACCTTCGCTTCTGGCCATGATGGAATAACAGGGAACCAATTTTTCCTCCAAAAAAAAAAATTCCACAATGGTATGCAAGACAGTGAACAATAGGCAATAAAGGAC
This sequence comes from Myotis daubentonii, assembly GCF_963259705.1. Classification (NCBI taxonomy): domain Eukaryota; kingdom Metazoa; phylum Chordata; class Mammalia; order Chiroptera; family Vespertilionidae; genus Myotis; species Myotis daubentonii. The sequence goes on from NC_081854.1 coordinate 40,386,666, forward strand.
AGTGGTTCTTTGAAACAGGAAACAAACAAGGTCAACACTATAATTGTCCCCAGACTGCTGTCTTGAAAGAGATCCCAGGCCACAGGGCAAAGAGAGGAACCCAGAGGAGCTTAGTGGACTCATTATTGATCATGTATCAATATTTGTTCATCATTTTTAACAAATGTCCCACTCGAATGCAAGATGTCAATTACAGAGGAAACTATATGTTATAAACTGTATGTTTATAAAAACCCTTCATACTTTATGCTCAATTTTTCTGTAAACCTAAAACTGCTCTGAATAGTGTGTATGGCCAAGGCATGAGGAGCACTGGGGGTGCACTTGGGCTAGTTGGGGGGATCTCCAAGTGAGGCATACCTAGCAGACCTTAAGATGGAGTCCGGAATGGGGTTAGTATGATCCTAGTGCCTTTCATGCCCTCTGAGAGTCCTATCTGCCTCTCTCCCAGACTCTTCCCACCCCCCAGTCACTTGGCTTATGATTCAGTCCCCTGGATGGGGCAAGACAGAAATGAGCCTCTTTGGCAGCGGCTCGCACAGCCAGGGAAGCAGGTGTTCACTCACAGGCTCAACTTTTTTCCACATGGGAGAAATCACAGGCTGAAAAAAATCCCTTTTGGCCCTAAACTGCTGCCTTGGAGAAGGAGTGATGAAGGTAAAGTCAGGCTATTCTTATCCACTCCAATGCACCCAAACCTGTAATTCTTTTCTCTTTTATTCCAATGGTGTGCTGGAACTTCTGTTCTGGAAACATGGACTTCCATACAGGCTCTCGCATCAGTGTTTTCAGAGGCTCCTGGACTGTGGCCAAGAGGGACTGGGGCTGCTTCACAGGCCTCCGCAGTGTCCATAGTCAGGACCACCATCAGCCTTCCTATTACCCAATGCACAGCTGGGTGAGACTTCTGCATCCCTTAGTATATGTTGCTGGATCTCACAGCTCCTCTAACGGCACTTTTGCCCATGGATGGACATTACATTTTTATTGTTGGGGGACAAAAAAACAAGGGATATCATTCGTAGCTATGATGCTGACATTCTAGACACATTTGTTATTGTAATGTTGGGGAAGGATGCTACTGGCATCTGGTAGACAGGGAATAGTATGCTGTGATCTAGGACAGCTCCCACAAAGAATGAGCCTATACAAAATGTCAACAGAGCCCTAGAGGATTTGGCTCAGTGGATAGAGCGTCAACCTGCAGACTGAAGGGTCTCAGGTTCAATTCTGGTCAAGGGCACATGCCCACACTGCGGGCTCAATCCCCAGTGGAGGGGGGCATGCAGGAGGCAGCCGATCAATGATTCTCTTTAATCATTGATGTTTCTATCTCTCTCTCTCTCCTTCTCTGTTCCTCTCTGAAATCAATAATCATATATTAAAAACAAAGAAAGAAAATGTCAACAGAGTCAAGGCTGGGAAATGCTGATGAATAATATCCAACCTATTTTGAAAAGGAAGAACAAAGTCAGAGGACTTAACCTACCTGATTTGATTTCAAGACACAATATAAAGTTACGGTGATCAAAACAGTACAATTGGTATAAAGATAGATGAATATGTGGTGATATAGTCATGCTGCCCTTGATCAGGTCCAGGGTTGCATTAACATGCTTTGTTCTCCAGCTTGACTTCTGGTTATGAAATTCACTTTTCCCAGCCGCTGTGGCTGGCCCATTCAGTATTCTGAAGAACCCAAACAGAACAGAATATTGAATGCAGAAATAGACACATACATATCAATTGGTTTCCACAAGGTACCAACAACGTTTGATAGGGAAAGAATAATCTTTCAACAAATGGTACTGAAACAATAAATGTAAGTATAAAACATACACAAAATTTAAGTCAAGTTATATCATAGACCAAGATTTTCGATCACTGTGTCACAGTACACTGGTGTGCTGCAAGAATTTTTAAAAGATGCAATACCTAGAGAAAAAGGGCGATTGAGTAAGTGGATACTACACATCATACTCCCAGGACCAAACTGGAATTACACCTAAAATTAAAAAAAAAAAAATCCTGAATAATCAACTAAAGACTAGCTGGAGGATATCCTGATAACCAAGGATGGAAAGTGGAGACCACTTAGACTCTGGTAGGAAGGGTGGAGGCACCATAGGGCTGGCCAGGCTCCCAGAGACTAGAGGGATATCTCAGCTGTGAGGGTTGCCACTGAGAATTCTGGGGTCTAAAACCCAAGCTTGGTCCCCCCAGCAGATAGCACCAGAACTGGAAAAGGTGCCCACATAACATCTGGCTATGAAAAACAGCAGGGCTACTGTCTGCCAGGGAAAGACATTGGAAATGCAGGTACCCTCTTAAAGGGCCAATGCACAAAATTTTGTGTGCAGCCACTCACCTTGAGCTTCAGCAGAGAGAGGGCAGAGTAGACTGGAGCTGTGTGACCAGAAACCAGGATTGGTGACTTTGGGATTAGAACTCAGAAGGCCAACACCCTAGTTTCCAGTGCTGAGTTATTTCCTCATGCTGCAGAGGACATTAAGAGACTGAAAATAACAGCCTCCAGGCAGAAGCAATTGCCCCACCCTGTTGGGAAAACCTCTCAGCCCACCTGTAGATGATTACTTGAGGCTACTCAAGACAATCCAATCAGTCTACAGGCAAAGGTGGATCTCTGAGTCTAACTCTGATCTAATTAGTCAGAAAAAGCATTTGACACTGTTCTGCACTAGAGATTGAGAGTTATAGCAGATCTACCTACTACATAGTCACAAACCCAAACAGGCAAACCAAAATGGGGAGACAAAAATACAACCCCTAAATGAAAGAAAAGAGAATTCTCCAGAAGAGATAAATGAAGATAAGAAATTTATCAGACATAGAGTTCAGAATAATGATGGCAAAGATGCTCAACAGCATGAGAAAAGATACAGTAACTATGAAAAATGAAATAGCACTAATAAAAAACACATGTGAAGGAATACACAGCCGTTTAGGGGAAGCCGAGGATCAGATCAGTGAATTTGAAGATAGGGTAAAAAAATCACCCAATCTGAGAACCAAAACAGAAAAAAAAATAATAAAAAACAGTAGAACAGCTTAAGGGTGCTGTGGAGCAACATGAAACATAACAATATTTGCATAGTAGGTATGCCAGAAGGAACAGAAAGTGAGCAAGGGATAGAGAATGTGTTTGAAAAAATGGCAGAAAACTTCCCTAACTTGGTAAAGGAAAAAGCCACACAAATACAGGAGGCGCAGAGAATCCCAAGCAAGAACCCAAAGAGGCCCATGCCCAGACACATCATAATTAATATAAATAAATAAACAATTGTACACTAATTGGAAGGAAGACCATGAAATAATTGATGCCCATAAAGACCATATGAAGCATCTCCAAATTGGGAAAGTTTCACTGCAGTCAGATAAGGGCACAGTTAGAAAGGGAGGTGACACAGCTCCAGTGGAAGCTTCAAGTCCTCCCTGAACTGTATCAGGAAAAATATAATTTTCACCAGATACCTGATTTAGAGAGAATATACCCTGCAAAGAAAAACGGGGAAATTCTTCAAGACCAGCCAGTAACATGAAAAGCTGGACACCTACAAAATACAAACTGAAATTCTTTCCAGAAAATTTGAAAGCCTAGTCTCAAAGCATATTTAGAGCAAAGCTCATGGTAATGAGCTGAGACTCTTGGCTGAAAGAGCTTCCCTTCTTCTCTCTCTAAAATCTCCACAGCTTAAGAAAATAAAATCCAGTGCTAGCTGGTTTACCTCAGTCGATACAGCGTCGGCCTGTGGACCAACGGGTCCGGGGTTTGATTCTGGTCAAGGGCACGTGTCTTGGTTGCAGGCTCCTCCCCAGCCCAGGCCCTAGTCAGAGCTCATGCAGGAAGCAACCAATCAACGCGTTTCTCTCACATCAATGTTTCTCTCTGATTTTCCCTCTCTCTTCCACTCTCCCTAAAAATCAATGGGAAAATATCCTCAAGTGAGGATTAACAAAAAGGAGGAGGAGGAGGAGGAAGAGGAGGAGGGGGAAGACGAGGAGGAGGAGGTGGTAGTGGAGGAGAAAAGAAAATCCATGCCTGAGACCCCAAAGAGAAAAAACGTAAGGTTTTGGAAAATATCTGTATGTCCCTGGTGTTGCCAAAAGAACTTCTGGCAGTGTCCAGAGAGGACCACCAGGGCATCGGAATTCCACTGACCCATACTCTGGTCCTCTAGCTTGCCTTATCAAACATCAGATGTTTTAGAGGCTTAAGGGGCAGATCCAGAGAAGACTCTCAGCTCATCCCCCATTCTAGAAATTCAGCAAGAAATTAGCTAAGAATGTTCATCCAACACCTATAGAAACATCCAACACCTGTAGAGAATTTTATAAGAGTTTGTTTGAGCCAAACTGATGACAATTGCTGGGAAGCAAGATCTCAAATGCTCCAGACAGTGACAGTTTTGCAATTTCTTTTCTGCATTTAAAATTAAGGAGAGAATTTAAGGAAGAGCACACGAGGTGGGAGAAAGCAAGACGGGGATTGGCTTATGGGATAGTTAACACGATTATGTGCTCTCTTAAGGGTGGTCACACTGTAGTATGGGTCTGAAAGTGTGGTCAGATATTAGAAGGAGGGATCTGAAAGGGGGCATTTGAAAGGTGTGTTAACCTAGATGCACAAGAACAATAGATAGGCCTTGCTTAAGGGAAAGATAAGCCTTTTACTGAAGAAATTATATGCCTGGGGCATGACTACCCACCACAACCTGCCCAGTTAGAAATTTATGATCAGATCACCCCGTAAGGTTACTTTCTATAGAACCCCTTTTTGGTCCACAGAACTTTCTCCATGGTGGGCCTTACATGGCTCCGAACTTCCTCCCCATCTTTCATCAACTACAAGCAGTATCTTTACAAGAAAGGTTGTCCAGCTCTTTCTCTCTCGCTCTCTCCCTCCTTCCCTCCTTCTCCTCTTCTCTCTCCCTTCCACCTTCTCCCTCCCTCTCCCTCCTTTCCCCACCCTCTCCCTCTCCTCTCTCCCTCCCTCCTTCACCCTCCCTCTCCCTCCTTTCTCCTCCTCTTCTCTCTCCTTTCCTCCTTCTCCCTCCCTCTCCCTCTCTTCATCCTTTTATCCCTCCTCCCTCCCTCTTTCTTCCACCTCTCTCTCCTCCCCTCTCTTTCCCCTAAAATAAAAAGGTTGTCCACACAGCCTAAAAACAGAAGTGAGTCATCTCTAAATTGACTCCAGTAAGTCTACAACTATAGTCAGAAACACAGCAAGACACTCTTCTCTCTACCCAAATAATTTTTCTATTTTATTTTCATTACTAGTAAGTGATTATGTAATGTCCAAAATGAAAAACACATAGGATTATACTTCCTACAAAAATAGAAATTATAGCCAAAGCCGGTTTGGCTCAGTGGATAGAGCGTCGGCCTGCGGACTGAAGGGTCCCAGGTTCGATTCCGGTCAAGGGCATGTACCTGGGTTGCGGGAATATCCCCAGTAGGAGATGTGCAGGAGGCAGCTGATCGATGTTTCTCTCTCATCGATGTTTCTAACTCTCTATCTCTCTCCCTTCCTCTCTGTAAAAAATCAATAAAATACATTAAAAAAAATAGAAATTATAATAAACCTCTAGTTTATTTCCATGTGGCACCAAATTAGTTGCTTCTATTTTATTCTATTTGCAAGCAGCATAATTACAGGTTTTCATTGATTTGTTTTGTTTTGTTGTTATTTTTGTTGTTGTTAATCCTCACCTGAGGATATTTTTCCCATTGCTTTTCAGAGAGAGTAGAAGAGAGAGAGAGAGAGAGAGAGAGAGAGAGAGAGAGAGAGAGAGAGAGAGAGAGAAACATCGAAGTGAGACCCGAAGCAAACCCTTATGCCCTTGACCAGGAATCAAACTGGAGACCCCTCAGTGCGAAGGCCGACACTCTAACCACTGAGACACACTGGACTTTTAACAAGTCTTCTAATAAACCTAGGACCAGCAAATATTTTATTTTGACTTTCCTTTAAAATAATTTTGATTTTTTTTCTATTGATTTTATTGACATTATATAAAGTAATTACACAACATCTCAGAAGGAGGCCAGTGGATTACAATGTTTAGAATTGTGGATTATTTTGTCCCTGCCTTGAATGTGAATCAGATTTAACCCTGAAGCCACAGCTGCCTCACCCTCCTGAACTCCTTGAGGAGTTGATTGGGAGGCAACCTACACATTGACTCTGAAAGGTGTCCCAGGTGGGGGTTGGGGAATTAACAGGATTCACAGCTCAAACCCAGCTGTTAGGTAGGAAGTTAGAGGTGAGCGGCTGGAGGGTAGGGTCTGCCCTGGGGGCCTGAACAAGGGTGGGACCAACACTACCTTTAGACCGCCTTCTATGGGTGTGGTCCAGCACCCAGCAAACCCACTAGCGGGCAGGTTCAGGTTCTTGGCGCAAGCTTAGAGGAAAAGGACATGACCTCAATTATAATAAAATTTACATTTCCGTTTTCACACACACACCCATGGGTTTTTCTGTATGAATTATGGGTAAGAGCATGCCCAGAGGAAATATAGTTATGTAACCCTTTTCTGTCAATTATCCCTGAATGCAAATGAAAGTCTTAACCCAGAAAATCCCTCATTTAAACTACATAACCCCAAAGTTCCAGGCCCATTGTCTCTCTCAACTGTCCCGTTCCTCACTTAGAGTGTATCTTCAATAAATCCCACTTTGCTTTACTTTCATTTTCATTGACCTTGAAATCTTTTCTGCATCAACGAGAACTGAGGTCCCAACCAGTAACCTCAATTGGTAACAGCCACTTCTTTTTTTTTAATATGTATTTATTGATTTCAGAGAGGAAGGGAAAGGGAGAGGAAGAGAAACATCAACGATGAGAGAGAATCATTGATCGGCTGCCTCCTGCACACCCCCCCCCCCACTGGGGACTGAGCCCACAACTCAGGCACGTGCCCTTGACTGGAATCGAACTCGGGATCCTTCAGTTCACAGCCGACACTCTATCCACTGAACCAAACCAGCTAGGGCAGTAACAGCCACTTCTTAACCCAAGTTCTGTCCCAGACAAAATTCCTAGAAACATACAATCTTCCAAAACTGAATCAAGAAGAAACAGAAAATCTGAACAGACTGATTACAACTAATGAAATCAAAGCAGTAATCAAAAAACTCCCATTAAACAAAAGTCCTCAACCGATGGCTTCAGAAGTGAATTTTACCAAACATTCGAATAAGAACTAAAACATTTCCTCAAACTATTCCAAAAAATCAAAAAGGAGGGAAAACTCCCAAGTTCATTTTACGAGGCCAGCACTATCCCAATTCCAAATCCAGATACAGATATTGTTGTAACGTATCCCACGAATCACAGAAGGACGCCTCAAGAAGTCGAATTAAAAAGTCACATATATTGCAATCCGGGACTATGAGGGGGCATTCCCAAATCTCATAGCAATAAGATGGTGGCAAAACCAGACTTATATAGGCAAAAATCACAAAGGTATTGATTACATCCCAGGGTTTGGAATGAGGCACCTGGCTCCCACAAAAGCAGATTACAGAAGCAGAATTAAGCATGTTAATTACAGTTTTGGGTCTCGGGGTCACTGAATTGACAGAAATACATTATCTAGAGCCCTTGGGTAGCCTGGGTTAAACTTAGGCATGTTATCTAAATTACAGTTTTGGGTCTCCGGATCACTGATAGAAACACATTATCTAGAGCCCTCGGGTCTCCGACCACTGAGTTGTCAGGACAATTTAGAGTAATTGTGCTGTCCTGTTTCCAGGTACAGTAGAATGTGCTCTCTAAGACCAGTATAACAATCAATGGAATAGTCATTCAATCGATAAGGCATTCAATTGAATGAGATGACTTATACAATTTAGAAAATCAAAGTAACCTGTCCATTGTTAAACAAAGCAAATAGGTACCATACTTCATTCCCCACTGGTTGTATGTACATGAGTCAAATCATGGACTCATCTTCATTAGTTAGGGGATTGTACTGCCCCCTAACTACAAGTTGTTTGACCGAATTTATTTTTCTAAACTGCCAGCTTGGCACATTTAATTTTCATCTACTCACCCCAGTTCTTCTAAGGGGCATTCTCTATTCTATTCCTGCTCTCCTGTCCCCTAGCACATCTAGCCCCACTTGGCCATGGACTTTTTCACCGGCTTGTAAAAATGTTCTTACAGTTACCAAGTGCCCCAGTGCCATGGTCCCCATCAGTACTGTCCTCACTGAAGTCCAGTTCCCCTCCTGCGGGCGTTGATCCTCCTCCTGGATCTCACGGGTGAGGCCGCTGGCTGCCGGGATCAAGGCCGTTTTCTGGTGCCGGAGCTGGGAGTGGTGTAGCCAGGTCTGGATGCCATCAACAGGGCAAAAGTGTATAGTTCCTTCCAAGTTGGGGTGAGTCCTTGGGTCATGAACTTCTTTACCCACAGTCCCCAGGCTGGAAAGGATGTACAGGGTCCGAGGTGGCACTGGCAGGGCGTCTCGAACAAGCTTATGGGTGGCTCTCTGGGTATACTGCAGAGCCTGCAAGGACTTGAGCAAGGAACGGTTATGACTTTAAACTTTTAATTCCTCCCCTAACTTTGGACAGGATAGGGGGAGGTTTACCAAACATGATTTCAAAAGGAGAGAACCCCTCCCGGTTGGGGGTACACCTGGCCTGTAAGTAGGCAAAGGGCAGGAGGTTGGTCCAGTTTTCACCGGTTTCTGGGATAAATTTAGTTAAAGTCCTTTTAGAGTCCTGTTCATACCTGCACTGAATTTGTGGCCGGTATGCACAATGGAGTTTCCAATTTAAGCCTAAGACCTTAGCTGTACTTTGAGATACCTTGATTACAAGGCGGGGCTGTTATCTGATCCTATAACTGCTGACAGCCCAAATCTAGGTATAGGCAGTTTCTGTCCTGATGGGCTAGACGTCAATCCATCCTGAGAAAGAGTCTATAAAAACTAGCAGGTACTCATACCCTGATGCCGGTGGCTTAATCTCTGTGAAATCTACCTCCCAATGCTCTCCTGGGGAGTTTCCCCGGGCCTGTACCCTCTTACCTTGTTTAGCATTTACCTGTGACCTGCCTCACAAAAGTTCAGAAGTCTCGGTGACACCTATATGGGTAGCCTGGTGTAACTGGGCAACTAAAGTCCGACCTAGAGCCTCTGGGACCAACAGTCTGCCATCTGGTAGAGTTCACCAACCATTTGGTCCTCTGGTAGCTTGCTCATGTTCTGCCAATACCTTCGCTTGTAAAGGCCCCACTGGTTTTGGGGCGGCTTTCTTGGCAGCTTGGTCTGCAGCTCGGTTTCCTTGGGCAGTCTAGGCTGACTATCACCTCCCACTGTCCCATCTTGTACATAACAGTACCTCATTTGGTGATGATAATGGGACATCTGTCAAGTCTGGGCAAGCTGCGTCTGTTACCTCTATGCAGTCATCATCTGGGAGCAGGCTGGCAGGGTTGATGGCCAATGTCTTATGGAATCAGATGCGGGGCTGGTCCAGGAGAAGAGCTTGGTACTGGGTCACCCTGGTGTTTGACATCCATCTCTTCAGAGCATCTCGAAGGAGGGTTTCCACAGCATGGGGTGTTGTCAGGGCTAGTTCCTGGCCCAAAGTCAGCTTATCTGCCTCCTTTACCAGCAATGCTGTGGTGGCCACTGCCTGGAGGCACACTGGCCACCCTGCAGCCATGGGGTCCAGTCTCTTAGACAGATAGGCCACAGGTCTCTTCCAGGGACCTAGAGTCTGGGTGAGAACCCCTTTGGCAATGCCCCTTACCTCACTCACGTAGAGGTGGAAGGGCTTCCTGACGTCTGGCAAGGCTAGGGCAGGTGCTGAGACGAGAGCCTTCTTTAGCTCCTCAAAGGCCCGTTGCTCCACTTCGGTCCAGTTTAACGGCTGCACCTCCCCAGCACTTGAGCACAGAGGTTCAGCAATCTCCTCAAACCCCGGTATCCACAGGCGGCAGTATCCAACTGCCCCTAAGAATTCCCGAACCCAAGCTGGAGTGGCGGTGGCTTGCAATTGGACTGCTACAGGTGCTTGATGACTTGCTAACCCCGGGGTGGTGTTTTCTGCCCAAACCATGGGAAAGAGGCGTCGTAATTTCCCCGAGTAAGCAGAGTCACATTGGCCTTTTCCTGCAAGAGATATTCATCTGAGAGAGGACAGGTTAGAAGCATGCGGCCAGGGGAGAATGGGTCCGGGCCTGGGTTCCTTGGATCCACAGTGAAGTGTGCTCCGTCCCCCTCAAAGGATATGAAGTTTCTGTAAGAGATCACGTCCAAGAAAGGGGTACGGGCAAACTGGCATGACCAGAAACGAATGTGTTACCGTGTTCTTTCCAATGTCCAAAGTCCTCTTTGATGTCCAAGGAAAAAGGCAGTTTGTCCGGTGGCTCCCTGGACTGATGTCTTCTTAGATGTTACGGGTCCCGTTGGCTCTGTCAAGACTGAACAGGCTGCCCCAGAACACATCAGGAAACTAACTGGGAGTCCTATTTATAAAAATGATTATTTTGGGCTCTAAGGGGTTCAAGGAAAAGAAGTCCTGGCCCTATTAGTCCCCTTCCCTGAGTGTAAATCCTTCAGAGCCTGAGTTTTCCCTCAGCCTTCCGCTTTCCTTTGTTAACCTACCAGGATATTCTCTCTTCCAGTGCCCCTACTTCCTACAATAGGCATACTAATTCCTTCCTAGTTTGCTGCCGGCCTTTTCTTTCCTTAAGTCCTATTTCTCCTCCTTGGTGTCCCTATTGTTAAAGACTTTCTGGGCTACCTCTACCAGCTGTGACCAATTCATTCCTTCTACTGTCTTTTAAGCACCCCCCCCCCCCAAACCCCTAACAGAATGCGGTGAAAAGTGTCCAAGGAGGCCTTGTCCCTGGGGGTTCTTGGGTCTCACTGGGGTGCAGGGAGGCACAAGGAGGCACAGGGAAATTTCCTCCTCACCACCTACTCAAAATAACCCCTCGGGGGATGAGAGGCAATTACACCCCGGTGAGCAGAGGACCAGAGGGCGCGGGAGATGGGAGCCGGATAGGCGGAGGAGGGGAGCTTGACGCAGGTCCCCAGGTGACCAGTGGAGGCACTCCCGCCACAGGGGAAGAGGCATTTTTATCTGGCAGCCCTTTTCTCTCTGTTCCCACTGGAAAAAGCACTTGCCTCCAGCCAGCAATGGTGGCATGGTGGGGGCCAGCAGCCCTTAGCTGGCCAGGGGAAATATGCCCTGCATATTACAAAGCACTCCTGTGGCAGTGGGTTGGGTACCAGTCCCCTGTGACAGAGCAGCGATCAGGCCTCTCCCAAGGGAGTGCACTGGAAGGGGATATCAGCCCCTCTTCTGCTAGCAGCAACAGGTACCGAACCCTTTCAGTACGATTAACCAGCTTCATTCCCAGCCATTTTTACAGATTCCAGGGCCCACTGTCTTCCTTTAACCAGCAAGCCAAATGACACTGGCCTATATTATTTAATTCAGGACAGGCAGGGGGAAGGGCCCATAAAATCTCTGCCCTGAGGAACTGTGAGCCCCACCCTTAAATGTCCCAATCAGACTAGAAAAGCCACAAATACCTTTTAAATCTACTCCAGAATTCCAAAATTTCAACCCAACACAGAAATATCACACAGCAAATCAAAGTCCCTAGTAAACAAACAGACAGAAATTTTTACTAGTTAGGCGGGCTGATTCCACCTCTGACAGAGAGCAAGCGCCCTTGGAAAAAGAACCCAGTTTGCTATCAGTCAGAGCACTCAGACTTAAATCAAACATGTTTTTTTCTTTCAGACTTCCACACTTACATGAACCAATAATTATACCTAATTAGACATACAAACATCAAATAAACATCCACACTTACACCCTTTCAGTGAACAAGTACTTTTACAGTCTTGGGATCTTGAGCAGATAACAGGAACATCGCCCAAGTCCCCTGATGGGGGCCTGACAGGAACAGATGTGGGGGCCTCCCTTTCCCACATCCCAGGACAGGATTCTCGACCCATGTCTCATCCAGATAGAAACGGTACTCATACTGAACGAAGAAAACAAGATTAAATAGACACGACAACTAGATACATTCCCCATTAAAAACTTTGAATCACCACAGAAACTCAGGAGATGTATAGAAGGTTTTTTTAAGAAAAGAAAACAAAACAAACCTAAAAACACTTTTACACTGGTGCATGCCATATTTACACCACAAAATACCAACAAATCAGTTTCAATTGTGCAGAGATACAGAACAAGTCCCTGAACAGAGGCAGTAGAAAACTGCCTAGGAACGCTTCTCTTCTACCTTTTTTAAAAGACAGGCCAGACTCGAACCCTTTGCCAGTCTGAGTTTTGACTTCCCTCCTGGAAGTCCCAGAGACAGTGAATACCGTCTAGAAGCCATTCCTCCAGATACAGGAGAAGTCCCTTAGAGATCCTTGATAACCTACATCAGTAATCCATTCACACAATCCCCCAAAAGTTAAAGAGGAAGGAAAGAACCATTCAGTGTCCTCCAAGAGGATTTCGGCGAAATGACAAAATCGACAGACTGAACACATTGGACTCACAAACAATAACCAAAACCAAAAAGGCTCACAAACAAATCTAAATCCAAAACCAAAAAGGCTAGCAAAGACAAAACAAACCAGACAAATGCAACCTAAGGTTGCCCAGAACAGGACCCCCAGACGCCGTCACGTCGGGCGTCGGACTCCGAGGTTCCGCTGCGTCCAGCCCTCTTTTGAGTCAACTACCAGTGACTGGTCCCAGAACCTACCTCTAGAGGTTTTTCAGGTGACTCCGATGAAACTTTTTAGGGACTGACCAACGTCCCCTGCCCGTTCACTGGATCCGAAGGGAGTTCTCCGGGGCCCTGGAACTTCTCAGGGTGCGCACCCTCTAGAGACTCCTCAGTCTCCACAAACGGCTCAGGGGAGGTTTTGCCTCCCTTTGCATCCGAAACAGCACCCCTAAGGGGCTGCATCTCGCTGGGGCCTCCAAATGTAACGTAGCCCACGAATCACAGAAGGACGTCTCAAGAAGTCGAATTAAAGAGTCACTTATATTGCAATCAGGGACTATGAGGGGGCATTCCCAAATCTCATAGCAATAAGATGGTGGCAAAACCAGACTTATATAGGCAAAAATCACAAAGGTATTGATTACATCCCAGGGTTTGGAATGAGGCACCTGGCTCCCACAGAAGCAGAATTAAGCATGTTAATTACAGTTTTGGGTCTCAGGGTCACTGAATTGACAGAAATACATTATCTAGAACCCTTGGGTAACCTGGGTTAAACTTAGGCATGTTATCTAAATTACAGTTTTGGGTCTCCGGATCACTGAGTTGATAGAAACACATTATCTAGAGTCCTCGGGTCTCTGACCACTGAGTTGTCAGGACAATTTAGAGTAATTGTGCTGTCCTGGTCTCGGGACCACTGAGGCAGCTGGAACGCACCACCTGTGGCCACTAAAACAATTTAGGGTAATTGTGCTGTCCTGTTTCCAGGTACAGTAGAATGTGCTCTCTAAGACCAGTATGATAACAATCAATGGAATAGTCATTCAATCGATAAGGCATTCAATCAAATGGGATGACTTATACAATTTAGAAAATCAAAGTAACCTGTCCATTGTTAAACAAAGCAAATAGGTACCATACTTCAATATTACAAAGAAAGAATATTATAGGCCAATATCCCCGATGAACATAGATGAAAAAATCCTCAAGAAAATATTAGCAAACCAAATTCAGCAATACATTAAAAGGATCATAGGCCATGCCCGGGTCAGGTGACTCAGTTGGTTGGAATGTTGTTCCATACAGCATTTGGGCCACAGCAGGCCACCTTCCCAATGACCCTGAGGTCCTTGAGAACGGCTGATCCGAATGAGGTGGGGTCTGGGAGTAAATGTATTCTGTTACTCAAGTTAATGAAATACAGACTATCTCCCAGTCTTGTGGGGATGGGCATAAAGCATGCAGTAGAGCAAGCCTCTGACCTTGGCCATGAGTGAATGAGACTACCTATCGATTCTACATGCAAAATCCAATGTGTCCCTTACCCAGTTTATTTGTTTCTGAAGACAAATTACACGGTTATTTGAGGGGAAAATAGTAGGCCAGGGAAAGTGCTCTCCTCCCACGGCCAAAGAAACAGTGTAAGGTTTTAGTTGTATTGTGACACTTTGCCTGCTCATATTACTATAATTTTTCTTTGATCGTATTGATTTATAAACACTTTGGAGATTGGCAGATATGTCCTCAGTTAGCCTAAGTATAGCGGTCTCCATTAGTTGATGTATTTTCTCTTTTTTTTTTAATATATATATTTGTATTGATTTCAGAGAGGGAGAGGGAGAGGGAGAAACATCAATGATGAGAGAGAATTATTGATTGGCTGCCTCCTGCACACCTCGTACTGGGGATGATCAAGACCATAACACAGGTATGTGCCCTTGACCGAATCGAACCTGGGACCCTTCAGTCCGCAGGCCAACGCTCTATCCACTGAGCCAAACCAGTCAGGGCTAGTTGATGTGTTTTCATCCGAGGTAGTGCTCTAGAACTGCCTCTGCCCAGAAGCTTCCTAAACAGAGTGCCCACCTAAGCTGGACCTGACCCCCTGAACCCAGGACAGGACCCAAAATAAGACCTGACCCGTGGACCTATCATGGAGTATTGATTTACTCGACATATCCCTTGATATCACATGTGCCTGAGTAACCTGATATCCAGGACAAGCCCAATATGGGTCCAGGCAAATTACTTACCAGCAAATAATCTGGGCACTGTGTCCACCCATCTTTTTTTTTATATTATTTGTAATTATGTCATTCTTTGTAACTTCAGTTTTTATTCTCAGAGTTTATGAATTTTAAAATGATGTTGAGTCCAAACTTAGAAATATCTTAGAATTGGATTTGGGAGGAAAGGCATGTAGCAAATGAATATATAGTTCCATAGTAAATTGAAAACTATTCAGCATGATTTCATGGTTCTAAGAAACAAAGTCTTTTTTTCTATTAATTAAATAATTGCATTGAACCTCAAAAAAAATTTGGAATCTGAGATTCAATAGATAGGAGCAGTCTCCTTAATAACACTTTTGTATCTCCTTCATGAACTGGGAGATGCATGAATAATCAAGAAAAAATTAGAAAAAAGGAGAGTTTTTAGAATTGAGGCCTGATAATTTGAATAGATGATTTATTTTATATTCCTTCCAACTGATAGAATATTTAGGACACTTCAGGTTTCAGAAAGGCAAATAGAATTTTTCTTAGACAAAATAACATAAGAACATTATCAGGTTATCTATACTAATAAAAGGGTAATACACTAATTAGACTGGATGTCCTCCGGATGACCATCTGGACATCCTTCCTGACAAAGCCAGGCTTGGGAGAAGCCGCCCTCCCCATGGTCCCCAGCACCTGTGGCTGTGGCCCAGGCGAAGCCGCCTGCCCACGGTCCCCCGAGGCTGTGGCCGGCCTGGGCAAAGCCAGCCCAGGTCCAGGGTGCCTGTGGCCGGCCAGAGGAGGGAATCCTGGGTCCCAGGTGGAGAGCCGGGGCAGAGGCAATTAGGGACGATCAGGCCAGCAGGGGAGCAGTTAAGGGCGATCAGGCAGGCAACAGGCAGGCAGCGAGAGGGGTTAGGGGTGACCAGGCAGGCAGAGGTGGTTAGGCGTGATCAGGCAGGCAGGCAGATGTGGTTAGGCGTGATCAGGCAGACAGGCAGAGGAGTTAGGGGCAATCAGGCAGGCAGGCAGGCAAGCAGTTAGGAGCCAGCGGTCCCAGATTTTGAGAGGCATGTCCGACTGCCAGTTTAGGCCCAATCTTTACTGAGACTATTGTCTTTTTGCATCTAAGATAACATATCTTTGGAATGTCAGGGTAACTTGTAACTTCCCTTTTTCCAGACCCCTCAGGGCACAACCACTGTGCCAGGGCAGGGACCAAAAATTCCCTCACTATTATTGTTATCTTATTAATTATTGACTATTAACTCTCCTATACCCACTTTTGTACAAGAAGCATGTGTCTATCATTTTACTTTTTTAAAAAATATATTTTTATTAATTTTAGAGAGGAAGGGAGAAGGAGAGAGAGATAGAAACATCAATGATGCAAGAGAATCATTGATCAGCTGCCTCCTGCATGCCCCCCACTGGGGATTAAGCCCACAATCTGGGCATGTGCCCTTGGCCAGAATCAAACCTGGGACCCTTCAATCCACAAGCCAATACTCTATCCACTGAGCCAAACCAGTTAGAGCTATCATTTTATTTTTAATCCAATCCCAGATGTTTACTCACTTTGCTTTCTCCTGCCTCCTTAATCAATGGAGTTCATGTAACCCACTTACATCACCTCTTTTGATTATAATGTATAAAACAAGGTGAAAAACCGCCATTCTCCAGAGCACTGCCTCAATACCTTGAGATTCTGCTTCCCGGCAATTGTTGACAGTTTGGCTCAAATAAACTCACAAAAATTCTTTACAGGTTTGAATGTTTCATACATTAACAAAGTATTCTAGAAATAAATATAAATGCATATATATTTATTCATACACATTGTTTAGTGTGTTATAGTCAAAGGAATATGAAAAATGTGCTACACTAGATTATTTCTCAGCAATGGACAATGAAGTATGTGCTATGCTGGATGCAAGGTTAGAGGTAAGAATATGTGATATAACATAATAGTTGGTAGTCAAGGATATCTTAAAATCCAAATAACATTATGAAGGTTCTGGCTACTTATGTCAAACTTCTAGGTTTTAGCCTCAGTAACATTTACCCCAGGATCTCCCATTGTCTCCCAGATCCTTAGCAGTCCAGCCATGGTAGCTTAACCAGCTTATTCCTGGGGAATTGCTGCTGGTGTGTCATGGTCATATGCATATGAAACAGTTCTGAAAAGGATCCCAGGACCAAGTGAGAAGAGCTATATTTCATATGTACCCATTTCCATTGTATTTCATAAAGTTTATATTCTTGAGAATTTCACATTGTATTTTGAACTTCTTAATTTGAATATCTACACTAATAAAAGAGAAACATGGTAATTGGCGTACGACCGCTACCCTTCCCATTGGCTAATCAGGGCAATATGCAAATTAACTGTCAGCCAAGATGGCGGCCGGCAGCCAGGCAGCTTGAAACTAACATGAGGCTTGCTTGCTTCAGTAACGGAGGACTCCAATGTTCCCCGCCGGCTGCTGCCGGCCTCTGAGCCTGCAGTTTCAAACATTGTAACAAATACAGATGCTAAACAAAACCCCAGAAACCAGCTTTCAGCCAGCTGGGATCTCAGAGCTGGAGTTGATACAGAGTTTCGAGAACCGAAACAAACCAGATACCTGCTTTCAGGAGCGGAGGCCTAAGAGCTGGAGCCTCAGAGCTAAAGCTGGCCCAGAATAAAAAAAAAAAAAAGGAAGAAAGGAGCAGTTGGGAGCTTCAGTCCCAGCCTGCAAACAGCCCTCAGCCCCTCACCCAGACTGGCCAGGCACCCCAGTGGGGACCCCCACCCTGAAGGGTGTGTGACCAGCTGCAAACAGCCATCATCCCCTCACCCAGGCTGGCCAGGCACCCCAGTGGGGACCCTCACCCTGATCCAGGACACCCTTCAGGGCAAACCAGCCGGCACCCACCCGTGCACCAGGCCTCTATTCTATATAGTAAAAGGGTAATATGCCTCCCAGCACCGGGATCACCGGAGCCACGAGGCCTCCCGGCACTGGGATCAGCGTGACAGGGGGCAGTGCCCAAACCCCCTGATCGCCCTGCGGCTCTGTGTGTGACAGGGGGCGGGGCCACAACCTCCCTATCCGCCCTGCTCTGTTTGTGACAGGGGAAGGCGCCCCAACCCCCTGATCGGCCCTGCTCTGTGGGTGATAGAGGGCGGCGCCCCAAACCCCCCCCCCCCCACGGGCCCTGCTCTGTGTGTGATGGGGTAGAGCCATAACCTCCCCATCAGCCCTGCCCTGAGTGTGACAGTGGCGGCGTCCCAACCCCCTGATCGGCCCTGCTCTGTGTGTGACAGGGGGCGGTGTGCCAACTCCCCTATCGGCCCTACTCTGTGAGTGACAGGGGGGAGCTCCTCAACCCCCTGATGGGCCCTGCTCTGTGCATGACAGGGGGCAGCGCCCCAACCCCCTGATTGGCCCTGCTCTGTGCGTGACAGGGGGTGGCACCACAACCTCCCCATCAACTCTGCCTTGAGTGTGACAGGGGGCGGTGCCCCAACCCCCCAATCGGCCCTACCCTGAGCGTGACTGAGGGTGGCATCGCAACCTCCCAATCCGCCCTGCTCTGTGCATGACAGGGGGCAGCGCCCCAACTCCCCAATTGGTCCTGCTCTGAGCCCAACCAGGGGCTGCACCTAGGGATTGGGCCTGCCCTCTGCCACCCAGGAGCAGGCCTAAGCCAGCAGGTCGTTATCTCTCAAGGGGTCCCAGACTGTGAGAGGGCACAGGCCAGGCTGAGGGACCCTCCTCCCCCCGAGTGCACAAATTTTTGTGCACCAGGCCTCTAGTTAGAAATAAAATATGATTCATAGGAAAATCTACTTACATATCTTCCTGAAGCATCCAGACAGAGAGAGGCCTGAGATTTTAGAATAACAAGATTCAGCGGTATCTTGATCTTTATCAAGTCTAAGAATCAAAAGTGAAGCAGCGCCCAGTAGTGTGGTTCAGTGGTTGGGTGTCGAACCATGTACCAAGAGGTCACAGGTTTAATTCTCTCTCTTCTTTTTTTTTTTAAAAAATATATTTTTATTGATTTCAGAGAAGGAGGAAGAGGGAGAGAGAGATAGAAACATCAATGATGAGAGAGAATCATTGATTGGCTGCCTCCTGCATGCTCCCCACTGGGGATCGAGCCTGCAACCCGGGCAAGTGCCCTTGACCAGAATAGAAATTGGGACCCTTCAGTCCACAGGCTGACACTCTATCCACCAAGCCAAACCAGCTAGGGCTCCCTCTCTTCTTATAGAACCACCTCCAATACCAATATCTATATCATTTAATGTTCAATCAGAAACAGAATCAGGACTGTTCTGAATGCAAGTTGCATAGTGAAATTATACACGTGTGTGGGCACATAGATACACACACACACATGCGTGCACACACACACACACATATATATGTGCACACACACACATCAAGACATCCTATATAATAAAAGCCTAAGCTGCTAAGTGTCCAGTTGTCCTGTCGGCCGTTCAACCTATCAAAGCTTAATATGCTAATGATATGCCTCTAGTTTATTTAAGAATTGGCTTATACACTTGTGGGGCCTGGATAGGGGAGAATGAGATTTCTCAGGCAGGCCGGTGGAAGGGCAGGCTGACATTCTGGCAGGAAAGAAATCTGCTGTAAAGGGTGTGATTTCTTTTCCCTGGGGAACGAAGAAGCTTTGCTCCTAAGACTTTCAATGATTGCATCGCCCAGATTATTGAGAATCAAATCGAACTGTTTCGAATAAAGACAAAAGCAGGGCTGTCAGCGAAACTATACAGGAGTAAGAAGAACGTAACCTATTTAGCAGAAAGTGCCTTCCCAGCAAGAGTACTAGGTCGTGGGCCCACAGCAGTGTTGAAATACACTATGGAAATACTATGAAAATCACCCGTGGCGACTCTGGAGGAAATAGAAAGATGTTCCAAGCTGTAGATTCCGTGTGTCTGTTTGAGAAGATGAAGAAACAGTGCTAGAATAGATTTACTTTGTCCAAGATTCATAAAGCAGATAAACATCCTCGGAGAACCAAGATGGCGGCGATATAGGCAGACGTGTCCCAGGTCGTGTCCCGGAGCAAATGGAGCGAGCAGCTGAAGCTAGTAACACTCACACCGAATTGGCGAAATTGCTCAGCTGGTGAGAGGGTTTGCAGCCGGGAAGAGCAGAACTCCCCTGGAAAGGTAAAAAAAAACCAGGGATTTGGGCAGGAAAGTTTGCCAGACCTCTGAGCCCAGAGAGTCGGAGGGAGACCGCGTGGCAGACAGCCGCGTCCCTTGGGACAGGCACAGCCCCTGACGGGGGAAAGGAGAACCGCGGGATTCCTGGCGCCGCCAGGGAAATTGAGAGCTGGGTTCTGTGAACACGGAGGACTGAGCCTAAAGGGGGCAGCCTGAAGAGCTGACCTGACCATGCAGTCCCGGTAAGAGAAGAAGCTTACAGAAACCAAGCCTTCCCCGTTTCCGCGGCCGGCATTTGTTTGTTTGTTTTCACTGAATCCTGTTCATGGGACATTTCGGATACAGACACTCACCTGTGCTGAAGAGAGGAAGAGTGTGCTGAGGAGTGGAATCTGGGGAGAGACTGGGGAAAGAGGGGGAGCCGGGAGAGGTGGTAGTGAATTGAGTGCTGAGACACCCCTGAGCCCAGGACTGGGGCAGCCACCCGCTCCTGAGAGTGAGTCTCCTCCCCCCAGCCCCCAGGCAAGGAGCACAGCCACACCCAGATT
Source organism: Myotis daubentonii (assembly GCF_963259705.1). Classification (NCBI taxonomy): domain Eukaryota; kingdom Metazoa; phylum Chordata; class Mammalia; order Chiroptera; family Vespertilionidae; genus Myotis; species Myotis daubentonii. The sequence goes on from NC_081854.1 coordinate 40,407,148, forward strand.
CCACCCTGTACGAGATCAAGGATTAAGATAACCTGATCAGTCCCTGGGAGTTAACAGGGTCTGGCCTATAGGGGGATTTTCAATCCCAGCAACAACATAGCGCCGGTAACTAACTATTACGCAGTCAGCTCTGGGCAGTGAACTTCCACTGGACAGAGAGGCCCTATAGCCTCAGAGGCCAACCCCAGAACACTGCCACCCAGAGGCTGACCCACAAACTGACTCTTTGCTAAACACAAAATAAGGCAGTCTGGGAAATAAATGCGGCATGCTTTAAAATAAGGACTGTGGTTTACAACACAGAGGAACAGTATATCGCAGGGAAACTCAACACTCTCCTGAATACCTGGAAGGTCTAAGGCAAGCCACACTGAAGAATAGAAGAAACGAAGGACCTCCACTACTGCAATTTTTTTTCTTTTTTCACTTTTTAACTAAGAAACCAATTTTTTTTCATTCTCTTTTTTTCTGTTCTTTTTTTTTCTTTTTTTTTTCTCTTTCTTTTCTTCTTTTTCCATCACCTGATTTTACCCTTTTAATTACTACCTTCTAATTTTTAACCAGTATTATTACTGCTACCATTTTACCATTTTTAAAAGTGCCATTTTTATTTTTTCTTTATTTTATTTTGGGATTAGTGTTCACCATTCTATTTTCATCGTTATATTATTGGTTGTCTCTAGTTTGCATTCATATCCAGGGAGCTGTTGCTGGAATTTGTTGGGATTAATGGCTGTTCTATAGGAGTATTCTCCTCATATAAAAAGTCTCTTCCCTCTTCCACTTCATTCTCTCTTTTCGCTCTTTTTTTTTTTTTTCTTTTCTTTTCTCGCTTTTATTTTCCCCCTTCCTTTTTCCCAATTTCATTTTTGCACTCCCTTTTTTTGGTCCCTACTTTTCTTTTCCTTTTTCTCTTTTATCTTTTTCTCTTCCTTCTTCCTTATCCCCTAATTCTCTTAATTCAGGTGGTCACCTTTAATTGGGGTTATTAATATCGTGAATATATTTGTGTATAGTGCCTGATACGTGGTGCCTTGTTGTGTTGTATTTTGTGCCTTTAAATCAACGCAGCAGATCCAAGCAACAGCAACCTCCTGAGCACCTCATCCTCTGCTGAGGAACAGCAGCTGTACGTGAAACCTCGCCCTACCAGCCAGAAGAGCCACCACAGCTGTGAACAGCACCCACCAGAGGAGCTGCTGACAACTGAAGAGCAGCTGCTACCGCAACCGCCCGAAGAGCAACCACAGACCAAGGAGTCACTGCCACCAAGGGAGCAACCACTGAACAACTCAACGTCTAGATATGTCAGTGAGATCAAACATGGGTAGACAAAGAAACCCCCAAAGGAAAGAGAAGGAGGACTCTCCAGAAAAGCAGCTAAGTAATACAGAGGCATGCAACATGACAGATAAAGAATTCAGAATAAGGATCCTAGAGTGCATAAACGGGATGGAGGAAAAAATCGACAACCTCTGCAAGAAGCAAGAAGAAACAGATGAAAAAATCGATAACATATGGAAGAAGCTAGAAGAAACAGATGAAAAAATCGATAACATATGGAAGAAGCTAGAAGAAACAGATGAAAAAATCAACAACCTAAGTAAGACCCAAGAAGAAATGAAGAGTGATATAGCTGCAATGAAAAACTCCATTGAAAGTATCAACAGTAGACTAGGAGAAGCGGAGGACCGAATTAGTGAATTAGAAGACAAGGAAGCAAAACACACCCAAAATGTACTGCAATTGGAGAAAAAAATTAAAAGACAGGAGGAGAGCCTAAGGGAGCTTTGGGACAACATGAAACGAAACAACATACGAATAATAGGAGTACCAGAACAACAGAAGGATGAACAAGGATTAGAAAACCTACTCGAAGAAATAATATCAGAAAACTTTCCTGAGGTGGGGAAGAAAAAAGTCACACAAGCCCAGAGAGTCCCAAACAAGGTGAACCCGAAAAGACCCACACCAAGACACATCATAATCACCATGGCAAATGTTCAGGACAAAGAGAGAATCTTACAGGCTGCAAGAGAGAGACGGAAAGTTACATACAAGGGATCTCCCATTAGATTGTCAAATGACTTCTCAACAGAAACACATCAGGCCAGAAAAGAATGGACTGAAATTTACAAAGTGATGCAAAGCAAAGGACTGAATCCAAGAATACTCTATCCAGCAAGGCTATCATTCAAACTTGAAGGGGAAATAAGAAGCTTCACAGACAAAAAAAGACTAAGGGAGTTTGTCACCACCAAGCCAGCAATGCAAGGAATGCTAAAGGGACTGGTATAAAAATAAGAAATAAAAAGCTCAGAAAGAAAACAGCCACACAAAAAAAGAAATGGCTACAAACAAGTACCTTTCAATAATAACTTTAAACGTAAACGGACTAAATGCTCCAACCAAAAGACATCGAGTGGCTGAATGGATAAAAAAACATGACCCATACATCTGCTGTCTACAAGAAACCCACCTCATTAGAAGGGACTCACACAGACTGAAAGTGAAAGGATGGAAAAATATCTTTCAGGCAAATGGAAAGGAAAAGAAAGCTGGGGTAGCAATACTTATATCGGACAAAATAGACCTCAAAGTGAAGGCCTTAACAAGAGATAAGGAAGGCCACTTCATAATACTAAAGGGATCAATACAACAAGAAGATATAACCCTGGTAAACATATATGCACCCAATGTAGGAGCACCCAAATTCATAAAAAAACTCCTGGAAAATATCAAAGGAGAGATCGACAACAATACAATCATAGTAGGGGACTTTAATACACCATTGACAGCACTGGATAAGTCCTATAGACAAACAACCAGCAAAGATACAGCAATCCTAAATGACTCACTAGATCAGATGGACTTAATAGACATCTTCAGAACACTTCACCCCAAAGCCAGAGAATATACGTTCTTCTCAGGTGCTCATGGGACATATTCAAAAATAGACCACATATTGGGTCACAAGCAAAGTATCCCCAAATTCAAGAAGATTGAAATCATAAAAAACGTCTTCGCAGACCACGATGGCATAATATTAGAAATAAACTACAATAAAAACAACCCAAAATACTCAAACACCTGGAAGCTGAATAGCATGCTATTAAATATTGATTGGGTTACCAATGAGATCAAAGAAGAAATTAAAAACATCCTGGAAACTAATGACAATGAAAACACAACAATCCAAAACCTATGGGACACATTGAAAGCAGTCCTGAGAGGGAAGTTTATAGCTCTACAGGCCTATCTCAAAAAACAAGAAAAAATGGTAGTAAATCATCTAACTCTACAACTCAAAGAATTAGAAAGAGAGCAACAAGAAAACCCCAGAGTGAGCAGAAGGAAGGAGATAATAAAGATTAGAGCAGAAATAAATGACATAGAGACCAAAAAAACAATACAGAAAATCAATGAAACCAAGAGCTGGTTCTTTGAAAGGATAAACAAGATTGATAAACCTCTAGCCAGACTCACCAAGAAGCAGAGAGAGAGGACCCAAATAAATAAAATCAGAAACGATAGAGGCGAAATAACAACAGACCCCACAGAAATACAAATGATTGTTAAAAAATACTATGGACAGCTTTACTCCAACAAACTAGACAACCTGGAGGAAATGGACAAATTCCTAGAAAAATACAGCATTCCAAAACTCAATCAGGAAGAATCTAAAAATCTCAACAGGCCAATAACTATGGAAGAAATTGAAGCAGTCATCAAAAAGCTTCCATCAAACAAAAGCCCAGGACCAGACGGCTTCACAGGGGAGTTTTACCAAACATTCAAGGAAGAACTAAAACCTATCCTCCTCAGACTACTACAAAAAATTCAAGAGGAAGGAACACTTCCAAGCTCATTCTATGAAGCCAGCATCACCCTAATACCAAAACCAGGTAAAGACAACACAATGAAAGAGAATTACAGGCCAATATCCCTCATGAACATAGATGCCAAAATCCTCAACAAAATCTTAGCAAATCGGATCCAGCAGTACATCAGAAAGATCATACACCATGACCAAGTAGGATTTATCCCAGGGATGCAAGGATGGTACAATAGCCGCAAATCAATAAACGTGATACATCACATAAACAAATTGAAAGAAAAAAACCACATGGTCATATCAATTGATGCAGAAAAAGCATTTGACAAAATTCAACACCCATTTTTGATAAAAACTCTCAGCAAGGTGGGAGTAGAAGGATCATACCTCAACATAATAAAAGCCATATATGACAGGCCCACAGCCAACATCATACTCAACGGACAAAAACTAACACCATTTCCCCTAAGAACAGGAACAAGACAGGGATGCCCCCTCTCACCACTCCTGTTCAACATAGTACTGGAAGTGTTAGCCATTGCATTTCGGCAAGAAGAAGAAATAAAAGGCATCCAAATTGGAAAAGAGGAAGTAAAACTGTCCTTATTTGCAGACAACATGATATTATACATACAAAACCCTAGAGATTCCATCAAAAAGCTACTAGACTTAATACATGAATTTGGCAATGTAGCAGGATACAAAATTAACCCCAAGAAATCTGAGGCATTTCTATACACCAATAGTGAACTTTCAGAAAGAGAGATTATAAAAACAATCCCGTTTACCATTGCACCGAAAAAACTAAGCTACCTAGGAATAAACTTAACTAAAGAGGTAAAAGACCTCTACTCAGAAAACTACAGGACGTTGAAAAAAGACATAGAGGAAGACATAAACAGATGGAAGAACATACCGTGTTCATGGATTGGTAGAATCAACATCATTAAAATGTCCATACTACCCAAAGCAATCTATAAATTCAACGCACTTCCCATTAAAGTACCAACAGCATACTTCAGAGATCTAGAACGAACTTTCCAAAAATTCATCTGGAATAAAAAAAGACCCCGAATAGCTGCAGCAATCCTGAAAAAGAACAAAGTAGGTGGGATCTCAATACCAGATATCAAGTTGTATTACAAAGCCACTGTTCTCAAAACTGCCTGGTACTGGCACAAGAATAGGCATATAGATCAATGGAATAGAATAGAGAGCCCAGAAATCGGCCCGAACCAATATGCTCAATTAATATTTGACAAAGGAGGCAAGAACATACAATGGAGCCAAGATAGTCTCTTCAATAAATGGTGTTGGGAAAATTGGACAGATATATGCAAGAAAATGAAACTAGACCACCAACTTACACCATACACAAAAATAAACTCAAAATGGATAAAGGACTTAAATGTACAACAGGATACCATAAAAATTCTAGAAGAATCCAAAGGCAAGAAAATCTCAGACATATGCCGAAGCAATTTCTTCACTGATACAGCTCCTAGGGCACTTGAAACTAAAGAAAAAATGAACAAATGGGACTACATCAAGATAAAAAGCTTCTGCACAGCAAAAGAAACCATCAACAAAACAACGAGAAAACCCACTGTGTGGGAAAACGTATTTGCCAATGACATATCTGATAAGGGCCTAATCTCCAAAATTTATAGGGAACTCATACAACTTAACAAAAGGAAGATAAACAATCCAATCAAAAAATGGGCAAAGGACCTAAATAGACACCTTTCAAAAGAGGACATTCAGAAAGCCAAGAGACATATGAAAACATGCTCAAAGTCACTAATCATCCGAGAGATGCAAATCAAAACAGCAATGAGGTACCATCTCACACCTGTCAGACTAGCTATCATCAACAAATCAACAAACGACAAGTGCTGGAGAGGATGTGGAGAAAAAGGAACACTTGTGCACTGCTGGTGGGAATGCAGACTGGTCCAGCCACTATGGAAGACAGTATGGAGTTTCCTTAAAAAACTGAAAATGGAACTCCCATTTTACCCTGTGATCCCACTTCTAGGACTATATCCCAAGAAACCAGAAACACCAATCAGAAAGGATATATCCACCCCTATGTTCATAGCAGCACAATTCACCATAGCTAAGATCTGGAAACAGCCTAAGTGTCCATCAGTAGATGAATGGATTAGAAAACTGTGGTACATCTACACGATGGAATACTATGCTGCTGTAAAAAGGAAGGAACTCTTACCATTTGCAACGTCATGGATGGAACTGGAGAGCATTATGCTAAGTGAAATAAGCCAGTCAATAAAGGAAAAATACCACATGATCTCACTCATTCATGGACAATAGAGACCATTATAAACTTTTGAACAATAATAGATACAGAGGCAGAGCTGCCTCAAACAGATTGTCAAACTGCAGCGGGAAGGCCAGGGAGGGTTGGGGGGCAGGAGGTAGGGGGGTAAGAGATCAACTAAAGGACTTGTATGCATGCATATAAGCATAACCAATGGACATAAGACACTGGGTGATAGGGGAAGCTAGGGGACTGTCTAGGGCGGGGGGATAAAATGGATACATATGTAATACCCTATGTAATACTTTAAGCAATAAAAAAAAAAAAAAAAAAGATAAACATCCTTACTCCTAATGATTTTTAAAATGTAGGGATATATTTAAAAAGAGACTAAAGTACCTTTATTTTAACCCAAGTAATAGCACTCATAAAAATTTTGATATATTTTTTCAACCTGTTCTCATCTGCATTTGCATGTATTATAAATCTGACATCATTCTGCATTTTCAAATTTGTACACTGTTTTGTTACCTTATGTTAAGACTATTTTCTGATGCCATTAAATATTCCTTGTAGATACCATTTAAAAAAAAAAAATCGAACTGTTTCTATAATCCAATCAACCCACAAAATACCTTTGCAGCAGCACCTAGATTAGTGAGTTTTCTTAATAACTGTGCAGTATAGACGAGCCAAGAAGACATGTAAGCCATTCCCTCAACGATGGAAAGAAATGTGTCAGTAAGAGCTGAGAAAACAGAAAAAATACAAAGAGAAGCCAGGATATCTATATACTATAAATAATATTGTCAAGCAAAAGGTAATTAAGAAGCAAGAGTTCTAAAACATTATAGAGAAAAAATGTTTATATATGTATACATGTATAACTAGAGAGCATAGATTCTAAGTCATGAAAATTCTAAATCATATCTTGGGAAAATATGATAGATGTAAAAATGCCTGGTAGAATCTGTACTGCCTCTTAACCTGATTGCTTCAAATTTCTTTCTAAATGTGTTACATAGTTAATTAAGGGATTAAGTAGGAGGGCATTTAAGAAAAGGGAGGGTCACGCTGGGTATTTATAAACCCTGGATCTTGGAGAGCTACTCAGTTTCCCTCTCCTCTCTGTGGAATCCAGGTACTTCTTCCCAAGATGGGTTTGACCAGCACTGCAAGTGGTAAGTTGCCATCTGCTTTTTGCTCTCTTCTTTGATAATGCCACATGCTTTGTGTTCTTTCCAGAGATTATTAAGGTTAAACTCAGTCACAATTAGAGAAATAGATTGTTGGAGTCTGGGGTGTTTTATGTTGATACATTATGTTAGGGGCAGAAATATGAATCATGCTCTGTTAACTATGATTGTTCTGTTCTGGTTAGAGAAAGCACATTTTTCTTTTTAATATCTTTTTATAGATTTCAGGAAGGAATGGAGAGGGAAAGAGCTAGAAACTTCAATGATGAGAAAGAATCATTGATGGGCTGCCTCTTGCATGCCCTCTGCTGGGGATCGAGCCGAAACACAGGCTTGTGCCCTGACAGGGAATCGAACCATGATCTCCTGGTTTATAAGTCAATGCTCAACCTCTGACCTGGCTGGATGAGAAATCACATTCTGACCTGGCTGAGAGTTGTACTCCCTGGGACATGGGAGTTAACCTGGGAATGCTGTCCATTCTCCTTTTTCAAGAAATGCCTATCATCATGGAAAGATTAACAACCTTGTTGCCAAAACAATACACCCCACCCCCCCCGCCCGAATTGCCTCTAATCTGTATCATTTTACCCATTCTTATTCCTTTTGCCTACTTCCCCATGCCTGAATACCCATTTTTATTCCTTTTGCATCCCATTCTTATTCCCTTTGCCTACTTTCCGATGTAATCTTTGTCTTTTTACCCAATATAAGCAGCTAGCTTATGGGGGGAGGCGGGTAAAGCAGATTTTCATGAACGACCTGCTACTCTCCCATACTGCTGGCATTACTGGAATAAGCACTCATATGTGATTCAATCCTGTCTCTGCTTAATTGGCTCAAGTAGTGACAGGCAACCTGGGCCCATTTGTTGTCCCTTTAAGATGTTACACAACAGGAAAAACCTTCTGGGCAACATACATAGTAAGAGACAGCCATGAGTCCCATCTGTGGATTGTCAAAAGTTTTAAAGTTGGCACTTTATTTTTTGTTAATCCTCACCAGAGGATATTTTTTCCATTGCTCTTCAGAGAGTATGGGAGAGAGGGAGGAAGGGAAAGAGACATCAATGTGAGAGAGACACATCGACTGGTTGCCTCCCGAACATGCCCCCATGGAGGCTGGGGATCAAACCTGCAGCCCAGATACCTGCTCTTGACCGGAATTGAGCCTGAGACCCTTCAGTGTGTGGACCAACACTCTAACCAGTTAGCAACACTGGCCAGGGCAAAGTTGGCACTTTATGTATTTTTGTATTTTAAATATATTTCTATTGATTTCAGAGAGGAAGGAAGAGGGAGAGATAGAAACATCAATGAGAAAGAATCATTGATCAGCACCTCCTGCACACCCTCTACTGGGGATTGAGCTTGCAACCCTGGCATGGGCCCTTGACCAGAATCGTTCAGGCCACAGGCCGACATTCTATCCACTGAGCCAAACGGCTAGGGTAAAGTTGGCACTTTAAATGAAAAATATATATGGAATCCCTAAATATTTTATATGTAATTTCCCTAAAATTTATTTTTATCACAAAGTAACAGTTTTTGTGTATTTTATTAATTCTATTAAGTTTTTTCATGTGTCACTTGTGTTATTTATTTCCATCAGTTTTCCTGGCTCCTATTGCTTGCTATTCTCTTTGCATGTAATTGTGTGGATTTTCAGTAACTTCTTCCTTTGGTAACTCAGACCATAGGCTGTCTTTTTTTTTTTTTTACTACTGTATATATATACATATATATAGCCAAACTATATGTCTTCAATTTAGCATGCCTATAACTCTATTCCTAAAGAAAAAATAGAGAATACCGTCAAACCTTAGCTCTTGAAAGTAGTCTACCATCTCGAACAATTCAGTTATTGAAAATTCAGTTCTCTACGAAGTTGTTCACGAAAAAATGTCTCCACTTTCTAACAAAACTTCAATTCTGAATCTGACAACCCTTTCCTGTTGACATATCAGCATTACAAAAAGCATCTCCTAGGTCCAAACAAAGGAGAGAATGCAGGTCAGTTTACCCCTAACACTCTAGTTGTTTAAATCTCAGGAAATTGTGCTGTGAATATCTTCCTGGGTGTTTTTTTGTTTTGTTTTGCTACTGTTGCTAGTGAAATGGATCGTTAGCACAATTTTAAAACCTGAAGAGGCCATCAAGTGCCATTGACGCTACTAAGGTTGTGAAAGTGCTCACAAAACAAAGATGACAGACAATTGAGGAAGTAGAAAAACTGTTGTTTTGGATAAACAAAAAGCAGTTGACAGCATTTCTGAGGCAACGATATGTGAAAAAGGGAAGATGCTGCATCCCTGGAACGAGTGCTGAAAGTGACTTAAGACTAGTAGGGATGGTTTAATAAAGTTAAGAAAAGTATTTGTTTATAGCAGGGTCCTCAAACTTTCTAAACAGGGGGCCAGTTCACTGTCCCTCAGACCGTTGGAGGGCCGGACTATAGTTTAAAAAAAAAAAACTATGAACAAATTCCTATGCACACTGCACATATCTTATTTTGAAGTAAAAAAACAAATCGGGAACAAATACAATGTTTGTATTTGCATGTGGCCCACGGGCCGTAGTTTGAGGATCCCTGGTTTATAGGTTAAACAGGATATTAGACATACTTTATATAAGAAAGGTTAAATAGGGAATCATTTAGGGATCTAGAATAGATTAATTCAACTTACATGATTTCTAATGAGAAAGAATGATTTGGTTTTCGAACAAATTGCTTCTCAAATAGCCTTCCAGAATGAAGTAAGTTCCAGAACAGGGGCTCCACTGTAATCATTGGACCTACAAGCTTTCAACCTGAAATAAACATAAGACATATGCTCACACAGTTTTTAATACATAAGCACATCCTTCATATTTCTCTCCCCATTTTCTCTTCATCAGGCAAACTACAGAAAAGAACCTGGCAAGGCAACGTTCTTTTCAACCAGAGTCAAAAGGATATCCTTCTGAAACAGTTTAAACAAAACCCCTACCTTAATAGAGCTACTAAGGAACAGTTGGCCAAGGAGATTGGCGTTCCGGAAAAAAAGATTCTGGTAAGCACTAGCTACCTAATTCGTTATCTATCAGAGTCAAGGTGAAGAAAAAAGGTGGGCTCAGCACTGTCAGGCAAATCTCTTATGTCTGGTATGCTTCCCAGAAGGTTTTTCCTGTTATGTAACTTTTAAAACAAAATAAAAGGTACAAGAACTCTGTTTATATCTTTTACCAATGGGGGAAACAATTCATTGATGGAAGAATATATTAACGTAGGTTCTCATAGGAGAGACTTAAAATCAATTTTAGCAAATATAATAAATTAGATCACTATGATAGTGTTATGATATTAAATATTAGAATATATACTGCAGAATAATTATTATCTACTTATATAAAAACCATGGGTGGTGTTCCTCACATACAGATGAACAGCAACCAAGCGGAAGGAAGTCAGTCCTACAGGGGTTGTCTTGGCAACGGCTGCACCCACCCCCAAGCTGTTTCCTGGTAAGGGCGGAGTTTGAGGCAGGAACCAGTGTTTTCACTCTTAATGTGGTGTACAGGGAGATATTAGAATAAGTTTAATCACTTAATCAGTCATTGTTTGCATCACTGTTGTTTTTATATCATATTTTTGCCTCTGTTGTTGTTATATCCTTTTGTTACTGTTTACTTATTAATAAATTTATATATTATTTTCAATACATTTTACTAATTTCCTTTCATCTCTCACATTTCTATTATAGAGAAAGGGCAAATAGCAATGTTAAAATATCTCTGCTAATTAATATCCTTTTTTTTTTTTTCTTAAAGTTCCTGCTTCTTTTTTTTTTTTTTTTAATACATTTTATTGATTTTTCACAGAGAGGAAGGGAGATAGAGAGAGTTAGAAACATCGATGAGAGAGAAACATCGATCAGCTGCCTCTTGCACATCCCCCACCGGGGATGTGCCCACAACCCAGGTACATGCCCTTGACCGGAATCGAACCCAGGACCGCTCAGTCCGCAGGCTGACGCTCTATCCACTGAGCCAAACCGGTTTCAGCTAATTTCCTTTTTTTTAAAAATATATTTTATTGAGTTTTTACAGAGAGGAAGGGAGAGAGATAGAGTTAGAAACATCAATAAGAGGGAAACATCAATCAGCTGCCTCCTGCACACTCCCCACTGGGCGTGTGCCCACAACCAAGGTACATGCCCTTGACCAGAATCGAACCTGGGACCCTTGAGTCCACAGGCTGATGCTCTATCCACTGAGCCAAACCGGTTAGGGCAATTAATTCCCCTTTAATGTGCATGAATTTTGTGCACCGGGCTACTAGTTATTACATAATTAGGAAACTGGGGCAAGAACTTATTTCACTCCCAATTTTCAAACCAGGTTTTTCTTTTTTTAAATTAATATATTTTTTTATGTTTTTAAAAATATATTGTTATTGATTTCAGAGAGGAAGTGAGAGGGAGAGAGAGAGAAACATCAATGATGAGAATCATTGAAATGCTGCCTCCTGCATTCCCCCCGCTGGGGTTGGAGCCCACAATCCGGGCATGTGCCTTTGACTGGAATTGAACCCAGGACCCTTTAGTATGCAGGCTGATGCTCTATCCACTGAGCCAAACCAGTTAGGGCTAAATTAGTATCTTAAGTGTGATTCATAAACAGGAGTATATGAAGTAAAATCCCATATTGTGTTATTTTGAATAGAACTACTGATGTAAAACTGAAAATAAATTGGATTTCTTTAGTCAGCAAGAAGATAGCTGTAAATAATACAATTATGCCAGATGAAACAGTATTTAAAACAATGAAGACGATTGAAATATGCTTTTGGAGCAGTGGTTCTCAACCTTCTGGCCCTTTAAATACAGTTCCTCATGTTGTGACCCAACCATAAAATTATTTTCGTTGCTACTTCATAACTGTAATGTTGCTACTGTTACGAATCGTAATGTAAATATCTGATACGCAGGATGGTCTTAGGCGACCCCTGTGAAAGGGTCATTTGACCACCAAAGGGGTCACAACCTACAGATTGACAACCTCTAAGGAAAATAATGAGTTCAGATTTAGTTATAAGGTTCTCAGTCTGATGAGATGCTGGGAAAAAGAAGTTTTACTCTTCATGCACTTGTTCTGGGTGTGGGACAGTTTACTCAAATCTCATCCTATGGCAATATATGGTGATCATACCTGAATGAGAGATATTGGGCCCCTTTGAGCTGATGTGGAAGATGGCAAGTACAGAAAACAATGTAGGATGAGGTTGGCTCTGCCATATTGTTCAATGATTATTCATTAGTTTCAAGGTGTCACCTGTGCTTAAAACGTATTTAAAAATGTTTTTAGTAATTAATTTAGAGAACAGATATAACCTTTTAGCATAACGCCTGGGTTTAAGAGTGGTTCCTTGGCTATTGGTTGTCATTAATAGTCTAACTCTTATCACAAATTATCTATATATATAAAAGCCTAATATGCTAAGTGTCCAACCATTCAACTGTTCGACCAGTCATTATGATGTGCACTGACCACCAGGGGGCAGACCCTCTGAATCGGGACTGGGTGAGATGAGCCAGACATACCCTGAGCCTTCGCACAGTCCCTCCCCGGCCCCGATCGATCGTGCACCACTGGGGTCCCTAGGCCTGGTATGCACTCTCTCGCAATCCAGGACCTCTCGGAGGACGTCAGTTTCAGTCTGATCCCCACAGGCCAGGTTGAGGGACGCCCCCCCACCCCCACCCGGTGCACAAATCCATGCACTGGGCCTCTAGTCTAATTATAAAAGTAAAACATTCAGCACTCTGACTCCAGTAATGAAGAAATGAGTAAAGGGGAGAAAACCAAGATGGCGGCATAGGTAAACACCTGAAACTGCTGCCTCACACAACCACTTCAAAAATACAACTAAAAGACAAAACTGACATCATCCAGAACCACAGGAAGGCTGGCTGAGTGGAAATTCTACAACTAGAAGGAAAGAGAAAAGCACATTGAGGCTCAGAGGAGGTGCTGAAGTAAAGTGCAGAGGTATGGAGGCTTGAGTGTGCGCGGAAAGGGGCTGGCAACAGAGGACACCGGTGTCTTTTGCAATCGGGAGGGAGGCACAAGTTCCCGACAGCCCTGACTTCTGTTCCAGGCGAGTCTCTGGGGACCCAGACTCATATGGGGAGAAACTAGACTGGCAGTGGGTGGAACTCGAGGGCAGCTTTCTCTCAGAGATACTTGCAGCGATTACCAGGACACTGAGATGAGGGACCTCTTAGGGCAGGACTGAAGATCAGCCATAGCTATTTGCTCCACCCTGTTGATTCCCTGAGACCCCGCCCCACCCAAGCTGTGTGCAGAGGCGTTTGCATATGAATGGGCTGGCTCTTTGAGATCTAAAATTACCTAACAAACTGCAGCTGGGTCATAAAGACTCAGAACATCCAAAACAAGGCCCAAGGCCCCACAGCAGCTTGCATTGCTTCACAGCTGGGCCTCAAATGGGCACCTCCAAAACCCAAACAAGGAAGAGGAACCTGCAGATCTCTCCGTAGCTCCTGCTAGGTAGCCTCAGGCAGAGGCTAAATTACCACCTCCTTAGAGATCCAAGAGCCTGAGTACCCAGTGGTCAGATTGGGACCATCCAGATTACAACTCCTAGGTCCATAAGGGACACACTCAGGGGGTAGACTCAGTGAGCACCAAAGCCCCACTGAAGCAAGTCTTGCCCCAGAAGGGTGTCTCCAGCACAGAAGTTCTCCCACTATAGACATAGCTGATTCTCACAGCCAATTGGCCTGGAGGTCAATTCCTCCCGGTGATACCTACAACAATCAAGGCTTAACTACAACAAGACTGTGCACACAGTCCACAAAGGGGTGCCCCAAGAGTGTCCACCTCAGGTAATTGGGGAGGCTGAGCCACTGGGCCCTATAGGACACCTAGCACAGAAAGCCACTCTGTCAACACAGGGAAGCATAAAAAATGCGGAGACAAAGAAACAGATCACAAATGACAGAAATGGAGGAAAGCAAAGTACTGGATATAACCACGGTTATAAGGTTTTTCAAGAATTTTCGGAGAAACCAAGATGGCGGCATAGGTTAACGCTGGAGATTGCTGCCTCAAACAACCAATCAAAAATACAACTAAAAGACGGAACTGACATCATCCAGAACCACAGGAAGGATGGCTGAGTGGAAGTTCTACAACTAGGAAGAAAGAAAATAAATAGCATACCGAGACTCAGAGGAGGCACAGTGCTGAAGTCAAATACTAAGGTGCGGAGTGCATGCGGAGCAGGCTGGCGGTGGACGGTGCGGTTGTCTTTTTCAATCGGGAGGGAGTCCCAGACTCTGAGCTCCAGATCCGGGCGAGTCTCTAGGGACCCAGACTCAAACAGGAGAAGCGGGACTGTCTGGCTTCGGTCGGAACTCGAAGGCAGCTTTCTCTCTGAGGTTTGCAGCGGTTGCTGGGACTCTGAGAGGCAGAGCACCTGGGGACGGGACTGAGAGCAGCCATACCTGCTCGCTCTGCCCACCCTGTAGATCCCCTGGGACCCGCCCCCCCAAGCCCTGCACAGTGGCATTTGCCAGATAGTCTCAGGCAAAGGCTAGATTAGCACCTCCCTAGTGGACAGAAGTTCTCTCACTGCAGACACAGCTGATTCTCACAGCCACTTGGCCTGGAGGTCAAATCCCTCCTAGTATTAACTACAACAATCAAGGCTTAACTACAAAAAGACTGCGCACAAAGACCACTAGGGGTGCACCAAGAAAACATAAAAAAATGGGGAGACAAAGAAACAGGGCAGAAATGACAGAAATGGAAGATATAGAGCTCAAAACCACAATTTTAAGGTCTTTCAATAATTTTCTAGAAATTGCCGATAAATGTAGTGAGATCCTCAAGAAATCTAATGAGACCCTCGATGATGTGATAAAGAACCAATTAGAAATTAAGCATACACTGACTGAAATAAAGAACAGTATACAGACTCCCAACAGCAGACCAGAGGAGTGCAAGAATCAAGTCAAAGATTTGAAATACGAAGAAGCAAAAAGCAAACACCCAACTGGAAAAGCAAAATGAAAAAAGAATCCGAAAATATGAAGATAGTGTAAGGAGCCTCTGGGACAGCTTCAAGCGTACCAACATCAGAATTATAGGGGTGCCAGAAGATGAGAGAGACCAAGATATTGAAAACCTATTTGAAGTAATAATAACAGAAAACTTCCCCCACCTGATGAAAGAAATAAACTTACAGGTCCAAGAAGCACAGAGAACCCCAAACAAAAGGAATCCAAAGAGGACCACACCAAGATACATCATAATTAAAATGCCAAGAGCAAAAGACAAAGAGAGAATCTTAAGAGCAGCAAGAGAAAGAAACTCAGTTACCTACAAGGGAATACCCATACGACTGTCAGAGGATTTCTCAACAGAAACTTTGCAGGCCAGAAGGGAGTGGCAAGAAATATTCAAAGTGATGAATACCAAGAACCTACAACCAAGATTACTTTGTCCAGCAAAGCTATCATTCAGAATCGAAGGTCAGATAAAGAGCTTCACAAGGAAAAGCTAAAGGAGTTCATCACCACCAAACCAGTATTATATGAAATGCTGAAAGGTATCCTTTAAGAGGAATAAGAGAAAGGTAAAGATACAAATTATGAACAACAAATATTTATCTATCAACAAGTGAATCTAAGAATCAAGTGAATAAATAATCTGATGGACAGAACCTAGAAACAGAAGAACTTCGCTGGAGAGAACATGGCAAAAGATCCTGGACAGAAACTGGCCACAGAACCTAGAGACAGAACCTAGCGAGAGAACCTGGCTGAAGAACCTAGAGACAGAACCTGGCTACAGAACCTGGATAGAACATGGCAAGAGAACCTGACTAGAACCTGGTGACTGAACCTGGCAAAAGATCCTGGACAGGACCTGGCTACAGAACTTGGTTGGAGAACCTAGCCAGAACCTGGCTACAGAATCTGGTGACCGAACCTGGCTGGGGAACCTGGGGAACCTGGCTGGAGAACCTAGCAAGAGAACATGAACACAGAACCTGGCTGGAGATCCTAACCAGAACTTCACTGGAGATCCTGACCAGAACTTGGCTAGAGATCCTGGCTAGGCTGCTGGTCAACTGAACGCTGTCTCTGTGTCATTCCTTCTTTGCCGACTCCGTCCACACCTTTGGGAACCCCTGGACCTGCTGGGGTTGGACCCCAGCACCCTTGACTGGAATTGAACCTGGGACCCTTCAGTCTTCAGGCTGATGCTCTACCCATTGAGCCAAACCAATTAGGGCCCAGCAGTATCCGTCTTGATGTGGCTTTTACTATATATCATTATAGGAGTTCTATTCAGCTAAATAATGGTTCTCAATAATGGTTTTTCTATTGTTTAAAATTTTTATGTGGTTATGAGAGGATGTAAGTAGGGCATTTATCTACATTGCCATCTTGAACAAAAGTCAAACATACTGAATCTATCCTTATTTTAAAACAATTTAAGTGTTCATTTTCCATAGAGATTAAACTATGCTATTTGATAGATTAGTTTATGCCTAACACTTGGTGTTATATTAGATGATTATGTAAAATAATATTATAATAATAAAATAAAAATATTAGGGATTATTTAGTCTTTTTCAGTCTAATACTCAGAAAAAAATGGTGCTATTGTGCTGGACAACATTGCTAAAAATCTTAGTTGATCTTTCACAGTTCTTAATGCTAGACATTCTTCAATAATAGTAATAATTATTACATTGTATACAAAATGTTTTTTTCTTATTGTTCTTGATCAGTAAATTGAGGACAAGAACAGATAATCTGTGTATCTAGAACTAAGGGAATTTCTTTCAACATTTCATATATATAGGAATATATATATATATACATATATATATATGTATACATATATATATATATATATATAAAAATATAAAAACATATATATATAATCTTTCTGTCATTTTACCCCTCTTGAACTTTGACAATTGACAACTTTTTACTTCTTAAAAATATTTTATTTTGTTGGCTTTATGACACTATAATTGCCTCACTTTTTCCCTTCTCAATTGCCTTGTTTGACACTTCTTTCTTACCTAACTTTTAAATCTGATGTCTTTAAGGCTTCTGCCTGACACTCTTTTCTTATTTTGTATTTTATCAATGTTAAATCTTGTTCATTATCACAGATTCAATTTTTGACTATTTTATTTAATACTCTAAAGTTTGGACTTCTCTATATATCTAAGAATTTTAATAAATGCCTTCAGTATATAAAAAAAAATAATAATCTGATGAACAGAATGAACTGGTGATTATAATAGAATCAGGGACATAGAAAGGGAATGGACTGACTATTCCTGGGGGGGAAAGGGGTGTGGGAGATGCGGGAAGAGACTGGACAAAAATCGTGCACCTATGGATGAGGACAGTGGGTGGCGAGTGAGGGCGCAGGGTGGGGCAGGAACTGGCAGGAGGGGAGTTATGGGGGGGAAAAAGAGGAACAAATGTAATAATCTGAACAATAAAGGTTTAATTTAAAAAAAAGAAAAAAAAGAATTTTCTAGAAACCACCGATAAATTTAGTGAGACCCTTGAGGATATGAAAAAGGACCAACTAGAAATTAAGCATACACTGACTGAAATAAAGAATAATATACAGAGATTCAACAGCAGACAAGAGGATCCCAAGAATCAAGTCAAAGATTTGAAATATGAAGAAGTAAAAAACACCCAACTGGAAAAGAAAAAAGAATCCAAAAATATGAAGATAGTGTAAGGAGCCTCTGGGACAACTTCAAGTGTGCCAATATCAAATTACAGGGGTGCCAGAAAAAGACAGAGAGCAAGATATTGAAAACCTATTTGAAGAAATAATGACAGAAAACTTCCCCTACCTGGTGAAAGAAATAGACTTATAAGTCCAGGAAGCGCAGAGAACCCCAAACAAAAGGAATCCAAAGAGGACCACACCAAGACACATCATAATTAAAATGCCAAGAGCAAAAGACAGAGAGAAAATCTTAAAAAAACAAGAGAAAAACAGTCAGTTACCTACAAGGGAGTACCCATACAATTGTCAGCTGATTTCTCAACAGAAACTATGCAGGCCAGAAGGGAGTGGCAAGAAATATTCAAAGTGATGAATCGCAAGAACCTACAACCAAGATTAGTCTACCCAGCAAAGCTATCATTCAGAATCGAAGATCAGATAAAGAGCTTCACAAGGAAAAGCTAAAGGAGTTCATCACCACCAAACCAGTATTATATGAAATGCTGAAAGGTATTCTTTAAGAAGAGGAAGAAGAAAAGGTAAAGATACAAATTATGAACAGCAAATACATATTTATCAACAAGTGAATCTAAAAATCAAGTGAATAAAAAATCTGATGAACAGAGTAAACTGGTGAATATAATAGAATCAGGGGCATAGAAAGGGAGTGGACTGACAATTCTCGGGGGGAAAGGCATGTCGGGGGTGTGGGAAGAGACTGGGCAAAAATCGTACACCTATGGATGAGGACAGTGGGGGGGGGGTAAGGGCAGAGGGTGGGGTGAGAACTGGGTGGAGGGGAGCTATGGGGGGGGGGGGAGAGAAACAATTGTAATAATCTGAACAATAAAGATTTATTTTTTAAAAAAAGAACTGAGAGCCGAAACCGGTTTGGCTTAGTGGATAGAGAGTCGGCCTGCGGACTGAAGGGTCCCAGGTTTGATTCCGGTCAAGGGCATGTACCTGGGTTGCGGGCACATCCCCAGTGGGAGATGTGCAGGAGGCAGCTGATTGATGTTTCTCTCTCATCGATGTTTCTAACTCTCTATCTCTCTCCCTTCCTCTCTGTAAAAAATCAATAAAATATATTAAAAAAAAAAAAAAAAGAACTGAGCAAAGAGTTCACCTTTTTAAAAGAATGTTATTGATTTTAGAAAGAGAGAAAGGGGGAAGGGTTGATAGAGACATCATCCATTATCTGTCCCCTGCACTTCCCCTATTGGGGATTGAGCCTGCAACCTGGGCATGTGCCCTGATGAGCGACTTCTTGGTTCATGGGTTGGTGCTCAACCATGGAGCCATACCAGCTGGGCAAGAGGTCACTTTTTATGTTAGTGACAGTAGTTTCACAGTGAGGTGAACAGAGTCTCTAGGAGTCTCCTTACCTATTGCTGAGTATAGGATAAAATAAGAGGAAATGTGGACATGTGTTAGTCCAGCTCTTAACTATAGCTAATTCTATTCCCCAGTTAAATTATTTTCTAAGATCACATCCATATGTATTGAGTATTTCTTATGAAGAGATGATGGGGGCCAAGAAGACATTTAAACATTCAAGACCTGCTGTAAGAGCAAGAGATCGGGGGAGAGAAATACTGATCTCCTTTGAGAGAACTAACACTGTCTTTTAAATCAGGGAGATCTACTTTGGATACTATGAGGATGACCATAAAGGAAATGTTAATTTGAGTTGAGATTGTATGCTACCTGAATTGTATGCTACCTGAATTGTATGCTAATAGTTACATCATTCCTAGGATAATACATCACCTTCTTCTTATGGTTATTATCCCAATGGCAGTTGATCAAATCATTTTAACTGCATTGATATTTGCAGTGACATGGATTGGATTACATGAATTTCATTTCTTTTCCTACTTAGACTTGGTTTAAAAACCACAGAGCAAAACTGAGAACACTGGGAATTGAACCGTCCTCAGGAAAAGACCACACTCAGGAGCAGCACCAACATCAGCCTTGGACTCAAGGTAAGAATCCAGAGATCCAAAGGAATTTCTTCAGTGGGCCCCATTGAGAGCAAAAACGATTCCACATGTTGTGTTCAAATTCTCCACAAAATGTCCTTATCTTAGGACCTAGTTACAGCTTGTTCTAGGAACCCTAGAGTCAGAAATATAAGCATGGTCCAGCAGTTGGCTGGGACAGGCAAGTTCTCAGCAAGCAAATATATGGGCCTTTTGGCCCTGCTACTCTAAGCCTGGTGTCACCTCAGGGGGATTCAGAGAGAATAAGTATAGTCAACATGGTCTTCTCAAACTTGAGTTTCCAGATCAAATGTGAAAACTGTCCTAGAAGCTGCCAGAAAAGGCCAGACATCCATCACAAGTTCTCAATCAAACCTCCTAGTTCAAGGCTTTGACAGAAACCAATTACCTAATACTGCAACCAGGAAAATGTTGGCTGAACAAACAGGCATTCAGGAATCAAGAATTCAAGTAAGTTCTATGTCTGTGGCACTAAATACCTCCTATGATATTGCCCCTCAAAGACTGCTGGAAAAGGGTTGCCCTATCTTGAGTTATCAGTCATCAAGGGACAAAGATAATGGATGGTAAAGACCTGGCATTGTAAGTCAGATTCCTACAAAAGGAAGCATTTTTGCATCATATTGTCAGTGGTGTGTCCATTTAAAATCACCAGCAATCTGGCTGATGTGGCTCAGTGGTTGAGCATTAACCAAGAACCAGGAGGTCACAGTTCGATTCCCAGTCAGGGCACATGCCCAGGATGCAGGCTCAATCTCCAGTGTGGGGAGTGCAAGAGGCAGCTAATCAATGATTCTCTTATCATTAATGTTTCTCTCCCTCTTCCTTCCTGTCTGAAACCAATAAAAATGTGTTTCAAATAATTTTTAAAAATAAGATCAGCAAAAATGTGGGAAAATGTTGTAATTAAAGGGAGGATTCTAGGGCATATGCCTTTTCAGCCAGTTTCAATTCATCTGTTGCTGTGTGTGCTATGACCTTAATTTATGTGTGTTTGTGTATATACACATGCATATGCATACACACATAGACATACTGAACACATTTACATATGTGTGTGTGTATCCTATCTAATAATAGAGAAACATGGTAATTAACCGTAACTTCGCTACCCTTACCATTGGCTAATCAGCAAGATATGCAAATTAACTGTCAGCCAAGATGGCGGCCAGCAGCCAGGCAGCTGAAGCGAACATGAGGCTTGCTTGCTCCAGTGATGGAGGAAGCCAAGGTTCCCCGCCGGCACGGCCCAGCTCTGAGCTCCAGATGCAACAATGTTGCAATTGTAGAAGCTAAACAAGCTCCAGATACCTGCTTTCAGCGGGCAGCGGGCTCAGAGCTTAGAGCGCCAGTGATGGCAAGAGTTTCAATTATAGAATCTAAACAAACCCAGATACCTGCTTTCAGCCGGCAACAGCCTCAGAGCTGGAGCCGGCTCTCAGCTCCAGTGACAGCTGTAGAAGGTAAATAAATCCCAGAAGAAAAAAAAAAGAGGCTGGGAGCTTCAGTCACCCGCCAGCCTGAAAACGGCCTTCAGGCCCTTACCCAGACTGGCCAGGCACCCCAGTGGGGACACCCACCCTGAAGGGGGTGTGGCCAGCTGCAAACAGCCATCAGCCCGTCATCCAGGCTGGCCAGGCACCCAAGCGGGACCCCCACCCTGATCCTGGACACCCTTCAGGGCAAACCAGCCGGCCCCCTCCCATGCACCAGGCCTCAATCCTATATAGCAAAAGGGTAATATACAAACTGACCCTAACAGCAGAAAGACTGGGAATGACTGTTCACTATGACACACACTGACCACCAGGGGGCAGATGCTCATTGCAGGAGCTGCCCTCTGGTGGTCAGTGCACTCTCACAGGGGGGAGCTCTGCTCAGCCACATGCCAGGCTGACGGCTGCCAGTACAGCAGTGGTGGTGGAAGCCTCTCCTGCCTCCTCAGCAGCGCTAAGGATGTCCGACTGCAGTTTAGGTCTGCTCCCCGCTGGCAAGTGGACATCCCCCAACGGCTGCTGGGCTGCCAGAGGGATGTCTGATTGCCATCTTAGGCCCAATCCCCTGGGGAGCAGGCCTAAGCCAGCAAGTGGTCACCCCCGAGGGGTCCCAGACTGCGAAAGGGCACAGGCCTGGCTGAGGGACCCCCTACCCCCGAGTGCAAATTTTTGTGCACCTGGCCTCTAGTATATATATATATATATATATATATATATATATATATATATATATATATATATATATATATATATATTTATTCATCCTGATATTAGGGCCTATGTTAATATTGCCTTTGCTTTACACAGTTTGAGAAGTGGTGCCAGAATTGCTTAACTTATGATGTCCATGTCTCCCCTTCTCCTTCCATACATGTGGTTTCAGAACCAAAGATCTCCTCACCCAGGGCAGAGCAGAAGTAAGCCTGTGAATTCCTTGGCAGAGGGCCCAAATGGGACACGAGATCTGACACTTCAGCAGCACCAAATCAACCTGCCCATGCTCTCATGCGGGTCTCATTTTCCTTCCTCCAATGTTTTCAGCAATAACCAAACATCTCTACCTGCTCTACTCCCATCCCATGTGTCCTCTGTCCCTTCTGTGAGCCAAGGACCAATTGTCATGATGGTGCAGCCCATGCAGGCTGGGCAGGGAGGAGAGAACCCTCCCTCTACTTGGACACTTATAAACTACCTGCCAATACTGCTGACTCCAGGAGGGGGCCTCTCCAATGCTCACAATTCTTTCTGGCTCCAAAACCAAGAAAAATGCCAGAATCACGAAGAACAGACTGCCACAGGAACACTACAGTTGAAGGACTATTCTCAGCCTCATCCTGACCACAAAAAACACCAATTACAGGATCTGGATCAGATGGACATATCTTACATTGGGAAATGGTGGGATGAGTGGTGCCAGGCTCTGATTGCAGAATGGGACCCTCGGGAAGGGACACACTGAGCCACACAACACACAGCTCAGCTGGAGACCCATCTCATTCCCTCGGCTAATTGCACCAACAATATTTAGAAACCTCAATCCTTTTTTTACTTTACTTTTTTGTTATTCCTCACCCAAGGATATTTTTCCATTGATTTTTAGAGACAGTAGAAGGGAGAGGAAGAGACAGACACATCAATTGGTTGCCTCCCATACACACCCCAACCAGGGCTGGGGATTGAGCCTACAACCAAGGTATGAGGTGCCAGCCCTTGACGGGTATTAAACCTGGGACCCTTCACTCCAAGGGCAGACATTTTATCCACTGAGTCAAACAAGCTAGGGTAAAACCTCAAGTCTTTAGGTCAGTGATGGCGAACCTATGACACGCAAACTCATTTTTTTGGTTGATTTTTCTTTGTTAAATGGCATTTAAATATATAAAATAAATATCAAAAATCTAAGTCTTTGTTTTACTCTGGTTGCAAAGATAAAAAAATTTCTATATGTGACACGGCACCAGAGTTAAGTTAGGGTTTTTCAAAATGCTGACACGCCAAGCTCAAAAGGTTAGCCATCACTGGTTTAGGTCAACTCCTGCAATCCCCAAATATTCAGGAAAAGGTACAAACTTTTCTGAGTACTATTTCCACATAAAAAGGACACTCAAGGATTCCAGTTGCACCTCAGTGAACATTTTCAGGCTCTTTTCCACGTAATGCAAAGTTCACTTTCAGGAGGAGGAAGATAACATCATTCTCATGGAAACTGGTCCAGGCCTCCTTTCTTTGGAGGCAGGATCAGTGCAATTTAAAGGACGATAAACAAGCCCTAGCTGGTTTGGCTCAGTAGATAGAGCATCGGCCTGCAGACCAAAGGGTCCTGGGCTCGATTCCGGTCAAGGGCACATGCCCAGGCTTGCAGGCTCAATACCTAGTAGGGGGCGTGCAGGAGGCAGCCAATCAATGATTCTCTCTCTCATCATTGGTATTTCTCTCTCTCCCTCTCCCTTCCTCTCTGAAATCAATAAAAATATATTTTTTAAAATAATAAAATAAATAAAGGATGATAAACTATGAACTCATCCTGTTCAGGACCAGACTAATGAAAGGGCAGGAGAAATCACTTGGAAACCCAAATAAAAGTTCTACTCTGTGTTGTGGGCATGGGGATATGGGTAAGATACTCATACCTCCTGTTACACACCTGATAGTTCCTGATTGTTTCAGATGGGCTTCTCTCCCCTTTGGCTCTCAGCAGTTCACACTATTTTGCCATCTTTCACAGTCTTAACACAGATCTCTGCTCCATCCATTTTGCTCATGACCTAATAGTTCTAAAATGGAAGTACTTTATTGATTATCTAAATAATAAGCAAAAAGGTCAGTTCCTTTATGGTTTTTATACCTAAAAATTTTTGTGAATACAATCAAACACTTATTGGACACTCAAATACAAAGTTCCATTTATTTTCAGTAACAAAAGCAACACAACGAAGAGGAATTAATTCACTAATTTTTAACTCTAACACAAGCTTATCACAAAATTATCCTCAACAAATAGAAACACATTATTACTAGTAACCAAGTAAGACTATTCTTGAGACTCTAAACAAAACTGGGTGATAGGTAAAGAAACATGTTAGATGCTTGACTGACAAGGACTCAAAGAACAGCCAAGGAGCAGGGTCCCCAAATATTAAGTTAGCAAAGGAAACATGGGGTTTTCAAAGTAGTTGACAGATCCAAGTTAAACTTTTCCATTAACTGTCGGATGATCTTAGAAATCAGAGCTCACTGGGGGATGCAAAGGTTTGGGGTAATCCATGTTCAAGGCCTTGTAATGAAATCTTTCCATATTTCTAAATTCTTGACTTAGAATCTATCACAATCTAGAGGAGCTTCTGCCAAAGGACAGGAGGCTCTTTATTCACACTGCCTGCAAAGACCTGTCTTCCAATTTTCTTCCTTTGACTGGATTAGCTCCTGTACAGTAAGATACAGGTTCCATTCCAAAAAAAGATTACCAACCTCTCTCTGGTTTATATTTTCCTTCAAGAAACACTGATACTGCCAGGGACAGCTCTAGATATATCCAATATCTTTTATTTTTATCCTACACAACTCTGCGTGGCTATAAAATCTTGGACTCACAGAGCAATGACAGCATTTGGTCAGAAGATGTGTCAGTTCCAACATAAAAATCTCTGAAGTTCAATGGTCACAAAATACCACCCCATCTGCCACACCTCTTTTCTTTTCTCGTTATCCTGTCAATTATTTCTTTCGGAATTCAATTCTCCGAGCTACATTCTGAGCACCAAATTTTTTGACCAATGTATCTCGGGCATCCTCATCACCCTTTTGCAAATCTAAGTCATCCTGTCGGGACCAAATGGGATACCCATCAGCCCTCTGACCAGACTCTAAAAAGGAGGTGGTAGCCTCCACCTCACCACTATTTTTTAGGAAGGCCTGTGTAACTGTTGACAGATCCAAGTTAAACTTTTCCATTAACTGCCGGATGATCTTAATTGCAGCTCCCACTTCTGGTGGAGAAACTTTTCCTTCTTCTTCCTCATCAGGCTGTGTTTCTGAGTCTTCTTCAGGTGTGGGTGGATCATCATCACACATTGTTATGTGTATTTCAAAATCAGGGCTTTCCTCCACCTAGAGAAAGTGATAAATAAAATGAGTCTAATTACCCAGTTACACTTAGTCTTGCAATATCTGGTCTCTCCCAATTACCTTCTCCTTGCCCTTTTCACTCTAGTCACACTGGACTTCCTCCAGTTTCTCTAATATGCCATGTTCCTTCTTACATTTATTTGTCTTGAATGTGTGTCTGTGTATGTATATATACGTATGTATGTACATATGTGATAGCAGGCTAAGAAAAATGTGTGTGCAGGTGGGGTGTGTGTGTGTACAAACGTGCATCTGTATGTATGTATATGTATAATTATCTATGGTATCCCAAAAGAACATTAGAAGCTACACTGAACATGAAAAAAATATGCGTATATGCATACACATGTGTATATTTTTGCAGTAGATTATTTGGGGTATTTTTTGTTTTGTTTTTAAGAATACTGTTCTTTTTGTTTTATATATTTTTTTTATTGATTTCAGAGAGGAAGGGAGAGAGAAAAACATCAATGATGAGAGAGAATCATTGATCAGCTGCTTTCTGCACACCCCCACTGGGGATCCAGCCTGCAAACAGGCATGTGCCCTTGACCAGAATTAAACCTGGAACCCTTCAGTCTGCAGGCCGATGTTCTATCCATTGAGCCAAACCAGATAGGGCAGTATTACATTATTTGTTAAAAGTGACTTCATTCCCAAATTATAAGCTCTATAAGGAGAGAAATTGTATCTGTTTTGCTTATCATTAATCCATCCTCACTACATATCAATGGCTGCACATAAGTAGTAAAAAACCATTGCTGTAGGTACAGCTGGTTTGGCTCAGTGGATAGAGCATCAGCCTGCAGACTGAAGGGTCCTAGGTTCGATTCTGGTCAAGGACACATACCCAGGTTGTGGGCTCAATCCCCCAGTGGGGATGGTGCAGGAGGCAGCCAACTGACTCTCTCTCATCGTTCGTGTTTCTAGTTATCTCTCCCCCACCCTTCTTCTCTGAAATCAATATAAAAACAAAACACACACACACGCACACACACACACACAAAAAAAACCATTGCTGTATTAGGGCCTCTAAACAATACTACATTTAGCCACATTATAAAATATGTTATGTGAGAAGAGACCTATGTAGGCCATGTTTGGGAGCTGTTGAGAGCATTTGGAAGTTTATGGAAAATTAATCTATGTAATATCAAATAATAAAACAAAACTCAGATTACACAAGGCAAACAATCCCTGAATTCTGCCAATTTTTGTGCATTCCTTCACTCACCAGTTACAGAAACTTTATTTTCCTGATTTAGACTGAGGCCTAACCACTTTTTTGTGCGTTAATAAGAAAAGTTCATTTAAAAGACCCTTTTCCCCCCAGCCGGTGTGGCTAAATGGTTGAGCTTCGACCTATGAACCAGGTTACGGTTCAATTCCCAATCATGGCACATTGCCCAAATTTCGGGCTCAATCCCCAGTGTGGGGCGTGGAGGCAGCCAATCAGTGACTCTCTCTCATCAGTGATGTCTCTATCTCTCTCTTCCTCTCCATTCCTTTCTGAAATCAATAAAAACATGTATTAAAAATAAATAAAATATCCTTTTTCTTAGAGAAGATATGCACATATAATTTGGAGGTTTTTTTCAATTACTGTTCAGTATTCTATGGCCCCTGCCTTACTCTATAATGATGATTAAATATGGGATTTCAACAGAGTATTAGAAGTGAGACTGAATATGGAAGAGCTAAAATTTTCCTAAAAAGCTCTTAATACACAAAAAACAACTTGCTTGGTTAAGAAATTAAACTCTTTTTAAAATTATATTTATGTTCCTGAGAAGCATAAAATTTTTTTTATAAAATGCTAACTTTGAAAAACTTATACTGAGATCAAAGTACTAAAAATGGGATGTTTTATACTGTTTAAAAGGAATTTGCCCCAACTTTTCTACTTATCCCCCTCATGCTTTCCTGTCAAAAAGCAAAAACTACATGCCTAGAACCTAGAGCAGTTGCACTTTCCATTTCCCTCTTCCACCTTGAACTTCTCTTTTACCTTTCTGGGCACTGGGTATATAAAAAGGGTAGATGGGAGGACCAATTTCAAAGGAGAAGAATGCAGATACAGAAAAAAATGAGTTAAATCTAGTTAACATACCACAACCTCCTCAAACCCCCGGGTGGCTTCTATAAGCATCTTTTTGACTACTTCTTCATTCTCCTTGATCTCTTCCTTTACAAATTCTTCTTCCTCTTCTTCCTCCTCTTCCTCTTCTTCTTCAGGCAAGTCGGGAGTTCTCTTATTCTGTGGTTCTATTACAGAGAAGAACAGCACTAGATTAGAATGAGCCTCTTTTACAGAAAACATAAATATAGTGCATGCTCTGTGAGCTCTGGACCAAAAGCGAGCCTGTACTTTTTTTTCCATTATAAGACATCTGTTTTTTTATCAGAAGGAGAAGAAAAACATAAGACATGCATATTCAATAATTTCTGCTCTTGCTTCTGAAAAATTGTACTATACAAACGGTGGTAATTTTCCTAGGTCCTTATATGTAAAATAAAAATACTCTTCAAGCTTAATGCATTTTTTTTGTCTTGTATTAATGGATTTTTCAAATTAACAAAACTGGAATAAACTGGGTTCTCTGGGAAGCAGATCCTGAGGTGGAGGTTACTATATAAGGTGTTTATCAGAGAACATTAATTTCAGAGAGGAGGGGACAGGGAGAGAAAGATAGAAACATCAATGGTGAGAGAGAACCATTGATTGGCTGCCACATAGTACCACATACTATCTACACAAAGGAACGTGCAGGAGGCAGCCAATCAATGGTTCTCTCTCACCATTGATGTTTCTATCTTTCTCTCCCTGTCCCCTCCTCTCTGAAATTAATAAAAAATATATATTTTAAAAATGCATAAACTGCCTGGGAAAACACCCATTGAAGTGGAGAAAGCAGGACAGACAGAGAAAAATTGAGTTGTGAAAGAGTGCCAACAAGGCCTCATCTGAAGCTAGAAGGTCCTTCAGGGTTGACCCAGTTGGGGCAAGGGAGCCAAGACTTTAAAACTGTATATAGATCAGTCACTGGATATCCGCCGCTCTAAGATGATAGGACTTTAGACAAGGCAGCTCTCCCAGCTGCTGAAGGCAGATCTGGGGGCTATACCACAATCTACCACATACTATCTACACAAAGGATAGATGGAACTATTTTTGTGATGGAACTATTCTATATCCTGATTTTTGGTGGTGGTTACACAAATCTATACATGTTAAAACACATAACTGGGAAATGGTCCGATAGTTCCTCAAACTATTACACATAAAATTAGCATATGCATGAGCAATTCCACTTCTGGGTTTTTGCTCCCCAAAAATGAAAGCAGGGTCTCAAACAGATTTTACTATACCCATATCCATAGCAGCATTATTCACAATAGCCAAGAGACAGAAAAAACCCAAATGTCCATTGGTGGATAAACAAAAAGTGGTGTAGATATACAGTGGAATATTATTTAGCCTTAAAAATAAATGAAATTCTGACACAATACATTATTCTAAGTGAAATAACCAGAACAAATATTGTACGACTCCACTTATATAAAGTACCTAGAGAGACTAAATTCAGAGACAAAAAGTAAAACAGTGCTTGTCAGGGGCTGGGGGAGTGAGAAATGGGGAGTATTTAATGGATACAGAATTTCAGTTTTGGAATATCAAAAAGTTCTGATATGAATGTACTTAATGCCACTGAACAATTAAAACCAGCTAAATGGTAAGTTTTATGTGACGTGCATTTTACCACAATAAAAAATAAATTTTGAAAATGCATAAACTGCCCAGACAGGGTGGCTCAGTGGCTGAGTGTCAATCTATGAACCAGGAGGTTATGGTTTGATTCCCAGTCAGGGCACATGCCGAGGTTGCGGGCTCGATCCCCAGTGTGGAACGTGCAGGAGGCAGCCAATCAATGGTTCTCTCTCACCATTGATGTTTCTATCTTTCTCTCCCTGTCCCCTCCTCTCTGAAATTAATAAAAAATATATATTTTAAAAATGCATAAACTGAAAAAAAATGCATAAACTGTATACAAAAATAAGTAAATTTTCTTTTATATAAATTTTTAAATAGTAATTTTTAAAAAGCCTTATCTTTTGGAGATAATGCTGAAATAAATAAAATGCATGATGCTTGGCATTTACTTCAAAATAATACCAAAAGTCTGCCTGGCTGGAGTGGCTCAGTTGGTTGAGCATCGTCCCATGCACTGAAGGGTTGCCAGTTCTATTCCCAGTCAGGGCACATACCTGGGTTGCTGGTTTGATCCCTAGTCAGAGAGTGTACAGAAGGCAATCAGCAACTGGTTAATGTTTCTCTCTTTCTCCCTTCCTCTAAGCATGTCCTCAGGTGAGGACATAATAAATAAATAAATAATCTCAAAAGTCTGGATTGAAAGAAATAAATGTAAAAAAACTGACCATGAACTATAATCACGTGAAGTTGGGCAATGGGGTACATGCAGTATAGTTCATTATACTATTCTACTTTTATAAACGTTTGAAATTTTCTATAATAAAATGAACAAATTATAGTTCATTCCCAAAATGGAATACAATGCAATCAATAAGCAAATAATGAGTTGAAGCAACACAGACACAAAGACTTCAAGGTCTATCATTATTAAGTTAAAAAACACACACACACGGCAGAACTGGTTTCTAGGATATACTAGTATTATCATTAGCAAAAAGTACACATAACAAGGACAACAGTAATGGTTGCCTCTGGGAGAGGAACCAGGGGAAGGGGTATATAGCAAGGAGACTTACTTTTCACTATTTGACCCTTTTGTGTTCTGTATATCTGTAGGATAAATTCCTAGAAGCAATATTGCCTAGGTTAAGGGAACAAGCAATTTAAACAATTTAAAAAGCAAAGTTCCTTCAAAGATATTGTATCAATTTTCTTCTATTAACAGTGTAGGAGTGTATTTGTTTGCATATACCTCCCTAACTTTGGATATTACTCATTTTGTTAATTTTTGCCAGTTTGATAGATAAAATATGACATTTCCTTGCTCTAGTTTACTTTAAACACACATACACACACTTATTTCATAGTTTCCATGGGTCAGAAAGTTCAGGCATGGCTTATTTGGTCCTCTGTTCAGGGTCTAGTTTATTTTTATTTAATAACAATATTTCTCCATTGTTTATGGCCATTTATTTCCTTTTCTGGAAACTTCTTGTTCCATTTCCTTTGCTCATTTTTCTACTAGTTTTTCTTTTTTGGTTACTAGCTTTTGCAAGCTCTTTGGACATTAAGGAAACTAACTCTGTTGCAATGTATTGGAAATATTTTTCCAGTCTGCCCTCCGACTTTATCATGAGAAGTTTTTATTTTTTAAAACATTAAAATATGTTTTTATTGATTTCAGAGAGAGAGGAAGGGAGAGAGATAGAGAGATAGAAACATCGATGAGAAACAATGATCTCCTGCATGTCCCTTATGGGGATTGAGTCCGCAACCCAGGCATGTGCCCTGACCAGGAATTGAACCAGGGACCTCTTGGTTCATGGGTCGTCGATCAATCACTGAGCTACATCTGCTGGAAAAAAGCTTTTAATTTTAAGTAATCAAATTTAGAAAATGTTTCCTTAGTCTTCTTGATTTTAGGATTATCACCATGCTAATATTAAAAAGTATATTCACATTTTCTCTTAGTCACTTTAGGATTTTAATTTTTACATTTAAATGTCTGATCATCAAAATACTATTTCGAGTGGGTGAGTCAGCCTAATTTTGTCCCACGTCTCAAATGGCTTGCCAGTAGTCCCAATATCACTGATTTAAAAGCAAGGTCCTAAATGATCTACTTCGCCCACACACCTAGCCCTGTCCTCTCCTAGAATGCTCCCTCTCGTTTACTCCATTCCAGCCACAGTGATTTCTTTGTTGCTCCAAGAAAATATTTCCACCTCAGGGCCTTTGCACTTATTCCCTCTATCTGAAACACTTCCTCAGATAACCACCTGGCTTACTCTCATTTCCTTTGGTCTCTCCTCAAATATCAGCTCATCATCGTGACCTTCCCTATAACCCTATGGAAAACAACCTCCTCCCCAACCTTTACCCTGATTTTTCTCTATAGCACTTACCACTTCCCAGCTAGCATCTTAAGCTCCATGACCACAGGGACTTTAACTTATTGTGCATCCCAGCAGGATAACAGTGTCTGGCACCCAAATCTCTGTTGAATGAATAAATCTGAAATGTCGCTTTTACGAAAAACAAAATTCTACAAAGCATACCGAAAGGAGAAATAGATATTACCTCCCCAGACTTTAACTGTTACATAACAGAAGGGAAGTAGAGAGAAAGCAAGCTTCTTTAAACAAATGGGTTTGTCAATCTAAGTTCCAATAGCCATTATTATGTAAAAAGTGAAGTGCCTTAAAGCCTTTGCACTGAGCACTAACCAGGCCTGCGTCTCAACATTCAATTCACCTGCCTTAAAAACTCACTTCTTGGCTTAATGGATAGAGCGTGGACCTGCAGACTAAAGCGTCTGCAGGTTCGATTCCAGTCATCGGCACATGCCGGGGTTGCGGGCTCGACCCCCAGTGGGGAGCATGCAGGAGGCAGCCAATCAGTGATTCCCTCGCATCATTGATGTTTCTATCTCTTCCTCTTCCTTCCTCTCTGAAATCAATAAAAATATATTTTTAAAAAACATTCACTTCACCCATGAGACCAGGAAGCGACTTCCAATAGCCGAGAACCTTCTTAAGTGGATACACATTCAATTAAGCCAAAACAGAAAAATAAACTGATCTGGCTTGCCTTTAAAATGGTTTATACTGAATCTACCTGAACACAGGAGAAATATGTCCTCAAACTGGTGGCTGCCAGAAGGCAGGGGAATGGGGTGGGAGTGGGGGCAGGCAAAATAGGTAAGGGGGACTAAGAGGTACACATTTCCAGTTATAAGTCCCAGGATGTAATGTACAGCACAGGGCAGGGATTTTCAACTTTTTCCATCTTATGGCACCCATAAGCTGATTACTAAAATTCTGCGGCACACCAAAATATATATGTTTTTGCCCATCTTACCAAAGAAAGGTACAATTTTGATTCATTCACACTGGAGGGCTATTGCTGTGTTGGCTGCTGTCATTTTATTACTTGACAATCTAAGGGAAACGAGGTCAGTGCCTCTGTCTAGTCAGGTATTGCACGTTGGTGAAAATTCCTGCAGCGCACAGTTGAAAACCGCTGGCATACAGAATACAGTCGGCAACCTTGTATGGTGACTACACTCATGGTGATCATTTCATGATGCATACAAATACCTAATCACCATGCTGTACGCCTGCAGCTAACATAATATTGTATGTCACCTATAATGCAATAACTAAATGATTAAAGTAAAACAGGACGACTCTCTGAACTCTCTCTGATAAAGTTTATACTCTGGGGAAGAAAACTGGATAGCTTAACTGGTGAGTAGACAAGAGAACATTTTCTAGATATAGTACTTTTTTTTTTTTTACACCCTTTGAATATTAAACCGTGGCAATATCCTAAGTATTGAAAAAAGGAAATCGAAGAGATTAGAAAATGGTGTAATTTTACCCGGATGTCAAAGGGGGGAGGGGCCGGACGATGACACCAAAGCCGCCAAAAAGGACGCCAGACGGGACGGGGATGGGGGGCCCGCCCCCGCCCCCACCAGCACCAGCACCAGGACAGGCGGAGGGACCCGCACGGCCGCAGCACCAGGCCTCACCCCCGCTGTCGGCAGCCTCCGGGTCTTCCTCCGCTTTCCGCTTGAGTTTCTGGGAGGACGGGCTGACGGGGGCGTCCCCCAAAAGGTACTTGTGCTCCTGGCCCCGCAGGTGCTTTAAGTAGCGGTCCTTCAGGGACTGCCACGAGTGCGGAGTGAGCGTGCTTTTCTCCATCGCTTTCCACAAGGCGTTGCCCGTGACGGAGCTGGTCGAGCGGGCATGTTCCTTCACGTAGGTGAGGATGGCCACGTCGTCCGCGTCGGTGAAGGCGACCCGCCCCGTGAGCGGCGGCCCCTCGGGCTCCACGGCGGCGCCCTCGGCCGGAGCCCCGCTCTTCGTCTCCGCTGCCGGGTCGGCCGCCGGGGCCAGGCCCAGCCGATAGGCCTCCAAATCGAGCCTCTCGTTGCGCTCCACGCAGTCTAGAATGTACTGCGTGGAGATGAAGTCGCCCGAGGCCTCGGCCGCCGCCTCCCCGGGCTGGGCCAGCAGCACGGCCCCCGGCTCCTGCACCCGGCACAGGGTGCCGCCGCCGTGCAGGATGAGCGTCGAGAGCCGGCGTTTCGCCGGGCTGGGACGCACGTAGAAGGATATGGAGCTGCCATCTTCCCTCACGAACAGAGTCGAGGAATGAGTGGGCCCGTTGTCTTTGCCCACATCCATCGCCTCCGCCATAGCTGACGCAGAGGACGAGAAGAACTAGGCACTGAGCACCACGGACGGACCTGAGGTACCGCTCCGGACGCCGCGGCTGCGAAACCCCTCACTGCGCCTGCGCGGCGGCAGCGCGCAAGGAGTGCCCGCCCCTTTTCTCCGGAAGAGGCGGGGCTTCCGACCTCGATTGGGACTTCACTGTACAGCCTCGTTACTTTCACTTCGGGCCTCGGGAGAGATGGCTGCGGTGCAGGAGTCTGGGGTGAATGTGGACGGCGGCGAGTCAAAACTGAGCAAGAAGTAAGTAGTTTTGCGGGTCACTAAGGCCTTTGCATCCAGAGAGTCCGGGCTAGGAAATTCCTCTAGGCTCCGGCAGAAGGGGTCAAGCCTGGGGCCTTCCTGCTGGGTCTCATGGGTGAGGACGCGTGGGGACAGAGTCGCTACGCCCAGAAACTACATTGCCCAGGGTGTCCCGGGGTCTAGGCCTGGTGGGTTCCCCACCTGTCGGATCCTGGAATAAAGAGAATTCCAAGAACTGGGAGGTGATTGAAAAGCGAAACTTGACAAGCGAAACTTACTCCTCCCATTTCCTCCCCCCGAGGAAATGTGTTGTTTTAATACTGAACCCACGCCCCAATAAGGAGGTTGGAGAAATGTTAAATACCCTGGCTGTTCAGAAAGACCTTAATTTTCCTTGGCCTCTCTAAGGCCATTCTGAACCTTGTGTATTAAAGCGATCAGTTCTGGCCCTGGCAGGGTACTCATTTGGGGAGAGTGTCTCCCTTTATGCCAGGGTTTCTGATTCCATCCCAGGTCAGGGCACATACAAGAATCAACCAATGAATGAATACATGGGTGGGTGGAACAACAAAATCTCCCTCTCCCCCTTCCTCTCTCTCAAATCAATAAATAAAAATTTTAAAAAATGAAGTTATCACTTATAAAATGTGTCACGCACCTGTCCATATGGATTATTCAAAGAATCTGTGAGTACTGGGAATGACCAACGTCTAGTAGTAGGAACTGTCTTAGCCAGCCAGGAATACTAAGCTGCATTTAGCATTGCTGGATATAATTTTGTTCATTGCACTCCTTGAAGTGTGAAGGTAAATATAAATAAGTAAAGACTATCCTCCCCCCGCCTTTTAAAAAAATGTTTTTATTGATTTGAGAGAGGAAGAGAGAGGGAGAGATAGAAACACCCATGAGAGAATCATCGATCTGCTGCTTCCTGCACACCCCCTACTGGGGATCAAATGCTGACCAGGAATCTATCTGGTAACCTCTTGGTTCCTGGGTCAACACAACCACTGAGCTATACCAGGGATCGGGTCTCAGCCGGTAGGCAGACGTCTGTCTCCCAGTCCAGTCCGGGACTCTCACAGTCCAGGACCCTTTACTCCTTACCGCCCACCTGCAGCGGAGGCAGGAGAGGCTCCTGCCACCACTGCTGCACTCACCAGCTGTGAGCCCAGCTTCTGGCTGAGTGGCGCTCCCCCTATGGGAGCCCACTGACCACCAGGGGGGCAGCTCCTGCATCGAGCATCTGCCCCCCTGGTGGTCAGTGCGAGTGTCAGCAACCGGTCGTTCTGCCGTTCGGTTAATTTGCATATTGGGGTTTTATTATATAGGATGGCTGTTTTTAGTACATTAGGGCTCAGTTCTCTTGCTGAGCCCTGCTGAAATTGCTCTCAATTAGTAAAAATGTTTCCTTTGTGTCTCTGGGTTTATTCTCTAAGTATTATTGAAAAATTAAAATACCAAAAGTCATGGTTTGATAGACCCTAATATTTTGTTCTGGGTGTCTGATGGATCTCTATGTTTGGAACCTGGTCTTGGACTTCCGCCTTTGGGAAGATTGGACTTTGATCTGTTACATTAGTATTGAATATTAGGGTGTAAATCACAGATGACTGATAAGCAAGGTCTCCAGTTGAAAGTACAATTTTAAGATAAATATAGGAAACTGGCCACTTCCTATTGAATTTTCTTAAATTAAGCATAGCTACCACTTTTTAAAGCAGCTTTTCTGTGTCAGGCACTGTGCTGGGAATGTACAAACTTTTTATGTGATCTCAATAATAACCTTGCAAGTGTCCATTTTTCATTTTAATGGACTGAGACTCTGGGTGATTACATACATTGCTGAAGTGTGCATAACTAAAGTATGGTCTACCACTGATCCAAAGCTCTGGAGCAGACATCTAAAATCAAACTCTCTTTAGTGACTGCACCATACCTCATGTTGTCTAAAAGAATCTGTCGTTGATGGCATACCTCTAGTGACCATGAGCTAAAATAATATTATTAATATTTTCTACTATTCTTCTTGGAATTTCCTTGGTCTGAATCTGTAGTGAGCACCATTTGATGCCAGTTATTTTCTCCAAGTTTAAAAACAGATGGCCTGTGTCCGGAGTCATGGGCGTTCCATGGAGACCTCCCCATGAGGAGAGGCACAGGCCAGAGGGCTGTTGCCCATGCCCATTCCCAGGCATAAGGGATCTCCTTGCCTTGCTGCTTCATGTCCTTCGCAGTGGATATCCTCACCACTAATCAGCTCTGCAGTGGGAGACAGGATGTCCATGTTCTCTCCCTTCCCACGAACATTATGAGATGTAATGAGAAGCATTGAGATTGTTGAGAAATAAAAGCAAGATGCCCGCAAAAAAAAAACAACAAAAAAAAACCCCACACCTAAAAAAACCCCCAAAAAACACGTGGCCTGCCTGACAGGTGACTCATTTACAGATGAAAGGCCAAATTTATTTGAATGCAATAAAGAACATGATCCCTGTATTTCTGTTGCCTTCCAGTGTTGATGTATAAACATAATATAGTTTTAAGACCCTTCCTGAAATTCTCCTTTCTCCCTTATTCCTAGAGCTCCAAACAAGTCTTATCTTTGACTCAGGTGCTTTTGTGTGGCTTGCTTTTACCTTCATCTAGAGTTGTAGTTGACAGTGACATTTTTTATGCTTTTCTGTGCCAAGAAATAGGAGCTTCAGAAGCACTGCTTTAGGTCCTGTCTCTGATTTTCTAGAATATTGTCATCATTTCTACCTGTAAGTTATTGCTGTTGACTTTTGACCCCAGATGTGCATCTTTTTACCATAGCCTAGACTGAGAACATTGTCAGTTCCAGTTGCAGAAGAGTGAGTGTTAGGGGCTGCTTTACTTAAGAGGGTTTTAAGTAAAATGGGACACCGAAAGGTTTTGCATCCTCCCCCACCCCATAGAGTAGGAGTGCTGGTTGGGTTTATGTATACTGTCTGTCCCATCTGACACCACATCTCTGTGTTTCCTGTTAGGTGGTGGTAATCATTAGTTCCAGGGTGTTCTGCCATGTTGACGCAAGCTGCTATAAGGCTTGTTAGGGGGTCCCTGCGCCAAACCTCCTGGGCACAGTGGGGGCAGAGGCAGCCGCGACTGGGTCCACTTGCTCCTTTCACAGCGCTTCACAAGGACCAGCCACTTTCTAATAAAAGAAGGTTGGTGCTCATTACCTTCTTTATTGTTCTGGGAGCAAAAGTCCTCCCCTTACTTGGATCCTTTTCTGTTAAGCCTCTGGCTAAGTCTTTGGACTTGTTGCTAAGGAAACAAAAAGCCTTGCTACCAAAACTTTTCTCATGTTCTCTTTAATAAATTCATATGCTCTGTCCTTAAAATTCTGGAAAAGACTTGCAGATCTTATTCTAGAACTGCTGAAAAGAAACCTTGTATGAATAAAAAATTTCTAGTTCAGGTTGTTTTCCCTTTCCTGTCTGTCTAGAATTTGTTTGCTCTTGAGATTAATTTGGTTTCCAGCCTAATTTCTAGCCACACGACCTTTTTGGATTATCCTTAGGATTGATTTGGTTTAAAGAGCAACACCTAGCCCTAACTGTTTTTGCTCAGTGAATAGAGTGTCAGCCTGCGGACTGAAGGGTCCCGGGTTCCTTTCTGATCAAGGGCATATGCTGGGGTTGCAGGCTTAATTCCCAGTATGGGGCGTACAGGAGGCAGCAGATCACTGATTTTTTTCTCATCATTGATGTTTTTCTATCTCTCCCTTCTTCTCTGAAATCAATAAAAGTATATTTTACAAAAGAGAGAGCAACACCCTGTTGAATGGGTTTATTATGTTAATGCTAGGAAGAACTAGATAGGATGAGATGCCCCCTGGCTGAATTACAGCACAGTAGAGGGAGAGAGAGAGGTGAGAGATGAGAGCAGAGCATCCTGCATACCCCCACTGGGGATCCAGCCCCCAAATCGGGCATGTGCTCTGACCAGGAATCAAACTAGAGATCTCCTGGTGCACAGGATGACGCCTAACCAACTGAGCTACACTGGCCAGGGCAAGAATGATCAATTCTATTTAAATAATGTGGGTATCCCTTTCTACCCAAATCTATTTGGTTTCTGGGTTCACATAGCAAGTTTTCAGATCATAAGGGATACCAAGTTATGTGAATTGCTTTACTTTTTGAGTCTCATATGACAAGTACCAAGAGTGAGAAGTAAGGGAGTTGACCCAAGGTTCATGTAAGGTTTCTGTCCTGGGTGCAGTGAATAAAGGGTTAAGATAGTGAGGGATACCTGTAATAGCTCACATTTGAATGCTTACCATATGCTTTAGGGACAGGGTCATCCCGTTGCATACATTATCTCAATCCTCACAATAACATTTGGGGAGGAGGGTATCTATTATCCATTTCACAAGATGGAGAGAAGTCAAGTCACTTGTTCAAGGTCACATAATTGATAGGTAGATGTGTCAGAATTTAGTCCCGGGGAGTCTGGCTCCAAAGATGATAAGTTACCCCCTATGCTATGCCGCTTTGTACACTGTTCTATCCAGTTTGTTGTCTGAGCCAGGCTCCAGTGAGCAGAGTGAGACTAATGCTGAAGGCCCTTGTCATTGCGTTGATTAATGCAGAGGGAGCGATTATCTGTGGAATGTCTCCTTGAACTCTGAAGAGCCACCCTTCCCTGCCCCAGACTAACCCACTCCTTGGAAAGGGTAAGGAAGGGTGGCAGACAGAGCTAGAGATACTGCCTTCTCATATCAGGTCTGGTACTCAAGGAACTTCATACTCTACAAAGGATAGATACCAGACAACTAAGATTCAGTCCCTGGCTTCAGAAGGCTCCCTGACGTAATTAGCTTGAGAAAACATTATATTGCTGATTTTTCTGAAAAACCTTTTTTCCTATTTTAAACATAAACTAATATGTAGGATTTTTCTTTGCCATGGACCTTAGACTGGAAAGCATATACTGAGAAAGAACTTTCCCAGCTTTATTCTAAATTTACTTTTCCCTTTGTCTCTCTATGTACAGAGTTTAGTGACCAAGAGACTAGAACTGGGGGTAGAGAACTAAGCAAGGACATTTCTGCCATGCTGTTCATGTTTTTGACAAGTGGCTATGGGGCAGAACATAGTAGAGGACTCTTCAGACAACTATCATATTGAACATTTTTATCTTCCCAACAGTGAACTAAAGAGACGCCTGAAAGCAGAGAAGAAAGTAGCGGAGAAGGAAGCCAAGCAGAAGGAGCTCAGTGAGAAACAACTAAGCCAGGCCAATGCTGCTGCCACCAACCACACCACTGACAATGATGTGGGTCCCGAGGAGGAGAGCCTGGACCCAAACGTGAGTCCTCTGGGCCACCACCCTGGCTGGGCATGGGGACGCTTTTGATGGGGCTTCTGGAAAATCCCTGGGAACCGATGACTAAGAAGATAAAATAGGAACTGGAACAGCCACTGGGCCCTAAGTCACGGCAGAAGGATGAGAGAGAGCCTCCCACTCCATCTGGTCAAAAGCACAGGCCCTGAGCATTTTTCTAAGCAGCTGTCAACAGGCATTTAGGAGCATCTAGTACTTCAAAGTGACTGATTGATCTTCCTCGGAACTAGCTGGGCAG
Organism: Myotis daubentonii; assembly: GCF_963259705.1. NCBI lineage: Eukaryota > Metazoa > Chordata > Mammalia > Chiroptera > Vespertilionidae > Myotis > Myotis daubentonii. The sequence goes on from NC_081854.1 coordinate 40,447,182, forward strand.
TAATGCAGCTCTAGAGAAAGTGTCTCCAGTCTAAGGTCCATGGAAAGTGTATACTTTAGACAAGAGATGGTAAACAGTGGTCTGCAGGCCAGATCCATTCCCCCTTATCCCCATCTCCTCCCTCCTCCCTGGTATTGTAAGTACAATTAGAACACAGCCATGACTTTTGTTTTTCTCAAATGTCTGAGGTTGCTTTCAGACTACAACAGTAGGGTTGAGTAGTTGTTTCAGAAAACGTTTACTAACCCCTGCTGTAGAATATTCATATATATACATATACATATACATATATATAAAATTTATTATAGAGAGGAAGGGAGAGGGAGAGAGAGATAGAAACATCAATGATGAGAGAGAAGCATTGATCGGCTGCCTCCTGTACTCCCCCTATTGGGGATTGAGCCCACAACCCGGGCATGTGCCCTTGACCGGAATCAAACCCGGAACCTTTCAGTTTGCAGGCTGACACTCTATCCACTGAGCCAAACTGGCTAGGGCTAGAATATTCCTTTTTTAACATCCTCCTGGCCCCAGGGGCCTGCCTTAGGGAAAAGTCTAATGTGAGTAAATGGGAATGAAGTTAATGCTTTTGTGTCCACAAATGTAGAACCAAGGCCACCTGTACCAATTATGCTTATTATTTTAGGCAGAACTCAAATTTTTTTATTTGTCAAATCTTGCTTTTAAGTGCAAATCTCACTCTATATCCACTCCTGTGATTTCAAGGGTATTGGGGTGTATTGGAGGCAGTTATAGAAACCTCAATGTATTAGGGCCACTCCAAGGCAGAATACAGTACTCTGTCAGATGGGCCACTGATCTGACCAGGTTCAACTTCTCACTTGAATTTTCACTTTCATTTTTGTTTTTGTATTTAAATAGCAATACTACAAGATCCGAAGCCAAGCAGTCCACCAACTAAAGGTCAGTGGAGAAAACCCATACCCACACAAGTTCCATGTAGACATCTCGCTCACTCACTTCATCCAAGAATACAGTCACCTGCAGCCTGGGGACCACCTGAGTGACATTACCTTAAAGGTGGCAGGTAAGAAGACTCCAACTTCACTGAGCTCCCTCTTTAGTTATTTTAGTCAAGTGTTCAGAAATATAGTAGCTTGCTTTCTGAGATTTCCAGGCTCTCTTTCCCCTTCGTTTTTGCTGTAACTTCTCTTTCCTTTGTCTGTTTCCCTGGTCTTATTCAATTTTGCAAGGACTTGTCCTAGAAGAGATCTCTGGCTGTTAAATTTAGACAGTTCCTGGGGCCTACACTAGAGGGCTTCATCTTCTAGACCAGTGGTTCCCAACGTGGGGCACACGCCCCACAGGGGGGCAGTTTGATTTTTAAGGGGAGCAATTCGAGAGTGAGTTATTAACAATATATATTTTACATTTCTTATGGTTCTAGCGGCCTCATATACAGTATCTACATATATAAAAGCCTAATATGCAAATTGTCCCCGTGGGCGTTCAACCAGGAGACCAATTGCTCGCTATGATGTGCGCTGACCACCAGGGGGTGGTGCGAAATGAAGGCAGGCCCCAATCGGCCCTGCTCGCTGGCCAGGCCTAGGGACCCTACACGTCCATGAATTTCGTGCACCAGGCCTCTAGTATAAATATATATTGTGACATATATATGCATTTCAGTTCTCTATGTTTTGAAACTTTATTTGCTATTTTTTCATACCACTTCATATTATTTTTTTAACAATTTCTTAGTGATTTCTTCCTCAGTACTTCAACTGACTTTTCATTCTTTTATTTTTCTCTTTCATGGATGCCATGTTCTTTGGAAACTTGTTTACACCAAGTTAATGGCCTTTTTGGCTTCCTCCACATGAGTAGGAGTTCACTTTTTGAATAATGAGAATTATATGTCACGGGGGGGCATCAGGATTTTAGAGATGCTTAGGTGGGGCATGGCCAAAAAAAGGTTGGGAACCACTGCCCTAGACTTGAATGCAGCCCATTGTACTCACTCGCAGTGGGCAGACCCCCTTCCAGTTTCAGCTGCTATCTTCCATTTAGCCTGCCACATTTTCCAGTGAATACCTATGACAATTTGGGAGATTGTCAGTTTTCAGACCCATTGGACACCCCATTGCTCCCCACATAGAGGCATTGGGACTCTTGGTGATTTGCCTTATTGTTTGTGAGAATTCAGGATGATCCAAAAAAGTCTATGCTGCCACCAACATTGCCATCTTTCGTGAATTCAGTGAACATCTTTAAAGTCAGATCTTCCTGCACATCTTTAACTGGTTGGAATGGGCATCCAACATTGTCCTGAAGACAAAGGCAGGGTTTAGGCCTATGGCTAAATTCAAATTGTTCTGAATTGTGTTGTGCCCAGATATACAAAAATGCAGAGGGAGCTTTTTTGGCTTTGATATCATGAAATGGCTTCTGGTTCTATCAGTCAATATTCTTGCTATTCTTTTTCTAGGAAGGATCCATGCCAAAAGAGCATCTGGAGGAAAGCTCATCTTCTATGACCTTCGAGGAGAGGGTGTCAAGTTGCAAGTCATGGCCAATTCTAGGTATATAGAAGTATCCTATTACACATGATTTCTAGGATGGACAAGAACAACATAGTTGGGGACAAAGTTCCTTGTGGTCTTCTTTTCCCCTTGGTTAGAAGAAGTAGGATATGGTTGGGTAAAAAAAGCTGAGGAGCCCTGACCAGTTTGGCTCAGTGGACAGAGCATCGGCCTGCAGACTGAAGGGTCCCAGGTTCGATTCCGGTCAAGGGCATGTACCTTGGTTGCGGGCACATCCCCAGTAAGGAGTGTGCAGGAAGCAGCTGAATCGATGTTTCTCTCTCATCGATGTTTCTAACTCTCTATCCCTTTCCTTCTCCCTTCCTCTCTGTAAAAAAATCAATAAAATATATATTTTTTTAAAAACCTGAAAAGAGAATAAAAAGGCCATGTGGTCACCTGGAGAGTAATGAATGCTTTTGGGTTGTGTAGCAGTTAAAAGATAATACTTTTTTTAAAATACATATTTTTATAGATTTCAGAGAGGCAGGGAGAAGCAAAGGGATAGAGAGTTAGAAACATTGAAGAGAGAGAAACATCGATTCAGCTGCTTCCTGCACACTCCCTACTGGGGATCAAGCCTGCAACCCTGGCATGTGCCCTTGATCGGAATTGAACCTGGGACCCTTCAATCTGCAGGCTGACACTCTATCCACTGAGCCAAACCAGCTAGGGCAAAAGATAATACATTTTATAGCTTATTAATAGTTGATCTTGAATCTGAGATTTTTCTTGGGCTCACATTAACTAGGCATTAACAGTTGAGTGAGGTTTCCAGAGTAAGCCAGTGGTCAGGATTTTTGTTTTGTTTGTTTGTTGTCAATTTTAATTTGGAATATTGTATACTGAATCACATTTTTCTTTTACTCAGGAATTATAAATCAGAAGAAGAATTTGTTCGTATCAATAACAAACTGCGTCGGGGAGACATAATTGGAGTTCAGGGTAATCCTGGGAAAACCAAGAAGGGTGAACTGAGCATTATTCCCTATGAGATCACACTGCTGTCTCCTTGCTTGCATATGTTACCTCATCTTCACTTTGGCCTCAAAGACAAGGTAAGCTCTCGTGACTTCCCAACTGTGGTCTATCATACCATGGAATCAGCCGTGTTAGTGATCTCTGTTGCTTTTGGTTTAGGAAACACGATATCGTCAAAGATACCTGGACTTGATCCTGAATGACTTTGTGAGACAGAAATTTATCATCCGTTCTAAGATCATCACATATATAAGAAGTTTCTTGGATGAGTTGGGATTCCTAGAGGTAATGGAGAGTTCTTAATAAATAGGCTGCCTTGCCATGCTTGTCTCTTACTGTTCCTTCTCTTCCCTTTTCCAAGGCATGTCTTGTGTCAGTATCCTTCATGCTCAATGAAAAGTTCCCTTTCTTGCCAGCATCTTTGTACTACTTTGTTTTCTTAGTACCCTGATTAGGAAGGACTTGGTTTCCTAGATAAAGGACAAAGTGTAGTAATGATACCATCCAAACAGTAATGATACCACATTCAGTGTGTTATCAACTCCTTTTGCTTTTCCGTAGCATTAAAAAATTGTTTTAATTTCTTAACATCATTGATAGATTCTGCAACCTTAAACAAAATAACATAATGAAATCAATTTTACCATTGATAAGGCTGATTGATATTAAGAGTTAAGTTCCTGTGGCATTTAAATGTTATAACTAACATTAATGAAATGTTATCCAAGGAACTGTTGTACTATGTTAATGGTGCTTGGTATTTGGAAAATTAAGCCGCGTCTACTTTTTTGTCAAGTACTTGCACATTACTATTGAACTTAACTTTTACTTAGGGATAGAACATGAACTTTCCCCCAACGCCTCTGGTTTGACACCCCTGAGAACTAAATGTTTCTCCCTGTTCTTTAGATTGAAACTCCCATGATGAACATCATCCCAGGGGGAGCTGTGGCAAAGCCTTTTATCACCTACCACAATGAGCTGGACATGAATTTATACATGAGAATTGCTCCAGAACTCTACCATAAGGTAATCAAGAAGAAGATGCCCGTGGCCTTAGAGAAGCAGAATGCTGGAGAGCCATTGACTGGACAGATGCAGTCAGAAATAAGAGGAATAGTGAGGGTAGAACAGCCAGGAGAATATTCTAATTTGTCAGGCTTGTGAGGGTTAAACCTACAGAATTTCTCTACAAGATCGGTAGAGCATTACAGGTTAGAGGGCAAAGGGATCTTTCCTAGGTGTACAAGTCCTCCTACCCTGCGTTGGTTTCCATTATAGTTTATAGTTCTCCTTGAATTAGATCTGATTTTAGTGTTTTGTAAAAAAGAGAACTTAATCTCTCTCTAGAAGTTTAAAATAACTACGTTCAAATCACCAAAATAAATATTGAAAACTATCATTCAAGATTCTTAGTTGCAGACAACAAAATCTCTTACAACTAGTTTAAGCAAAAGAAAAATGTATTAAAATATATGAGAATGCTCACAGTTTTCAGGAGGATCAAAAAATCAGGTTTGGAAACCACATGATGAGGTTTCTAAATCCGTTGTGAATTCATTCCCTGGGAAACCTAGTATCTTTTCTACTAGGCACAGTTACCACGGCTCATAATCCTGGCACTAGGCACAGATCACTGCCCCTAGGACCTTCTGCAGTTACTACTTCTAAAAGCTAGATCTCTCTGGCGCGTTGGCCAGAAGGAATGCCGTGCAATACCTCATCTTCTCTCAATAGCTTCCTAGTTGAAGCCTCACAGTTATGTCTGATTGAGGGGGAGCTGTGGTCATGTGTCTGCATCCTAACCCAAGAGAGGCTTCTTTCTTGGGGAGGCTCACACTCATAAGATGTGGGGGACACCCAGACAAAGGAACAGTATTCCGAGGTCCTGGGCAGCCAAAATAATTAGTGATGACTGTCCACTACAAAGACCTAGAGAGTGGGGTGCTTGGCATTGGTAGTGACCTGAGATCATGCTTGAGCTGTAGAAACCAAGGGACAGCTGTTACAGGCTGAAACTTCCCAGTCATTAAGATAAGATTAGCCACCATGACATCATATATTTTATTGTTAGATGCTGGTGGTTGGTGGCATTGACCGGGTTTATGAAATTGGCCGCCAGTTCCGGAACGAAGGAATTGACATGACTCACAATCCTGAGTTCACCACCTGTGAGTTCTACATGGCCTACGCAGACTATCGAGATCTCATGGAAATCACAGAGAAGATGATTTCAGGTGATCCCTCCCGCTTGCTTTGTCTTTACATCAGTCTGAGGGGCTGGTGTGCTGCTTTCAGGAGGACTTCCCATGGTATTTAAATGGTATTTCTTTCCCAGGGATGGTAAAGCACATCACAGGCAGTTATAAGGTCACCTACCATCCAGATGGCCCAGAGGGCCAAGCCTACGAGATTGACTTCACCCCACCATTTCGGAAAATCAGCATGGTGGAAGAGCTTGAGAAGGCCCTGGGTGTGAAGCTGCCAGAAACGAACCTCTTCGAAACGGAAGGTAAAGTGATGCAGGCCTCCATTGTATGCCCCTCCTTTCTGTTTAGTTCTGAATTAGATAATGTTGGGGCTAGCATTTCCCACTTTCTATACCTTCTTACTGGGGAAGTATGATGTCTTCCATCCTAACTCGTACATTTGTATTACAGAAACTCGCAAAATTCTTGATGATATCTGTGTGAGAAAAGGTGTTGAATGCCCTCCACCTCGGACTACAGCCAGGCTCCTAGATAAGGTGAAAGGCCATGCACGTTAGTACATCCCCTCATCCGGTGGTCACCAGCCCCCCGTTCCTTATGAAGGTGAACTAGACAAAAGAGAATTAACAAGTTTTGCTGTATTAAATTCTGCAAAATAGTTATGGATGGTAGCTCAGTTAATCCTTAGCCCTTGTAGAATTGGTGTGGGTGGAGACTGATCCTCTTCACCTAGCCTGGGGCAATCAAAATGCCATTCAGAAAGGATCTCAAGCTTGCTTTTCTTTCTCACTAAGCTTGTTGGGGAGTTCCTGGAAGTGACATGCATCAATCCTACATTCATCTGTGACCACCCTCAGATAATGAGCCCTTTGGCAAAATGGTAAGATACAGCATTGTGTCAGTTACCTATTGCTTCATAACATCCCCAGAACTTAGTAGCATAAAATAGCTTATTAATTCTCAACATTTCATGAGTTCATTGGGTAATCTCTCTGTTCTACGTAGTGTTGGCTAGGGTAACTCATGTGGCTTTTTTCAACTGGGAACTCTGCCAGGGCACCTTGCTTCTCTCCACGTGTACCTCTCTGACAGTGTAGCCTGGACTCTTATTTGGCAGGTGGGTTCTAAGAGGAAGCACTCCCAGTGTGCAAACACATATCAGGCCTCTGCTGTTGTCCCATTGACCAAGCAAGTCATATGGGCAGCCCAGAGTCCATGCGACAGGGACTATAGGAAGTGTGGTTCAGTATGGCAGTCGACCACACAGGTTTGTTGTGAAGATAGAGCTTCCTTGTCTCCCTATGTAACTGTCCTCACTATTGTACCAAACGATTTGGTGCTGAGAATGTGTGCAGGCTTCAGTAACTTTTGAGTCAGCTGGAATTCAGGAACTCATGTTCGTACCAGATGGTAGATTATTAGTGAACCTCCCCTTTGGTCTCTTGTCCCCAGGCACCGCTCTAAAGAGGGTCTGACTGAGCGCTTTGAGCTTTTTGTCATGAAGAAGGAAATCTGCAATGCCTACACCGAGCTGAATGACCCCATGAAGCAGCGGCAGCTTTTCGAAGAACAGGCCAAGGTAAAGAAGGAGAGGGAGCAGAGGCATATATTTCATCAGGAAATCAGCTTGACCCTGGTCTGTGTCATTGTTTGCATCTCTTGGTGACTTCAGCAGAAATGAAGGATAAAGCCACTGGCTTCACTAGAGGAACTCACATTTCAAGACTGAGAACTTGACTAGTTGGGCCCTAGAATTTCTACCTGAGAGGAGCTTTAGGCAAGATTATCTCTGTAAGGAGTGTGACACTTGTCTTACAAATACATTTGCCTAACAAGAATGTAATTTTTCTCAGATGGTACATTTATTGAAGTGACTGGGGGTGAGAGGCAGTTAAAGATTAATGCAGACAAAGCCCTCACAGGCTGCCTGCACAAACATTGCCACTGACAGGTGGTTTTAGGAAATGAGGGGAGGACTCTTGGGAATCATCAGAGTCTCTGAAAATCAGTCTCACTGGGTTTGCAGAGCCCCAGGCAGTGGAGCTGTTTTCATTTCAGAGAAATTTGCATGTGATCTGAGGTAGATTTCATCATTCCTGACTTCCAGGCTCCATCCTAGAGTTACGAGGAAACCCCATTCCCAGTAAGTGCTGGGTGTCCAGAGCATCCCTGGAATGATCATCCTCTGAGTGTCTTAACATGCTGACTCAGACACCGAGAGATGATGCAGCCCAGAACAATGTCCCTGTGTGGTTCTCTTCTCTTCTAGGCCAAGGCCGCTGGCGATGATGAGGCCATGTTCATAGATGAAAACTTCTGCACTGCCCTGGAATACGGGCTGCCCCCCACAGCTGGCTGGGGCATGGGCATTGACCGAGTCACCATGTTTCTCACAGACTCCAATAACATCAAGGTACAGTAGCCCTCCATGCGCACACCACCCTGAAGCGCTCCACTGGGTCAGACCTGGGGCGTGGTGGGCCTGGAGAATAAGAGTGTGCTTTAGGCTAGAGGGAGGAGCGGGCAAAGGAGTTATATGCAACGCCATGGGCAGAAGATCAGAGCATGTAACCTTAAAGGATTTGAGGCAGAAGGAATACTAATTGTTTGCATTTCTTGAGGATCCAAGAAACATGCTATGAATCATCTCATTTAACTTAAGTCAGCCCTTTGAGGTGTAGAAACTATTGTTAGTCCATTTTTATAGATGAGGAAATCAAATTTTCAGAGAACTCCCACGTTTATTGATCCTTTTGACATTGTGCCCTGGGCAGTGCTGTGCATGTTTGTATTCTTTTCTGTCCTCTATAATTGAACTGAGTTGAACTAAAGAACACATCTGTCTGTTCAGCTGGGATGTAGAGATCTCTAGGTTTTGGTTGTAACAATCACCAGAGGCAAAAGGAATGGGTGGAGAGCTGTGAAAAAAAGAGTGTTTCTTAGCTTCAAAATGCATTTTATCTCCCGTAGGAAGTACTTCTGTTTCCTGCCATGAAACCTGAAGACAAGAAGGAAAATGTAACTGTTGATACATTGGAAGGCACGGCAGTTGGCACTTCTGTCTAGAAAATAGTAATTGCAAGTCACAGAACTCAGGCATCTTTGCACTATTGCAGAAGATCAAGGACTGCAAGGGAATTCTTGTATGTTGCTATCCACTTGACTATTGCAGTTCAGTAACCACAGAGAGAAAAGGAATTAAGAATTCCTCTTTTACTTCTTGTTACCAAATAAACCATTTGTCTCTATTCCTGCCTCATCACTCTTTTACCTTCGGAATGTCAACTTTTTTCTCAGGTTACTAGCCTAAAGAAGATTTAGAATTATACTGCTTTATTCAACAAATTTATATTAATGTCTGCCAGGCATTGGTCTAAGGCTGTGGTCGGCAAACCGCGGCTCACAGCCACATGCGGCTCTTTGGCCTGTTGAGTGTGGCTCTTCCACAAAATACCACGTGCGGGCATGCACGTACAGTGCGATTGAAACTTTGTGGCCCATGTGCAGAAGTCGGTATTTTGTGGAAGAGCCACACTCAAGGGGCCAAAGAGCCGCATGTGGCTCAAGAGCCGTTTGCCGAGCCACAGTTTGCCGACCACTGGTCTAAGGGATTAGGAACACAGCAGTAAACAAAAGCCAAGTCCCTGCTTTCAAAGAACTTATATTCTTTACTTAGGGATGGGGGTTGGGTGAGCAGACAATTAAGAGACAAGTATATATTATTTCTGGTAGAAGTACATACTAAGAAGAAAAACAAAGCAGAATAAGGAGATCGGTGCTATTTTAAATATGTGATTAGGGAATATCTAGGTAACTAAGTAAAGATCTGGAGATGGAGATCTGAGAGAAAAGAGTAATCCAGACTAGAGGACCACATTTATTTTAGGGAGAGCAAAGGTTCTGGTGTGACTGGAGAGCTAATGAAGGTCAGTGAAGGGCCAGATCTCATAGCCCCCCTTTCCCCGCCCCCGACCCCCGTAAGCCATGCAAAGGGGTGTTTTTTAAATGAGATGGAAAGCCACTGAGTTTTGAACAAAGGAATGTTTTTATTAATATGTGGTGTGTTCTTTAATTGATTTCAGAGAGGGAGGGAGAGAGAAACATCAATGACAAGAGTGAATCACCAATTGGCTGCCTCTGGCACACCTCCAACTGGAGACTGAGCCTGCAACCTGGGCATGTGTCCTGACCAGGAATTAACCTGTGACCTCCTGGTTCATGGGTCAATGCTCAACCACTGAGTCACTCTGGCTGGGCAGAGCAGATGGTTGTTTTTAGAAGATCTAGTTAGCATGTGGAGGACAAGAGGGCAAAGTAGGGAGACCACTTAATGCTATTGCAGTGGGATGTGGAGAGATAATGGCTAAGACTTAGGTGGTTTAAGGTAATAAGTCACTGGACTCTCTGCCTGTGTTCCTGAGGTCAGCAAAATTTGCTGATTGAAAGAGGATTGTGAGAAAGAGCCTAAGATGATTGCAAGGTTTTGGGTCTAAACAACTGAAAAGTAGAGTTGCCCTATATTTACTGAGATGGATGAAACAGGAAGGGCAGGTTTGAAAGGGAAGAGTGAGTATTTGGTTAAGTTTGACATGCCTGTTAGAAGATGGATGGGGATAGCAGCATGTTGAATAGTCTGAATTTTTCTTATTTTCAGTTCAACTCAAGAATGACAAGGGTATGGCTGAAGGACTGCTGTTATAATGGAGTCCCTGGCACAGGGAGGCATCTGGGGGGACCTTTTTTTCCAATGAGTCAGGATTTATCTTCTGTACCTCAGCAAAACAGCAAGCATCTGGTTTGAGACGTGCCAGTGTACTGATAAAATGACCTAAGCATGCTGAGTTACCTAAGTAGGAATAACTTGAGAGTGGTAAGCACCTATCTCTCTGTTAGTTGAACATAGGCTCCAGGAGCACTTGGCACATCCTTCAGCAAGTGGTGTTAAAGTGAAAACAATCATCTCACCAAGGCAGAGGGTATAGAGCCAAGATAAGGGCCTGGACTTTAGGAACACTGTGCCATCAATGTGGACCTTCGAAGACAAAAGAAGGATTAATGAGGTCACCATTAAAGTGACCATTAAAGAGCTTATTAGTAGTAAGCTGGGGGGAGAAGCCAGCTCTCACCTCAACAAGGCTGGAGATAGAACTGAAGCAGCAGCAGACTACTTGTTTATGGGGTCAGCAGGAAAATGACAAATAGGACGATAGAGGGATTATCAAGTCCTCATTATTAGCCACATGTGGCTATTGAGTATGTGAAATGTGGCTGGTTCAAATTGAGATATGCTCAAAGTGTAAAACACACTCTGGATTTCTTAAACTTGGTATAAGAAAATTTTTAAATATCTCAATTTTTTAACATATTGATTACCCTTGAAATACTACTTTTGAGCCGAAACCGGTTTGGCTCAGTGGATAGAGCGTCGGCCTGCGGACTGAGGGGTCCCAGGTTCGATTCCGGTCAAGGGCATGTACCTGGGTTGCGGGCACATCCCCAGTGGGAGATGTGCAGGAGGCGGCTGATCAATGTTTCTCTCCCATCGATGTTTCTAACTATCTCCCTTCCTCTCTGTAAAAAATCAATAAAATATATCTTAAAAAAAAAAAAGAGAAATACTACTTTTGATATACTGGGTTAAGTAAGATAGGTGATTAAAATTAGTTTCACCTATTTAGTTTGACTTTTTAAAATGTCTATTAGAAATTTTTAAATTACATATCTAGCTCAATTTTAAGTTACATATCTAGCTCAAATTATATTTCTATTGGACATTGCTGTTTTAGACAGAAATTCAGGCTCGTGTTCCAAGACATGATATTCAACTATTATTTGAACCATATCTTACCCCGGAGTCAGCTTCCTTCAGCCCATTTCACCTGTACCTACTTAACAGTTCCGCAAGCCGCCGGACCGGAAGCACCAGCACCACGCCCCCCTGAAGGACTACAAGAGCCAGCGTTCCCTGCGCGCTTCTGGGGGCGGGGCTTGGAAGAGCAGCCTCTTTGTGACATTACGTTCCCTACGCTGCGTGGTTCCGCTCGTTCCCTCGAGGGCGCGCGTCTTGAAGGTGGGAGGGGAGCGTCGGTGACACGGTGGGTTTACTCGGCCAAGGGCACGCGAGCGAGCGGGGGCTTGGGACTCCGGGTGAGGCGCCCTCGGTCTGACTTTTCCGAGGCCATATTGTGTGGGAAGAGGTGAGGACCGTCCCACCCCCGATGCGCGCTACGTGGCAAAGTGCTGCTCCTTGTCCGCCGCGTGTGCGAGCTCTAACTGCGGGCGAGCGCGGGGGGTGCGCCCTCCGCAGCCCGCATAACCCGCGGAGGTAGGCGCGCACCTTCTCCCTGCTTCACGGGTCTGCAGACGCCCTGGGAACCTTGGGTGCCTGTTGTAACTGGACGAATGGGCCCCAGCCCAGGCCTCTGGAGAAGAGGGTCCGCTGCCGCGTTCATTGAGGAGGGGCCATCAGGGGAGTGGCTTACGTCCTCCCAACATCTCTAAACCCTTGCCTTAATTTTTACTTCAAAAGGTGGTGGGTTCATAAGCTCTTTGCAACTGCGGGACAAAACAAGAACAAAAAAAGCCTGTTTAACGGAGCTATTGTTGCATGGGAAGCAGCTGTTCAAGATCTAGGAGAGAGTGGATTTGAATTTTAGTGGACCTAGTATATAAAAAACATTTCTTCATCTATTGTGCAGGCTCCTCCAGACTCACATGTTAATGAGGTGATATACAGTTCTGGGCTGCTTCATCGTAGGCGTCAACGTTTCCTACCGCAAGTTGTGTCTTCCTTGCTCTTAGTAGCTTGTGGTGTGTATCTCTGGTTTAATTACAGGTTGTTTCTCTGAGTATCTGCCTTCACAAAATATATTGCCCTGTGATAGCCGCATCCCTTCCCCCTAGAAATGAGAGGGAAATCCAGATGGAGGATTTCGGAGTCTCCTATACTTTTCTTATGCTCCAATAGATGCAAGACTTATGTTGGATTTCTGATTTTAAAGTCACAGTTACGTCAGTTTTTGCCAGATTCCTGTTTTAAATCACTCTGATCTGATTTTCCATGACCAGTTATTGCAGTGACAGGCCTGCACATCTGAACTGCTTTATAGATAGGCATATGAAAGAATTTTAAACGTTTATTTGAGCAAGAAGCAATACTAACGCTCCAGCACCAAACCGGAAGTGGTTTGGGGCACTCTGCAAGCAGGAGCTAGGGGAAAGACAGAGAAAGTGCATAAGCAAGAAAGGAAGTTATTTGATTGGTTGTAGCTTAAAGCCTAATTGGCTGTGATTGGTTGTCCTCAGTGTTTTGATGTAATATTTGTGGAGGTAAGAAAGGTCCAAATCTACAATTTTATGAGTGTTTTTGAACCAAACTGACAATTCCCAGGAAGCAGACCTTGATGGATTGAGAAAATGCTTTAGAGAATAGCAGTTTTGCAACTTATTTTATGTATTAGAATAAAAGGAGAGGTAGGAGGGTTACATGAAATCCATGTAGATTAAGGGGGCTGGAGAAAGCAAAGCAGGGACATCTCTGGGATTGGATAAAAAGGCAAAAGAGAGAAACACATAGATCTTTTACATGGGTAGATACAGGATAGTCAGTCATCAACATTTATAGCACACTAGAGGCCTGATGCATGAAATTCCTGCAAGAGCAGGCCTTCCTCCCCCCTCCCCCCCCCCCCCCCCCCCCCGGCTGCCGGCACCAGCTTCCCTCCAGCACCTGGGCCCCGGGCTGCTTCCCTCTTACAGCCGCCCAAAGGCACCTGGGACCTGGGCTGGCTTCCCTCCAGCCCTGACTTCATCAGGAAAGACGTCCGGAATGATGTCCGGAAGACATCCAGTCTAATTAGCATACTACCCTTTTATTATTATAGATAGATAGAACAAGATGACAATGAGGGCTTCCATGGTCTCTTGCTCTGGTGGTGGTTGTGCCCTGAGGGATCTGGAAAAGGAGAATACTCTGATATTTCAGAAGTATGTTTTCTTAGATGCAGAAAGACAATGGACGGGTTCACTTAAGGTAAAGATGGACCTTTGTCAAGGGAATCTACAGGCCTAGGACACGACTACCCACCGTAACTTGCTTTTCGTTAGGAAGTTTTATATTCAGGTCATCTATGTAGTTACTTTTGGTCTCTGAGTTGGTAAGGCTTGCCATATAGGCCTTCCCTGCCTGAGCTTGTCTGGTTTAGGATGTGGCCCCTTTTTCCTTCACATCCAAAGGTTCCTCCAAATTTGGTTTTCCTCCAAGTCAGAGGTTCTTTTTAGTATTACTAATCACAGTTGACACTAATTGTGCTCAATATTATAGCAGTTACTTTTTATAGATACTTAATCCTCACAATAACCCCATGGATTAAATTTGACTGTAATTATTATTTTAATAGATGAAGAAACAAACACAGGTTAAGCAATCTACCCAGTTCCACACAGTTAATATAAGCAAAGCCATAATTAGAACCCAGAAATGGTGACTAGAACCCACATTCTTCCCAATTCCTATGAGAACACTTGACTAGTGAGAATCTACTGGGCTCTGTCACTTCACTCTGCATCATAAAACGATATAGGAGAAATTAAAGGTTTGCTTTCCTGGGAGGGGCATCAGTGGAGATTTACTGGAGGGAAATACAGAACCAATTTGCGCCCTAGCCAGTTTGGCTTAGTGGATAGAATGTCAGCCTGCAGGCTAAAGGGTCCCACGTTCAATTCTGGTCAGGGGCTCAGTCCTCAGTGAGGGGCATGCAGGAGGCAGTCAATCAATGATTCTCTCATCATTGATGTTTCTATCTCTCTTTCCCTTTCAAGTCAATAAAAATATATTTTTCAAAAAGAGAACCAATTTAGGGTGGAGGGGGTAGAGGAGAGAGAAAAATAAAATGCCTGAAAGTGAGGATAAAAAATAGCTTGGCCCTGGCCGGTTTGGCTTAGTGGATAGAGCATTGGCCTGGGAACCAAAGGGTCCCCAGTTCAATTCTGGTCAAGGGCACATGTCTGGGTTGCAGGCTTGATCCCCAGTGGGGGGCATGCAGGAGGCAGCCAATCAATGATTTTCATCATTGATGTTTCTGTCTCTCTCCCCCTCTCCCTTCCTTTCTGAAGTCAATAAATTATATATATATATATATATATATATATATATATATATATATATATATATATATTTTTTTTTTTTTTTTTTTTTTTTTTAAACAGCTTGAAGAAATAGAAGTCTTCTGGGGTTGATAGGATTTGGGATTTCTTTGATCTTTCCTTAAAGATGAAAATGGGCAGGGAAGTAGAAAATGACCCATAGAGTTTCAGATAAAGAAACCTCAGTGTGAACATAGGTGAGCTACACCAGAAAGCCTGTTGAAATACACTAGTGCGAGGGTGTAGCATTGTGCATTGGTCCTCCTTTCTGTACTTATGATGGTTGTGATTTTTGATTAGGATCTCAGCACCAGCTCAACCATGTGGACCCCGGATGAGATTGCACGCCTATGTTACAAGCACTATGGGAGCAGGCTGCCCAAGCAGGGGAAGCCTGAGCCCAACCGGGAATGGACGTTACTAGCAGCCGTGGTGAAAATACAGCCTATAGCTGGCCAAGCCTGTGACTGCCCTGACAAACAGGTGCCAGGTGAGACCTTTTCTCCTTGAAACTCTCCCTCTTTTTGTCAGAGATGGTAGAATGATACATGGCTCTACACAGGGACAGTCGCCGCGGGTATAAACTGCGATGTTGGGCATGTTCTCCTGCTCTCCGCCAGGTGGCGCAGTACTTCAAGTGGTGGGAAATGGCCGTGCCGGAACCCCAGTCCTCGCAGATGGGTCAGCCTATGGGAATGCTGAGGAATGTGCAGGCTTATTAAACCCGAGGACTGGGGACTATTCCGATTCTAAAAGCTCACTAATAACTCGTCTTTTCTTCCCTCAGTGACAAAGGAAGTTGTCTCAATGGGAACAGGAACAAAATGCATAGGCCAGTCCAAAATGAGGAAGAGCGGTAAGCCCACATTGGGTCTAAGCATTGCCTGTCTAGGGGAGCTTTGGAAATGCTGTCCATGTTGCACTTTCCTCTCCTCTTCAGAGCCAAGGGGTCATATTACTGAGATGGCTGACATTTCAGTTCACACTGACTGTCACTGGCTCCAGTTGGAAGGACAGAACTCATTAAAAGAATGGGAATAACCAATGGAAGCAAAGGCTGCCAGGAACGCGCTGTCTTAGTGGATTGAAAGTTGGCCAGTATTTTCATGCTCAGACCAGAAGTTCCCTGGGCTTAGCTAATTTTCAGTATCTCTGAAAACCCAGAAAGCAGTCAGCACCAAAAAGAATATGGAAATTCCTCGGAGTTCTGGCATCTTCACCTTCTGCTTCCCGTTAGGAGAGTCCTCCTGGAGTTTGCTTCGCCCATTCTCCTAGCTTTGCCTCCTGTATATGAGGAAGTTGTTCAAGGACCACTATGGATTGAATTCCATGGAAATGTATCAGCATGAGACCAAGTATGATACCAGGGCACAAAAGATCTGGATCCCTGTCCTTCAGATAAAGATTTCCTATAAATCAGTAGTTCTCAGCTAGGGGAGATTTTGCCCCCAGGGGACAGTTGGCAATGTCTGGAGACATTTTTGGTTGTCATACCTGGGAGAGGGGAGTGTGTTGCTGGCCTGCCAGGAATGCTGCTTAACATCCTACAATGCACAGGACAGACCCCCACAACAAAGAATTTTCTGGTCCAAAATTTCAATAGTGCTGAGTTGAGGAAGCCTGAAGTAAATGCATTGCCATTAATGCTTGTGATGCTTTCTGGCAGAGCCCTCCAGGAGCTACGTGGCCATCCTGGGTGCTGGGGAAACTGCTATGTTCTGCTGCCAGGAACCAGGGCGCATCTCCAGGTTCCTATGTCTTCACTAGTGTCCTGTCTTTGCCACAGGAGATATCCTCAATGATAGCCATGCTGAGGTCATAGCCAGAAGGAGTTTCCAAAGGTAAAGTCACGTCTCCAGAGAGTCTGATTTAGCCTGGGTTGGGGGCCCCAGAATTTGCACTTCTAATAAGCTCCCAGCAAAACTGATTATGTTATTTAGCCTGTAAACTAAACTTTGACTAACACTGGTCTATACAGTGGGTCTCATGCTTGAGTGTACATCAGAATCACCTAAAGGGTTTGTTAAAATCCAAATTGCTGGGCCCACCCCCACAGATTCTGAATCAGCAGGTCAAAAGTGGAGTCTGAAAAGTTGCACTTCTTTTCTCTTCTCTTCTTTTCTTTCTTTTCTTTTCTTTCTGACGTTGCATTTCTAACAAATTCCAGATGATGCTTATGCAGCCAGTTCAAGGACCACACTTTGAGAATCACTGGTCTAGATTTCTCATAATTCCAAATAACTGTCAGTTCCATTGGTCATTAGTAGATCTTTCTTTCTTAGTAATTACCCAGCTAGTCTTCCCCGTTACCACAGAGATTGGTATTCTTTCTGATATCCTCCTGCACCCATTAGGTACCTTCTCCATCAACTTCACTTGGCAGCCACCTTGAAGGAGGATAGCATCTTTATCCCAGGAACTCAGAGAGGACTGTGGAAACTCAGACCAGACCTTTCATTTTTATTTTTCTCCAGCCACACACCCTGTAAGTATATTCAAGCCTTTGGATTAATGTTGCATTGTCTACTTCCTTCTGTTCATCTTATCTGTCAAAAAAAAAGCACTTCTAGCTGAAGTGTAGCTACAACCAACAGCAGTGCCTTTTTGTGAATAGACCAGTGTGCCTAACCATTTCTCTGCCAAGAAAAGGCAGGGGGCGGGGCTATTGGGGGAGGGGTACTCACTTCTCATTTTCTAATCAGGACTGGGGAACCTAAAGCTGAAACCCTACCAGGTCTGAAACCAACAATAAGGCTTAGAAGTACAAACTGATTTCATTCACTCACTCACTCACTCATTCATTCATTCATGCATTAAACAAATATTTTCTGTTTGTCAGGGACAGTATGACACACTGGGTACATAGCAGTGAATGAGACTAGCCCCTTACTTACTCTCATAGTCCGTTAGGGAATGTTGACAGTCATGGTTAGTTAAGGTAAATCTTGGTGAGTTACTGGAGGATGTTCAGGTGCTGGGGTTGCATTAGGCAGGAAGACCACACCTGGCCTGCAGAGAGTCATTTCTATTCTGTTTTCTGTCTTGAAAATTAAGAATAATTTCTGCCCTTTGTAGGCAGCAACTAGGGGATGGCAGTCCTCACCGTAAAAACTTTGAAATAAGGATGTAAGATTATTCTCTGTGTGTTACTTTAAGAGTAACACATGTAATTAGAGCAAAGATGGGTAATCACTCTAAGAGACAGAATAGCTCTCAAGACTTGATCATAATTCAAATAAAAAGTAGAGTTTAAGAAAGAATGAGTTGCCGTGACCGGTTTGACTCAGTGGATAGAGCATTGGCCTGCGGACTGAAGGGTCCCAGGTTCGATTCCAGTCAAGGGCATGTACCTTTGTTGCGAGCACATCCCCAGTGGGGAGTGTGCAGGAGGCAGCTGATCGATGTTTCTCTCTCATCAATGTTTCTTTTTTTTTTAAGAGGTGAAGTTCTTTTTTTTTCTTTTTTTTTTTAATATATTTTATTGATTTTCTACAGAGAGGAAGGGAGAGAGATAGAGAGTTAGAAACATTGATGTGAGAGAAACATCGATCAGCTGCCTCCTGCACATCTCCTGGGGATGTGCCCGCAGCCCAGGTACATGCCCTTGACCGGAATCGAACCTGGGACCTTTCAGTCCACAGGCCGACGCTCTATCCACTGAGCCAAACCAGCTTCGGCATCTCATCAATGTTTCTAACTCTCTATCCCTCTCCCTTCCTCTCTGTACAAAATCAAATAAAATATATATTTAAAAAAAAGAAAAAAAAGAATGAGTTGATTGAAAAAGAGTTGATTAAGATCAAAGGTCAGAAAAATGATGGGGCTCATCCATGCTGTTCTTAACAGTGGGTGCTCTGGTCCTAGGACCGAAGGACGTTTCCTAACTCAGTGCTTCTCAGACTGTAATATGCATATGAATCACCCAGGAATCTTGCCAAAATGCAGATTTACATTCTGGGGTGGAGCCTGAGGTTCTACATTTCTAATCAACTCATGGTTGATGCCAGTGGTGTTGGTCTATGAATCACATTTTGAATAGCCAGGGTCTGGCTGATTCTAGTAGAGAATCAGATGCATCTGGGGATCAAGCTAGTCTGACCACCTAATCAAATGACATAAATCAATGTCCGCAGGTTGGTACTGCTCTGTGAGTGTACTGATCTATGAGAAAAATCAGAACTATGTAATGAGTTTTTTAAAAAGCTAATTTCTTTCCATTTAAAGGTTATGATTTTAATATTTTTAAAATAGCAATACTGTAATTAGGATCCTTAAAGACCTTACTTGATGAAATAAAAAGTTTATCGCCTTCTGTTAATCTTAAAATCTTATGGAAATTTTACTGGTCTGTGAAATAAAAATCTAGAGCCACTAACCTAACTCCCTGGCTCATTTAAGAAATATTTTTTACACAAAAACGTAAGAGAAAATTTAGTAAGGCACAGATGTAGAAGTGAACAGTAGAAGAAATGGGCTCAGGAGTTAATGGGCTGTACATAAGGGGGCAGGGGAAGCTGCCTGCGTGTTCCCTGGAGGGAGGGCTCTAAAAAAAGTTTTTAAATGTGATGTCCACCCAGGGTTTGTCTGCAGAAAGAAAGAACACTACCTAGAGATGTGACTATTTGGCTCTCTTGGCATTTATTCCTCATTATTAATTGATAATTTGGTGCATTGGTTAGTTACTTCTGACTCTTATTTGTGAGTTTTATTAGCATGAGTCAGCCTCTCAAGTTCAGGCATCTGTCAAGATCAAATCTCTGAGCCTCAGAGTGGGAGGTGAGCCCTGATGAATTCTCCAAAGTCACTGTCACCTTATGAGGTCTCTGGAAATCTGCCAGCCAGCCTCTCTGGCAACACGCCCACTAATGCATCTCTTGCCTTTCCCACTCTTGGGTTTTATTACTCACACGCTTTAGAAAAGCACCACATTAGGTTAGTGTTTGAAGTAGTAGCTCCCTTCTCAAAAGCTGTGCTCTTTCTTTTTTCCTTTATTGATTAAGGTATACATATGTGTATTTATTCCCCCATTGCCCCCCACCTCCACGCTCATGCCCTCACCCCCCTGGTTTCTGTGTCCATTGGTTAGGCTTATATGCATGCATACAATTCCTTTGCTTGATCTCTCTCCCTTACCCCCACCCTCCCCTACCTTCCCTCTGAGGTTTAACGGTCTGATCGATGCTTCTTTGTCTCTGGATCTGTTTTTGTTCATCAGTTTATGTTGTTCATTATATTCCACAAATGAGTGAGATCATGTGGTATTTATCTTTCTCTGACTGGTTTATTTCGCTTAGCATAATGCTCTCCAGTTCCATCCATGCTGTTGCAAATGGTAAGAATTCCTTCTTTTTTACCAAAGAATAGTATTCCATTGTGTCAATGTACCACAGTTTTTTAATCCACTCATCTGCTGATGGACACTTAGGCTGTTTCCAAATCTTAGCTATTGTAAATTGTGATGCGATGAACATAGGGGTGCACATATCCTTTCTGATTGGTGTTTCTAGTTTCTTGGGGTATATTCCTAGAAGTGGGATCACTGGGTCAAATGGGAGTTCCATTTTTAGTTTTTTGAGGAAACTCCATAAAAACTCCACAGTGGCTGCACCAGTCTGCATTCCCACCAGCAGTGCAGGAGGGTTTGTTTTTCTCCACATCCTCGCCAGCACTTGTCATTTGTTGATGTTAGCCATTCTGACAGGTGTGAGATGGTACCACATTGTCATTTTGATTTGCATCTCTCGGAGTGCTCTTTACTAACCTGTTTTTGTTTCTTTTCTATTCCCTGTAAGCACAGAGTAGGTCAGAAATTCCTAAACCAGTATAGGGAAACACCAGCTGTGTAATGTACTGCAGAGTTTTTACTCTGAGGATATGTACATACATCTCCAAGATGGGAAAACTGTAAGCATTGTTTGCCAAACTTATTTAACCGTGAAATCAGCCACCCACTTTTGTTTTCCAAGACATCTTGTGGGATAACATTTTACAAGATGCACTTGGGAAACTGCTCATTCTAAACAAATGGTTCTCAGCTTAGGACTATTTTGTTCCCCAGGAGACATTTAAGAACATCTGGAGACATTTTTGATAGTCAGACTAGGGAACTCTAATAAGTGGAGACCAGGGAGGTTGCTAAACATCCTACAATGTACAGGACAGAGCCCACAGCATAGACTTACCTGACCCAAATGTCAGTAATGCGGAGGTTGAGAAACCCTGGTCTAAAACTAGTGTTGCCCTAGCCAGTTTGGCTCAGTGGATAGAGCGTCGACCTGCAGACTGAAGGGTCCCAGGTTTGATTCTGGTCAAGGGCACATGCTTGGGTTTCAGGCTCAATCCCCAGTAGGGGGCGTGCAGGAGGCAGCCAGTCAATGATTCTCTCTCATTATTGATGTTTCTGTCTCTCTCTCTCCCTTTCTCTCTGAAATATATTAAAACTAGTGTTTCCAAAACTTCCTGTGATAAGAGTTCCCTGGGATCTTTGTTAAAATATTCAGTTTTCCATACCCCCTTCCCTCCAGAGATTATAACTCACTGAGTCTAGGAGAGGTTCAGGGTCATCAACAAGAGGATTCGTATTAGGCAAATTTGGGCAACTGTTCCTAATTCATCTCAGGTCAGCTGGGAGAATAATATTGAGCTTTGTTTAAAGTAGTGGTCTCAAAGTTGAGTTTGCATCCGAATCATCTGGAGAGTTCATTAGTGTACAGACTGCTAGATACACCTCCAGAGTTTCTGATGTAGCAGGTCTACTGTGGGTCCCAAAAATTTGCATTTCTAACAAGTTGCTAAGATATGCTGCTGTGACTAGTGGCACTTTGAGAACCACTGGTTTAAGGGGTTTCTTCTCCTGTAGGTGGGGATGCCTCTATCATCCCAATGCTCGAGTTTGAAGATCAGCCTTGCTATCCTGTCAGTAGAGATTGGGCCCATAACCCATCAATGGAAGCCAGTGGTAACCTGGAAGCTACTGAAGATAAAAGGAAATGTGAAGACCCGGACAGTCGCATGACCAAAAAAATGAGGCTTGAACCCGGAACTCCTGACAGAGACGTCACCAACGGTGTGGCTCACCATCAGAGTTTTGGCAATCAGGGAAGTGGCCCAGTCCCCCCAAGTGTCAGCGGCTCTAATGTTACCTCGGAGGAACTGGCCACTGTCACTGGGATGGCCCCCAGTGGTGCCAAAGTGGTGGATGTTTATAGGACAGGAGCCAAGTGTGTGCCTGGCGAAGTGGGAGACTCGGGGAAGCCTGGTGTTGCGTATCACCGGGTAGGGCTGCTCCGAGTGAAGCCAGGCCGGGGAGACAGGACTTGCTCCATGTCCTGCAGCGACAAGTTGGCACGGTGGAATGTCCTTGGATGCCAGGGGTCACTGTTGATGCACTTCCTAGAAGAGCCTGTCTACCTGTCAGCTGTGGTCATCGGGAAGTGCCCATACAGCCAGGAAGCCATGCAGAGAGCACTAATTAGGAGGTGAGAGGGCAGGGAGGGGGGGCTCCAAACATTTAGCTTTGTGTGTCGTCATTTTTTTTTTAAATATCCTTTTTATTTTTTATTTTATTTTTATTTTTTTTAATATATTTTATTGATTTTTTACAGAGAAGAAGGGAGAGGGATAGAGAGTTAGAAACATTGATGAGCGAGAAACATCGATTAGCTGCCTCCTGCACACTCCCTACTGGGTATGTACCCGCAACCAAGGTACATGCCCTTGACCAGAACTGAACCTGGGATGCTTGAGTCCGCAGGCCGTAGCTCTATCCACTGAGCCAAACCGGTTAGGGCAGTGTTGTCATTTTTTAAGAAGAAAAGGAAATCACTAAAATGGCCAGCAATACAACGTGTTTTCTGTTAAGACTTCAGTTGAGGAAATTTAATATGGTAAGATGCACATAATGTTTAAAGAACAATTCAGAAGATAAAGTAAGTTCATTTTGGTCTTAAAGTATATATGCCTATAGAAAAAGATTGTAGGAAGATGTACACAAAGGTATTAATATTTATTACCGCCGAAACCGGTTTGGCTCAGTGGATAGAGCGTCGGCTTGCAGACTGAAAGGTCCCAGGTTCGATTCCGGTTAAGGGCATGTACCTGGGTTGCGAGCACATCCCCAGTGGGGGATGTGCAGGAGGCAGCTGATCGATGTCTCTCTCATCGATGTTTCTAGCTCTCTATCTCTCTCCCTTCCTCTCTGTAAAAAATCAATAAAATATATTTAAAAAAAAATATTTATTACCACGGAGATGTGGTATTATTGGTAGTTTTTTCTTTGTGATTATTGTATTTTCTAATTTTTCTACACTGTACGTATATTGCTGTTAAATTTTTTAAAAACCTTCAAATATTAGTGTTAATTTTTAAAAAGGTAAATGACAAAGGGATGACCACTCAGTGTGGTCTCCCTAAAGAAGGCAGCTAAAGCCAGTGAATGCTGTAGTAACTGAGGGCAGGATGAAGCCATGGCCAGGGGAAGGCCTGTGTCAAATGGCCTTTGCCTGCCACCGAGACACAGGGGTGGTGATGTGGTCCACAGTCCTGGATACTCTCTTTCTCAAGGAGTATGCCTGAACAGTGCATTTTCCCGCACGTTTAGGTGTCAGAATGTCTCCTCTTTACCCGAAGGCTTTGGAGTCCAAGAAGTAAAAATACAGCAGTCGGAGTTACTGTTTGAGCAGAGCCGCTGTGCCGTGCAGGCAAAAAGGGCCGACCGTCCAGGGCGACTTGTTCCTTCTGGAGCAGGTAAGGGATCCAGGTTCCACTTGCCCTGGAGTAACTTGTCCCCAGTCCATGGAGTGGCTTGGGGTGGGCTGCATCCTCTCGGCCTGGGAGGCTGTTTACCATGCACATGGTCAGTCGTGTGGACTTTGGAGACACCCACACTGTCAGGTCCCTGCTCTATGTGACCCTGGGAAACCTACTTATCCTCTTTCAGCCTCAATTTCTTCATCTTTAGATAAGAATATAATTTATTTATCATGGTTGTTAGGATTAAATGAGAAATTCTGTTTCGTTCATTTACTGTGTGTTTAGCATGTAATAAATGCTCAGTGATAGTTGTTATGATGATGATGATGAGGAGGAGGAGGAGGAGGAGGAGGAGGATTAATTATGAACCACTTGTACTCTGGAAGCCAAGGGTCAGAGTGACAGTCATTATGTCTGACGTTATATCTAACTCTCATGGGTCTGCAGAGGCAGGGAAATATTTTTTTAATATATTTTTATTGAATTTTTACAGAGAGGAAGGGAGAGGGATAGAGAGTTAGAAACATCGATCAGCTGCCTCCTGCACACTCCCCACTGGGGATGTGCCCACAACCAAGGTACATGCCCTTGACCGGAATCGAACCTGGGATCCTTGAGTCCGCAGGCTGACGCTCTATCCACTGAGCCAAACCAGTTAGGGCCAGGGAAATATTTTTATCAAAACACTTCTGGGGTTTATAGAAAACTGAACAGTTTTAACTCTAGAATCTTATCTTTTCACAGCCATCAGCTGGAGTGCAGTTCCTGAGCAGCCATTGGATGTCACTGCCAATGGCTTTCCACAGGGAACAACAAAGAAAGGAATCAGAAGCCTTCAGGCCAGGTACAGCACACTGGGACAGAAGGAGATGGTGGCTGTGTACTTATACCACACCAGTAATTCCAGAACATTTCATCATTCCAAAAAGAAAACCCCATAACCATTAACGGTCACTCCCCACACTTCCCTCTCCCCACTTCTGGCAGCCCCTAATTTCCAGTCTGTCTCCACAGATTTATCTATTCTAGATGTGTCACATAAATAGTATCATACATCATGTGGCCTTTTATGTCTAACTTACTTCACTTAGCATTAGCCTGAGGGTGGGAGGGATTGTGGGGGAGTGGCCTCTCCACCACAATCTGGGTTGAGCTGTGAAATTGAATTTCACAGGTGGATTTTTTTGGACATGTTTATTTGTCTGATTCAACACAAACAATAACTAGTTACATCTTATTAGACTTAAAATAAGGTTCATTCTTCACAGCCATTAACCAGCTTTTAAATGGCCTAGACAGCAGACTTGGCCTGTGCCTGGTGGCCTAGGATGTTGAATTGAGCAATGTTTACAAAACTGTTGTGGGTAGAGATTTTTGGAGTTTTCCCCCAAGAGCCTTCCTGGCTTCAGGCCACCATTGTCAGCGCCTCTCAAGGGCACAACGCAGGTCATGAGGGACAGGAACCACATGTTTCCTGCTGAGTCTTGGTGAGGGGCTAGCAGCAGCTCTTATGGCCCCACCCGCCTGACTGTGGTTTAGGTTTGCTACTTTGCTTAAGTCTAAAATGCTCTTCTTCACTGTGAATGCACACCCTCTTTTACTTTAAACGTTCAGCTCAACCACCACTGTCTTCTGGCTCAAAATGATCATCTTTTCTCTAAATTCCCATAGTAGTGTTCTCCAGCTTCTCCCCACATGTGATTGATTTCTGTGTGATTGGGAGTGTCTCCTGTTCCCACCTTGCTCTGTCTCTGGTTATCCAGGTGACTTTGAACAAACCCCCCTGCCCTCTGGGCCTCAGTGTGTTCATATCTGTAAAAGGAGGACATTGGAGTAGATGATCTGAGGTCTCTGACACACTGTCTCTCTGCACTTAGAAGGCAAACTCCACACAGGGAGGAAGTATATGGTCAGAAAAGCAGGCGCTTTGTACTTCCTGGCTCCCTTTCTTCCTGGTTGTGTGAACTTGGAAAGATTACTCTGGCCTCTGAGCTTCCATTTTCCAAGCAGTGAAGCAAGGGTAACTAAGAGTATGCATTGCACAGGCATGTTGTGGAAATCGAAGGAAAGGATGCCTCTAACATGGTGCAGGGCTTGGAGTAGACATCTTATTAAGATGGATTTCCTGTTCATTTGTCAAATAAAGCTTCATATTATTTATGAAAGAGTCAGTTTTATTCTAAAGACCAGCAGCTGCTGGGGAAAAAGCAGGTTT
Organism: Myotis daubentonii; assembly: GCF_963259705.1. NCBI lineage: Eukaryota > Metazoa > Chordata > Mammalia > Chiroptera > Vespertilionidae > Myotis > Myotis daubentonii. The sequence continues at coordinate 40,473,026 of NC_081854.1, forward strand.
TCTCATTGCTCATTCCTGAGTGCTGGCATCCAGGGACCACCTTCTTTAGAACTATAGGGAATAGGAACTCAGACTGGGATAATATACTAGTGCAACACTAAAGGAACTATTTTATTTAAATCCTTGTGTTTTCATTTGTTTTTTTTACCAACAATGAGATAACAGGACCCTCATTTTTGAGAAGCTTTATTTTATCCTGCTTCTTACAGGCAAATTCCTTTGCCCTAAAGTGGAAAATTCTCTTCCACTCCCTGTCCAGATAACAAGTATCCCAAAGAATTATTATGTAGCTCATTGGATTATAAAAGAAAAGACTGAGGGATTACAAAATAAATTTATATCTATTTGTTACTCTCTGCTACAATCAGTGTTTGTATCCAACAACTTGTGCTAACACTTATTATCCTATTATTTTATTTAGGAATTCCTTTGGAATTTTTAAAATTTTTATTGAATTTGAGAGAGAGAGAAACATTGATTTGTTGTTCCCCTTATTGAAGAATTTATGGGTTGCTTCTTATATGTGCTCTGACTGGAGATTGAACCCCAAATCTTGGCATATCAGGACGATGTTCTAACCAACTGAGCTACCTGGCCAGGGCCTAGAATCTACACTAATAAAAGAGAAACACGGTAATTGGTGTACGACCGCTACCCTTTTCGTTGGCAAATCAGCGAGATATGCAAATTAACTGTCAGCCAAGATGGAACTGTCAGCCAAGATGGCGGCTGGCAGGCAGATAGCTTGAAACTAACATGAGGCTTGCTTGCCTCAGTGATGGAGGAAACCAACGTTCCCCGCCTGCCGCTGCAGGCCTCTGAGCCTGCAGTTTCAAACATTGTAACAAATACCACCGGACTTCAGCCAGCAGATTCGCAACATTGTATGCAAAGGCCAGAAACCTACTTTCAGGAGCAGAGGCCTAAGAACTAGAGCCAAGCCTCAAGCTAAAGCTGGCCCAGAATAAAAAAAAAAAAGGAAAAAAGGAGCATTTGGGAGTTCAGTAACCCCCAGCCTGAAAACAGCCCTCAGCCCCTCACCCAGACTGGCCAGGCACCCCAGTGAGGACCCCCACCCTGATCCAGGATACCCTTCAGGGCAAACGAGCTGGCACCCACCCATGCACCAGGCCTATACCCTATATAGTAAAAGGGTAATATGCCTCCCAGCACCGGGATCAGCGGAGCCGAGAGGCCTCCCGGCACCGGGATCAGCATGACAGGGGGCAGCGCCCAAACACCCTGATCGGCCCTGCTCTGTGTGTGACAGGGTGCGGCACCCCAACCCCCCCCCCCCCGCCCCCCGGGCCCTGCTCTGTGTGTGACCGGGTAGAGCCATAACCTCCCCATCAGCCCCGCCCTGAGTGTGACAGTGGCGGCACCCCAACCCCCTGATCGGCCCTGCTCTGTGGGTGATAGAGGGCGGTGCCCCAACCCACTGATCCGCCCTGCTCTGTGTGTGACAGGGGACAATGCCCCAACTCCCCTATCAGACCTACTCTATGAATGACAGGGGGGAGCTCCTCAACCCCCTGATGGGCCCTGCTCTGTGCATGACAGCAGGGAGCTCCCCAACCCCCTGATGGGCCCTGCTCTGTGCATGACAGGGTACGGAGCCCCAACCCCCCTGATGGGCCCTGCTCTGTGTGTGACAGGGGGCAGTGCCCCAACCCCCGGATTGGCCCTGCTCTGTGCATGACGGGGTCGCGCCGCAACCTCCCCATCGACCCTGCCTTGAGTGTGATGGGGTGGTGCCCCAACCCCCCAATCGGCCCTGCTCTGAGCCCGACCAGGGGCTGCACCTAGGGATTGGGCCTGCCCTCTGCCACCCGGGAGCAGGCCTAAAGCCAGCAGGTCTTTATCTCCCAAGGGGTCCCAGACTGCTAGAGGGCACAGGCCGGGCTGAGGGACCCCCCCTCCCACCCGAGTGCACAAATTTTTGTGCACTGGGCCTCTAGTTTTTTAATATAGATAATCTTTTGCAAGTAGCATTTCCTCTCTAATCCTCCATTTCTTTCATTTTTTTTTTTTTTACTTACTGGGCTGGCTAGAACTAACAACATCACACTCATCTGCAAATAAAGGCTTTGGTTTTTGCTTTTCTTTTTTAATATTATTATTTCTTTCAGAGAGGAAGGGAGAGGGAGAGAGAGATAGAAACATCAATGATGCGAGAGAATCATTGATTGGCTGCCTCCTACACACCCTCTACTGGGGATCGAGCCCGCAACCTGGGCATGTGCCCTTGACTAGACTCGAACGTGGGACCCTTCAGTCTGCAGGCCGATGCTCTATCCACTGAACCAAACCAACTAGAGCTAGTTTTTGCTTTTCAATCCTTATTCCTTTTATTTCTTGGCTTACTGTACAGAACCTTTGTATAATGTTAGATAAAAGCAGTGATGACAAGTACTCTTGTCTTATTCCTGATTTTAAGGACATATATTTGCTGTAGGTTTTTATAGATACCCTGCATGAATTTCAATACCTTTCTTAGTTCTCATTTGTAAAAGGTTTTAAATCATTTGATGGATGTTGAATTCTACCAAATGCCTTTTCTGCATACATTTTCCTCATAGTTATATTACTTTTCTCCTCTAACCTGTTAATGAGGTGAGTTCCATTATTTTTTTGGCTTTGGAGTTTTTTTTTAATGTTAAAGCAGCTTTATATTCCTGAGTGCCTTACCACAATTAAGGCCCAGGGAAAGCAGCCTGTGAGGGCTCAAGGTTCTGCTTTAAGCCATGATTCTTTTCAGTAGGCCAGGTCCCAGCCAGGTAAGGGAGTCTCTTGACAGATTGTACAATCCCCTATATCATATGTTCCAATATGGTCACTGTGTCCAAGCTGATGGTACCGTTTGTGGAAACAGTGGAGGATACAGTGTGTAGACACGAGACACACATTGTGGGCACAGGCAACAGTTCCCAACTTCTAAATCAGCTCATGAATTGTGTTTATGAGGGAAAGGAAGGAGGTACATACAGTCTAGTACACACCGACGTGGATGAGCCAAACCAAGAAGCCCCAGGTGAGCTGGTAAGGAATCCACACTCACGTCCTTCACTGTTCAAATGATGACCTCCCTAAAGCTTGATGTTAGAAGCAATGGGTTGGCCTGCAATGGCACGTGTGCCCAAAGGGAGAGTCTGGAGACTCTGCCTCAGAAGGCTCATCCAAGTGGACCCCATACAAGGAGCAGCACTCAAGGTTCTGAAACAAAGCTTTTAATTTCTTGTAAACAATGTTACCCAAGGGGCCAGCTTTCTTGAAAGGAGGTAGCCAATGTGTTATGGAGGGTGTTCTGGGGGGAATTTGGTAATTTCACCTCTGCCTTTACCCCATTGGAACCTGTCCCTTGATGATTTCACTGCTGGTGACATTTCTAAAGATGTGATTCATTTTTGTGCCTCGACCTAATCAAAGCCTCAGGTCTAGATTTTCTCCTTGCCAGTACAGGTGAAATGGGGCTCTGGCACATGCAAACCTAAATACCATTGTGAAGCCTTGCATCTTTGATAGGGATCTGATATGTAGCAAACACTTAATGAGTCCTTTTTGTCTTTTTCCAAACAGATCTCGAATCAGCAAAGTGGAACTCTTTAGATCATTCCAGGAGCTGCTAAGCAGTATTTCAGAGGACAAGTGGCCAGACTCCCTCAGGTAACACTATTGACCCATGTTTTTTCCTAGTTAGGAAGACTTCTGGTTTCACTTTGGCTCATGCGTAGCAGGAAGCTTTAGCAGGAGTGGTGTTTCCATAGGCCAGTGGGTGCTCAGTGCTGACCACATGCTCTTCCATCCCGTCCCCATGGCCCTGCTTGTAGATCCGTGTATGATCTGAGGTATGGAGGATGGGTGGTTTGTGGTACAAACATTTTCAGTTATCAGACAATAACAACCTAGAGTTAGGCAAAACTTCACAGAATAAGGGCACTGCCCTCACAAACTGCCCTCACCTCAGATGCTAGCCACAAGCTCAGGGGCCCCAAGGCACTCATACTTCTGACCCACTGACTACAAACCCAGGGAGTTGCCACTCATGTTCAATAATTCACCAGAACAACTGATAGGAAAGCACCGTAGTTACAATTACCTTTTACCTTTTAAAAAATACCAGTTAGGCCCTAGCTGGTTTGGCTCAGTGGATAGAGCATTGCCTGCGGCCTGAAGGGTCCCAGATTCCATTCTGGTCAGGGCACATGCCTGGGTTGTGGGCTTGATCCCTAGTCATGGGAGGCAACTGATCAGTGATTCTCTCACATCATTGATGTTTCTATCTCTCTCTCCCTCTCCCTTCCTCTCTGAAATCAATAAAAATATATTTTGGGGTGGGGGGTGGAGATAGGAGTTAAGACCAGCTAAAAGAAGGGACACATAGGGCGAGGTCTGGGAGAGTCCCAAACTTGATGTTTGCACGTCCCGAGGATGCATCACCCTTTCAGCACCAACCAAGAAGCTGACCTGCGCTTCAGGGTCCAGAGTTATTGGGTTTTTATTAATAAAATGGTTGATTGACTCATAGTTCACATGATATGATTGAACTCAGTCTTCGTCTCCTCCTCCCACCCTAGGAGGCTATAGTGTTATCAGGTGTCTCAGTACTCCAGTTCTCTCATCTCCTGGTTGGTCTTTCTGGTATGGCCAGCCCCATTCTGAAACTCTAGGGCCCACCATGAGTTACCTTGTTAAACATAAACTTAGGTGTGATCTCAGGGTTCACCATGAATAACAAAAACAGCCCTATCACTGGGGAAATTCTAAGGATTTAGAGGTTCCCATTTAGGAACTGGCAACAAAGACCAGCCAAAATCTTTATTATATAACAGTAGGGAAGCAGCAGAGTAGCCAGAAACTTCTATATGAAGAGACTAGCCACCGTTATCACCATCATCCATACTGTGGTCAGTATTGATGCCCTTCAGTCTTTGGTGGTCAGTTTTTTTTGTTTCTTGTCTGGAAAAATGAATCAAGGTAGAACTGGGTGGGTTTCCATACATTCTTGTGTTAAAAACAAATCTGGACTTAGGTAAGGAGAGACTTTACTCAGAAGGATTATTGCGTAAGAGAAGGGGTCTGTTACAGTAGGAGGTCTAATGCAATGGCAAGAACACTCCAGTCATAAGCTTTGTAAGCCTCTCAAAGGGCAGATGGAAAGAGGGTTTCTTTTATATGGAGGGGTATGCAAGACTAAACAGAACCTGGAATGGGGGAGTGGGATGAGCAGCTGGTGTGATGGGACAGTTGAACAGGAAATGTCTTCTCTTGCTGTCAGTCAGTTCCCAGGAGGGGCTGTTAAGGAGTGGTTATACATTCTGGTGCTGGCTCAGGTTGAGGTTGGATCAAAGTTCTGGGGCCTGGGCTAAGGAGAGAAGGGTAAGTAATATTTGTTCAAGTTACCAGGTATTTTGTCAAGATTGGTCAGTGGTTTCAGCTAATCATTATGAGGCAAAGAGTGGGAATTTGATGGGTCTGTGTCTGGCCTGTCATAGGTAACCCAGGGGGCCATCCATGAGTCTTACCTAAGTCATGGGAAAAGGCAGTTCTTTGCGATCAGCCATTTCCCAGGACACGGAAGGATGGAGGGAGATTTCTTAACCATCGCTGTGTTTTAGAAACTCGGAGCTTGGGTGAAGTTTAACTGTCGTGTGTGTAGATCCCACCCTTTAACCAACAAAAAGCTGTAGGAAATTGATCGAACAACTGAAATCAATTTTTGCTGTAGTTAGAAACTTTGCCCTGCTGAAGTGAGCTAAGATACAACTTAGAAGCAGGGCAAATTGGATCAATAAGACACGAGTATCAGTTTCTTCAACTCTAAGATGCAAGGACAGAGCTCAAGGTCCAAGTTGAGAAAAAGGCTCAGAGGAGCCTGACTCAGATTTGGTCAAAGGAGAGAAGAGTCTGTCACAAGAAAATCTCTTAACAGGATATAAGTATTACAAATATTACTCAACATGGCCATTTTTTAGCAGGCAGAGACAACTAAGGGATTGGGAGGGATGTTGTTGGCTGGATAGGAGAGTATGGGTAGAATGGAAAGTGCTTTGCTTTGTTAGGGAAAATGTAGCCAAGAGGTTTCCAATGGCTGTATGCTCTGGTGGAAATTACAGACACTTAGGAAACTTTAAACCAAAAATATAATAGTTATTTTTGTTTTATCTGATTTTACCAGGACCAGACAAAGCTAGCATTCTGTTTAGTCTTGCCTGTTTTGTTTTGTTTTTTAATTTTTTTTTTATTGATTTCAGAGAGGAAGAGGGAGAGATAGAAACATCAATGATGAGAGAGAATCACTGATTGCCTCCTGCATGCCCCACACCAGGGATGAGCCCACAATCTAGGTATATGCCTGACCAGGGATCGAACTGTGACCTCCTGGTTCAAAGGTCAGTGGTCAACCACTGAACCACACTGGCTGAGCTGGGTGGGGGGTTTTTTTTGGGGGGGCGGGTTTAAAAAATTGATTTTGGAGAGAGGAAGGGGAGAGAGAGAGAAAGAAACACCGATTAGTTGCCTTCTGCACATGCCCCGACAAGGGCCAGGGATTGAATTTGCAACCTGGGTTTGTGTCCTCAGCACCTTTTGGTGTATGGGACGATGCTCCAAGCAGCTGAGCCACATGAACAAGGTCTCATTCTTGCCTGTTTTAATCCATGTTACTTTGTAGTGGTTTTCTTACAAAGGAGCCAGAGTCTCTCTAGGAAAGCATACTAAGATTATCCTGTTCCTGAGTCTCTTGTAGTAAATCTGAACAGTTGATGACTCAGGTGTCTTGTTGGCCATAGTGGTGAGCTGTTCAATGAAAACCTGTGTGCTTGGTGGTTATGTGTGCATTAGGGTGCGGAAGCTAGAAACATACCAGGAGTACAAGGAGGCTGCATCTGCTTACCAGGAAGCCTGGAGCGCACTCCGGAAGCAGGCATTTGGGTCCTGGATCAGAAATCCCCCGGATTACCACCAGTTTAAATAAGAAGAGAAAGTCTGCAGAGAGCTTACTGGTAGCAAGGTATTTTCCAGCCCTTCATGCTGGACCATATTTTTCCCTTTGTGCTGGATAAGCCTTAGCTTTTCTTGAGGCTGAATGAGGACAAATGTCTGCCTTCTACCAGAGCCACATATCTCTTCTGTGCAAGAGGGATGGAACTCCAGAACATGGAACAATCTATACTTGACTGAAGCAACTGTCTGCTAAAATGGAATCTCGCTAATGACCTTCGTATCTATCTGTCCTGACTTTTTTTTTATTGCTTCTCTAAAATATGGACTAAGAATTTGAAATACTATGATACTTTAAAAGTGATGCTCTGCTTTGTATTCCTACATTAATTCAGCAAATGTATTGTGCTGAGGTGATGTTTTAATCTCTGCGAGTTCTAGAGCTTTGCCTCGCATAGTGGACGTATATTTCGTTATACCCAGCCTTTCTTCCTTCGGAGAGCCACCCTTTCCTGCTCAGTGGGAAACTCTATGCAACCATGAGACTTGGTTGAAGCAAACCTTATTCCTGGCTCCAGGAATGTGAGCTAGCCCTGGACAGTCCTGGAACTATTGCCAGAGCTATCAGGAAAGATTCTCTCTCCTTTTGTATCAGGAGCTGTAAGGGCCACAGAATCTTGGAACTTGCTCTTCACACAAAGACAGCCAGCTTGAGAAATAAGGCAACAAAGAATGAAACAGCCAAGAGAATCAAAGCTCTGGTGACCTTGTTTGGATGCCTGAAGCTAGTGCCCACGGTGGACTTCAATGATGTGAGATAAATTCCTGTTGTTTTGAGTAGGCCTAGCTGATCCCAGAGAGACTGCTCCTCCCAGGACTAGCCTGTCCCTGCAGATACTAAGACTCATCTGGAATAAGCTACATAAAATATTTTGTATTTTTGCCAGTAAATTTAGAAGTGGGATTTGCTGAATCAAAGGGTAAATGAACATATAATTTTGCTTTACTTAAATATGTCTTCAAAATTTTGTTTCTAAGTATGAGTGCAAAAAATAAAGCAAAATGCAAGACAGCATTATAACATTTCATTTGTATATATATAAAAAAAAAAAACCCACGATGAGCCCTAGGTGATTTGTCTCAGTGGATAGGGTGTCAGCCTGTGGACTGAAGGGTCCCAAGTTCGGTTCCGGTCAAGGGCACATGCCCAGATTGCAGGCTCCATCCCTAGTGGAGAACGTGCAGGAGGCAGCCAATCAATGGTTCTCTCTCATCATTAATGTTTCTATCTCTCCCTCTCCCTTTCTCTCTGAAATCAATAAAAATATATTTTTTTATAAAGAAGGATGGAAGTTATATATCTGTTTTGTTTGTATATGCTAAACTATCTCTGAATAGACAGATACACAAGAAACCACTAACACAGGCTATGGGGAAGGAGAGGGAGTGGCTGGGGCCCAAGAGTGGGAGGGACACTTGTCCCTGAAGACCCTTTATATTTTGTTATTTAAAAAAAAAATTGAACCATATTAATATAGTACCTATTTTAAAAATACACTTTTAGAAATTAAAAAAAAAAGGAAAAAAGTTTTTTTATTTAAACTGTAGGAACACCAGAAAATATTCAGTGATATTGTATAGGAAAGAGGGACTCACCACATGCTTTCGGCAGCTCTGTTTATAATTCCACAGAATTATATCTTTCCTAACAAAATGACTTCTGGAATTTGACTATTTCAGGAGAGTTTACACTTTGGTGTTCTATGTTCACAAGTGGGTTCTAATGTTATGACTGTGTGTGCATCATTTTCTTTTTCTTTAGAATATTAAAAAAAATCTTAGCTTGATTTAATTTTTTGTATATATTCCATGAAGTCATTTCTGCCTCAAACCGCGGGGTTAAGTGCCTTTTTTTCATGGAGTTTGCCAGTGCCAAGCATTAGCTCACTGTCTGGGGAGATGAATCCGCTGTGGAGAAAATGACCCGGCCTGGCCGCCAGCGCTCCGGGGGGAAGAGAAGCAGGCACCGTCTGCTTTCATCGCGTCTGTGGCTGGCGGAAAGCTGCCTCCACCTGGACCTTGGCAACATTCTTTGGCTTTAAGACAATGTTCTGAGCAAGACTCACTCAAAGTTTTCCAGTTTCTAAAACCCAGTTTCCAGTTTCTAAGTTCCCTTGCTGGCTATTACATTTTCAGCTACCACTGTTCTGGGATGATGTCTGGGGAAGTCAGATGAGCTGTTCAGAGTCCCACTGCAGCAGGACGGTTACTGACACCAGGAAATGGCCTCCAAGTAGAAAGATAGGGTGCATATGTGCTCATTTTCAAAGGCTCAAGCAATCCTTTCCACAGAAACAAAGGCTGCTATCCTGAGGAGTGGTTGGATACAGAATGAGGCAAGAAGGCAGATGTTTTGGGAGAAAGCAACTGTATGTTCCAGAAAGACGAGTTCTTTTTATACCGCATGTTGAGGAATCATAATTGACCTTCATAACCTATAAATGTAAATTCCTTTAAATCTAAATGTGTCTGTACTGGGACAAAGACTGATTGCTGAAAGGCTTTTCAGATGGATCTAAAACAAAGCTTAAGTAGTACTTGTGGTCCAAAGGGGAGAGCAAAATTCTGCAGACACTTCAGGGAAGCAGGCAAAGTTGCATACATTCAATTTTCACTTCTTAAAAGTGGGGCCTCAAACTAATCAGAGAAATCAGAATAGTGGTTGTTGCCTGCTGGGGGCAGATGGGAGATTGGGGTTGAGTGGGAAAAGGCCCAAGGGAACTTTCTAGGATGATGGAAACATTGTTTTGAGTGCTGACTATATGAGTGTAAAAAATTTCAAACTTTATTTAGCTCTACACTTAACAAGATCTGTGCTTATTGTATGTAATTTGACTTCAATGTAAAAATTTTAAAAATAAACTAGTCCTTATAGGACTGGATATTCAAGTAATTATGTTCTCATACCAACTCTTGCCACTCTCTGTGTAGATGTAGGGAAAGTGTTCAATCTCTGATTTCTAACCTGTGAGCTGTTCTACAAAATAAGGTCCCAGTTAGTAGGATGCTCAGTTTTGTTCAACGGTAAGGTAGAATTTCTCATAAAAATTCTTAAGGGATAAATAATACAAGAGAAATTTTCTTCAGGAAACTGAGCCCATTGATGCTTTGAGAAACATATGGCCTCAGTAATGTCTGTAACAAGGAAGGGATGGAAATAATTCTCATCTGAGTTCAGTAACCTGGGTTCTGTATTTGGTGAGGACTTTTTGTGTCTCATCCCAATGAGCCTGCAGGATTCAGAACCAGCTTTTAGAACTAAGCGTGTTCAGCATTGCTGTTCAACCTCCAAGTGCAGGAAAGTGTCTTGATGGGGAAAAGGCAAAGGCAGAAAGTCACTGCAAGTGGGGAGCCAGGCTGCCAAATGTGTCTTGAGCACATGTTCCCTGAATTTGGGCTTGGCTCCAGAGGAGAAGAGCTCACAATGGAAACAGTGATGGCTGTATGCTCAGGCAGCCAAGAGAAAGAAAAGCGCATTGAAACCCGCAACGGCTGCCCGGGGAGAGGCACGGTGGGCCCTTGGTGGTGAAACCAACCTGACAACAGCCCATTCCCAGCATCTTTCTTCAGTTCAACAACAGGACCTTTATGTGCAAAATCTCAGGACATCTCTGAGGAATTATACTACCGGCAACCCACGCTTCGCCCAACAATAAATGCAGATAATCTAGTTTGCCCATTTTTGCTGAATTAGATTCTTTTACTTGAGAGAAAGAAGAGCTCTTCTTGATGTATATTCTACCAGCCACTCCAAGATTTCATCAACTTCCTTTTTTTATATATATACATTTTATTGATTTTTTTACAGAGAGGAAGGGAGAGAGACAGAGAGCCAGAAACATCGATGAGAGAGAAACATCAATCAGCTGCCTCCTGCACATCTCCTACTGGGGATGTGCCCGCAACCCAGGTACATGCCCTTGACCGGAATCGAACCTGGGACCCTTCAGTCCGCAGGCCGACGCTCTATCCACTGAGCCAAACAGGTTTCGGCAACTTCCTTTTTTATTGCTGCCACTTGTGAACTGCCCTGACCTCCCGTGAGTTCCTTTTCAGCTGACATTTTTAGGCTGCACTTTTGTTCACTTATCCAGTGCCATTGTGAATGCACTTCTATCCTAGCACAGCAGGACCCGCTGGGCTGAGAAACCAGCAGGCAGCCGGAGAAACAAGGCCTCAGGGGCTTTTGGCTGTAGCCCTGAGTTTGAATTGTACTCTAGGATGTAAATTGGTTGTGTGATCTTAGGAGGTAACTATATTATCAGAGTGTCAGTGTGCTCACCTTTGAAATGAGAGCAGCACTACCCCCTGGCAATAGGGCTGTGGGAATGAGATGAGATCATGCACAAGATAGGTATGAGAAGGGCTGCCCACCATGTGTACAGTGCCTGGCACATAGGAAACGCCAACCTGGGTCTGTCACTCAGCTCATAAGTGACTCTTCAATTTGCTAGTCCCAACTTCCAGAGCTTATGCTAATAAACATGAGATTGTCTTCAGGAGAAGCATATTGGGCAAATGTTTGTGGAGCCTCTTGCTGCACACCAGGCATGTGTAAGTTTGCCTGCATGCACCTTCTCCATCCCACATCTGGAAGCAACAGCCTGTCTCCAGCTGCTGAGGAGGCAAGGAAGCAAAGCTGTTGATCACAGAGCTATATATAGATCCTCCTGTGGAACTCATGGCTCTGCCTCCCACATGTCAACCACCAGGATCCTTTTTTCTCCCTAAGGAAATAAAAGATGAAAAGGGGAACCAATTGTGCTTTTTAAAGCGTTCTACCATTCAGTCTAATTAAAGAGTCTTTTAAGAATAAGAACATAGCTATATTACCTTCTTCCAAATTCTCCTTGAAGGAGATCCTTGGACCACCTTTGGGATTGGGTGCCCTGGTGCACAACCTGACTCATGCCCTCCAGGTGGCGCTGTGTGTTTCAGCCACTGTTGGCAGAATTAAGATTGCACTAGCACTTGTTAAGTAAGCTCTCAGCTCCAGGTGGACCAGTCATGTCATCTGAACACCATCAACATGACAGGCAAGGCCCTATGCACCTGAGGTACAAGGATAGGGGATAGTTCTCTTGTTGTTCATTGACCAATAGGAAAGAGGTCACAGCCTTTGCAATGGGACAGTACAATGTCATCTGAGGTCGATACCCAACCTGGAGAGGAAGCAGCCCAGATATACTTGAGCAAAGAGGTGAAGGGGAAGGATTAGGCAAGTAAAGGGAAATGGTGGTACATATGGAGACAGTTTTGAGGATATCTGAGGTAGAGAATCACCATATGCAAAGGTCAGAGATGAAAGCACACCATGCTGGGCTGGCAGGTATGGAAGGGGCTGGAGAGATCCTTGGGGCATGTTGGGGAGGACTTTATATACCCTGTGAAAGGGAATGTTCTAGTCCTGACTCAGCATTTCAGGAATTTTTATTTATTTATTTATTTTTTAAGAAAAGGTGTTGGGATGGAATTTGCATTTTTAAAAGATTGGTCTCTTGCAGAAACCAGTTTGGCTCAGTGGATAGAGCGTCGGCCTGCGGACTGAAGGGTCCCAGGTTCGATTCCGGTCAAGGGCATGTACCTGGGTTGCGGGCACATCCCCAGTAGGAGATGTGCAGGAGGCAGCTGATCGATGTTTCTCTCTCATCGATGTTTCTAACTCTCTATCTCTCTCCCTTCCTCTCTGTAAAAAAATCAATAAAATATATTTTAAAAAAACTAAATAATAAAAATAAAAAGATTGGTCTCGCCCTAACCCGTTTGGCTCAGTGGATAGAGTATCAGCCTGCGGACTCAAGGGTCCCAGGTTCGATTCCAGTCAAGGGCATGTACCTTGGTTGCAGGCACATTCCCGGTGGGGGATGTGCGGGAGGCAGCTGATCGATGTTTCTCTCTCATCGATGTTTCTAACTCTCTCTATCTCTCTCCCTTCCTCTCTGTGAAAAATCAATAAAATATATATTTTTTTAAAAAAGAGATTGGTCTCTTTTGTAGCAAAGAGGATGGATTGGCAGAGGTGGGGATGATGGCAGGGAGACCATAGTTGGGGGATTACCATAGTAATTAGAAATGACGAGGCCCACCCAGACAATAATGGTTTTAGGAGCCATAGGGAGGGGACTGACTTGAGAAACACACAGAGGCTGGTGAGGCTGATGACTGATTGCAGTAGGGGATGAGGGAGTATACGTAGAGGATGGCTCCCAGGTTACTGTATGGGCGACAGGATGGAATGTGGTACCATGTATCAGAAAAGGGGGCAGAGGAAGAGGAAATGGTCTTGCAGGGCAGGAGATACAGGCAGGGACAAAGCTGTTTCCAAGTTTAGGATTTCTGTGATATCATGGGATAAGGACCTAGAGTGGGCATTTGGAGGGACTCGGTTTGGGGCTCAGGAGAGAGAGGGGCTGGAGATAGAGATTTTGGAGTCTCTATTTATAGGAAGTCTTTGGGGACATGGATTAGAGTAAAATCATCTAGAGAGAATGTGTATAGAATGAAATGGGGACTCTGGATTGAACCCTAAGGTGGAGAAGCAGAGGAAAGCATGTGACCAGAGGCCCAGGGAAAACCAGGAGAAAGCTATCTTAGAGCTGTAAGGAGGGAGTAAAGTATAGAATATATTAAAAGAAAGAGAATCAAGGAAGGTAAGAACAAAGAACCTTATCATCCCCTGCTCCCCTATTGGCAGACAAGGTTATTTTTTGTAACCTCGGCAAATGCAGGGTCAGCGAAGTGGAAGCTAGCCTCCTTGGCTGAGCAGTAGAAGGGAAATGAGAAATGGAGGTACTGTGTGCTCTTTTGAGAAGGACCAATCTCTGTTCTCACTGTGTAACTTAAAAATAAAAAGTTATGAAATATTTCAGACACAATAGAAAAAATTAACACCCACCACGCAATTAACAGTAAACATTTTGCTATATTTGCTTCAGGTTTTTACTTTCCAAAGAAGTAAAACATGAATAGTTGTATTTAAAATCCCACATTTACCCCTCCATGCTACTATTCCCTTCCCTCCATTAGGTAACCTTCATCCTGAATTGCACGGTTTATAGTTCTATTACATAAATTTGCATCTGTAAGCAATACATATAATTGTTTTGGATGGCGTTAAACTTTATAGAAATGATATGCTGAATATATTTCTGCATCTTGCTTTTTTTCATTTATGTTGACATATGCAGCGTAAGGACATTCATCTTAACTACTGTATCGTATTCCTTTGTATGACTATGCTGCATACTGAGTCTCCATTCTCCTGTTAATGGACATTCTCCTATTAATGGACAGTTGGTTTCCAATTTTTTGCTCATTCAAACAAAGCTGCAGTGATCACTCTTATACATGGGTAGGGATATAATTAGGACATGGGTTATCTGGATCTCAACTTACCTGGATATTGACAAACTGCTCTCCAGTGTGATGGTACTGGTTTACCCTCACAGCAGCAGTTGAGAATTCCAGATGCTTCACATACTCCCTGACATTTTAGATGTCGAAACTTTTAATTTGGCCAATTTGATGAGTGTGAAATGATATCCCATAGTTTATTTTCCTTTGCATTTACACAGGGCCACCAACTGTATAGTGTAAGTTGTATCTTTTAGTGAAGAGTTTGTGCACTGCACAACTCTAGGGGGCGCAGTTCATGTTGTAGTGTTTGTGAAAGGCACACTGTAGAGTTGGTGCAATGTACAGCACATACAGTGGCCTTGAGTGAAGATTTTTGTGTTATCTTTTGCCCATTGTTCTCTTGGGTTGTCTTATTAATTGGAAGAGTTCTTTATTTATTCTGGATATTAATTCTTTTTTGGTTAATATCTGTTACATTTTCACCCAATCTGTGGTTTCCATTAATTTTGTTTATAGTACCTTTTTTATGTTCAAAAGTTAAAGATTTTTAATGTACTTAAATATATCAATCTTTTCCTTGATCTTCTATATTTTTGTATCTTGTCTAAGAAATCTCTCCTACTCCAAGGTCACAGATAGTCTAATTTTTAAAAATTTTATTTTGAGAGTTTGTTTATTAAAGCTGGGGACAGTGAAACGAGGAAGAGCTTAGGATAGAAGAAGCAACAGGAGAGAGCCTAGGTGGGCTCTCCAGAAACATTATGGGAAAGAAATGAGCCAAGACAGGGCTCTGTCAGTTCACTAGAGAGGCAGAGTAGAGGGAGCCTTGGAGACAGGTTCAGGCGGTTAGCCTCAGTCCAGCTGCCACTGCCATTGCTCCCTGGTTGCAAGTCTCATGAGAACCTTAGAGTTTAGGAGAAAGAAAAGTCACTCAAAAAGGAGATTTGACTTTGTAATAGTTTAAGCAATAAAACAATTAAAAAAAAAAAAGGAGATTTGAGTAGACTTGCCCCAGGAGGGCATGCCTTTCTAGATTTTTTTTTTTTTAAGTTTTGCTTTTCTTCATTTACATCTTTAATTCACCTTGAATTTATTTTAGGCATATATATTTTTTCATATATATAACTGATTGTAGAATCAAATCATGGATTAACTAGTTCATTTCCCTTTGATTTTCATGCCCCCACTATTATATTTTAAACATGTGTCTGTTTCTGTCTTGTTCTCTGGTTTATTTATCTCTTATGCCATATGGCACAGTCTTAATTACTGCAAATACAGGTCTCCCCAGCTCGCCTTAACATTTTTTGGTTATTCTTAGCCATTTGCTCTTCTAGATGGATTTTAGCATCATCAGATTCTTGCATTAAACTCAGATTAATCTGGGGGCAATATGCCTCTTTACAATATTGGTTGTTCTCATCCTTGAATGTGGTATATTAGTATATCCTTTCATTTAGGTCTTCTTTTATGTTCTTAAACAATGTCTTATTTTCTCCATGAAGGTCTTGCATGTCTTATATTAAATATTTTCCTACATGCTTATAGATTTTTCTATTAAGAATGAGACCTGCCGAAACCGGTTTGGCTCAGTGGATAGAGCGTCGGCCTGCAGACTGAAAGGTCCCGGGTTCGATTCCGGTCAAGGGCATGTACCTGGGTTGCGGGCACATCCCCGGTGGGAGATGTGCAGGAGGCAGCTGATCGGTGTTTCTCTCTCATCGATGTTTCTAACTCTCTATCTCTCTCCCTTCCTCTCTGTAAAAAATCAATAAAATATATTTAAAAAAAAAAAAAGAATGAGACCTATGGCCCTGGACTGGTAGCTCAGTTGGTTCGAGTATCATCCTGATATGCCAAAGTTTCAGGTTCAATCCCATCAGGGCACATTCAAGAATTAACCAATGAATGTGTAAATAAGTGGAACAACAAATTGATGTTTCTCTGTCTCTAAAATCAATTTTAAAAAAAACAAAGTAATGAGCCCTAGCCGGTATGGCTCAGTGGATAGAGCATTGGCCTGCGGACTGAAGGGTCCCAGGTTCGATTCCGGTCAAGGGCACATGCCCTGGCTGTGGGCTCAATCCCATGGGGAGTGTGCAAGAGGCAGCTGATGGATGATTCTCTTTCATCATTGATGTTTCTCTCTCTCTCTCTCTCTCTCTCTCTCTCTCTCTCTCCATCTTCCTTCCTCTCTGAAATCAATAAAAATATATTTTAAAAAATGAGATCTTTATTATTTTTCCCAATTGGTTACATCTGGTATGTAGAAATATCATCAGTGTTTGTTTAACTGATCTGGTACCCTGCAACCATGCTGAATTTTGTTCTAATTTTTTAGATTCTTTTGGATTTTTCTATGTAGACTATCACTGTCTGCATATAAGCACATTTAGTCTCCCTTTCTGATTTTTATGCTTCTCTCTTACTTTTCCTCTTTTATTGTATTGGTTTGATGTTAGAACCGTGTTCAGTAAAAGCAATGATTAACTTTTAACAGGTTTATGAGACATAATTCACATACCATAAACTTCATCCTTCAGACTTTAGTTTCTCTAAGTGTTAGCTTTGCTTTTCAACATCTTTATTACTTTTTTAATGTTTTTATTAATTTTTAGAAAGAGAGCAAGTGAGAGAGAGATCTAGAAACATCAATAAGAGAAACATCAATTGGCTGTATCCTGTACACCCCTCACTGGGGATGGAGCCCAAAACCCAGGCATGTGCTCCAACCAGGAGTCGAACCAGTAACCTTTTGGTTCCTGGGTTGATGCTCAACCACTGAGCACACAGGCCAGACTTTAGTTCCTGTTTTTAATGGGAATGCCTCTAAAGTTTTATAAGTAACCAACTGTAACAGTACCATTTGTATTCATTGACTAGTTTATCATACCCCTAATTTGTTATGCCACCTCTGACATGTTGGTTTTTTTAAAGTGGGTGGTTTGTTTGTTTTTTCATTTAGAGAGAAAAGGAGGAGAGAAAGGAAGGGAGAGAAAGAGGGAGAGAGTTGATTGCTCAATAAATGTTAACTATAAATCACTTTTGAAAGAAAAACAGTTAGCTTCAGTGACATTTGCATTTTGGTTTTCTTCCCTCTGTTTCTTCTCAGTTGAATTTGTGGGTTTGTGGTTGTGAAACAGAAACAGATCAAAAGGCCTTCGGAAAGCTATCCCCTCCCCCATGTCTGTTTAATCCTATTCTGTTCACATGGGTAAGAAGAGGGCACCATTCCCTGCCCACCAGTCCCTCCCCGAAAGCAGGGGGCTGTTTAGTTATTCAAGCAAGTCCAGAATCCTCCCAGGGACTGTTGACATTGTTCTCAGAAGAAATGCTCTTCCTCCTACTGGAGTGGCCAAGCCTATGGGGCCATCTTTGCCATAACATGGACGGAATCTGCCTGGGAATGAAGTCAACGTAGAGGAAAACAAAACCAAGAGATGGAGTTTTGACGTCATCATCTGATCTCTGGTTCAAGCTATGCCTGAAGTCAGTGAATCATCCTTGACAATTGAAATGATAAATTGCCTTTTTAGAGCTTAAGCCAGTTTGTTGGGTATTATGTCACTGCCAACAAGATTCCTTGTAACAGAATTGGTTCCTTCCCCTTCACCTGGCTCACTCAGAGGTTTCTTTTTTGTGTGTTTTTTTTTGTTGTTGTTTCAAAGGTCAGTTTCTGTTTCTAATTTGAAACTACCAGCAAAGAGGCCCACATATTTTATTGAATCGGGTGTGGGAAAGACCACAGGATGCTTATGACAAGAATGTTTCTACTAAACCAAAATAAAGCTTCATCAAGTATAAAACAAATAAAAAATAATAAACATGTTTCTTCTGATCCCAAGTGGGAAGCTGACATCAGTAGAGAGCTTTGATGGGTTGCTTATATAATCTGGTAAAGAAGCAGCTAAAGACCTTTGTTTCTTCCCTGGTAGAAATCTGATAGCCATTTTAACTACATGTTCTTAGATCACTGGGTGATACCTGTTTTCTTGAATGTTCTATGTAGAGCTCTAGCCTCCAACACAATCTGTCTAGGAAGATTTAGGAAGTAAGCAAGCATTTCCTATTAATAAATCATGAAACTCATGGACCAGGAAAAATCTAAATTTTCATTTTTTTGAAAAAAGGGATTAAGGAGCAGCACCTTAATAAGTGCAGGTACATATAAAGGCTATATGAATATAGTTATCATTCCAACACTGTATGTAACAGTAAAAGATTGCAAACAACCCAAATACCATTCATAGGGAACTACTTAAGTAATAATCATATACCCACACATTGCAATACTATTTGCTGTAAAAATGAATGAAAGGCTATGAACTGATATGGAAAGATCACCAGGATATATAGTTAAATGAAAAAAAGCAATATACATTAAGTATATAATGTGTTTTCTATAAGAAAAAAAAATAAGGATATATAGTCATATTTAATTGTAGTTCCAAAAATAAATACTAAAAAGAAACAAGAAGCCAGTAAAAGTAGTTTCCCATAGGCAGTAGACAGTGGTGGGAACTCTCAATGTATACCTTTTATAGAGGCTTGATATCTGAACCACCTGAACACATTAACCACTTAAAAAAGTCCCACCCTAGCTGGTTTGGCTCAGTGGATAGAGCGTTGGACTGCAGACTGGAAGGTCCTGGGTTCAATTCTGGTCAAGGGCACATGCTCGGGTTGTGGGCTTGATCCCCAGTAGGAGGCAGCCAATCAACAATACCTCTTTCATCATTGATATTTCTGTCCCTCTCTCCTCTCCCTTCCTCTCTGAAATCAATTATATATATATATATATATATATATTTTTTTTTAAGTCCCTTCTTATGACAGGCCACTGCTTCCTGTTCAAAGCTGTGCTGCCATGGTCCCACAAACCCTCCTCCTGGCCTGGCAGGTATAAGAGCTACTTGTCTGACTCATGTAAAAGATGGTGAATAAAGTACATGGTCACACTGCAATGCCTTTATAACAGGAAGTTTTATTGTTAATTATTTACCTTAATAGTTTCAGAAAGAGGAACAGATTAGCTCAGTCCAACATGATTGGCAGTTGGCAAAATCTAGTAAAGCAAGTGTTCTGATTGCTAAGGATTTAATTTGAATGCTTTTAATACTTAGCCATCTAACACTTCAAATATAGTCCAGAATAAAATGCATTGTCTCCCTCCCTTTCACTTTAATACCCCACCTACCTCACTTCAATATGGAAATATCTTCATTAAATATGATTCCTAGAGGAACAAGTTCTCTGGAGAGTATAGCCATGAGGACAGTGCACAAAAAGAAAAACTCAAAATAAAACTCTGTATGATAACTTACTAGTCTAAGGAAACAAAAACCTTCCAATATATTAAGAAATCAATCCAGTTACAAATGCACTAATAGTTCTATGTGAAGAGGTTCTGGTATAGTAACTGAAAATGGCCGGCTATTTACAAGATACACAAGCAGGTACAGTGCACCTCGCCCAGCATGGGCCCTCAGAAGCCAAACGTGTTCTCTCCACTGTAGGCCACATACAAGAATCCATCTTCATCTTTTTCCTTCTCGTAAAGTTGTCCCATAGTTAGGCTTGAAAGAGAAAAACAAAAAACAACATTGAAAATGTATACATAGGCTCTCCCCGCCCCTTTCAGCATCCATTAATTACTGAACTTTGTAAACGGGCATTAAAACATTACACACAGTTTTGCTGCACCAACTTTATATAAACTTTTACAGTACAATCCATGTTATTTTCTAGAGACAAACCAAAGGTTAATTTCTCAAGGTTCTTGCTGCCTGCTTTAGCAGTATTTAATGGAGAATCTTTCATATACATTTGTAATATTAGAAAAATAAACCAGATTGCAAATCCTTTTTTAAAAATATTTTTTTATTGATTTCAGAAAGGAAAGGAAGGGAGAGAGAGAGAGAGAGAGAGAAACACATCAATGATGACAGAGAATCATTGATCGGCAGCCTCCTACTGGGGATCGAGCCTACAACCTGGGCATGTGCCCTTGATGGGAATCGAACATGGGACCCTTCGGTCCACAGGCCAACACTCTATCCACTGAGCCAAACCAACGAGGGCCTAAATCCCCCTTTTTTTTTTTATGCTTAAACCATGTACCAAATTTGTGGTCCAAATCATGTAAAATAAGTTAAACTGCATTCTCTCTCTCTCTTTTTTTAAAAATATATTCCTTTTTTTGTGTGTGTGCCCTTGACCAGAATCAAACCCAGGACCCTTCAGTCCGCAGGCCGACGCTCTATCCACTGAGCCAAACCCGCCAGGGCTTTAATATATTTCTTTATTTATTTCAGAGAGGAAGGGAGAGGAAGAGAGAGATAGAAATATCAATGATGAGAGAGAATCATTGATCAGTTGCCTCCTGCATGCCCCCTACTGGGGATCGAGCCCTTAACTCAGGCATGTGCCCTTGGCCGGAATTGAACCCAGGACCCTTCAGTCCGCAGGCCGATCGATGCTCTATCCACTGAACCAAACCAGCTAGGGCTAATCTTCATTCTCTTAACCAATATAACTGTATTTCTGTAAACATAGTTATCTTGAAATAAAGTTTTTAAAAAGAAAAACAACATTAAAAATTGGGTTTGATTACTAAGTCTAAGTGTTGGGAGAAAGATTACTTATGGATAAGGAACTTAATACTTAAACTAGCTACTCTCTCCCACAACTTTGGTGGTAGATGGTTAAAAAGAAATTCAGGTATCATTAATGCTACATTCCTGTTGTAAAGAAGGTAAATGGAGCCACAAAAGATTAAGGTAAATTAGGCCTTTGGGAATCACAAGACTAGAATCAATTCTCCATTCTCCTGCTCCAAGGCAAAGCTATTTGCACTCACCTTTACACAAAGTAAATCCTTCAGAGGCCAGCTCTATCTAGCTCCTTAAGTGGGGCTGGCTGGTTAGTTCTGGTAAATACGTATACATTTAGAATGCTTTCTGAATGCCAAGGGCAAGGGGAAAAAACAAGCGAAATTAAGAGCCTATAAAGCCCATCCCTGTATGGCTGGAGGACCAAGGAAAGGAAGAGTACATGGAGCTTACTTCTGCTTCAGGCTCGTTTATTGAAGATTTCTAATTTGTAATTACAAGTGGGTTCATTCTTGTGGAAGCTCCTCCACCAAAAACCCTGTGCTCCACAGACTTGTGTCAGCATCATCAAAGAGAAGTTACTTTCCTCACATGCAATGCAAACATCTCTCAGATTGTATCTGGAATCCAAAGAAGCCCTGCCTGGCCTTCCTAAGGACCCTCCAGAAATAGATACTGCTCAAACTAAATATGTAGGTGGGAAAGCTGGCCTTCCCTAAGCCATGAATTGGACTGCACTACCACCTCCAGGGTAAGACTTGTAACACCCAGAACCCTGGGTGAGCTCTGGCCACATGACTGTACTATTGGGAGCAGGAGTCAAAGAAATATGCTAAACATCAGTGCAACCATGAGTGGTGAGGTCAACCAGAACCAGCTGGAGACATCAGAGGTCACCAGCCTGGCCAGGTCACAATAGATGCTAAATGCAGGATTCAGTAAAACAAGGTCCACTGGGGTAGGTGATGAGAGGTCCAGGGCCTCAAGCTGGTGAAGCAATGACTGCCCACTCCGCTGCTGTGCTCCTGGTGGGCTGTGTGGGACTTCCATGTAAACAGGGACATGGTCTCCATTTATTAAGGGGAGATTTCTTCCTTTTTTATTCTTCCTACCTGTTTTCAAGCTCAGCCCATTTGGCTGTGTGGGTAGATGAGAACTATTAAGTAACAAAGTGGGGGTGGATGAGTATGAATACAAAATGGTCTGTCATCAGCCTCTTGTGCAATGAAACAGTGCTCCTTTTGAGGATCTCTTAACCTGGAATTTGTAAAATAAGGACTTCCTGGAACAGCATGGTCTGCTAGAAATTTCTGCTATGACAAAAATGTCATATACTTTTACTGTCCAATACAGTAGTCACTAACTACATTTAGCATTTGAAATGTGGCTCATCTGAATTGGAATATGCTGCCCTGACCGGGTAGCTCGGTTGGTTAAGAGCGCTATCCCAATATGCCAAGATTGCAGGTTCAATTCCCAATCAGGGCACATACAAGAATCTACAAATGAATACATAAATAAATGGAACAACAAATTGATGCCTTTCTTTCTCTTTCCCACCCCCCTACCCCTCTCTCTAAAATCAATCCAAAGATCCCTTTGAATTGGGATGTGCTGTAAGTATAAAATATACACAAGATTTCAAAGACTTAGTATGAAGAAAAAAAAGGATGTAAAGTATCTCAATTTTGGTTACATGTTGAAATGATGATATTATGTATATACTGGAAAAATAAAATATATTATTAATATTAATGTCACATGTTTCTTTTTCTTTTTTTTAAAATATATTTTATTGATTTTTTACAGAGAGGAAGGGAGAGAGACAGAGAGTTAGAAACATCGATGAGAGAGAAACATCGATCAGCTGCCTCCCGCACATCTCCCACCGGGGATGTGCCCGCAATCGAGGTGCATGCCCTTGACCGGAATCGAACCTGGGACCTCTCAGTCCACAGGCCGACGCTCTATTCACTGAGCCAAACCGGTTTCGGCTCTTTTTCCTTCTTAATGTGACTATTAGAAAATTGAAAATTACAAATGTAGTTCTCATGCCATTCCTATTGACAATACTGCCCTGGAACATGTGAGGACTTGGGGAACAGTGGATAGAGGGAGGAACCCCTGCTCACGAGAACATCTGGAGTGGTGGGTCTCAACCTTGGCTGCACATCAGAAACAATGGGGAGCTTTAAAAACATCTCCACACATAAGCCCCACCCAGGTCAATTATATCTGAACCGCTGGAGGTGTAGGACCCAGGCATCGGTACATCAGCATGTTTTAAAATGCCAACGATGATTCCATGTGCATCCAAGGTTGAGAACCAGTCCCTGTGCCAAAAGGAGATAGCTGTTTGTCCTTTTTTTCTTCTCTTTTTGAGATGCTTATCTTGAAGAGCCATGTGATCAGGAAGCCAAGTGACACGGCAGGAAGTAAAGCAAGGAGCCAGCAACTAGCAAAGGTGTTGAACAAGTAGCTGAGTCTCTCAAGACTTTTACCCTGGTGGTTGGGAATGCCCTCAAAGAGATTTCTCTGAGATTTCTCGGAATAAGGCTGAGGGGAAAACAGCTACAGCTATTGCCACAATTCCCTTTGCCCCATTTGGTCCAAGTGTCCAGGATGACCTTGATGAGACCTGTCCCTACCATCTCCCCACTACTATTACCACAGTGTTTAGACACAGAGGTAACAGACATTGTGTGGAATTCAAAGGCAGCCACCCCTTGGTGTCTGTGTTGTTTGCTTCCATCTGACAGACTAAGTTCTGCTCTTACTCTGTGTGTGCTGTCTGACATACTGGAACCACTATTGTCTAAGGCAGGCTCTGAGACTCTGAGATGGGGATAATCATGGGGCTTTCTGTCTTTAGATTCCATTGTCTTTTAAGTGAAATGTGTTTTTTTTAATTTGCTTAAGCAGTGCCCTAGCAGTTACAGAGGCTAATCATAAAAATCCTACCTATAAAAGCAAACCCGTGCCAAGCACTATTCTAAGTATGTTACATGCATTAACTCTATCCTCTCAACAACCTTATGAGGCAGGTAATATCCTAATCCATAGTTCATAGATAAAAGTGAGGCGGAGAGGTTAAATAATTTACCCCAGGTCATAAAGCCAGGAGACATTCTTACCACCAAGCTTTGCTGCCTCCAAGTGGATACACAGCTAGATCCAATGCCCCAATGTCAGCATCCCTGTACCTTCTACAGAGGTCTTCCTTAACACAGTGCTTCTCACACAAACATGCATACAAAATCACCAGGTCAGGGTGAGGCCTTGTGACTCTGTATTTCTAACAAGTTCCCAGGTAAGGCTACTGCAGCCAGCCTCTGCATCACACACTGAGTAGCCAGGTCTTAGCGGTCTCTCCTGCAGATCCTGTAATTTGACAAGGAGATGGCTATGCATAATGACTTTAAGAGCCCTCTCACTGTTCTCCTATTCTGTCACGTAGCCTTGTGTGGAAACTTTATTTAGTTGCAGTAGCAATGTATCACTGTATCCTTACACTCAGGGTACCCATTGGGTAGGAACTTGAAAACTGACAATGCTCAATGCTAGGAGCTAAACCCTCCATTCAGCAGCCTGTGACTGAATGCCTTATTTCGAGGCTTCTCTGGGTACCATGAAAGAAGACTGCCATATCTGTACAGTATGATTTGTAAACAGACGTGTAGTACCAGGCCACACACAGTCAGAGTAACTTGGCCTGGAGCCAAAAAGAACTGGGCCGCAAATCTAGTTTCTTAAAAAATGTTTTTATGTCCCATTAAAAGAATAGTCAAATGGAAGTGCAAGATGCAAAACGTGACCCTAGTCAGCAGGCAGCCTATTGCAGAAGGCCGCTGTGTCAGTTAAGACCAGTTCCATGAGCCTCCAAGATGAACTTCCCTCTAAGAACTCGCAGAGGCCATGACACGGCATTGAGCAGCCCACTGCTGGAGCGCCTGGGGATCCTGAAGCACAGAGGCAGCTCTGATGTGCGTGTCTGGCTAAACTGCACAGGCTTGCTGGATGGCCTGACAATTCACAAACAGCACTACAAAGCCAAGGCTTCCTGCCCAAGCTACTGGTTGCAGAAGACACCCAAAGGTGGCTTACAGTCTATCAAGTATTACCTGCTTTCCTCCGAGAAGGATGCTGCTGAGGACAAGGGGGACTGCCACCTTCCAAGCTCGGAGTCTGATGCGGAAAGACTGGAAAAACCAATTGGCAGACCCAAGACATGGAGCCAATCTAAGGTGTGGTGGGACCCTGAAGTACTGAATGGAATGAACCTAAATTATCCCCTAAAACCTTGTCTCCCACTGCTCCATTCAGGGTCACAGATCCAAACAAACTAACCAATAGCCTTTTAGAAGAATCCATATCCAGGAATGGCCACGCTGCTTTAAACTATTTAAATAAACTATATAAATAGTTTAGCTTTAAACTATTCAACAGCTTATAAATCAGGAGGTTGACCTAGAATTGTGTGGATGCCCTTTCCCTACAGAACCCCCCTTGTCCACCAACCAAGGTCATGTATACTGTGAGATCTAGCCTGACTCAAGAATTAGCTAACTGATAGGCACACCTGGCCACCCATCTGCTTCAAAGCACACATGCTTCCATTGGACCTGGATTTATCTCTTTTCCAGCAGGGGTATAGAGAGATGGGGTGAGGTGGGAGGACAATGGCTACTGCTGTGGATCCTGGAAAGACACTGACCTCAAAGTCAAAGTTAATATGACCCTGAGAGTTCCCCAAACATAAAAATTCTGAAACATAAAAGTTAATTTCTGCTTATTCCTTTTATCAGATTTTTCTCTCATATAAATAAGCCTTGTTCAGTGGCTGAAATAAACCCCATTATTGAAGAGTTATTTACCCAGAAATGATCAAAAGTGCTTGATTTAAGCACATTTCTAAATAAAATTTGAATGGACTATACAACAACACAACTTCCTTTTACTTAGTACCTCTTTTTTAAAAAAATATTTTTTTGATTTTAGAGATGAAGGGAGAGGAAGCGAGATAGAAACATCTGTGATGAGAGAGAATCATTGATCAACTGCCTCCTGCACGCCCTCCACTGGGGATTGAGCTCAAAACCCAGGCATGTGTCCTTGACCAGAATTGAACCCGGGACCCTTCAGTCTGAAGACTGACACTCTATCCACTGAACCAAACCAGCTAAGGCCTTAGTACCTCTTTTAAGATCTAGAACCAACTCAACACGATTAATCTTAAACAGTACAGGCTTACCAATGTAATATTTCCAAATTATCACATCTTAGAGATATTTTATTTAATAATATACTCCTGTTCCTATTTAAAACATAGATGAACAAAACTCTTATCTGTGTTCTAAACAAAAGGCCAAAAGGTAGGCACCACTGCCAGGTCAGGGTTCCCCTACAATGCCACAACTGAGAATCTGTACACTGACATGCTTTCTCAGGTCCTATCTGTACCAACCCATAGTTCTCTTTTGGTTTTTAGCCTGATCCTGGATGCAGGCACCTAGGTAGAGAACTCAACTTTCCAATATTAAATGTGAGAAGGCAGTTGTGATCCCCCTTTTTAAAAAACAGAACTCAGAAAGAATTTAGGAAGTAAAACTCTTAGGGACTTGCCTGTGTCTATTTCCAGAATCAACATCTATATATATAAAAGCCTAAGCGACCAAATGACCAGTCAAGTGATTGCTATGATGCACACTGACCACCAGGGGGCAGATGCTCAATGCAGGAGTTGCCCCCTGGTGTTCAGTGTGCTCCCACAGCCAACTTCCTGCGGTCCCTCCCCCAGGCCAGCCGCCCCCCCACCACCACCACCATTGGCCCCATCACTGGCCAGGCCGAGGGACCCCACCAGTGCGGGCTTCTAGTTTAATACTAACCACTGTAAACAATAATCACAACATTCTATATGGTGATCGCCTGTGTTCAGAACACTGCCAAAGTCCTGCTCCAAGGCAGGTATAATGGAAGTCACTATCGCTCAGCCTCAGCATAAGTGATCCTAGTGCAGACCTTGCTGGATGGGGGAGGGCTCTGTAGGGTTGGATTCATCCTTTCTTGACTCATTTCCCCAGCATCTATGAAGCAGCAAACACTGGCTACAAGTTAAGAGAGGCTCTGGGCTTCCCTGAGGAGTCTGGAAAGAGCTGAGAAAAAGGTTGCTAACCTGCCTTGGGTAAGGAGAGAGAGAAGTTGACTCACACACCAGCTTTAGGAGGGCAACCCTGAGGCAATTTTGTTTGTGCTATTAGGTGATTAGCATCTGCATAAAGCCCCATGATGTCACTTGTTTGTAAACAAATGTGTTTTTAAGAATAACCCCCCTCCCCCAAACAAACAAATCCCTGCTGCTTTAAGTGTGGAGCAAGAAGTCATTAAGTGGGGCAAAGGCACTAGGGGCATGGGCAAAGGGGCCCTCATTAGTGACTCAAATCCTGACTTGGATCACTAGTATAAATCTGCTTTAGGGTAGAGTCTTACCAGGTTGGAAAGGCAAATGAGAATTGGAGAGAAAATGGCTCTGAAGCAGCCTCTGCTTGCCTAAGAATCACTTTTCATTTCTAATTCTATTTATATCTCAGGGACAATGGGGGGGAGGGGGAGTAATTGCTAAAAATTTGCAGCCATTTTAATTGTGAGATTAACGTGGAGTAATCTTACTGGCCTCGGAAGCCTGCTTCATTTCCTTTTAAATATCAGAGGATCAGAATTCAAGGAAATAAACCCAATGCCATAGGTAACAGTGACCTACTTCCTCCCACTAAGAAGCCACCTCCAGGAAGGAAGAAACAGTCTCAAAGGCTTGCAGAAGTTGCAGGTAATACGAATGAAGATTTACCTTCCCTACCACCTTAGGGAAGCCGAGTGACCACACATGGGTGGGGCTCCCTCCCCTGGTGAACAGTGGGCCCAGCTCCACACTGCCCAGAGGCCTAAGAAGGAAGGCTAGAAGAGTCCAACTCTGGCTTGACACCCCTGGCAAAACCACAGCTCCCTGAGCAACAGCTATAGCAGACCAACAGCACCCAGAAGGCAGGACATAGGCCTGTGGATGAAAAAGAGATTCTATGGAAAGTAACCTCACAGGATGATCTGATCACACTTTTTAAAATATATATATTTTTATTGATTTTTTACAGAGAGGGAGAGGGATAGTTAGAAACATTGATGAGAAACATCGATCAGATGCCTCCTGCACGCCCCCTACTGGGGTTCGAGTCCGCAACCCAGGCATGCACCCTGACCAGGAATGGAACCCAGGACCCTTCAGTCCACGGCCCGAGGCTCTATCCACTGAGCCAAACCGATCAGGACTGATCACACTTTTTTTTTTTAAATGTGGTTTTATTTCTTTTAGAGAGAGAGGAAGGGAGAGGGAGAAACATCAATGAGAGAGAAACATCCATTGACTGTATCCTGCACGCCCCCTACTGGGGATTGAACCCACAACCGAGGGATGTGCCCTGACCAGGAATTGAACCAGAAACCTCTAGATCAGCCGTGGGCAAACTACGGCCCCCGGGCCAGATCCGGCCCGTTTGAAATGAATAAAACTAAAAAAAAAAAAAAAAAAAGACCGTACCCTTTTATGTAATGATGTTTACTTTGAATTTATATTAGTTCACACAAACACTCCATCCATGCTTTTGTTCCGGCCCTCCGGTCCAGTTTCAGAACCCATTGTGGCCCTTGAGTCAAAAAGTTTGCCCACCCCTGTTCTAGATGCATGAGACAACATTCAACCGAGGCACACAGGCCACGTCTGATCATAAATTGTTAACGAGCAGGTCATGATGGCTAGTCACATCCCAAGCATATAACTTTTTTAGTTAAAGATTCATCTTTGCCTTAAGCAAACCCTGTCCCATTGTTCTTGTGCATCTAGGTTAATATACCTTTGAAATAAGTGTAACCCCATTCTCAAGAAAGCACAAAATCTTAACTATCCTGTAATCCAATCCGCACCTTGCTTTCTCCTACCTGCATGTAATCTTCATTATGTGACTTCCTTAATTTCAAATGCATAAAAGAAACGAAAAACTGTCACTCTCCCAAGGATTTGTGATCTTGTTTCCCAACAACTGTGTCATCTGTTTGGGCTCAAATAAACTTACAAAAATTCTCTACATGTTTGGGCATTTCTTATGTTGACAAACCTTAGGGAAGAACCTTCCATTTCTTCCCTATCCTGCTTCTCTGCATAACACCAGGAAGGGGAGGTGATGGAGATTAGGAAAGAGCAAATTAGACCAAAACATAGCATTTCTGCTTTTTGGTTTTTAAGACAAAAAAATAGAGCTTTTTACCTTTTGTGGGAAGAGGATTAGAATATGGCCTAGGCCTCTTCTAGAGCTTTCAAGGATTTTCAAAAGGAATATATTTTTTTGGCCACACTGGGCTAGGTCCCAGGGCTTCTGAAAGCCTTAGCTTCTACAAGTACTACTTTAGAAGGGGGAGAGGGGGAGCGCAACAAATTAAACTTAGTTTGGGTCACAAAGATGAGATGCAGCCAGGAACTCACACTCAGGAGACAGGGGCCAGCATCTGGCACCGGGCCTAGAAGTATTCAATCAGTAACAAGAAAGGACTGACCAGGGACTTAGACTGAGCCAGTCCATTTTCCCCTATCCACAGGCAGACTCTGACAGCGAGAACAGGTGCACTAAGGGAGGCTTATCTGTAGAGAGACCTCAGAGCCCTTTGCTGGACGGCAGCCATTTTAGCGAATTAAAGATCAGGTGCAGCGAGAGACTCTCACAGTTGCAGAGTTGACTGAACGTGGAGCAAGCACGCAGGGCGATTAACTAAAGCTGAGCCTCAGCAAGGCCAAGCTTCTGGTGGAGAATGACAGGACTTATTTCATGAACCATTTGGAGAAAATTATTTCAGGCTTCAGTTCTGCTGGTGACTTAAGCCTAAGAGTCCTCAGCTGTTTTAGAGGATTCTTGGGGGTTGAGACTAAATTTCTTCATTAAAAAAAAAGTCCAGCCCTGGCCGGTTTGGCTCAGTGGATGGAGCATCAGCCTGCGGACTGAGGGGTTCCGGGTTCGATTCCGGTCAGGGGCATGTACCTTGGTTGCGGGCACATCCCCAGTAGGGAGTGTGCAGGAGGCAGCTGATTGATGTTTCTCTCTCATCGATGTTTCTAAGTCTCTTTCCCTCTCCCTCTCCCTTCCTCTCTGTAAAAAATCAATAAAATATATTAATAATTTTTTTAAAAGTCCAGGTCTTGTTCTATTTTCTTAACCTAAAGTGCACTCTCATGTATTGCAGCCCATATTTTTCTTGAGCTACTGATATCAGGAAGTACAAAAATCCAGATTTCTAGTTAGGACATCTAAGAGTTTTCAGACCTCCAAAATTTTTGAGTTCTGTAAGCAGCCAAGCAGATGGCCAATACCAGTAAACATCCCTTACCTGGACTGTGGGACTGTCTTATCCACAAACAGGAAGATTGCCTTTTCAGAAGGAAGCTGGATCCTTTTCCTGATGATCCACATGAACTGAGCCACGGTGATGTCAGATGGAACCAGATACTTCCGTTTGTCAATGTCAACAATCTGAGAGCCTGAGACTTTTTCCACGATCACCTGGGAAAGCAAAGAGAGGTCAGGCCTGGATTTATCATGTGAGGCTCTGGCCTTGCATTGTCAGCGAGCTCATGAATAATAGTGTGTGGGCAAGGAGGTGGGTGGGGAACTGCATCACATAAAGAAATATGCCCCTGGCTTAATAAACCACACATAGTGGAGGTTAAAAACCGATATAAATATGTTAGAAGGGAACAGTAAGTGCTTCTGTGGTCGATTATTACATTTCTCATCTCTGATCTCTGCATAAGAGTACAGCTTTTAATACAAAGCTTTTCAACGTGTTGTCTGGGCAGACCCAAGAATATCTGGTGGGAGTTTCATTTACAGCCTATTATTCCAGCACCCCAGTATGGATCTGCCTTCACACTGCAGGGGAATCAAGATCCCAGGAACACAGGAAATGAAAAAGGATGGACTAATGGGAACGATTGGCAATCCCAGCCAGCCAGGAACCACGCTGTTCATGCGGCCTGTTGCTTTTCTCTGAACTGGGTTTCAAATATGTCCCTCCTGCCCCATCTCCTAAGGAAGGGACCACAAGCAATGAGCTACAATAACAGCCTGCTGTCCTTCAAAAATCAATAGGGATTGCAGAAACCATCTCCCCTACGATGGAAGACATATAGCATCATATTTATTATAGATGAAGGGAAAACCAAGGGAGAAGGCGTTTTCAGCGGCTTCTCAGAATTTTTTTTTGGTCAGGAAAGGATGACAGGGCGGGGGTGAGAAAAGGAAGCTATTAGTCAGGTAAACATGGGGGCTCAAAGTTAAAGATGAGACTGTCGTCCTGAGACTAAAGTACCACTTCCAAGACCAAAGTGACAGGCTCCCTCCACCACCGTTCCCCAAAGTGGCAGTGACCTGTTGCCCTGTCCTAGAATATCGTTCCTTATATAATTGGCCAGGGAGCCCAGAGACTGCAGGCAGCTCACTGGCCTAGATCGGGAGATTCAGCACTGAAGCACCCTAAACAGCGCCAGCCCCAGCCCCTCAAGTCCAGGTCTCGGATGACCCCCAACCCCGTCTGTCCAGTCGGCTACTGTAACCGGGGCTGGAACCTCAAGTTGTCAACTCTTAAATGGTTCGGGCCCCATCACGAGTCCTAGAAGACAGAGGTGACAGTGAGGTGAAGGGGCGGGGAGTCCACTCACCGGAACCCGGTCGGGATATTTCGCTCGGATCTTCGCGGATTCCACGCATCTGTGTTCTGGGGGAGAAACACCAGGATGACTGTCGCGCCTGCCTGCCGGTCCCCAGGCCCCCAACCTTCCTCCCCCGCGACCTACGCACGCCCTGGGCCCTGGTTCCGGCGTGCCCGAGGCCTCGGTCTCCTGATTCCGAGAGGTCCTCCCGAAGGCGGCACGGGGTCTGTGGGCCGATCGGGGGACCGGGACCTCGGAGACGCCAGCCCAAAGAGCTGCAACCGCCCTGCCCGGCCCAGCCCAGGGCGGCCCGAGTGGGGGAGGGGGCCCACCCGCCGCGCCGGCCCCCACGGCCCGGCCAGTGTCCGGATTCTTACCCAGCGAGTGGTCCTCCTTAAACATCCACTTCATGGCGGCGGCGGGGAAGGGACGCAGCCGGCTCTCGGAGCCGCGGAGCTCAGAGCACCAACCACAACAACAACGACAGCGGCGGCGGCGGCGGTGACTACACGACAGGCGGGACTTCCGGCTGCCGGAGCCTAGCAACCGGCCGGGGGCGGGGCTTCCGGCGCAGCTGGTCTGGTGGCGGCTCCAAGGGGTGGGGCCGCACGCCAGGGGCGGGGCAGGGGAGGGCGCCGCGGGGTGTCAGCTCGGGAGTGGAGTTGATGACGTGGGAGTCAGGGGCGTCCGTGAGGGACACTGGCGACGTGGGAGGGGATACCCGGGAATGGGTAATAGGAGTCGGGTCTCGGTGACGTTGCTAAGGGGAAGGAGAGGGTGAGGGTCTGGCTGGTCGGATAGGGCTCTTACAGAGGGAAGTCTGACTGGGGCCTCAGTGACAAAGAGGGGTATTTTTTTGGGGGGGGAGGGGGGTATGGATGACAGAAAAGGAGTCTCTGGTGGTTAGTGATGGCGGGAGGGGGGTTCTGTTGGGCATTGACGGTTTGGGAAGTACTATGTGGAGTAACAGGTTGGGGGCTCCATAGAGTTCAGTATTAAGAGGAGCCATAACAGGTTGGCTTGGACCTAGAAATTCAATTTAAACAAATCCAGTTTCTTTCCTTTATTCATGAATATGTGTTTGAATAAATATTTAAGAAGCGTTATCAGAAATGTGCATTCGAGGACTGTAACATTACACCGATCACAGAGAGACCCCTTAACCTTAACAAGCAGAGGAGTTAGAGGTGACCATCAGACTCGGAGAATTCCCCTGCTAGCTGATCATGAGATGGGCTTCTTTGGTCATCAGTGTGAGATGCAGCAATCGCAGCATAAACTCTGTGTGTGTGTGTCATCTGCCTGAGCCTTCAGGATTTCCAGTGATGTCATCAGGGCTCTCGATCATCATATGTTTATGAGCTGGTGAATATGTAACAAGAGTATTTGCTTAATTGGGCACATGATCCTTGCCACATGCCTGTGATTCTGATGCATCTGAAAGGCCTGTATATTTGAACATTGTCATGTATCATTTCCTATAGTTGAAATTCCTGATGGATGCTGTGGAATCTAACTTCATTCTAAAATTATTTTTGTTATTTTTAAATTGTGTGTCTGAGCAACCAAAAAGTTTTTAGTTTACTTCCTTGTGTTTTTTTTTAATATATTTTATTGATTTTTTACAGAGAGAAAGGGAGAGGGATAGAGAGTTAGAAACATTGATGAGAGAGAAACATCAATTCAGCTGCCTGAGGATGTGCCCACAACCAGGTACATGCCCTTGACCAGAATCGAACCTGGGACCCTTCAGTCCGCAGGCCGACGCTCTATCCACTGAGCCAAACCAGTTAGGGCAACTTGCTTGTTTTTAATGAAATGAAAAAAAATTCATTTTAATGAATTTCATACCAAAAATTATTGTTGTGTATAGCAATACTGTTCTGGGATTTGGGAAAAACCAGTGAACAGAACGGACACCTCTGCTCTCATGGGGTTCGTATTCTAGTGAAACGAGATAAAAAATAAATGTCAGGTAATGATGGGTGCTGTTTAGAAAAATAAAACAGGGTTGGTGACAAGAGAGTGATAGAATGCTAATTAGATAAAGTGGTTGGCACATCTAGGAGCAGGAAGGAAACCCTTGTGGTTGGGGCGGAAAAAACAAGGCGGAGTATGTTATGAGGTGAGATAAAGGAGATTGAAACCAAAAGTGTTGAGCTTTTGAATTTCATGTTAAGCGGAGGTGTGATGTGATATAACTCTCCTTTTTAAGTGATCAGGCTAGCTTCCGTGTAGACAGTAGACTATAAGGGGTTTAGGAGGGAAGCAAGGGGAAGAGTTAAGAGGCTATTGTGATAAACCAGGTGAAATATGATGGCTTAGACCAAGATGGTGCCCGTGCCGGTGGTGGGAAGCAATTGTACTCGAAATATATTCTGAAAATAGAGCTGACAAAATTTGCTGATAGAGTGGAGATGATGTGTGACAGATAAGTCAAAGTCAAGATTTTTTGGAAGGATAGAATTGCCATTTACTGAAATAGAGTGGATTCAGCTTGGGGTGGTGAGAATTAAGAGTTTTGTTTTGTATATATTAAGTATAAGATGTCCAAGAGACACATGCAAATGAAGATGTAGAGTCATTGAGTGGCTCTGTGAGTCTCAAATTCAGGAGAGAAGTACTTAAAGCATTAAATTAGTGAGAGAGTGAGTGAAAATGTAAATGCCTTATTTGCAAATAGAAACAAACATTGAGGAATGAAGATGGTTGTTCACCATCTGATAGTGAGTCAGTGGAGGAGTTAGAAATTGGACTGAAACACCTGCTTTCCTTTACAGAGCTGGTCGTGTGTCCTACTCCAAGGCATGTACACTTCCTTGCACATGGAAGAGCTTAGTACACTTCTCTGGGGAACAACCCACCACCCACCAATCCATAGGCATGACACCTGAGGATCTTAATGATGTACAGTGTCTTTCTGTTTTCTATCTTTACATGCTTTCATGATGTCTCTTTCCAGTTCTAATTAATTTCTCTGATCTACCTTGATGATATACATCACCTTCTTTACCCATTGGGTAGTTATATTTGGCTTATTGGATGTTGGAAGGACACTGGATGTCTTCCTTGAGGGGGTGGTTAGTTGAAGAGGTAAGTTAGGAGGAGAAATAGGATAATGAATATATACAATTACACATTAACAGACCTATAAAAAAATTTCAAATGTTGGAGAGGTGTGTGAATATAGGATACTGAGGGATGGCTTAGGACAATGGGGCTGACACAAAGCCAAGAGAGGTTTATTAAGAAAGACTTCAGAGAAAATGTGAATCTTATGTTTTGGGATGGTTACATTTTTCAAAGGATAATCTTTCCTTAACACATAGAAACAAAAGCTGTAGTTATAAGAAACTGGAAAGCCAAAAGTTCAGTGATATAGGTAAATGCCAAGAAGTTTTGGAAAACCTTGAAGCAAATATTCAGGAGTTCTAACATGACTCAAAGGCCCTGAATAGGAGCTTCTAGAAAAGAATAGAACATAATTAAAATATGTAGCTTTCAGAGAATGACTCTTTTTGTCCTTGGAAACCAAAAAGTCAGTTCTGAGTCATGAATGCATAAAAATGACACAATATACGCAGATCTTTAGCATTAAAAAAAATCGAATGTTCTAAAAGAATTGAAATAGAACCACAAAGACTAGCTTCTTCAAGTCATGGCATCAAAGAGTAAATATCAGTATCTATTATTGTTAGACTAGAGGCCCAATGCATGAAATTTGTGCAAGAGTAGGCCTTCCTTCCCCTGGCTGCAGGCACCAGCTTCCCCCTGGCACCCGGGAACCGGGCTTCCCTCGCAGCCCCGGCTTCGTCTGGAAGGATGTCTGGTCTAATTAGCATATTACGCTTTTATTATTATAGACTAGAGGCCCAGTGCATGAATTCATGCACAGGTGGAGTCCATGCCGATTGGGCTGGGGGAGGGACCATAGGCGGTTGGCCGGATGGCCCCACCCCCTGGTCAAACTGGGGACAATTTGCATATTAGCCTTTTATTATACAGATAGTTTTGGAAACTCATGGCATCTCAGGGGAGGCTGAAGCACTTCATACACCTAAATTCTTGGCAGTCACCTCCCTGTTTCAGCAGTGACTAAGCTAAGACTAGGTACAATGTGTGTGTTTCCTTCTGCTGAAAGAAGGAGCCTTGAAGGCAAACATCTCCTTCCTCAGTGCTGGGGTCCAACCCCAGCAGGTCCAGTGGTCCCCAAAGGTGTGGACGGAGTCGGCGAAGAAGGAATGACACAGAGGCAGCGTTCAGGTGATCATCATAGCCGGGTTCTCTTGTCAGGGTCTCCAGCCAAGTTCTGGTCTGGATCTCCAGCGAAGTTCTGTTCAGGATCTCCAGCAAAGTTCTGGTTAGGATCTCCAGCCATGTTCTGTGTCCATGTTCTCTTGCTAGGTTCTCCAGCCAGGTTCTCCAGGTTCTCCAGCCAGGTTCTGTAGTCATGTTCCCTTGCTAGGATCTCCAGCCAGGTTCTGTCCAGGTTCTCCAGCCAGGTTCAGTCACCAGGTTCTAGTCAGGTTCTCTTGCCATGTTCTATCCAGGTTCTTTAGCCAGGTTCTCTCGCTAGGTTCTGTCTCTAGGTTCTGTGGCCAGTTTCTGTCCAGGATCTTTTGCCATGTTCAATCCAGCGAAGTTCTTCTGTCTCTAGGTTCTGTGTAGGTTTTGTGTCTAGGTTCTGTGTCTAGTTCTGTGTCTAGGTTCTGTGTCTAGTTCTGTGTTCTAAGTTCTGTCTCCTGTTGTCTTGTTACATCTGTATTTATACCAGTTGATTCAATCCTATCAATCTCTATTCCAAAGGTTAGGGCGTTTCTTATCTCCATTCCAGGGAGTAAAGATTATGTAGCTTAAGCATGATTGTTCATAGTTAAAGTGATTAATTACCTGCCTGGCACTTAGTTAAGGGGTTTTATTCCCTCCCTAACTTCAGGGGAAAATCCCTACCTGGGAAAACAACCTTTCTCAGAGAGATGACCTTGGTTAAAACACATAGTGCCAAGAAGGTGAGCAAACATATTAAGAACAGTATGCCATATATGCCAGGTCCCTTGAAACAGCAAGGATGGACCGGCTCCCGGCACCTCACAGAGCAGAGCCACCCTCAGAAGATGACACTAGAACAGTGATGGCGAACCTATGACACGCGTGTCAGAGGTGACACGCGAACTCATTTTTTTGGTTGATTTTTCTTTGTTAAATGGCATTTAAATATATAAAATAAATATCAAAAATATACGTCTTTGTTTTACTATGGTTGCAAATATCAAAAAATTTCTATATGTGACACGGCACCAGAGTTAAGTTAGGGTTTTTCAAAATGCTGACACGCAGAGCTCAAAAGGTTCACCATCACTGGACTAGAACCATCTATTCTAGAACCATCTTATTTTGATGGTTATTTAATTGAGTAAAAGACATCTACTTAAAGCATAGATACAATATACTGTAATGTCAGAATCATAACAAGATTTAAGAAATACAATTACTATCTTTAAGAGTTTCGTGGCCATCCCAGAAAAGCTTTAAAGCAAGAATGAGTAGTGCTGGACCAGAGGTCAAAAGCATCTTTTGGCTGATGACATGTCATTTTGGACTGTGGTGAGGAACCTGGATCATTTTTAAAGAAGGGCAGGTCTTGACCTCTCTCTGTTTTTCTGTTAGGATCTCAGCTGTTCTCTTAATCTAAAAGCCACTTCTAGGTTGCCTTCAAAATAAGGGCCTCAACTACTGGACTCCACACTCTGTCTTGGCACTGTAATGTGACCCTTCAAGGCCTTTTGATGAACTTGGTTGTGAACCATGGTTTTTAAAAAGAGAGAGAGAAAAATTTCTGCCATGTTTGAAATACTGGCTTACAGCCAGGGATTGGGGCACTCAATTCAGTGATAAGCCAGTGTTATCTTTGGGGAGGATCACAGCTTCCCCCAAAACCGAGAGACAAGCTTGTGCCCAATCAGGGTAACAAAGTATGACCGAGAGAGCTATGTAGTAATTATTCTTTATCCCACGAAGAACCGGGAGATTTGTGTCCTGTTTCCGAACCTATGCTGCCATATAGTGAAAGCAACAGGAAATTTGGAGACAAAGGGGCCTGATCTTGGTCTTAGCCCAGGACCAGGTCCGAGATCACGGACACAAAGATGTTCTGTGCTTTCCTTCAATGCAGGGTGTATCGGGACTGGTGGAACTCAAGTATGAACCATTGATTCATATTTAATGAAAGACGCACAAATATTTAACTTCGGGTCAACTTTTATGAAGATCTTACTTTATACACACTAACACGACAGCTACGATTTTGGTACACAGAAACGTATTCCCACTCTGCCTTTGGGAAAACGCACGTAAAGTGTAAAGCGAGGTCAACAGTCCCAATGGGCACCGCCCCTCGTTAGCTCCCCGCCCACCGAGGCCCCACGTCCTTGCTATTGGTTCCCTTCCCTGCGCCGTCCGTTGCCGTGGAGACCAAGGCTATGGCAACCAGGAGAAGCCAAACTTGCTCATCCCTTCGCTACCGCCAAGGGAGACTCTAGGGTGGGCGGACTCTCTCGGCGCTGTGCTCATGGCGCTCTACGAGCTCTTCTCTCAGCCGGTCGAGCGCGGCTACCGCGCGGGGCTCTGCTCCAAGGCCGCGCTGTTCCTGCTGCTGGCCACCGCGCTCACGTACATCCCGCCGCTGCTGGTGGCCTTCCGGAGCCACGGTGAGCCTCCCCCGGTGGGCGCGCGCCACAGCTGCCCGGCCCGCTGCAGCCGCGCCGGCCTTGCTGACATCCTCCCCACCGCCTTCCCGCCCTTTTCACCTCAGGGTTTTGGCTGAAGCGGAGCAGCTACGAGGAGCAGCCGACTGTGCGCTTCCAGCACCAGGTACTGCTCCTGGCCCTGCTAGGACCCGAGCGCGGCGGGTTCCTCGCCTGGAGCACGTTCCCCGCCTTCAACCAGCTGCAGGGGGATCATCTGCGCGTCCCGCTCGTCTCGGTGCGTGGTTCCTGCCGGGGCCCAGCTGCCCACCCGGACTGGGTGGAGGTAGGGGCGGGAGCGGGGGTAGGAGAGGGCGAGCGCCCGGCCCCGTGGGAGCCCCAGCTTAGGTCTTCAGGGTCCTCGATCCCACGGTAAGTTGTGTACACAGGCTCAGTGGTTTGAACATAGGCTTAACCTCCTGGGGAGTAAATCTCTTATTTCATTCGATTTCTCCAAGCTGCCCATAACCCCAAGAAAGTTAGCAGCCGCTGTCAGCGTGCTACCTGGCACCGAGTCCA
This sequence comes from Myotis daubentonii, assembly GCF_963259705.1. NCBI lineage: Eukaryota > Metazoa > Chordata > Mammalia > Chiroptera > Vespertilionidae > Myotis > Myotis daubentonii. The sequence continues at coordinate 40,512,001 of NC_081854.1, forward strand.
GAAGCCTGCGGCCGCCCGTTTGCAGCCCCCGTCATTTCCGTGGGCTGCCTGATAGAAAGGTGGTCGCGAAAGCTCCGCTATGGGTCATGGAGGACCAGCAGTGTTCTTGCTGCAACCCTTAGTGCTGCTGCAGTTGTGCATCCAAACACTCGGAACGGAAGGAGCAGGCATTTTTATGCAGACTTGACCCTGGGAAGCCCCGGCCCTGATTGGTTACACGACCTCCGGGAATGCCCTCCCGCCTCCCGGGCTGGTCTTATTAGATGCCGCTGTTCCATCTCGTAGCTGTCCAGAAGGAAAAGGAAGCATTTTACTGTCTGTAATTTAGTATTCGGGATTGGTTGAACTCAAGTAATTTAGTATTCGATTCCGGTCAAGGGCATGTACCTTGGCTGCGGGCACATCCCCAGTGGGGAGTGTGCAGGAGGCAGCTGATCGATGTTTCTCTCTCATCGATGTTTCTAACTCAGGTAAGTGATTGCTTCCTTTACAAACACTCATGTTTTGAAAACATTTCCCTTTAGAAATATGAAAATTCTGGTTTCCTTCTTCCAAAGTTTAATCTCAGTAGACATCTCTGAGATTATTGGCCTGCAAGCCAAACTTGTGTAGCTGGAAAAAAAAATAATTCAGACTCCCCCCCCCCCCCCCCTCCCCAGCAACTAAATAAAATGAAAAAAAATATTAAATCTGATTAGTTATATGAATAACGATACACAAAATACGATTCAAGTTTTTTTCTGATTACATTTTCTTATATTTTTCTGATTATAAAATTGCATGCTTATTGTAAAATGTTAAAGTTACTGGTATATATAATGACATAAAAATTAAAGGCTCAGTTTGGGGTATGTATCAATACTTGTTAATCAACCTTATTCTTTTTAAGATCTACAAGGTATTTCATGATATGGAACAACTGTGATGGATTTGACCAGTTCTCTGTTAGTGGATTGATTTCACTTTTTCACTATTAGAATATTGCCATGAACAAGTTTTTTTAAAAAAATATGTTTTTATTGATTTTAGAGTGAGAGGAAGGGAGAGGGATAGATATAAACATTGATTGGCTGCCTCCTTCATGCCCCCCACCGGGGATCAAGCCCTTCCCAGACATAATCCCTGACCGGGAATCAAATTGGTGACCTCTTGCCCAACCCGGTTTGGCTCAGTGGATGGAGCGTTGGTCTGTGGACTGAAGGGTCCTGGGTTCAATTCTGGTCAAGGGCACATGCCTGGGTTATGGGCTCGATCCTCAGTGGGGGCTGTGCAGGAGGCAACCAATAAATTATTCTCTCTCACTATTGATGTTTCTATCTCTCTCTCCTTCTCCCTTCCTCTCTGAAATCAATAAAAATACATTTTTTGTAAATCTTAAAAACAAAAAATGGTGACCTCTTGGTTCATGAGTTGACACTCAACCATTGAGCAACACTGGCCCAGGCATGAACTAGATTTTGAATAAACATCAAATTGTGAGGAATTTCAATAGAAGCTGATTGTTGGAATTGTATAAGTAAATAGAAAACTAAGCAAGCAAATAAAATACTTATTAACTTTAGAGAAATAAAAAATAAGGGAAAAGTGAGAAAGGTCATTAAAGTTGTGAATAGGATTTACAGTGAAATGAGAGTTTAACTCTATTGGTGGGATGGGAAGGGTATGTGTGTGGTGGAAGCTGGTGGGTGGTGCATTTTATAATTGATTTGAGGCCCAGTGCACAAAAATTTGTGCACTGGCAGGGGTAGGGGGGTGTCCCTCAGCCCCACTTGTGCCCTCTCACAGTCTGGGACCCCTCGGGAGATAACCACCTGCTGGCTTAGGCCCGCTCCCCGGGTGGCAGGTAGCAGGCCCAATCCCTCGATGCCTGCCCTGCCACCCCGGGTCGCGCACAGGGCAGGGCCCATCCGGGGGTTGGGGTGCCGCCCCGGGTCAGGTCACACACGGGACGCCCGGGCGGGCCAGCTGATTGCTGCTGAACCGCCCGGCTGCCCGGATCGGGTCGCACACGGGACGCCCCGCCACTACAGGTCGCAGATAGCAGGCCTGGATGGTGGCAGGGCAGGCGGGATCGCGCTGTCCCGCCCTGCCTGCAGTATGCAAATTAGCCGCCATCTTTGTTGGCAGTTAATTTGCATATCACCCTGATTAGCCCATGGGAGGCGTAGCGAAGGTACGGTCAATTACCATGTTTGTCTATTATTAGATAGGGTGACATTTTAGACTCATTGAAATACAGGTAGTAAAGATTTGATGAGTCTAGGAGTCCTGAAGTAGTGGTCCCTATTTTTAGGAGACCCAAAGAGTAATGCCAAAGAGTATTTTCAGCACAAAAAGAAAAAACCGGAACATTCAATGACAAATATAAGGTAAAATGAACACTGGTATAAACTAGGAAATTAACCTTTATAATAAAAGAATATTGCCCTAACTGGTTTGGCTCAGTGGATAGGGCGTCGGCCTGCGGACTCAAGGGTCCTAGGTTCGATTCCAGTCAAGGGCATGTACCTTGGCTGTGGGCACATCCCCAGTGGGGAGTGTGCAGGAGGCAGCTGATCGATGTTTCTCTCTCATCGATGTTTCTAACTCTCTCTCCCTCTCCCGTCCTCTCTGTAAAAAAATCAATAAAATATATTTTTTTAAAAAAGAATATTACTCAACAGAATGAACAGTGTAAAAACAAACAATGAGATACTTGGTGGGGAAAAGATTGCAAGTCAGGGCATTTGGAAACAATTGCACTCCTTAATTTATAGCAACTCTTACAGTCAGATGGTGCATTGTTTTTAGTCTTGTGTCAGCTCCAAAGCCGCCCTCCTATCTCTGCTTTGTGATGCTCACACTGAGATGATGAAAACCACATTCTCTTCTGCCCACTGACTCCCTGTTAGGCTCTGCCAGTAGGAGGCATGACGAGCCTTGTTCTAGGAGTAGGAAAAAACTAGAAACTGCAACCAGTTGCTACTGCCAGTTGAAGAACCAGTGCCAGGGTGATACAAACAGGAAAGAGTGAGTCTTTCCTCCAGCCTTATCCATTCCCTCTCATGGTTTCCTCCTCCAAAGCTCTAGAGGTATCAGTGTCAGCTGGGAAGCGCTTCCTTCCTGAGGCCTGAGGCCCACCTCCTGGAGGTAATGCCAGCCTCTTCCCTTCCTGCTCCAGCTCCAGGCGCGGGAGCTGCTTCCTGCAGTTACCCTCTCTGTGTTATCACAGCATTCCCTTTTTGCCTTTTTCGTCCCCTTATGCTACTAATTATCCCCTATACTAAATTCCCTCTCTTAAAATAACTGTTTAGTTTCTGTTTTCCTGATTGGTACAGGTAGACTGACTGATATGCACTGACTAAATGCAACAATGCCTATATTTATCCGACCTAATATATTGGTATTGATTTCATATATATCTGGAAAAGATTACCTTTCTTTAACTACCAAAAATCTTTGAAATTGGGGTTCTTTTGAAATTGGGGTTCTTGTGGGCTATTATAGAAGGAGCACTGAATCAGGAATCTATAAACCTAAGTCCTAGCCCCAATTCTGTCATTGGATTACATACCCTCTCTCGGCCTCAATGTAACTATATAAAGAACACGATAGTACCTACCTCTCTAATTATTACTATTATTAATATTCTTATATGTCCTGGGATATGCAGTGGGACTAGTTGAAACAACCAGTGGATATTAACATTGTTCCAAATTGCACATATACCTTATAGAAATAAGATGATGGTGTGATTTATGAATTATCATGGCCAGACACATCAATTTGATTTTAGATAATAAACTTGAACTTGTGTTAAAGTGTTAGTTCTTTGAATGCCTGCCTTTATAGCTTTTGCACATGTGTTAAGATTGATTTGAAATAAATGGAATTAAATAATTGATTTCATTAGTGGTCCAAGTTATAGCATAGAATGTAGCCCACCTTGCCATCCTTAGGGGAGTGAGATTCTAACTTGGTGACAGGTCATTGTGGGAGATGCACCTTTTATATCATCTCTTATCCCCATTACTAGCAGTACCAACAAATCCCTTCACCTCCCTGAACCTTGATTTTCTCATCTATACAATGGGGATAATACTTGCTCTGCTTACCTTAGACTTATTTTAAAGATCAAATGAATTGTTTTTCTCTCCCACACTGTGTTGGGGTCTGTATTCTGGAAATTCCCTCCGACCCACTATCCTCCCTTGCAAGTTGAGACATTTGATCTTTGTTTTCCTGTTTAACCTAAGGATCCAGAAGGCATAGATCCACCCCAGAGAGTTAACCTGACTCTGTCTTCCAAGTCTTCCCAGATACCAGCTAAGGAAGATTCACAGAAAGACAAGGCAGCCTTTTTTCTATCCTAACCATAACTGCTAATACATAATTGCCTCAGTAATTTGATCATCAGTCCGAGTAACAGATATCCCTCCGCTGCACCTGCAAAGTTGATGGAATAGGACAGTGAAAATAGTATCCAACAGAAGACAGAGGGCGAGTTTCTCTATAACAAGGCCGAGGATAAGGACATTATTGTCTAGAAGGAAAGAAGCAATTGAAAGTTTCTGAAAACTGAGATAGCTCCATCTTAAAACAACCTTATTAGCCTGAAAAAAGAACAAAGAATCTCTTCCTTGCATAATGGTATTGGTGGAAAGAAAAATGAATCAGTAGATGGAGAATTCAGATGGGAATGTTGATACACCATAGTAAAATCCTTCTGGGAGCCCACACTGGGAAAGGATCAGTTGTAGTAACAAGATCCAGAGCGTGCCAAGGAATGGTGTCAGCAGCGATCACATTTCTGTAGCCATCCTTTCCTGCAAGTCGTAGTAGGATCACTAAGAGGCAAGACTATGGATGACAAGATTGGGTACCAGTGTTTTTTTTATGAGCTGTAATTTGTCTTTTTCCCTCCTAAGATCTGGTTTCCCTACTTCCATGTACATAATTTATGAAGTATCTGTAGTTTTAATGGCTTACTGATTTTCCAGAGCTTCCTTTTTTGCTTTATTGATTGGCACTAAAAGTACGCTAGGCTTTAAAGTCCTGACAATGATGAGATGCAGTCCAATACTGAGAATTTGCAGCAAAGACACTCGTGGTTAAACAATGTACTGTATAAATAGAGCTTGGTGTTTTTCTGCTGAATCTGGGGAATGCATAATGATTAGTATTAGTTTTCTTTTCTAGACAAGTAGAAAATAATTCTGATATGCTACTTAAACTTTCCATACCAACTCCAGCCTGTTTGTAAAGATGAAAAGATGCCAGCAACAAAACAAAGAAAAACATCAAATGAGACTGAAAAAGAAAAATACCATCCAGTTGTTTGTTGTTGTTATTACCTATTCAAATTACTGTTCACTTTGGCCCTTGAATATTTGAGAAGCACAGGTATGAAGTTCAGGGGCCATGCACATTGTGTCTCTCTCGAATATTGATTCCTTATACCTATGCATTTTTCTCCTGGTAAGGGAGCTAATACCTGTGTATCGCAGGACAGTGGTTCATTGTGTATGTACAACAGTAATATGGATTCTTCCTGACTTAATAAGGGTCACTGGCCCTCTTTGGGTTTCTCAGGCTAGAGAAGAAGACAGAAACCAGGACGGGAAAATGGACATGTTACATTTTAAACTGCAGCTTCCCCTGCAGTCCACGGAACATGTTCTTGGTGTGCAACTCATCTTGACTTTCTCCTACCAATTGCATGTGAGTCAATTCCTGAGGGAAGCCTGTCCTCTCCCTTTTGTCTTTTAATAGAACAGATCCCTCTTTCTGATTTCTAGGAAAACCCACACTGTAGAAAAAGGCTCTTTTCTGAGGTGCAGTTGGGGTTTAACTTGGACAGGTCAAAAGTTTTTCATTAGGGCCATATTAATTTATACAATGTCTGAACAGTTCCGAGGGTTCTGGGCAGAGTTCTGCCTGCATGGCCAAGCCAGGTATGTGGGGGACTGTTAGGCTTCCACCACAGACAGGCGACGCTTAGAACCCAGAGCCCTTAAGATCTGACTGAAACTGATCTTGTCTCTCCCTCTAATGATTTCAGAGGATGTCAACCTTCGTGATGCAGAGCATGGCATTTCTTCAGTCCTCCTTCGCTATTCCGGGGTCCCAGTTATATGTGAACGGAGACCTGAGGCTGCAGCAGAAGCAGCCCCTAAGCTATGATGGCCTAGACGTGCGATACAACGTAAGGATGCTTCTCCTTGTCCATCTCCTTTTATTTGTATATGTTAGTGTTTACCAGTTCTTTGTAGAGGGAGTAATGGAAGTTGGAAATAGCATTTCTCTGTAGGGGCACAGAAGAGGATTTCTGAGGAATTCCTGCCATGAATTCTTTCAAAATAATGGAGACAGATGTGCCTGTATTTATATCTAGAAAGAAAGGAAAAAAATCTCTGTTTTTAATCTAAGAACCAAATTGTTTAATGCTTTTGGATGCGCACACAGACACACACACACACACACACACACACACACACACACACCATATTTTAAGTGATCTTTTTTTAGTTATGTACAACATTTCACAAATAATGCTAACTACCGATTATTGGAGCACATAATCCTGAGTTAAGAGGTTTAAGTATATTATCTTGTTTAATCATCACAGCATCCTCAGGAGATGCCTACTCAGCTGTTTCCCAGCTCGCCAGCTGCTTGTCCTATCATGGCCCCCCTTGCTCCATTCTAGCCATACTGGCCTTTGTGCTGTTGTTCAAATCCGCAAAGTGGCTCCTGCCTCAGGGCCTTTGCACTGGCCTTTCCCTCTGCCAAGTATCCACATAGCTTATGCTCCCACTCCATTCAAGTACCTCTGAACACAGTCCTTCCCTGACACTTCTAAAATAGCATTCCCCTCTCTCTCCGTCATTCCTCACCTAGGTTCACTATTTACTTCCACCTGAAATATTAAAGATATGTTATTCGTTTATTTGCTAATTCCCTCAATAGTAAAAGTGCTGACATCTATACTTTCACCCCAGTGCCTAAAATAGTGCTGGCACACTATAAGTACTCAGACAGACTTGTTGAAAGAATGAACTCATTTTACACTTGAGGAAACTGGGACTTACAGGGATTAATTAATTTTTCCAAAGTCCCACAGCATGAAAGGAACAGAGCCATGAATTGTCTAAGACCAGAACTCATTCATTTCAACACTTATTGCTACTAACCTTTATTATATCCCAGGGAGGGGGGCATATAAGTTGGGCTGGGTTACTTTTGAAAAGGAAAGAGGAACTTTATCAGTTATTTCAGGTCTGTTCCAGACACACGTGGATATATGGTCACCCTAGCTATAATCAAGGTCAGTTTTTTATTTGTTTTTTAAAGGAGGACTATACAGTATAAACTTAATATGGCACTTTTTTTTTTAACTTGAAAAAGATTTTTGCTTTTTTTGTGGGTTTTTTTTTCCAGTTTTATTGAGGTATAATTGACAAACTTGTAAACTATTTAAAGTACACATCATGGTGATTTGATAGATGAATACATTGTGAAAGGATTCCTTTCAATTGGTTAACACATCCATCACCACACATTTATCTTTTTTGTATATGTCTGAGAACATTTAAGTTCTACTCTCTTGGCAGTTACATAGTGCAGTATTACTAATTGTAGTCATCTTGTTATACATTAGATCCTCAGACTATTCATCTTATAGCTGAAACTTTGTGTGTTTTTTTGTTTTTTTTTTAAAAATATATTTTATTGATTTTCCACAGAGAGTAAGGGAGAGAGACAGAGAGCCAGAAACATCGATCAGCTGCCTCCTGCACATCTCCCACTGGGGATATGCCCGCAACCCAGGCACATGCCCCTGACCGGAACCGAACCCGGGATCCTTCAGTCCGCAGGCCAACGCTCTATCCACTGAGCCAAACCGGTTTCGGCGAAACTTTGTACTTTAACCCTTTCCCTATTGCCCTCGGCTCCCAGCCCCTGGCAACCAATTTTCTACTCTGTTTCTATGAGTTTGATTTCTTATTTAGATTCCACATATAAGTGAATGCCATGCAGTATTTATCTTTCTCTGTCTGGTTTATTTCATTTAGCATAATGCCTTCAAGGTCCATCCATGTTGTTGCAAATGGCAGGAGTTCCTTCTTTTTTCATGTTTGAATTATCTTCTTTATCCCATCTTCTTTATTCATTCATCCACATTGACAGACAGACACATAGGTTGTTTCCATATCTTGACCATTGTAAATGATGCTGCATTGAACATCTCTTCAATATCCTGTTTTTTCCTTTGGATATATACCCAGAAGTAGAATTTCAGGATCATATGGTAGTTATATTTTTAATTTTTTGAGGTACCTCCATACTGTTTTCTATAGTGGCTGCACCAAGTTACAGTCCTACCAACAGTGCACAAGGGTTCCCTTTTCCTCATATCCTTGCCGACACTTGTTATCTCTTGTATTTTTGGTAACAGGCTTTAAGTAATACCTCATTGTGGTTTTGATTTGCATGTCCTTGATGATTAGTGATGTTGAGCACTTTTTCATGTGCCTGTTGGCCATCTATATGTCTTCTTTTTTTTATATATATATATTTTATTGATTTTTTACAGAGAGGAAGGGAGAGAGATAGAAACATCGATGAAAACATCTGATGAAACATTCTGATGAAACATTGATCAGCTGGCTCCTGAAAACCCACTTCTGGGGATGTGCCCACAACCAAGGTACATGCCTTTGACCAAAATCGAACCTGGGACCTTTCAGTCCACAGGCCGATGCTCTATCCACTGAGCCAAACCAGTCAGGGCTGTATGTCTTCTTTAGAAAAATGCCTATTTGGTTCCTCTGCTTGTTTTTAAAAATACATATTTTTATTGATTTCAGAGAGGAAGGGAGAGGGAGGGAAAGATAGAAACATCAATGAGGAGAATCATTGATTGGCTGCCTCCTGCACACCCCCTACTGGGGATCGAGCCCGCAACTCAGGCATGTGCCTTGACTGGGAATCGAACCATGACCTCCTGGTTCATAGGTTGACGCTCAACCACTGAATCACACAAGCCGGGCTCTCTGCTCATTTTTAAAATCAGATTGTTTTGCTATTGTGTTGTGTGAGTTTATATCTTTATATATTTTGGATATTAATCCTTTTTATTTTATTGTGCTTTGCTGTGCTTTTAACTTGACATAATCTCACTTATTATTTTTGCTTTTGTTGCTTGTACTTTTGGTGTCAAATCCAAAAAATCATTGCCAAGACTGATGTCAAGGATCATACCCCCTATGTTTTCTTCTAGTTTTACAATTTCAGGTTTTAAATTAAGTTTAATCCATTTTTATTTTTTTTATTATTATTTTTAAATATATTTTATTGATTTTTCACAGAGAGGAAAGGAGAGGGATAGAGAGTTAGAAACATCGATCAGCTGCCTCCTGTACACCTCCCACTGGGGATGTGCCCGCAACCAAGGTACATGCCCTTGGCCGGAATCGAACCCGGGACCTCTCAGTCCACAGGCCGACGCTCTATCCACTGAGCCAAACCGGCTAGGGCAAGTTTAATTCATTTTTAATTGATTTGTATATATGATGTAAGATAGGAGTCTAGTTTCATTCTTTTGCATGTGGCTGTCCAGTGTTCCTAACACCATTTATTGAAGAGACTATACTTTCCCCATTGAATGCTTGGCTCTTTTGTCATAAATTAACTGACCATATATTGGTGGGTTTATTTCTAGATTCTCTATTCTGTTCCATTGATATGTGTCTGTTTTTATGCCAATATCGTACTGTTTCAATTACTATAGTTTTGTAATATAGTTTCATTTTTTCTCCTAGTTTTTATTTATTTTGACATATTTTGATATTTCCATAAACTTGTAAGTGGAAGATAAGCTGTACAATAAAAGCCATTTTATATATACAATACACAGAAATTATTTTAAAAGTTTGTTCAACCCGGCTGGTGCGGCTCAGTGGTTGAGCTTCGACCTATGAACCAGGAGGTCACAGTTCAATTCCAAGTCAGAGCACATACCCTGGTTTTGGGTTTGATCCCCAATAGGGGGCATGCAGGAGCAGCCAATCAATGATTCTCTCTCATCATTGATATTTCTATCTTTCTCTCCCAACCTCTCTGAAATAAATAAAAATATATTTAATTTTTTTAAAAGTCTGTTCATATAATGGATTCTTTGGATAATAAAAAAATTTTAAGATACAAATAATTGACTAAAAGTGCAATTATCACTAAACCAAGATACACAGGAATTGCACTTCATTTCAGGGGTGGGGGGGGTCTCAATCTTACAGTGTTAGGAGAATAAAGTACATTTGTCATAGTATACATTATCATATTCCCTTAAAGCAGGGATTAAAGTTTTTAAATTAAAATACTTTCAGGTTTACTTCTGTCTGTACATTCAGGAACTATCATTATTTTACTGGTTACACACAATTATCCCATCATACAAAAAAAATCTCAGTTGTATCCTAAGGTCTGTTTAAGTCAGATAGTAAACTAGTAATAGCAATTTAATTAGCAAGCTGAAATCAGAACAGTGTAGAAACTCTGCAGTTGAATTGTATTTCCTGTAGTATTGCTGCTATTAAATCTGTTTTCTCCATGTATTAGAAGAAAAAAAATAAGCATTGATAGTCAAAATAAAATTTTCATTGTTGTAGTACATGATAGAATATATGAGAGAAAGAAGAGTTCCTAATGTCATGACAATCTTTATGAACCTTTACTAGTGTAAAGGTTAAAGATTATTGTGTGTATATATGTGGAAAGAAATAAGAAACAAAGGCAGGTGGTTAGGACAGGCATATAAAAGGAATGCTGAGACTATATTATTATATTTATTTTTAAAAACTGATCTGAAGTCAGATGTTAGTGTAAATTTAACCTGATAATTTATTTGTGAATAAAGCTAGTTTTTTTTTTTTAATCCTCATCTGAGGATGTGTTTATTGATTTTAGAGAGAGGGGAAAGGAGAGAGCGAAACATTGATCAGCTGCTTCCCATATGTACCCTGACCGAGAATCGAACCTGCAACCTTTTTGGTGTATGGGACAATGATCCAACCAACTGAGTTACACGGCAAGGGCAATAAAACTAGTTTGGTGGGAAACAGTTTATTTTTTAAAAATATTTTTATATTTTTATTGATTTCAGAGAGGAAGGAAGAGGGAGATAGAAAGATCTATGATGAGAGAGAATCATGGATTGGCTGCCTCCTGCAAGTTCCCCACTAGGGATTAAGCCCACAACCTGGGCATGTGCCCTTGACTGGAATCAAACCTGGGACCTTTTGGTTTGCAGGCCAATGCTCTATCCATTGAGCCAAACCTTCCAGGGCAGTGGGAAACAGTTTAATTCTTTCCTTTTAAACATAAAGCAACTCAAAAGGAATTTTAAAGGTAGTAGGCCAGAAAATGCAACAGTAACTCCTATCATAATCCTTTTCAAATAAACAAATCAAGTTGAGACATGTGTTAAAATACTTTTCAGACTGAGTATTTATCAGCCTATATAATCCAATAGGATTTTGATATTTTATAAGCGCTATTACATCTAGAAGTGAAGAAAATAAATTAGATGCCCTCCCCAAGATATTGTTTAACCTTTAAAGCATCATAAGCTATATAATATCTTATGCAAATTAACGAGTGTTCTTACAAAAGTAGTACAGTTTTGGACTGATATTATGCTGTATTTGTAGTGAGTAATAGGCACAAGAATATGTATCAATTAGGCATTTTCAGTCTAATTAGTCTCTAAAGTTATTTAATTATTGGCTCCATATAATAACTGGCGTGCATTTTGGTACTTAAGTCATGAATTGTAGAGAACAGGAAGCAGTATGATATAGTAATAGGGTTTGTATCAGGCAATCACAGTGTTGAACAAATCTCTTCTACGAACTCTGTGATTTGTTTTGCAGTTGGTCACCTGTAGTAGATCCTTGATTTGATTCTTCCATATTCATATTTTTTCCAGCTGCAGTTGTTGATATTTCTTCATCTTCCTCCAACTCAAGTAGGTCTTTTGAAATTAATTGCCTAGCTAATTTAAGATTAAGTCCTTCATTATCATGAAGCTTCCTTTTCATTTCAAACTCTAGCTGTTTTTCACTAACTCGTTTGGAAATTCTGTGAAGCTGGGTCTTTTCTCCCCCCTGCTCATTTCCTACAGAGCACCTGAAAAAGAATAAACAGCAGGTAGTCAATAAAGACTTTTTACCTTCAGTTGAGAAGTCGCTGTCTTCATCTTCACTGCTTTCTTGTTCACGAACCAGATACTTTGGCTTTGAGCCTTTAGCAGCAGCTAATTTCTTAGCTAACATCTCTGGGTTCAGGACTTCAATGGTTTCTGAATCACACAGTGCACCTTCATCACTTTCCATGCTATTTTCTGGAGTGCTTGGTTCATGTACTTTAATTAAATCTTCGTCTTCTATATAATATGTCGCCACGATGTTCATTTCATCCCACTTCTGGGATTTTTTACTCAGTTCGTCGACACTCTTGTTCCGCTGCTGTATTGCGGAGGGCACCAGAGAGCAAGCCACAGAACTCTTGTTCTTCAGAATCCCCTTAATGGGCTGTTGCGAAGCCGAGGCTGCCATGGCCTGCTGCGAGGATGCCATGGCCCGCTGCGAGACTGCCATGGCCTGCTGCGAGGATGCCATGGCCCGCTGCGAGACTGCCATGGCCTGCTGCGAGGATGCCATGGCCCGCTGCGAGGATGCCATGGCCCGCTGCGATGGTGGGCTTAAGGGTCGCTGGTTGGCGCTGGGTCCAGGAAGGAAAGGGCTAGGGGCGAAGGGGCGAAGGGAGACTGGCCAGGCAGCCGCCGAGCCCACCTGGGGCTAAAGCGCTGCACCTGCTGTCACGGTGACAGCTACTAGCGTCGTTTTCACGACACAAGGACCCCGACCCCGACGCGTTGGCGCCTGCTAGCCCGCGCTGGCGCCGGCGGCTGGCTGCTCTGGGTCCGCCCGTGGCCAACGCTCTGTATCCGCGGCAGGCGGAGAAGCCCAACAGCCTGTAATACAGTTTAAATCAGGAAGTTTGATGCCTTCGGCTTTGCTCTTTCTCAAGATTGCTTTGGCTATTTGGGGTCTTCTGTGATTCCATACATTCTTTAGGATTGTTTTTTTCTACATCTGTGAAAAATAACGCTGGGATTTCGACAGGGATCCCACTGATTCTGTGGGTAGCTTTGGGTAGTATGGACATTTTAATAGCATCAATTCTTTTAACACGTGAACACAGAGTAACTTTCCATTAATTTGTGCCTCCTTCAGTTTCTTTTATCAATGTCCTATAGTTTTCAGTATACAGATATTTCACCTCCTTAGTTAAATTTACTTCTATGTATTTTATATTACTTTTGATGCGATGTAATGGGATTTTTTTTTTTGTAATTTCTCTTTCTAATACTTCATTGTTAGTGATTTTGTGTATCGATTATGTATCCTGCAACTTTACTAATTCATTGATAAGTTCTAACAGTTTCTTTGGTAGAGTCTTTAGGGTGTTCTATTAAATAATATTGTGTCATAGGCCAATAGTGACAGTTTTACATCTTCCTTTCCAATTGGGATGACTTTTTTTCTCTTTCTTGCCCAATTGCTCCGGCTGAGACTGCATATACTATGTTGAATCGAAGTTGTGAGAGTGGGCATCCTTGTCTTCTTCCTGATCTTGGAGGGGAAATTCTCAGCTTTCCACCATTGAGCATGATCTTAGCAGTGGGCTTGTCCTATATGTCCTTTATTATATTAAGGTATGTTCCTCTGTACCCACTTTGTTGAGAGGTTTTTTTAAAATAAATGCATGTTGAATTTTGTCAAATGCTTTTTATGCATCTATTAAGATGATTTTTAAAAAATATTCTTTTATTGATTTCAGAGAGGAAGGGAGAGGGAGAGAGAGAGAGAAACATCAATGATGCAACAGAATCCTACACACACACACACACACACACACACACACACACACACACACACCACTGCAACCGGGCATGTGCCCTTACCAGGAATCAAACTGTGAACTCCTGTTTCATAAGTTGAGACTCAAGCACTGAGCCACACCAGCCAGGCAAGATTTTTATCCTCCATTTTATTAATGTGGTGTATCACATCTATTAATTTGTGGATGTTGAGCCATCCTTGCATCCTTGGAATAAATCCCACTTGATCATGGTATCTGATCCTTTTAATGTATTGTTGAATTTTGTTTGCTAATGTTTTGTTGAGGATTTTGCATTTCTGTTCATCAGGTATATTTAGCTGTGATTTTCTTATAATGCCTTTTTTACTTTGTTCATGAATTATTCTCCTGACATCAGTGAGCATCTTTGTGACTGATATTTTAAATTCTTTTTTCAAATAAGTCACTTATCTCCATTTTATTAAGGTCTGTCTCTGGAGTTTTACCTTATTCTTTTGTGTGGAACATATTCCTCTATTTCTTTATTTTCCTTGACTCTCTGTTGGTTTCTGTGCATTAGATAAAACATCCCTCTCTCCCAGTCTTGACAGAGTGGACTCATGTAGGAAATTAATCTTACCAATCAGCTCAGCCAGAGTTCTTTGTTGCTGTCAAGGCTTTGTCATTTTCCAAGCTGCCTTCAGTGTTCTTGTGGCTCCTAGTAGTTGAGGGTTTGCTAAGATCATTTCAATGTGGGTGATGTGGATATTTTCTCATTTGCCCAATGTGTAGGAGTCACTCAACTAAGTTTCTGAATTTCTTTCGGAGGGAATTTCTCCATGTATAGTTGTAGATTTAGTTTGTCAGTGGGAGGAGGTCAGTTCAGGAAGTTCCTTTGTTGCTATCTTAGAATGGAACCCTTTTTTTTATTTCACTTTTTTGTTGTTGTTTTTAACTGATTGCAGCGAAGGGAAGGGAGAGAGAAAAAGAGAAAGAAACCTCAATGAGGAGAGAGAATCATTGATTGGCTGCCTCTGCAGGCTCCCGCTGGGGACCAAGTTCAAAATCTGGGCATGTACCCTGACTAGGAATCAAGCCGTGATGTGATCTCTTGGTTCATGGATTGATGCTCAACCAGCCAGGCTATTTTACATTTTTAAATATCTCCCTTAAGTCTTTAGCATTTGAATCTGCCTTCACCTAGAAACCCATAGCACTTTTTATTCCCATATCAATGGGAATATGATACTAGGGGGCAGGAAGTCATTTCCTTCTTCGGAGGATTATATGCTTACTATTTGCACTTTATCCTTTTTCCAAATCTACATTTGAAAGATCATCTAGAGAAGAGCAAGGACAAGACAAAGAAGTTGAAAATATGGTCTATTTTTAAAAATGAAAGGATTTATTTCTGACATTGGAATAGAGAGAGGTATTTTATAAATAGCTTAAAAACCTATGAAAAGTAGATATTGACCCCTTGTTTCCATCCCACAAGTGGAAAGATTGAGAGCAAATAAATTATTGTAAGATTGGAATAGGTCACCAAGAACAAGAAGGTGGTCCTGGGCGGGCAGGAGGGTAGAAAGGCCAGAGAAGAAGCTGTTCCGGTGCTTACATCAGGGCCTCCTCCTATATCCCAGGTGTCTGTCATCAACGGAACCAGTCCTTTTGCCCATGACTATGACCTCACTCATATTGTTGCTGCCTATCAAGAAAGGAACAGTGAGTAAATTTCACTCAGGTGCTTCACAAAGACTTTCCAGGTTAGTGGGGGTCTTTGGAGAGAAACAGAATTGGAATCCTTATCATGATGAAAATGTCAAAACCAATGAATGCTCAGTGATGTGAGACAAACAGGCAACCCAGGGCTTGTCCTTTTTCCTCCTGATCTAAAGACCCACAGTCTATGCCACCGCCACTTCTATGATCCACCAGGTTAGTGCCAATTAATTGCCATATCTATTCCACCACTGGTTTGATGGATTTCCTTTTTTAAAAATAAGCTTAATTGAGGCGCTCCATTTACTTGTAAAAGAAGCCAAAGACAAATTACTGTTTCTAGTTTTCAGATGGAAATAGGGAATGTGAGTGACTCACCCCATACCATCAACTGAATTAGGAGAATAGATGCGATGCACCCAAGGTTCTGGCTATAAGGGAGAGTGTGTCCGTCCCTTACTGAGGTGAGGCTCTTAGGCCATCCATGCACTTGACTTGGCCTGCTTGGCTGGTTGGTGGTCTGAGGTTTTCTCTAAAGACATGTTAAGTATTGCTTGGCAACCAGACATCATGGATACTAAGCACAGACACTTAACAAGTGGCGGGACTGCAATTCCAGTATTTATTTCTGATTTTATGTAATACATGAACAGCATTATTTTAAAAATAAATTTTAAAACAAAAAAACATTGAAACTAAACTAAAACACTACAAATCAAGTTTTTAAAATTTTTTTCTATATGCAAATCTGTTTTATTTTTTCAGTTGATTTCAGAGAGGAAGGGAGAGGGAGAGAGATAGAAACATTAATGATGAGAATCATTGATCGGCTTCCTCCTGCACACCCTACACTGGGGATCCAGCCCACAACCCAAGTATGTGCCCTTGACCGGAATCAAACCCAGACCCTTCAGTCCACAGGTTGATGTTCTATCCACCGAGCCAAAGTTGCCTGGCTATATGCAAATCTTTTTATATAGCTGCTATCATAATTTAGAGACACTTTTGGATCCAGTTTATTTCTTTTTGTTGTTAATCCTCACCCGAGGATATTTTTTCCATTGGCTTTTAGAGAGAGTAAATGGGAGGGAGGGAGAAAAAAAAAATCCTTGTGAGAGAGACACGTTGATTGGTTGCTCCCATACATGCTCCAGCTGGGGCTGGGGATCAAACCTGCGACCCTTTGGTCTGTGGTTGACTCTCTAACCACTGAGAAAAACCGACCAGGGCCAGTTTATTTCTATTTACTTTGTAATATAAATATTTTTCCCATGTTGCTACAAAGTTTTAATTGGTGTTATTTTTAGTGGAAGCATAGTATTCCTTTGCTTAGCCACTCAACAACTACAGAAGAACACATAGGCTGTTTCCACATTTTTTTAACATAAGTGTTTTGACAAGTATTTTAACAAAGTGTAAGCAACTTTGCATATTCAATTTCACTTCTTTCCTTTTAAATCATTTCTTAGATATGAGTTTTGAAGTACAGAATTTGCCTGAGAGGTCAAAAGAGTATTTTCATGGCCTTCAATTTTTTTAAAGTTTACATGTATTTTTTTAATTAAAATATTTTTATATATGCTATTATTAATTTCAGAGAGAGGAAGGGAAAAGGAGAGATAGAAAGATGATGAGAGAGAATCATCGATCAGCTGCCTCCTGCACAACCCTAGTGCGGATCGAGCTGGCAACCTGGGCATGTGCCCTGACTGACCTCCTGGTTCATGGGTTGATGCTCAACCACTGAACCACACCAGCTGGGCATAGCCCTCGATATTTTATTGCCAAAGAGAGCATTTGTGGATTAATTCCTGATTGTATTGCAGTAACCACCATTCTGACTGTCCCCAACCCCATCTGGCTGGTGGGAAGGGCTGCCGAAGCTCCATTTGTGATTAATGCTGTCATCCGATACCCTGTGGAAGTCATATCATATCCTTTCTGCTAAGAAGCCAACAGTAGCTCAGTTTCAAAAAAGGAAAAAGGATTCCTCACTTGTCCCAAGAAGAAACAGATGTGGGAAGCCTTAAGTTGAAATTGCTACATCATTGCAGCCCCACACAAACCACTCTGTCTGCTATTCATACGGGGGTGGGGGCTGGGGAATTCATTTCCTGTTCCTATTTCTTTTTTTTCTTTTTTTAAATATATTTTATTGATTTTTCACAGAGAGGAAGGGAGAGAGATAGAGAGAGTTAGAAACATCGATGAGAGAGAAACATCGATCAGCTGCCTCCCGCACATCCCCCACCGGGAATGTGCCCGCAACCCAGGTGCATGCCCTTGACCGGAATCGAACCCGGGACCTCTCAGTCCGCAGGCCGACGCTCCATCCAACGAGCCAAACCGGCTTCGGCTTCCTATTTCTTTATGAGCAATTTTTCTAGGCCAGAATCATCCATATTTATGTCCTAATAATCTTTTGTTATCCCTTTTATCTTAAAGGTATTTGAAACATTTTTGCCATATCCTGTCTAAACTTACCCGTTTACTGGTAACATTTACTTAGAAAATGTCATCTGAGATTCCTTAACTGTGTATACTTATCTACCAGGATTCTGGGAAATTATAAAGTTTGCCTGGATCCAGTATGTCAGTATCCTACTTATCTTCCTCTGGGTGTTTGAAAGAATAAAAAGATTTGTGTTTCAGAATCAAGTGGTCACCACAATCCCTGTAACAGCAATGCCCCAGGGAGAACTCTATAAGCAGCACTTATCGTAAGAAGACCATGACTCTAAGCAGGACCTGGCTACCTCATATTGTCTTCTGAGAACGGCCACCTTAGGACACTTCTGAAAAGGGCCCATGGACACGTGCCAGCATGTGTGTTTTTCCTACCAGCGACAAAGAAGAGTTCTTTCTAATTTTTCTCTACACAAATTCCATATCTTCTAAGTGCCTACCAGAATCATCAGAGACTAGTTTGTGGGAAGGTCTGAAAAGGCTATAATTTGCTCTCCCGCCCCCCTTTTTTTGCCCTAGGCTTGAATTTCAAGAGAAAACTATAATCAATTGAGACATGTTGGAAAGAGTATCACCTCTAGTCAAGCAGACCTTTGCTTCCTTGAACCGAGAAACATGCTATGCATTTCTTCCCCCAATTGTAAGGCACTTTTGACTCTTTTCAGGGCTCTCAGAACAGATATGCAAATCATTAGCATTTCCCCCATTCAGAACTTCGATTTCCAGAACTGAGAGGCCTTTAACTGGAGAACTGGAGAGAGAGGGAGTGCTCAAGAACATGTGTGTGCACCCACGTGAGGGTGGGCAACTGGAGGACACTAGGACCATCCACCTGCCCTCAGTCTAACAGACATCTTCTGTCATCAGCTCAGCTGAAAAGCCCTTTATCCTGCCCTTATGTGGCTGGCTCTTTGCCCTGCCTTTTGCTCTCTGTCTGTGCCCCTGGAGTAGCAGGCTGAAGTCAGAAGTGCTGTTTCATTCACAATCCTCTGGGCAACTGTGGGGGGAATAAGGATTGTAACCGTTTTTTTTCTCTCTGGCCCTCACCCAACAGCCTGGACACTTGCCACTCCTCCTTCTCGACAGCCTCTCCCCCTTCCTGAAAAGGACATGGGTGACAGAGGACCTGTTGTTGGTATTGGCTCCCTGCCCAACAACCACAGAGTTTATTTGGAGGGCTAGCGGGAAGCCCAGCTCCTTGTATTTCCCTCGACTAAGGAACAGGGTGCCCACCGGAGCTGGCCGCTTTGGGAGGGACGCAAGGAGCAGTGCGGGGAGGAAGAGGATGCTAGCCCCCGCAGCTCAGTCCAGCCTGGCCCAGAGCAGAATGGCAGGCAGTCCAGTCAGATGACGCTCATGACTAAGCGAGTGTCTGCAGGAGAAGAGTGCTGGGACAGGTCTTTGTTACACACAGAGACTGATTTCTTTTCGCCCTAAGAAAATATGGGGTTCCTCAGAGGATGGATAGATCTGCTTTATGATCCCGAGATGTCATTGGTACTGAAAGGACACACCCACTATGACCTGTGCTTCAGGCCCAGTCATAAACACACACTTCAGTGTGTGCCTCAGTTTACCTTGGAGATTCAGTTTTTATTTCCAAACCACCTTTTCTTTCAGGCTGACTAAAATAAGTATTTTGGAAACAAAGCTATTTTGAAGTGTTCAAGCACACAAAGTCCTAACAGTGGCCCCTCTGGTTTTTCTTTTAAACTTTAGGACTGCTTATTTATATGCCTAAAATTTTTTTGAGATTTCAATCAATGAAAATTGGTTGCTGAATGTTCTGAATCACAAAAAGATAAGGAGATATGGAAAGATAGCTAAAGATGTATAGACATTGCTTTGCATTTTATTAAATTGTTTTAATGTAATGCAAAATTTGTATAATGAACCATGTGTTTCATAACTTTCTAATTAAAATGTTCAAAATGGAGGCTGCATGTGGCTTTTTAGAGGGGACGGGTTTGGAAAGGGGAAGAGTGGGGAGGGCAGAGGTAGCACACATTTCTCCAAGTTACTCACCAGCAGCCTTGCTTTGCCAGGGTTCTGCTCAAAGACCTTGGAGCTTTTGTTAGCTCTTTGGCAAAAGTCCCCTGGTCCAGCCCCAAGTAAATGTGAGTGTTTGGTGGAATCCACATTGCATGTGGAAACCACAGGCTGGAAAATTACAACTGTGTCTGATGAATGTCATATTTACAGATCAGATATTCGTAGCTTCTGAACCTGAATCACACAGTGTAGTTGCAAGAGAAAACGTGAGAAATATACAGGATTTTATCCACTGAGCTGTAACCAATAGCTGTCAGGTTACTCAATATTTGGAGTAACTAGTTTTAAAGTGTCTTCCGGGGCTCCAGCCTCACTTACTCCCCACGTGGCTCCACTGTGGAGTGGAACTTGGAAGAGACGACAAGAAGCCTTTACGCAGCCTCACTCAATATTTGGAGGGGGCGATCCCTAATTTTTTAAAGTGATTATCCAGTTTCTGTTTGAATCAGGTGAGGCCCTTAAGGCCCCACTTGGGTCCCATCATTAAGGTAAACAAAGCAATTCTATATCTTCCCCTTTCTCTCATGTTCATGCTTTTAAAAAGTTTCTTTCTGATCAGAGCAGTTCTAAATGTCTATTGGGGGAAATGTGTAATTAAACCTAAAGAAAATAAAGTTGTAACTTCGCTACCCAGAAGTTACCACTGTTGGCATTCTGGTACACATATTTTGTTATATATTTTGCTGTCATACACTTCTTTGAACCCTGCGAACAAATCCTTGTTGCTGGTTTATTTCCTTAAGATAGATCCTAGAAAGGAATTATTAATTCAGAAAGCTTATGGCTGTTCTTAAGGATTTTAACTCATCTTGCCAAGCCACAACCTGGAAAGAATGCACTAATCTATACTCTCGCAGCAGACTTCTTTTAGAACCCACCACGGATTCCCAGAGGTCAGAATTGTCTATCATTTTCAGATGCCTGGACTGCTCTTTTATCTGGAGTTGGGGGGAGGGGGAGTGATCTGCTTTATTTACTGAAACGTATCCTGTATTTATCCGGGGATTCGCTGCCTTCTTGGCTAGAGCAGGGAGGGGAGGAGAGGGAACAGCCACCCAGCTTCGGGCCTAGTTCCTGAGGGCCACCTGGTGTCCCAGCCCCTCGCAGCTCCACTACTTCGTGGGTTCACCTGGCATCAAGGTGCCTTGTACGTACTTGGCTTAAGGCTGAGGCTGGGGCCTTGGGAAACTGGTTTGGATTCCAAGTCACTTTCGCTGCGAGAATGCCACCGAGAGCGAGGAGGGGCAAAATTAAGATTAATTTTTTCCTTCACAAGGGCCTTTTGTGCTCCTGGGAACCTCCCTTTTGGGGCTGTTTTGGTCAATTAGTGAGATGAGAGGTGACTCTGCTAGAGCCCTCCCCCAAACAGTGCGCCTCCTGCAACTCCAGAGCCCACCTGTGCCTCCTCTTACCCGGGGCCCTCCGGCGCCCGCCCCTGGCCAGCTGTCCCACCCCCAAGGCGTGGCCCCCCGGCCCGTGTGGGGCTGGTAGTCGGAGCCGGGGGCCAACCGGCTTCTTCCTTCCCTCCCACCCTGGCTCCCGCCGGCCGGCTCGGGACCGCAGCCACGTCTGAAAGCGCCTCATTGTGTGCGCTCCGCTCGCAGCGGGCAGCGCCGAACCGCACGCAGGCCGCCGGCGGCCGCACAGGTAGCGCCGGGGGCCACGAGGCTGGTGCGGGCGGGGTACCCCGGGTCAGGACGGATCTGGTCCTTGTAGCTCCAGGACCGCCGCCACCCCAACATCTTATGACGCCTCTCTTTTTTACGGGAACTCCTGCCCTGTTTACAGGTTCCTCCGCCGTGGGTCCCCAGGTGCCGCCAATATCTTGGTATCCGTAAAGCCCCATCCATCCCTGGTATCACCAGGTGCCCCTTAGTAACCTTGGGGTCTCAACGGAACAAATCAGCCCGTGCGGACTCCCAGGGAAGAGACAGCAGGCTGTGAAGTGGAACTTGGCAGAGACAAGAAGCCTTTTCGGAGCCTTGGAAGCTGCGCCAGGTCAGCTAAGGACCCCAGCTTGGGGGTATGTTGGTTCGACCCCTCGCCGCGCGGCTGCCCCCACCTTAGGCGGGCTTGGGGCTGAGCCAGTGGCACAGTTGGGGGGGGGCGGGGGGCTGAAGGGGATGGTTTATTATCTGAACGCGCAAAGGGCATCGCTGCCCCAGGCACTGGTTTTAAAGTGTCTTCCGGGGCTCCAGCCTCACTCGGCGGCATCACGAGATCACGGCTGGGGATCCCTCATCTCCTGAAACTTGAGTGTCAAAGGGTGGCTTTCATCTAGATCGCTCTCCAAGGGCTTTTTCCTGGGAACGCCTGAGGAGCAGCAGCTTGGAGAGTGAATTTGGAACCAGATCCGGCTGGTTTGAGTCCGGCAGCCCCTGCTTGGGCAACAAGGAGACCTCTCTTGGCCTCCGCATAGGTGCCCAGCAAATGTCAACCCTCCTTTTTCTTCCTTCTTGTACCAGAGGCGTGGGCATGGGAAAACTGAGGCCTACAGAACACAAAGGCTTTGGCTGCCCTGAAACCATGAGTTAATTAGAATAGTGTGCTGCCCCCTGGCCGGTGTGGCTCTGTTGGTTGAGCGTAGTCCAGTGCATCAAAAAGTGGTTGGTTCGATTCCCAGTCAGGGCACATACCCAGGTTGCAGGTTCAATCCCGATCGGGGTGCGTGCGGGAGGCCACTGATCCATGTTTCTCTCTCTCTCTCTCTCTCTCTCTCTCTCTCTCTCTCTCTCTCAAAACAGTAAGAATAGTGAAAACAGTAAGAATAGTGTGCTGCTCAGTGAGCGCTGACTATGCTAAGATCAGATTGTCCCATTCACTCCTCTGTGGTACCTGCTGTGATAACCTGAAGCCCAGGGAGCTTAGGGGTGACTTGCTCAGTCACAGGCCTCAGTGGTTGTAGAGGCAGGATCTGAACCCAGTCTGGCTTCAGAAGCCAGGCTTCTGGCCTTTCCTCACTGTTCTATGTTTTCTATGTACATGTCCTGCCCCTGCCTGGCTTGCCAGGTTCTGTAACTAGGGTGCTAGAGTCACCTGCACCTGGTTAGGCTACTGTCCTTGAATTTTCCTTGTCAAGTCCAAGGTTTCCCTTGGATTCATATAGAATATAGTTGTAACCCAGGGTTTGGAACAATCCTGAACAGGTACTTAGAAGTGTACTTGGTACTAGATATTGTCCTAAGTGCTTTATAAATATTAACTCATTTAATTGTCAAATTAAGCCCATGCTTTGGGTTATACAGGGATGGGCAAAAGTAGGTTTACCGTTCGGAGTATGTGAAACAGTTTATTCTTCTATTATTTATTTATTATTAATTTGTATTATGTAAACCTACTTTTGCCAGCCCTGTTTTATTTCCCTGGTTTTATAGATTAGGGGGGAAAAGGCACAGAGAGATTAAGTAACTTGCCCAACATCACACAGTAGATGAGCAAGTGGAGTCACACTATTAACCACTGTGCTACTGCCTCCTTCCTCTAATGAGACAGACCACATCCTGCTTCTATTCTCGTAAGGGGAGATAGCAATGCATAAACAAGAGAATTCTGGGTAGTGATAATAGCATTAACAATGGTTTCTCAATATCACCTAATACAGTACTCAGTTCATATTCAAATTTCTCTGATTGCTTTAAAGATATCTTCTTGCGGTTGCTTGGTTTGGATCAGAATTCAAACAAGGTCCACAACTTGTTATGTGTTTTGAGTTGTTTTCTTCTAAAACAGTCTCTTTTTATGTCATTGACTTATAAGAATGATTCACTTTTTAAAAATCAATCCATTAAAATAAAAGCTTACAAAAATAAACCGGAGAACATTACAGATGATCTCTGTAATAAAAGGGCTCAGTCTGCCCTAGGCGGTTTGGCTCAGTGGATAGAGTGTCGGCCTGCGGACTGAAGGGTCCAGGTTCGATTCCAGTCAAGGGCATGTACCTTGGTTGCGGGCACATCCCCAGTAGGGGGTGTGCAGAAGGCAGCTGATCAATGTTTCTCTCCCATCGATGATTCTAACTCTCTATTCCTCTTCCTTCCTCTCTGTAAAAAATCAATAAAATATATTTTATATAAAAAAATAAAAGGGCTCAGTCAACACCTGGGGGAACACAGGGGAATGTGTAAAATGTACACCCCCTACCTCCATAACGTGCGTGTGTTATTAATGAGAAGAGGTGGTAATGAGAAGGTGGAAGGCCCAGACTGTAGGGCCCTCTAGCTGCCAGGTTCTATGCAAAGTGTACTTTGAGGATCCCCAACGCTCAGAGCTAGGGAAAGGGGTTTATAGGTTATCTGCTCTAAAGTTCCCCCAGGGTGACTCTGAGCTAGGGGACTTGGGGCTCTTTTCCCAGACTAACTTGATTTCATTTCCCACTAGATTCTTGCAGGCAAATCTGTCTCCTCCAGCAACATCTGGGTTGTGTGACTCCAGCCTCCTAGTGCCACACAGTTGCTCATAGGGCAGGCAGAGAGATGCCAGATGTGCTAGGGCTTGGGGTCAGCCACCTGTTGTGCTACAGCCCAGCCCAGCTCACTGGGCATGTGAGCCTCCACACTATCACTGCATAGGAGGTAATTCATCCTACTCCCCTGCGGTGACCCGCACCTTGGAGAGGGTCCGACGGGTAGAGGCGGAGTGGGATTAAATACAAGAGACCGGGGTTAGGAGGACTGGCACAAGGCACCAGCACCAGCACCAGCAACTTTATTCTTTACACACACTGCTTTATATCTAAAACTGTAACTGGTCATGCTTCATAGATCACTGCTAGGACTTGGCCCATTATAGGGAAGTAGCAGATTGTTACAGGCTGGGCAAGACTGGGCAAGCTTTGCCTAGATCCATCTATGTTTGACAGTTACTATGACAATCAGGTTATGTTTTAGTAACTGCACTTTTAGCCACCGAGGTCGTGCCTCGGTCAAGCCTTGTCTAGTTCCACTTTGCTGCAAACTCTAATTAAGCCTTAAACCTTTCCTGAGCTTCGACCTTAAAACCTTCCAGGATCGACATAGGGTAGAGTCCAGGGCTTTGCCATGTCCTCTGGTCAGCTTAGACTTTGCCAGCAGCATGACGGCCCCCAACACTCCCCAGCCTTCTGGTCAACTGGATACCACATCAGCTGGGAGGTAGTTAGGCAGGCATCTCTCTCCCTACAGTGGAGGCTGGAGCAGGCAAACTGTACCCATGCTTCCTTAACCAACTAAAAAGAACTGATTTTATGATTCCCAAAGTAATAAAAGTTTATTGTAGACTATCTGGGAAAATGCAGCAAAACACTAACAAGAAAAATCAATACTTATAATCGGGCCATAGAAAATAATCACTAATATTTCGCACGCATCCTTCCAGATTTCCTCTTATAAATACACATACTTGTGTAATTATTAGAACAGCTTTATTGAGATATAATACACATACATTAAAGCTCATCCTTTTAAAGTGTACAATTCACTGGCTTGTGGTATATTTAGTGTTGTGCGTTAATCGCCTCAAGGTTCATCCATGTTGTGGCATGTATCGGTACTTCATTCCTTTTTCTCTCATTCCTTTTTTATTGCCAAATAATATTCAGTTATATGGATACATCACATTTTGTTTATCCGTTCATCAATTGATGACTATTTGAAATGTTTCCGTTCTAGGCCATTAGAATAATGCTACTATGACAGTTCATGAACAAGTTTTTGTGTGGACGTGGTTTCAGTTCTCTTGGGTATATATTTTGGAGTGGGGTTGCTACATGGTAAAGAGTGTTTAAACTTTAGAGGAACTGCCTGTTTTCCACAGCAACTGTACCATCTCCCATTCCTGTCAGCAGTGTAGGAGGGTTCCAATTTCTCCTCATTCTCACTAACACTTGATATTATCTACCTTTTTCATTATAGCCATCCTAGTGGGTGAAAGTGGGCTCTCATATTTTTTTCATTAATCCTCACCCGAGAATATATATATTTCCCATTGAATGATTTTTTGAGAGTGCAAGGGAGGGGGAGAGACAGAGAGACACATCGATGTGAGAGAGAGACCACAACGATTGGTTGCCTCCTGCGCACACCCCAAACAGAGCGGGGGATTGAGCCTACAACCAATGTGCCCTTGACCAGAATCGAACCCGAGACCCTTCAGCCCACAGGCTGATGCTCTAACCACTGAGCACTAGCTAGGCTCTCATTGTAGTTTTGATTTGCATTTCTCTAGTGAGTAAAAATGTCAAGCATCTTTTCATGTGCTTATAGGTTAGCTGTACATCTTCTTTGGAGAAATTTCTACTTAAATCTTTTGCCCATTTAAATATCAGGTTGTCTTTTATGTGGAGTTGTGACAGCATTTTATATACTTGTATTTTGAATATAAGTCTTTTGTTGTCTTTATGATTTGCAAACATTTTCTCCCATCTGTGGGCGTCCTTTTATTTTATTGATGGTCCCCTTGGATATTCGTGTGTTGTTGTTTTTTTAACACAATTGGTATCATACACAATTAACACACTTGGTACGTGTATCTGTGTGTATTTTGTTACTTGTGTTTTTCCACTTGGTACTATATAGTTAAAAGCTCTGACCTTAGAGGGTTCAAATTCTGCCTCAGCTGCTATGTGTGTGTGGGTCCTCTAGGCAAGTTCCTTAATCTTTCTAAGTCTCAGTTTCTTCGTCTGTAAAATAGGATGAGCATCAGGTCTACTTCATAGGGTTGTTGTGAAGATTAAACCTGAAGATGGTAGAAAAGGCTTGGCATACAAGAAGCCCTCAGTGGACGGTATTTACTGATGGTCCTTGTACCCACTCTGCCATGAGCACTCACCTTCCCACTCCTGTCTCTCTCTTCCTCCCTCTCTGATTGATTTTTTTCTCTTCTCTCTCCCTCCTTTTGTCTTCTTTCCTTCCCTCCTTTTTAGCTTTCTCCCTAATGAATGGCCAGGCTCCATTAGAGCTGTTTTGCCCCCGCTGGGGTGGCCCTTGATACCTAGAGTCCACTGATCCCACATCCAGAACCCATTTTCTCTGGCCTTTGGGATTCCTGAACAGGGATGGCCTCTGGCTGATGCTGAACTGAGAGAAATCTGAGCCAGGGATTTGGACCTACAATTACATTTCACTCCCTTAGATTCTGTGCCAGGGCTGGGAGAGGCTGGTGACAGGAGGTGCTGCTGAGTTAAGGGCAGGCAAAGCTGGGCTGCAAGTCAGCGCTGCCCAGACAGCTAGATTCCTGGGCTCCAGCTCTTTCCTTCCTCTTTCAGGGGGAACTAATATGCTCGCTCTCTTGTATAAACTTCCAGAGATACCTTATGTTTATTTAAGCTAAATGGATTATTTTTTATTTTATTTATTTTTATTTATTTTTTTATATATTTTATTGATTTTTCACAGAGAGGAAGGGAGAGGGATAGAGAGTTAGAAACATCGATGAGAGAGAAACATCGATCAGCTGCCTCCTGCACATCTCCTACTGGGGTAGTGCCCGCAACCAAGGTACATACCCTTGACTGGAATCAAACCTGGGACCTTTCAGTCTGCAGGCTGACGCTCTATCCACTGAGCCAAACCGGTTAGGGCGGATTATTATTATTTTTAAATCCTCACCCATAGGATATGTTTTCATTGATTTTCTTAGGAAGAGAGAGAGAAACATCAGTGTGACAGAGAAACATCGATTGGTTGCCCTCCTATATGCCCCCTAACTGGTAATTGAACCTGCAACCTAAGTATGTGTTCTGATCAGGAATCGAACCCACTACCTTTTGGTGCACAGGACGACACTCCAACCAGCTGAGCCACCCGGCCAGGGCAAGCTATGTGGATTATTTTGACAAAAATAAATTTTCAAAGACTTTCTGATGAAACAGTTTCAGTAACTTGAGAAAGTGGAAGGTGGTCCTGGGTGTCAGAGTAGAAGAGGAAACTTTCTCTTCTTTCTGTGGCCTCTTGTGCTTGACTGAAATGCATGATTATTTTCATCATCCTTATCAACATCATCAAAGACTTGGTGGAACTGGAAGGCAGGGGAGGCCCATAGGGGACAGAGGATGTCTCTTCCTTTTGATTGAGTGGCTCTTGTGCTTGGGTGTGGGGCTGTGTCTGCCAGAGGATGGGACCCCTCTCCTAGTTTTTCACAAATAAAACATGAGCCCACGATGCCCTCATCTGTATATTATTTTGTGCCACTTCTGTGTGATACCTTTTCCAAAAATTGAACATATTATAAATATGTGCCTCCCAAATGACTTTAAACAGGAAAAAATTCATAGGGGAGGGCAGGGGACTTCCAGGATGGGGAACTAGTACACAAAGGCTTAGGAAGCGACCCACCCCAGGACCCTCCACGGGGGGTCGGGCACTTGGATTTAAACCTCTGCTCTGTCCTTACTGGCTGAGTACTCATTGCCTGAACCCATTGCCTCAATTAAAACAAACAGGGATAATCTCTACCTCCTAGGGGTTTGGGGAGGATAAAATTCAATCATGAAGATAAAAGTACACGTCACCGTGCCTGCCTGACATGTTCTTCCTAACTTCGAACCCTGGGTGAGTTGGTAGGTGTGCTGCACATAAGGCTCCTTATGGGGACCTGGACTTCGCTGGACAGCCTACGTGGCATAGGATGTTTCCACCCCCCTTCCTAGCTCTTGAGTTCCAATAGCAGGATCAGATAGCAGTTCCTGTATTGTGTGAGTCACTTAAGAAGACCTCTGGCTTCCCTGGAGTGCAGGTAACAAGCACCTTGGCCTGTGGTCAAGATCCTTCTCTGCAGGGGGGGCTGGGCTGTCCAGGCAGCTGTGCTTGAGCCAACGCATCAGAGTCCTGCACTCCGCAGGGACCGGACAGGCCAGCCGACTGGGATCAGAAAGTGTGAGGAGCGCCCGGCCAGCATGGCTCAGCGGTTGAGCGACAGCCCATGAACCAGAAGGTCACAGTTTGATTCCCGGTCAGGCAGCTGATCAAGGATTCTCTCTCATTATTGATGTTTCTATCTCTCTCTCCCTCTCCCTTCTTCTCTGAAATTATACATATATATATATATATATATATATATATATATATATATATATATATATATATATATAATTTTTTTATTTTTTTAAGAAAGTGCCAGGAGCTTAGCAATGGAAGTCCAGGGTTGGAGTCCCGGTTTCCTGCTGTCTCTTTAAGCCTAAAAAACTGAGATCATAATGGCCGCCTCAGGGGCTGCTGAGTTAAATAATAGAGTGGATATAAAGCATCTCACACTTGATGTGATTTCTGTCAGCACACCAGTTGTGAGTTCCCTTCCTCTGCTGCCCCCTGCTTTCAGGGGGAGCACACCCTCAAGGAGAGGAGATAACAAGTGCAGAGCAGATGGGTGGTTACTCTCCATGTCTTCTAGGTTTTCCAGGAGTGGGCATGGGATCCAGGAGGCAGTTCTGAGTTAGCAGATGGCAGCTATTGAGCATCCTCCTTCCACTCCTATAGCCTACCAATAAGGGAAAGGCACAGAAATGGGATCTGCTCATGATCTAGACCAGTGGTTCTCAACCTTCCAGCCTTTTAAATACAGTTCCTCATGTTGTGACCCCAACCATAAAATTATTTTCATTGCTACTTCATAACTGTAATGTTGCTACTGCTATGAATCATAATGTAAATATCTGATATGCAGGATGGTCTTAGGCGACCCCTGTGAAAGGTCATTCGACTGCCAAAGGGGTCGCGACCCACAGGTTGAGAACCGCTGGTCTAGACCCTGGCTTCTCTCAGTGGGGACATGGACAGGGAGGGTGTTATTAGGGAGCAAATACTGTGGAACTAAGGGGGAAACTTCCAGGCCCCTATCTTCCAAAGCACCTCATCCTTGATCATTGCAGGAGCAACAGGTGCAGAGGAGAAAACTTGGGAACCTTGGGGTGTGGAAGGCTCAGTGTTCCTTTCTGCAGCACAAGCACGACATTTAAAGATTCACCAAAGGATTCAGGGTGGTTGGGGTGAGAGGTGGGCCTGGGAAGTGTTGGGATTCCAAGCAGAGGTGACCTCAGGTGTCTCATCTGGGTGATCTCTCATGGTTCTTCCTCTCCAGACCCAGCTCAACGCAGCAAGAATAATCTGGGGAATAAATATGGCACCTCACCAAGCCCTTTCCTCTTATGGGTTTGTCCCAGCATTCCTCACAGCAACTGTAAGAGGTTAAATGTTATCCCCAATTTACAAAGGAGGAAATTGAGCCTCGGAGAATTCAGGTCACTTGCCCCAGGTCTCATAGCTCCTAAGTGGCAGGGGAGGAACTCCAAGCCAGTCCTCTCTCCTGCACTTAGCAGGAGACACAGTCAGTTCACTCATTTGGAAAAATGTATCCAGCACCCGGTCTGAGCCCAGCTGCAGCCAGGGCGGGGCTAGCTCCCCCCCCCGCCCCCCCCGCCCCCCGCCCCCCCCCCCCCCCCCCCCCGCCGTGGGGCTGCTGCTTTCTCAGGACCTGAGGCTCCTCCAGGCATCCCCCATGATAGAGGTGGGCAGTTACCCCGCAGTCCCGGGCCAGACCATGGTGGGTAACCTCAGCAGGGAAATGGCAAGCAGCCACCAGGGGCCTGACTCCACTCTCACCTCCCAGCTTCTCCAGCTCCTTCCTATCTCTCCCTGAACTTCTTCTGCAAACTCACAGGTTCCAGAAGGACACCCTCCCTCTGGAGTCCAAGCATCCTGCAGCACTTTACTCCCCGTGGGTGATGGTAACAGTTGGTGTTCTTTTTCTTTTATTTATTTGTTTACTTTTAATAACAAAAGTTGTATCTGCATGTTAGAAATTTTCAAACAACGCAGAAGTGCAATGTGTAGAAAATACAAGCTATCCATTATGAGGGTTTAGTACATGCCCCTTGCCCCCATGGTCATACCAATACTCCAGGATCAGTATTGTCCCCTTTTTACAGATGGGTAAACTGAGTCATGGAGAGATTAAGTGTTTGGTCTAAGATCACAGGCTTGGAAGTAGCTGAACCAGGATTCAACCTGAGGGAGCCAAATCACCCATCAAGCTGTTCAGCTAAACAATCGAAACGCGTCTCCCTAAAAGGAATTCTTAACGAAAAGGCGGGAGGTTTTGTTTTTAAAAATATTTCCTTCAACCCTGCCGGTGTTGCTTCGTGGTTGAGCCTTGACCTATGAACCAGGAGGTCAGAATTAGATTCCCCAGTAGGGGGCGTGCAGGAGGCAGCCAATCAATGATTCTCTCGTTGGTGTTTCTATTTCTCTCTCCTCCCTTCCTCTCTGAAATCAATAAAAATATATATTAAAATATTTCCTTCACCAGATAGGGAGTGAGGGAGGAAGAGAAGAGAATAAAAGAGAAGACAAGAGGATTTCCCATAATATTCTGCCACTGGCCTTTTGCTCTGCATAGACTAGATCATGGCTTAGGTCTTAACCTCACCTTCCTCGGGCTGCTCCCTGTAATCACTGAGCAGAAGTTGGAATGTGGACAAGGGCGCTGTGGGTCCCTAACTGCTAACCTTCCCTCCCGCAGGCCCCTTGCACGCAGCATGTGGCTGCCACGCATCTCCAGCACTACGGTGACCGCGCTCCTGCTGGCGCAGACCGGCCTCCTGCTCTTCCTGGTCTCCCGGCCCAGGCTGACAGCCCCAGCAGATGGCGAGGAACGGGTGCACGTGCTGGTGCTGTCTTCATGGCGCTCCGGCTCATCTTTCGTGGGCCAGCTCTTCAGCCAGCACCCCGATGTCTTCTACCTGATGGAGCCCGCGTGGCACGTGTGGTCCGCCCTGTCTCAGGGCAGCGCGCCGGCGCTGCACATGGCCGTGCGTGACCTGGTGCGGTCCGTCTTCTTGTGTGACATGGATGTGTTCGATGCCTACCTGCCGTGGCGTCGCAACCTCTCAGACCTCTTCCAGTGGGCCGTGAGCCGCGCTCTGTGCTCGCCGCCGGCCTGCAGCGCCTTTCCGCGCGGAGCCATCAGCAGCGAGGCCGTATGCAAGCCTCTGTGCGCACGGAGGCCCTTCGGCCTGGCCCAGGAAGCCTGCCGCTCCTACAGCCACGTGGTGCTCAAGGAGGTGCGCTTCTTCAACCTGCAGGTGCTCTACCCGCTGCTCACCGACCCAGCTCTCAACCTGCACATCGTGCACCTGGTGCGTGACCCACGGGCGGTGCTGCGCTCACGCGAGCAGACAGCCAAGGCCCTGGCGCGCGACAATGGCATCGTGCTGGGCACAAACGGCACGTGGGTGGAGGCCGACCCAGGCCTGCGCGTGGTGCGGGAGGTGTGCCGCAGCCACGTGCGCATCGCTGAGGCCGCCACCCGCAAGCCACCGCCCTTCTTGCGTGGCCGCTACCGCCTGGTGCGCTTCGAGGACCTGGCGCGAGCACCGCTGCCCGAGATCCGTGCACTGTACGCCTTCGCGGGCCTTAGCCTCACGCCGCAGCTGGAGGCCTGGATCCACAACATCACGCATGGGTCCGGGCCTGGCGCGCGCCGCGAAGCCTTCAAGACCACGTCCAGGGACGCACTCAACGTCTCCCAGGCCTGGCGCCACGCGCTGTCCTTCACCAAGATCCGCCGGGTGCAGGAGCTGTGTGCTGGCGCGCTGCAGCTGCTGGGATACCGACCCGTGTTTTCCGAGGAAGAGCAGCGTGACCTGGCCCTGGACCTGGTGCTACCGCGCGGCCCGGGCAGCTTCAGCTGGGCATCGTCCACCAATGCGCACCCTGGGCCTTAGCGGAAGGCCCGGTTGTGGCGGTCGCCAGGGCCAGGAGAAAACTGGTGGGGAGAGGGCTGGGGTACACAGGGCGCAGGCCGCTACTGGAGGGGCCGGGAGTTTGGGGATCCTCCCTTGTATTAGGAAAGGACTGCGTCCCCAAACTCCCTGTTTATTGCCACTTCTTGACTTTCCTTGGAGTCCTTTTTTGCTGCTGGGTTTCCATCAGGCACATTCTTCATAGAAAACAAAGCTTGTGCCCAGCCAGTGTGGCTCAGTGGATTGAGTGTTGTCCCATGCACCAGGAGGTCACAGTTGGATTCCTGGTCAGGGCACATGCCGGGGTTGCCCACTTGATCCCCAGTGGGAGGCATGCAGGAGGCAGCTGGTGATGTTTCTCTCTCTCCCTCTCCCTTCTCTCTCTAAAATAAACAATAAAAATATTTTTTAAAAGGAAAACAAAGCTTGTGTCCCTACTTCCTCTGGACACTGGGAATAGTTCAGACAACTTGGCTCCTGCTGAGGGTCTTTCTTTTTCCTTATCTCTCTCCTCCCTTGGGAGAGAAGGTTGGGAAGGTCTGGGAGGCAAGCCAGGTAGAGCGTGTGGTGGAACAAGAGGTTGGCAGCAGGATCAGTGCCGGTGAATGTAACTAGATCAGGCTTGCTATGAGCTTGGGGTAGGGGGTATGGAGGGAAGGCTTTGTCTTCCCTTGGCCCTTTCAGGCTGGGCCCTACAGGAGAGCAGAGTAAGATTCCTAACTGCAAACCACAACACCTTGCTCTGGAGCAAAGCCTTGTTAAAAGGATGCTGGGTGTGTAGAGGGCTTAGAACTGAGCTCAGAAAATGACTAAACGGGGGAGGGGGAGCTCACAAACCCTCTAGGAAGGTCAAGGCAGCAGATTTGAGACCACTCGAATAGAATACAGCAAATTCCACTGGAGCAGAGAGTTGGTCTGGAAACTGAAGGTTGCCACCAGAACTACGATGCCTATTATCTCTGGAAATGAGGGAGCAACCCTCACTGTTGCTGTCAGGCACAAGAAGGGGTTCTAGAGGTTGCTAGCCTCTGAGTCTCAGCTGGGGTGTGGTCTTAGATTGGTGAGACCTCAGTTGTGGACCCACATCTATCCTGCAAGTAGGCAAGACAAGGGGGATGTGGCATTTTCTGCTTCTTTCCGTGCAGGAAGCAGTGGTATATTGTCCTTGAAGCTGAGGCTTCAGGACTCCTCATTGTAGGATTCCATCAAGCTATAGGGCTTCAGGCTCCATGAAACCCAGACCTGCCCCTGCTCACAATATTATGGAGAAGGTATTTAAAAACCCGGATTTATTAACCTGGCTGGTGTGGCTCAGTTGGTTAGGTATCATCCCATGCACCTAAAGGTTGCTGGTTTGATTCCAGGTCAGGGTACATGCCTAGGTTGTGGGCCCCATCCCTGGTAGGGAGTGTGGAGGAGGCAAACTGATCCATCTCTCTCTGTCCCTCCCTTCCTCCCTCTCCCTCTCTCCTTCCACTCTCTCTAAAAATCAGTAGAAAAAATATCCTTAGGTGAGATTAACAAAAAAAATTGAGCTTTTTTTTTTTTTTTTTTTTTTTTTTTTTTTTTAAGTCTGAGCTTCTTAACTAGTTTGTCTATAGCTTGAAATCAGTTACATTATTCTTCCTGAGGACACTCTTCTTTCGGTTCCAGTCTGGTTAGGTGGCTGCTAGGACTACTGCACAGGAGTCAGTTTAACCCTCCTGGTTAAATCTACCATTTCTTGTATTGCATATATTTTTCTTTCTTGGTTATCACTCTAACTTCACTGGAGTATATACTCAGCTTCCTTAGAAAGGGCACATGAAACACATTTTCTGAGTCCTGAAAGTCTAAATGTCTTTTTTTTTTTTTAAAACTTCTCAATCCACACTTTGACTGGGGATAGAATTTTAAGTTCAAGATAACATATCTGCCCTGAACAGTGTGGCTTAGTTGGTTGGGCATCGTCCTGTGCATGGAAAGGTTGCCGATTGGATTCCCAGTCAGGGCACATGCAGCAGCCGATCCATGTCTGGCTCTCACATGGATGGTTCTCTCTCCCCCTCCCCCTTTCTCTCTCTCTAAAATCAATTTAACATTATTTTTTAAAAAAGATAACGTTTCCTAATGTCATACATGATTGATTGTTATATTACCTTCAAGTAATTGGTTTCTTCCACTTATGCATTCTGCTAGTCTGGGAAATATACCAAAAGACAGCATTCTTAAATATTTCATGACTTTTTTATACTTACTATTTTTGTTTTAGAAAAGTTTTTTTAAAAATACATTTTTATTGATTTCAGATAGGAAGGGAGAGAGAAACATCAATGAGAGAGAATCATTGTTTGGCTGCCTCCTGCATGCCCCCTACTGGGGGTCAAGCCGGCAACCAGAGCATGTGCCCTTGACTGGAATCTAACCTGGGATCCTTCAGTCCACAGGCAGATGCTCTATCCACTGAGCCAAACCAGTTAGGGCTAGAAACATTTCTTTTTCTTTTTTTTTTTTTTTTATAGGTTTTGTTTTTTTTTTAAATGTTTTATTGATTTTTTACAGAGAGGAAGGGAGAGGGATAGAGAGTTAGAAACATCGACGAGAGAGAAACATCGATCAGCTGCCTCCTGCACATCTCCCACTGGGGATGTGCCCGCAACCCAGGTACATGCCCTTGACCGGAATCGAACCCGGGACCCTTGAGTCCGCAGACCGACGCTCTATCCACTGAGCCAAACCGGTTCGGCTAGAAACATTTCTTGATTTGAGGCCAAATCCCAGTTGTAGTGTTGGACAAATGGTTTTAAAACAGTTTCCAAAACAAATACTTTCAAGAGGGAACTTTTAAACAAGCTTGCTAATAATCTTGAATTAAAAGGAAAATACTATGTATTTTCTACACAATGCTTTTAAATTTAAAGTAAATTAAGTTTTCAAAAAAAATCATTTCCCCTCAAAATATTGAAGTTATTGCTGCATTGTCTTCCAGCTTCCTTCACTTTGTTGCTGAACCATCTTTTTTTTAAATGTTTTTAAAATATATTTTATTGATTTTTTACAGAGAGGGAGGGAGAGGGACAGAGAGAAACATCAATCAGCTGCTTCCTGCACACCTCCTACTGGGGATGTACCCGCAACCAAGATACATGCTCTTGACTGGAATCGAACCTGGGACCCCCTCAGTCCGCAGGCGGACGCTCTATCCACTGAGACAAACCGGCCAGGGCTGTTGCTCAACCATCTTATTCTTAAGGCCAGATCCTTTTTAAATCTACATCTTGGTCAGCTGGGACGTATAGAATTCCCCTACTTCCTTATAGGTGGCGCTGCAGACAAGGGCAAAGCGGAGCGCGCCCTGCTGGAGCAGGAGAGACTTTCCACTA
Organism: Myotis daubentonii; assembly: GCF_963259705.1. NCBI lineage: Eukaryota > Metazoa > Chordata > Mammalia > Chiroptera > Vespertilionidae > Myotis > Myotis daubentonii. Next base: position 40,548,220 of record NC_081854.1, read on the forward strand.
GGGGGTGTATTGCGTGGGTGCGGTGTCTCGGTGAGCCTTACGCAACGTGAGGGGCGGGAACAACTCTCGCCCCGCCCCCTCCATCTGCAGCGCGCTCTGATTGGAGGAAGGGACCATCACTCGACAGCGCCGTTGGAGTAGGAGGAAGAGGGCCCTGGCCGAAGGTGACGCTGAGGCTGCGGATGAACAGAGAGCAGAGCCGACCGTCAGAGCGAGCCACAGCGACACTGCGGACGCTCTGCCCCATCCCTCTGCGGTGAATGGCGGCGGGATGGAGCACGAGGGGAGCGGCGGCAGCGAGGGGTCGGCCGGGCTCCTGCAGCAGATCCTCAGCCTGAAGCTCGTTCCGCGAGTGGGCAACGGGACCCTGTGCCCCAACGCCACTTCTCTCTGCACCTTCCCAGGTACCGGCGGGCGCCCGCGTGCTGCGCTCCCCGCCGGGGCCGCCCGACGGTGGGCAGGCGCCTTTCCCCATCCCGAATGCAAACTGAGTCCCGCCGCCCCGAGATCTGGGGGCTGTTTTCCTTCCCCAGGGGAGGGTCCCGCTCCCTCGGCCGAGAGCTGGGGGCTCCTGCCGGCCCCTTAGATGGCTCGGTCCCCCCAGTCCAGCGCTGGGGGCGAGGTCGGAGGGCGCGGCCGCGGGCGTACCCGTCCATGAAGGGAGCTGGGCCAGCACCCGAACTAGTATTGCTTTTTGGAGTTTCCAGACGCCCGAGTTCAGACTTGAACTCGACAGAGCCCCGGGGGCGGTCATCTCCGCCTTGTTTAGGGCGCAGGATGCGCCTGGCCGCTTCGGTCCGCGCCGGCTGCTCGGCGTTCGCAGCTCGACGCCCAGTCGTCCCGGCCAGACTGAGGGGCAGTCGGAGCTCACACTTCCTTTGTTTCCAGTCCGGTCTCTTCCCTCGTCGCCAGGAGGTTCCCTGCTGATCGCTCGCACCTCCGCCCCACTCCTCCAGCTTCTCTTTCTAGGAATCACTTTCCGAGACTTGTTGCTGAGTCTCCGGCTCTCGTGCTCGACACCGTTGGCACAGCTTCTTTTTCATTACCCAGTCCCCCCACCCCGCCACCCCGGACCTTCTCCCGATGGGAGGGCTTTTCATATTTATAATACATACAAGATAGCTATCCGCGCTCCGAGAGCCGAGAGAAGTTACTGGGGAAAGGCTCCCAGGGGAGAGCGCAGTGAGGGTGTGTGGGAGCTTTAAGGGCAAGAAGACTGATGCGAACACTGGCGATGGAAGGCTGAGGTTGGGCTCCCCAGCTAAGCTGATACCTTGACAGTAAAGAGAGCTAGAACGGGGCCGGAGACCTGCAGAGGAAGGAGGATTGGGTTACTGACTGTAGTTATAAACAAGGCATCTGTGATTTTTTTTTTTTTTTCATCCACTGGGCAGCGACTGCCAGGCGCCATTCAGTGGACACCGGGGACTTGCCGTGTATTACCTGTCCAGTATCTTCGCGGACAGGTTTGTGAAATAGCCGGTGATGGGACAGATGCAGATGTTAGCTTGAAATCATGCCCGAAAGGGCCCGAGGTCACACTGACAGTGATAATATGGCATTCTGGAGACGCTGCCCCCCAAAATGAAAGGTCCATGCAGTCTGGAGGCAGGCACGACAGGACCAGATTAGTTTTTCCCCCCCCTTATTTTCCCAACTCTTTATTTTGAGAATTTTCAAACCTACTGAAAAATTGAAATAATAGTATAACAAATACCCATATGCCCTTGACTGAGATTTGTTATTCATATTTAGATGCTTTTGCTTTCTATATATGTGCAGAGTCATTTGAAAGGAAGTTACAGAAATGATGGCACTTGATGCCTAATACGGTAGCATGGATTTCTTATTTATTTTTTAAAATGTGTTTTTATTGACTTTTAGAGGAAGGGAGAGAGAGATAGAAACACTGATGTGAGAGATTATAGATCTTTAAAACAAGGACATTTTATGTCATAGCCAAAAAAAATTATATATCACACCCAAGAAATTTAACATTGATAGAATATTACCTAATGTATGGACCTTATTTAAATTTCCCCAGTTGCCTGAAGAATATTGTTTGTAGTTGTTTTCCTTTTTAAAAAAAAAATTATTGATTTTTTTACAGAGAGGAAGGGAGAGGGCGAGGGATAGAGAGTTAGAAACATCGATTCAGCTGCCTCCTGCACACTCCCTACTGGGGATGTACCCACAACCAATGTACATGCCCTTGACCGGAATCGAACCTGGGACTCTTCAGTCCACAGGCCGATGCTCTATCCACTGAGCCAAACCAGTTAGGGCGTTTTTTTCCTTTTTTAAAAAAAATTTAGGATTTAGTCAAGGATCATACATTGCATTTAGTTGTCATGTCTCTTGAGTCTGGTTGAATCTAGAACAGTTCCTTCATCTTTGTTTCAGTTTCTTGAGATGGACATTTTTGAGGAGTCCAGGCTAATTGTGTCTCACTTTTTCCCACAGTCTAAATTTATCTAATTGTTTCTTCATCGTTACATTCAGATTTTTGGTCAGCCTATTACCTCACAGATGATGTTATCCACTTTCCAGTGCATCATATCAGGAGACATTTAACGTCTGGTGAAACAGTGTTTATCAGATCTCTCCACTGTAAGGGTACCTTAATCCCTTGATCCTTTTTTTGTTGTTAATTCTTACCCAAGGATATTTTTCCATTAATTTTTAGAGAGAGTGGAAGGGACAGAGGGAGAGAGAGACATAGACATCGATTGGTTGCCTCCTGCACACCCATCTGGGATGGAACCTGCAACCCTTTGGTGTGAGGGGCAACACTATAACCACTGAGAAACACTACCGGGCGAACTTTAATTATTTTTTAAATATATTTTTATTGATTTCAGAGAGGAAGGGAGAGGGAGAGGATGATTGAAACATCAATGATGAGAGAATATCATTGATCAGCTGCCTCTTGCACGCCCCCCAATAGGGATCAAGTGTGCAACCTAGGCATGTGCCCTGACATGAAATAGAACTGTGACCTCCTGGTTTAGGTTGATGCTCAACCACTGAGCCATGCCGGCCGGGCCATTTTAAAATTAATACATCATGTGAGGTGATACTTTGAAATTGCAAATTTGCTGTGCAGTCTGTCTGGCTTTTAGTTGCCTTTTCTTTCTTTGAGAAAATATTGAGATGACTACATTTGGGACAACACTTTTAACATTACCTCACATTAGAGAATCTGTAGCAATCGGAATTGTTTTGCTTTCAGAAATTGTTCTGAAGATATTAAACTGCAATATGTACTTGAGCTTATGGGTACTTCTATGGAGATATAATTGGAGGTGTTAATCACCAGGGATCATTCATTCAGCAATACAGGTTTTCCTCACTATCTGAAAGAGTTCCTGTGAAACCCTAGCCGATTTGGCTCAGTGGATAGAGCAGTGGTTCTCAACCTTCTGGCCCTTTAAATACAGTTCCTCATGTGGTCACCCCAACCATAAAATTATTTTCTTTGCTACTTCATAACTGTAATTTTGCTACTGTTATGAATCGTAATGTAAATATCTGATATGCAGGATGGTCTTAGGCGACCCCTGTGAAAGGATCGTTCGACCCCCAAAGGGGTCGCGACCCACAGGTTGAGAACTGCTGGGATAGAGCGTCGGCCTGCGGACTGAATGGTCCTGGGTTCGTTTCCACTCAAGGGCATGTACCTTGGTTGTGGGCTCCTGGCCCTGGTCGGGGGCATGTAGGAGGCAACCAGTCAATGGCTCTCTCTCACATTGGTGTCTCTCCCTCTAAAAATCTTCACTCTCTAAAAATCAATGGAAAAAATATCCTCAGGTGAAGATAAACAAACCAACCAACACACAAAAAGGGTTCTGAAAACTTGCCTAGGCCGAAATGGTATGAAGTGGAGAAGTAATCACTTTAGAGCAGGCCTTGCTAATGGATGCACAAATTACATCAAGATAAAGCACAGATGCTCACAGACAGTTCAAAACTATGAGGACTTGATGCCGAGTGTAGTTCCTGGGGAAGGAACTTGGTATTGCCACTTGCTCCTGGTGTGTGCTACCTGCAATAATGGCTCACTGCAAAGCAAACGCTGAACACTGTTTTTGCTTTTTGTCTTTTTTTTTTTTTTGGTAAAAGTGAAAATCCTCTTTGAATTTCTTAGGCTAGTGAAAACTGGTCTTTCATCAAAGCAAAGTGGCAGAAAGTGAACTTTTGTGCATGTTTTTTAGCAGAATTTTTATTTATTTATTTTTTATTTTTATCACCTGGGGATATTTTTCCACTGATTTTTAGAGAGTGAAAGGGAGGGGGAGATACACACAGAGAGAAACATCCTGCACATGCCCCCACCAGGGCCAAGAATTGAGCCTGCAACCCGGGCATGTGCCCTTGACCAGAATTGAACCCGTATCCTTCAGTCCACAGGCTGATGTTCTATCCACTGAGCCAAACTGGCTAGGGCAGAAAGTGAACTTTTAAAAAGCAGGAGATGCCTGTACACATTTAGCAAAGTGCAGGCTCTGGGCTGGGGGTGTTCACATGCATGCACCTCAAGTTGATCAGAATGTGATAAGCAATTACTTAACCTCCCTGCTATGTCTCATTTTTAGTTGGAATGATGGATACAATAGGTGCATGAAGTTTGAGCTTGCTGACAGTGAATTTCATTCATTGACCTGGATCTGAAATAGTTCCTATTTTGGCCCCACTGAAAAGGTTACTTGTATTTAATGCTAACTCAATATGGCAAAATCATTGCTCTGAAATATTCTGTGGTTTTATCAGGAAGTTTTGAATTTATTTTTTTTAGACCTGCATTTGCAATTTAACCATTTAGATTTCTGCCTAACCCTTCCTTACCCTGAGTTGTTCAGATTCCTTTTGTTGTTGCCATTTTAAAAAAATCTGAATGCCAAGAAAGGCAGACCTTTTCTTTATATCAAGAATGACATTAGCTTTCTGAACACATGAATTTCATTAAAATCAATGTCAAAGTGTATCTTGTAATAATTAAACTAAAATTGACTAATGTTGGGTTGTTGGAGTGCTGGGATCAAAAATGGGCCACACTTGGAGCAGTTATTTATTCATGTATTCAAAAAATATTTACTCAGTGCCTGTAGCATGCCTATTGTTTTTTAGGCACCAAGTACAGATGTGGTAGTGAACAAAACAAAGGAGCTTTTATTCTAGGGGGTGAGAGAAAAGAAATAAACAAAATGTAAAAGTGTGGAAAGGAGCAGCTGGGGGTGAGTATGAGGCAGGGCAGGGGGATAGTAAGTGTCGGGTCTTGTGTGTCCAAGTGGAACCTTATTTTACATACGGTCGGAAGCCCTTCTGATAATGCCATGGAACCAAAATCTGAGGAAGTGAGGAGTGAGCCCCAGGGCTGTTTCGAGAAGAGTATTCTGCGTGAGGGCACAGCAGGTTCAGAGACCCTGGAGTAGGAGATTACTTAAGAAACATAAAGGAGCCCTGGCCAGTTTGGCTCACTGGATGGAGTGTCGATCTGGGGACTGAAGAGTCCCAGGTTCGATTCCGGTCAAGGGCATGTACCTTGGTTGCGGGCACATCCCCAGTGGGCGGTGTGCAGGAGGCAGCTGATCGATGCTTCTCTCTCATCGATGTTTCTAACTTTCTATCCCTCTCCCTTCCTCTCTGTAAAAAAATCAATAAAATATATATATATATATATATATATATATATATATATATATATATATATATATATATATATATATATATATGAAAAGAAAAGAAACATAATGGAGACCAACCCAACACTGTGGGTAAAGCAGCAGGGGAAGGGAGGTCACATCCCAGGGACTATATTGGAGGGTTTTGAGCAGAGGAGGGATCTGACTTGCTGTTGTTTTAAGTGTACAATTCAGTGATTTTTAGTATATTTCCAGAGTTTGCAGCCATCACCACAAGGAACTAGAGAATATTTGTATCACCTCAACGAGAAACCTCGTACCCGTTACCACTGACTTTCTGTCGTCGTGTGGAGAATAGATGAAGGTCAGATCAGGACAGACAAGATCTAGCCTTGCTAGAACCAAGACCATTGGGGTGAGGCAGGCCAGGGAGATACACTCAGGACTCAGGAGTGAGGAGAGAGGCTGTCAGTAGAGTCAGGTGAGGGGTGGCAGCCTGCAGTTGGTAGTCCTGGTGGGCAAGTCATCGTTGTTAGGGAGGAGTGGAGGGGTATCTAGGAAAAGTGCACTGTTGTGCTTTACACTCACACTACTACCATACTCACAACACTCTGACACCAGAGGTGTGGGTTTTCCACATCAGGTAATTCTGTGACATCAGTTGGGTGCCACTACAATTCAATTCAGTTCTGACCCTGTCTACCTGGAGTTTGCATCAGATCCCACAGGTTAAGGGCTCGTTCTACAAGGCTGCCTCCACCCCCCACTTTCAGAAGTCCAGGTTATCGTGTGTGCTTCTGACCGACTAGCTATAAAACAGAGGTTCCTAACACCCCTTCCATGGTGTGATTAATTTTCTAGAGCAGCTCACAGAACTCAGAAAAACAGTTTACTGCTAGATGACTAGTTTACTACAAAGGATATTAAAGGGTACAAATGAACACCAGATGAAGGAGATACACAGGGTAAGGTCTGGAAGGAGCTTTTGTTCCTATGGATTTGGAGTGGGCCATACACCCAGCATGGAGATGTCTTTTCCAACCCAGAAGTTCTCTGAACTCTGCACTTTGGGCTTTTTATGGAGGCTCCATCACATAGGCACGATCGATTATTAACTCCACTTCCAGCCCCTCTTCCCTCTCCAAAGAATGGGGGTGGGGTGGAGCTGCATGTTCCAAGCTTATAATCGAGGCTTTCTGGTCACCAGCCCCCATCCAGGAGCCCGCCAAGAGTCACCTTAGGAGAACAAAAGACGATTCTGGAAATTCCAAGAGATTTAGGAGGTGTGTCAGGAACCAGGGGCGAAGACCAATGTGTATGTATGTATGTATTATTTCACTAGGGAACAGATGGTCCCCTGGCAGGTCAGTGGGATTCAGTAAGAGAGGGGTCTCACAGTGAGCATGTGGAGAGTTGCGGGCTTTTGGGCAATTAGCATCAGTGCAGTCCAGCATCAGAGTTGGAGGACAGGGCAGAACTACAGTTCCTGGGAAGACTTAAGTGGTCTACTTAGAACCTCAGCTTCAGAGGACCTGGCTGTGTCCAGGCAGTGTGACCTGGAACATAAGGTAGAGTGGGGCCAGCTGAAAGGATGGCTAAGTTGCTGAGCCTCGCTGCCCACTTGGCTTAGGCTTCTTTCATTTCTGCTCATCGGGTCCAGGTGGCCTTGAGCCCTTCCTTGGAATTTAGGTGACTCGGTTGTAGATGTTATAGGGCCAGGGAGCCAGCCATTACAAACCCCTTTAGTTAATAAAGAACTCAACTAAAGGGTTCTACAATCTATGTGGCTTTTCTCTTTAACTGAAATGTCTGTTTGAAAAATAGATTTTGTTTGCCCTGGCCTGTGTGGCTCCATTGGTTGGGTGTCATCCCGTGCACATGCCTGGTTACAGGTTCAGTCGATCCCCAGTAGGGGGAATACAGGAGGCATCCGATCAACATTGATGTTTCTCCTCTCTAAAAATCAATTTAAAAAATCTTTTTAAAAAAGAAAAAATAGATAATAAGTTCCCTGTAGGTAGAAACCTTTGTCTTTTTATGTTGTTTTTCTTTTCACTGAAGTGCCTGGCATATAGAATGGGCTAAATAAATATCTGTTGAATGAATGAACTCTTAGTTTGTTGCCACTGTAACAACTTATTCCAAATTTAGTGTCTTAAAACAACACAGACTTACCATTTTATAGTTCTGGAGATCAGAAGTCCAAAATAGGTCAGCAGTTCTGTGTTCCTTTAAAGGCTCTAGGAAGAATTGGTTTCCTTGCTTTCAGCTTCTAGAGGTCACCTGCATTCCTTGGCTCTTGGCCTCTTCCTCCATCTTTAAAGCCAGTAGCATCTTTGGATCTCTCTGACTCTGACTTTCCTGCTTTCCTCTTATGGGGACCCTTGTGATTACATTAGGCCCACTTGGAAAATCCAGGCTAATCTCTCAAGATGCTTAATCTAATCATACTCGCAAACCCCCTTTTGCCACACACTCACAAGCTCTGGGGATAAATATGTAGACATCTTTGGGGCCCATTTGTCACCAGTGCTTAATCTGATTTCCCCTTATAATCTTTTATTACAGGCTATTTGATTTATACTTCAACATCAGGAAGTGATGCGACTTTAGCTGCCAAAATAAACAAAGCTGATGATAATGCACTTGATTTAAACCGTGAACAAGGAAATACTGAGCTATATATAGACAAAGATTTTTGAGTGTGTTGAGCCAGGGAAATAAAAAGTAATGTATGATAATCAATAAATAGCTATTAAAGAGAGAGCAAATTAAGGTGCAGTAGATTAAAGGGAAATCACTTAGTGTTTGTTTGTGTTTTTTTTTAAAGTATTTCATTGATTGGGGTTTGCCTTTGCTATTAGAGTCTTATAATCCATCCATCTGAAAGTGTTTTCTAAACTACTACTCATCTAATGTAATAAAGCCGTTTTTTCTCATGCAGTGATTTAAGTGGCACTATGTAAAACATGCAGGCACTGAGGTAGCTAATGGATGTAGCTCAGGGCTGCAGGAGAGTGCTTCCCCCTCAGAAACTCGGAGGTGCTGACCTGCTATGCCAGACCTTGTTTGCCAAAAGGCCTTGCAGCTTTTAGGAAAATTGAGGTGTGGTTTGGTAGTCTAGCAGGTCCCCTTGGGCAAGTCTTGTGCTCCAGAGTGAGACCAGGTGAGTGTTGCTGTGTGAGTCTGCTCAGGCTGCTGTTACAAAATACCATAGACTGAGTGGCTTAAATAACAGACATTGATTTTCTCACAGCTCTGGAGGCTGAAGTCTGAGAACAGGGTGCCAGCATGGTTGTGTTATGGTTGGGGCCCTCGGGTCACCTTCTTGCTGTGTCCTCACATGGCAGGGAGAGAGAGGGGTGGGGAGAGGCTACAGTACAATTGAATTAGAGGTTCAGTGTATGAATTTTGATGGAACACGTTCAGCCCATAGCAGTTGGGTAGCACACCTAAGTGTCCAGACTCACTTTTATGGACGTTAACTTAGAGTGTCTCTGGCAAATCTAGGCTTCACCTCCAAGTCCACTATGTGGCAGCCAGTAAGAAGCCAGGTGCCAGCAGCCTTGAGTTGCGGCAGAAAGCAGTGCTTATCTCTAAAACTTGGGGAGCTCCAACAGGTCCTAGAGCAGTGTTAGGTCAGTGGCGGCAGCCAGCAGCCAGCATGGCAACTGCTCTGCATCTTGGAGGCAGATTTGCAATCCCATTTGTCCACCCCGGGACAGTGGTATTCCTCGTGCCTTCACATAACTTAGTTGGCACATTGGGTGGTGGTATGGAGGTCAGAGTCTGGTAAGGACTGTGGGATCTAAGGTGGGGTTAACTGCTCTGGAAGGGAATCGCATGGTACTGCACTGTATCTTGGGGATAAGCTAGTGGTGGGGTGGCGTACAAGGGGGCCTTAGGCTGGGGGCCAGACTGCTCTCACTGAGCCAGGGTGCAGCAGAAGCTGCCCAGGCAGGAGGGATTTGTGGGTGTCAGAGCTCTAGTGGATGCACTTTTATTGGGGAGGAGCAGTATCTGGACACCAGACATTGAAACATCTGGAGCTGCTGCCAAGAAGAGAGGGCCAGTCTCCTGGGCAGTGGAAGCAAGAAGAGCTCCCAGCCCAAGGCTGGAAAAGCTATAGTAGTGTAGGTTTGTTTCCGAAGAGGACACAACTCAAAGAGTACTCGGAATCCTGCCTGCAATTTCTGATCAACACTGTTGACTGGAAAGGTTTTTTTCTTTGTAGGGGAAGGGCAGTAATAAGTAAATATATTTTTTATATATTACATATATATTATTTTTATGTTATATATTTAATTTTTAAAGTTGGGACACAAGTATTTAATTACTTTATATTCCATATTGCATGATTTAACATCTTTTAACAGAATTTGCAAAAAACCATCAATTCAAATACAAGTAAACCAGTTTCAACAGTTTTGTAAAACAACTAGTGACCCGGTGCACGGATTCATGCACATTGAGAGGAAAATAATTAGAAGAAATATTTTAATATTGCTATTCGCCCTTTCTCTATAATAGAAGTGTCAGAGATGAAAGAAAATTAGTAAAATGTACGTGAAATGTTTGCACCTGGCTATAAAGCAAATTGGGTTCCTGGGCTGAAGAAACTCCAAAGAGGCTAGTCCAGGGGTGGGCAAACTTTTTGACTCGAGGGCCACAATGGGTTCTTAAACTGGACCGGAGGGCCGGGACAAAAGCATGGATGGAGTGTTTGTGTGAACTAATATAAATTCAAAGTAAACATCATTACATAAAAGGGTACGGTCTTTTTTTTTTTTAGTTTTATTCATTTCAAACGGGCCGTAGTTTGCCCACGGCTGGGCTAGTCACTAGGGAGAGGAAGCCGGGCATTGCTATGCGATGTCATTACCTGGCACCCACAGCAACCGTTTCCGGGCTGGGCTGGGCTGTAGGCCACATTTTATGCAATGGGGTCTTGGCAGAGTTGGCTGCGATTTGGTGGGGTGGTGGCAGGGCCTGTGTCGCACTTGGGGGAAGACGAGTGTTGCTTTGTCGTTGCCAGGTCCATGGTGCCGTTTATTTTTAAATGGCCAGTGTGCCTCATGGCAGCTCCTGTGTTGCGCGCCTGCCCCCTGGTGGTCATCACGCATCATAGGTACCTGTCAGATGGACGAACACCTAGGCTTTTGTATATATAGATTCTGGCCCTGGCTGTTGTTGCTCAGTGGTTAGAGTGCTGGCCCATGCACGAAGGGTTGTGGGTTCAATTCCAGGTCAAGGGCATGTACCTCCCTTGCAGGTTCAATTCTCTCCCCCACCCCCACCCCCTATCCCCCTCAGGGTGTGAGCGATGTATCTCATGACTATGTTTCTCTCCTCTCTCTCTTTCTCCCCCCTCTACCACCCCACTTCCTTGCCCCTGCCTTCAACTATCTCTAAAAAAAAAAAAAGGAAAAATATCCTCATTCTTCGGGTGAAGATTTTAAAAAACAATGAGCTTTGATATCCTAAAAGGAGGCAGTGGCTTGATATTTATTGCTCTGTCTTGAAAATGATTGTTGAATGAATATAATTGTATTAGAGGCCTGATGCACAAAATTCGTGCAAGGGGCTCAGTCCTTGCAGCCACGGTGGCTGCCTTGGTCCTTGCAGCCCTGGCTTCATCCGGAAGCTCATCCAGATGGTCTTCTGCTGTTAGGCTGTTTGGTTGATTTGCATATTATGCTTTTATTATTATAGACTAGAGGCCTGGTGCACGAAATTCATGCGCAGGGGGACGGGGAGGGTATGTCCCTCAGCCCAGCTTGCACCCTCTCCAATCTGGGACCCCTCGAGGGATGTCTGAATGCCTGTTTAGGGATGTCTGACTGCCCGGTGTGGGATCGGGCCTAAATGGGCAGTCAAGACATCCCTCTCACAATTCAGGACTGCTGGCTCCCAACTGCTCGCCTGCCTGCCTGCCTGACTGCCCCTAACCGCTTCTGCCTGCCGGCCTGATCGGCCCATAACCACTCCCCTGCCAGCCTGATCGACACCTAACTGCTCCCTTGCTGGCCCGATTGCCCCCAACTGCCCTCCCCTGCTGGCCTAATCCTCTCTTGCTGCCCTCCCCTGCTGGCCGGATCCCCCCCAACTGCCCTCCCCCTGCTGGCCTGGTCACCCCAACTGCCTTCCCCTGCTGGCCTAGTCCTCTCTTGCTGCCCTCCCCTGCTGGCCCGGTCACCCCAACTGCCCTTCCCTGCTGGCCTGGTTGCCCCCAACTGCCCTCCCCTGCTGGCCTGGTCCTCTCTCTTTTTTTTTTTTTTTTATAATATATTTTATTGATTTTTTACAGAGAGGAGGGGAGAAGGAGAGAGAGTCAGAAACATCGATGAAAGAGAAACATCGATCAGCTGCCTCTTGCACGCCCCCTACTGGGGATGTGCCTGCAACCAAGGTACATGCCCTTGACCAGAATCGAACCTGGGACCCTTGAGTCCGCAGGCTGACGCTCTATCCGCTGAGCCAAACCGGTTAGGGCGAGGCCTGGTCCTCTCTTGCTGCCCTCCCCCTGTAGGCCTGATCTTCCCCAACTGCCCTCCCCTGCTGACCATCTTGTGGCTGTCATCTTTGATCACATGGGGGCAGCCCTCTTGGGGCTGTTGTGTGTTGGAGTGATGGTCAATTTGCATATTACTCTTTTATTAGATAGGATAGCTTTCCAGTTTAGGAGGCTGGATGGTAAAAAAGCTAGAAAAATCAACAGGCATTGATTGCAATGAACTGTCAATGAATTTACGCTTGTAACTTCTTATGGGAGGGACATTATTTAGGGCAGTGTTCAAATCTGTGGGGGTAGTTTATCAGGGATTGGTAAAGTTTTTCTGTGAAGAGCCAGCTAGTTAATATTCTGGACTTTGTAGGCCATGTGGTCCCTGTCACTGTTTCAGCTCTGCTTTTGTAGCTAAAAAGCAGCCATAGACAAGACTTAAATGAATGGGCATGGCTCTGTTCCAGTAAGACTTCATGTACTAAAACAGGTGGTGGCTGTAGTTTGCTGGTCCCTCTAAAACCATCAATATTTGGATACTTGACTGATGAACCTGCATTGCAACTGACTGGCTTTGAGAGTGAATGACTGGGTATAATGACCACCCCTTTGTAATGACTGCACTGGGAAAGGCAGTGATTTGTGACCTTTCTTTGCTTTCCCTTGTAGAGATGTGGTATGGTGTGTTCCTGTGGGCACTGGTGTCCTCTCTCTTCTTTCATGTCCCCGCTGGATTACTGGCCCTCTTCACCCTCAGACATCACAAATATGGTAGGTTCATGTCTGTAGGCATCCTGTTGATGGGCATCGTGGGACCAATTACTGCTGGAATCTTGACAAGTATGTTAGACATTAAAATATCAGTCAAAATATTTCATATGATTTAGTCAATTTCAGGATCCATTTTAGAAACATGTTTGAGTGGGATGAAGAAAAAGAATGGTCTTTAACCACCGGTCTTTTTTTTTTAAGTATTTTTTTAAATATATTTTTATTGATTTTGAACCATAGACTCCAACCATGACCTCCAGGTTCATAGGTCAACACACAACCACTGAGCCACGTGGGCAGGGCTATATTGTTTTTTTCCTCACCCTCAGGCCCCCATATTTGGCTAATATCTTTCTTTTTTTTTTTTTGGTGTGTGTGTGTGTGTGTGTGTGTGTGTGTGTTTTCTTTTTTTTCTTTTTCTTTTTTTTTTCTGGCTAATATCTTTGAGTTCCTTAGTCAGGTTTTCTCTTGGTGACTTCAGGGAAGCCGTTGTTCAGCTTTGTGAGGCACATCTGACATAGGTCACCAGCAAAAGAAAGATATTTGCCTTTTGGAAGCTATTGGTCCTTCCTCATTAGCTGTCACTTGACTGATAGCGTGGAAGGATGGTTGATCACTTCCATTTGGTAGGTGGTTACTTTAAGGATGGAAGAATAATTCCAATGACAAGAATTCTTGTTTTAAAAAGGACCTGGTTATTTTTTTCCTCTCAGGACTTTCTGAATAAAAAATAGAGTAACATTCATATTACAAATTATTTTTACCTGTTTTTTTTTTTCTTGGCTTTTCTCATGTCACCGGGATGAGAATAAGTTTAAATCTTTTAAAGCTCATAATTAAATAGAAATAGCATGTATATTTTATATAAGTTAAAAAGTATAAGAAAGCAAAGATAAAAATCCTCCATTTCCACATCCCTAAATGATAATCACAGTTTGCATTTGGGTATATACTTGCAGACTTTTTTCTGGGTATACATGTAAAACATAAGTATATTCTTAAAAAATAGAAACATAATATTCCTACTAATTTGTAACTTTATTTCCCCTGTGAATTTAAACCTTGGGCTTCAAGCAGAAATCTCCCTTTGTCTCTTTGACTGGAGGGGGCTTTGGGGACAAAGTGGCCTTTTTTCTCTGTGTTCTGTAAATGGTGAAATCTTTGTGATAACACAGGGAGGAGGCCAGTTTCTCCTGTCTGCAGAAAGGAGTTTCCGTAACAGGCCTTACCCAATATTTTTAACTATATCAGTTGTCTTCAGAGACCCTCTGCTCCAGTTTCCTGACTGGAGTACTGGCTTTGAAGACCTGTTTCGGATTTCTCATCAGTAAAATAGGGGTAAACACTGCCCACCTCATATACTGTGTGTTGATTAAATGAAATAATGTGTCTATAAAATATTTAACATAATACTAACACATAGTAATTATGCAGTAAATGTCATGTTTATTTCTGTCTTTAAGATTTTATGCCTAGAGTCTCTGTTTTCTTCTCATGTTGTTGCTCCTTATATAAGCTTTTTCCTTTCTTCCCATCTTCATCATCCAAATCCCACTTTAGGGCCCAGTTCAAGTTGCTTTGGCTTCTTTCTATCCAACCAACTTTTCTGGAGCTAAATTATAAAGGGGCCCAATGAAACATGTGCCTCTCAGATGTTAGTAGCACAGTATTGTATGCATTGCTACTGGAGGTGGGCATTTCAAAGTCATAAATGTTCCAGAAAAGCAACACAGGTATTAGTTAATATTGTTCTTCTTAAAACATGTTAATATACGTTTGAATCACATTTATAAACTGTGTGGACATGTGATTGATACATTGTTTGTTTTGAATCATTAAAAATCTCTTTCATGCTTATGCTTCTGTCTTGTCCCCCCAACTAGATCCTGTGTACTATGAAAATAGGTATCACACGTTACAAAACATAAAAATACATAAATATTTGAATAAACAAAATGAGAATTTTGTTTGGAGCATTTGGGGGAGTCATCTGAAAACTTTGGATCTGTTCTTTTTAAATTAATGAAATCTTGACTTTCTTGGTAGATGCTGAATTTCTTCAGCAACTCAGATGTGTACCTGAGTAGATACTCAGTTTCTAGGGCGTTATAGTGAATAACATAATAAAAACGATTAATGACATAGGGAACAGAAAGGAATCCCTGAGTATCCCTCCCTTCACACCCTTTGAATTAATAGCAAATTTATAGGCTTAGAGTCCTCTCTTCCTTTTCGTATCCCTCTCTTCCCTGCTCCATCCATTTCCTGAAGGGAACTCTGAGTATAGTAGAAAGTGGAGTGGGGATTCCCTGTGGCTTCTCCTGAAATATTTCTTGCTCAGCCTCACACAGAAAATTCTTTGTCATTTATTGCCAAGAATTTATTAGGTACCTGTTAAATGCATGGGGAATAAAGAGATGTTTTTGAGTTTGTAATCAGATCATATGTAAATTGCAGTCTTTGTGATTTGGGTTATGACTTCCAGATGTTTTTATTCACTATGTCCAGGAGACTCTTGGTTTTAAGGAGTCACTTTTCAACACTTAAAAGCACATGTCACTAAATTACAAACCTTATAAGGAATACTTAAAACATAGGCTAGTCAGCAAAAAGAATAGGGAAAACAAAACATTTCTATAATATTTAAATTTTAATGTAAAAATCTGGAACATTTTACTTATAGTTGAATTTTAAGTGCTATTAATATAATATCATGATTATATTAATCTTGATTTTTCTTTAACACTTGAATTTTTGAACAGGTGCAGCAATTGCTGGAGTATACCGAGCAGCAGGAAAAGATATGATACCATTCGAAGCCCTCACCTTGGGCACTGGACAGACGTTTTGTGTCGTGGTAGTCTCCTTTTTACGGATTTTAGCTACTCTATAGCATACACCCTTATACTATGACATCGAACCTACGTTTTAAAGAATTCGCAGAAAGAATACAATAAGGAAAGTAGTGTTTTCTTAGTTCTTTAAATGGAAGCAACTTGGATGAAAAAGTATATGAAGAACAGCATCTCAGCCTTTTCTTCAATTTGAAGCTCCAAGGAATTGAAGCTCTTTTGGACTCCTGACGTTCTCAACCAAAACAAGTCAAGTTTTATTTTGTTTTGATATTTAAGCAGTTTCACAGGTGCACCTTTACCCAAAGCCAAGGCAGCGGTGCTTCTGGGTTAGCAGTCTTCACACTGAAATGTACAATATTCTGCGAGAAAATGCAGCGTTGCATTTTTTCAGAAAAACTATGGAAAACATTGGTTTATTTCTGAGCAGAGCATAATGTACTAAAAATCTTATTTGATCTAATCATGATTAATATTTGCAGGCTCTTCTTTTGCTACATCTTCATGAGAGTAAGTGCCAAATAGTTTTGGTTGAGTATAGCTTTGTGAGCAAAATTGGTTAAATAAAACAGGGGAAAAAATATCTAGAATACAAACAGTGACTTTGATTCCACTTTTTTTTAAGAAAGGAGATAACTACTGAATGATGTGACATTTTATGGATAACGATCTTGACCTCTGATTATTTAATATATTTTAAAAGATGTGAATCTTATCAAAATAAGCTAGCTAATTGAGACTTTTCAGAATTCCAGTACCACCTTTCCCTATCACTTTTATTCTATTACTTTTATTTGGTTTAATTGGAAACATACCCCATTAAATAATTCAAGTTGAAAATTCTAAGCCAAATGGGTTAGGATACTCTTGACATTAAGGCACATAAAGAAAAGATACTTTGAACATTCTGTTATAGTTTTTATTGACTGGTTTATTACTGGCTCTTGAAAAATTGTAGAAGTTCAGCTTAAACTAGCATTAGGGTTATTGATTTCTCTTAATAGCTACTTAGTCTTCTTAATTCCTTAGTGGTGAGTCTTCAGCCCATTTTTACAGTATTGTGTGTCATTCCCAGAAAGTGCCTAAAGTTTAATTTTCAGATATGTCTTCACCTTTGCCCTTTACGTTTTCCTTTTAGAGAATTTATGCCCTTAAAGAGAATGAAATACTGAGTTTTTTAAAACCCAATTTTAGCTATTTAAAATTTCTTCTACTGCCTAGCTTTCTTTTCATTAAAAGGCCTGAAAACTGTGACCTTCAAAACAGAAAGGATTGCAGAAATTAGTGTCTAACTTGGTCCTGACCATTGAAACTGTTTTGTGTGGAATACAATCAATGTTGTTATCTGTTTTCAAAATAGCTTCTGGTAATTAAGTCTGACGTTTCTAAAGGAAAGCTTTCATTGTGAGAGTAAGGCTGACAGCCCATGAGGTCATGTACACACGGCCATGTCTGTTCTACTTGAAGAAATATGCCTTCTGGCTTTTGAATAAAAATAGCCGGGAGGGCCAATTTACTAGGGATAGTCGAAGATAAAAATTACAAAGGGGTCACGGAAATTAACTGGACATTTTCTTTTAACTAATAGGCCATTAGACTACTTATCAAAATCATGGTGACATACTCAGACTAGGTGGGAAATTATAGGTAGAGTTGGAATGCAGGCAAATGTCCTTAGACATACCCCAATAAGATTACTCTCCAATGCTCAAATCCTTCTTTCAAGCAAATTTTAAAATTTAAAATAGTCTTTAGTTAAAGACGATTTTTCAGTTGAAGGAGCTGTGATTTTGAAAAGTAGCCATTCAGTCTAAGAAATTTGGGATTTTGTAGCCTGTATTATAAGAAGTGATTTTAATCATCTCTATCAAAGAGCGGTGTTCACACAACATTCTTTTGGGTAGAATTTCACAAATTAAACAGGTGGGCCATCTTGATCTATGATTTAAATGTTTGGTTATTTTTCTTTTAGAGCCAAGACACAAAAATTAATGCATTTTGAAAGATGTCTTTTGTTTCCATCTCTTTCGTGTTTTTGTATATTTTGATTATCCACTCTTCTTAAAAACTTCAAATATAAAATGTATCTTCAAATTGAATGTTTCTTCCATCCCAGTATGTGAACATTCTTCTGTGAATATATGTATATATACTTTATGTAAATTGAACTTTGTAGCTTGAAATGTTTTCGGAACAAAACTGTTTTGTGTGTTTTTTTAATTTTTCTCCTCAAATACACAATTATTTGGGGGTAGTTGCTCAGAAGAAAAAATATTGGCATTTGTGTTGAACATTTTACTTTATCATCTATAAATTTTTAAGAATTTTTACCAACTGGCTTTCTTTCTTTTTTTTTTTTTTCTAATATATTTTATTGATTTTTTTACAGAGAGGAAGGGAGAGAGATAGATAGTCAGAAACATCGATGAGAGAGAAACATCGATCAGCTGCCTCCTGCACATCTTTCACTGGGGATATGCCCTCAACCAAGGTACATGCTCTTGACCGGAATCAAACCTGGGACCCTTCAGTCCGCAGGCCGACGCTCTATCCACTGAGCCAAACCGGTTTTGGCACCAACTGGCTTTCTTAAGAGACACATACAACCATCCCATCCCCCAGCTGTGCATCCACTTTTCCTTTTTTTTTTTTTTTTTAATGTGGGGGAGGGAGACCACACCCAACCATAAAAACTGATTTCTGGATTCTTTAAAATGGGTGTTTGTGGTAAAGGCATTTCATGAAAACTTAAGTCCACATTTAAATGCATAATGAATATTCCAAGAGAAACATGTCTGTGCTATTAACATTTTTTGGCAGCAAAACATTACTTCCTAGGAAATGTCCAAACTAGTGAGAAAAAGTTCATGCAAATAATTACTTTTAAACCCTTCCTTATGTTGTTTAAGTTTTTAAATTGTATGTTGGCTTTTGATTCCAATGCCCTTTCTGACTGCTCTGGTTTGAATTAAGTTCTTATTACAACTGCAATGCATATAACCTTCCCTAAGAAACCATTTCCTGGAATGTGAAGCCCTGGTGCCATTAGCTGTCTATATGCGGAACATCTTATGTGCCTGCATTTCTTGTTGTGCACTCTGTTGGGCTGGTTGTGACTAAAATCAGCGTAACTTTTTGTATTAGATTATTTCACTAACTGCTACAGTCAAAATGATCAAATCTTTGTACGATGAAAAATTATTTAAATTGTATTTTTCTACTGACATTTCTAATTCTGGTATAAATGTTTATCAATAAAGAATTACTTTCAGTTCTGTGAACTGGAACTGTTATTTCTTTTTCAGTTGCCAATGAGTTTAATCTTTTGTAATAAAGTTGTCTAATTTAAGTTCTTGTTTTTCCAAATATATTTTTACTGATTTCAGAGAGGAAGGGAGAGGAAAGGAGAGATAGAAACATCATTGATGAGAGAGAATTATTAATCGGCTGTCTCCTGCATGCCTCACAATGGGATCAAGCCCACAACCTTGACCGGAATCGAACCTGGGACCCTTCAGTCCACAGGCTGACACACTATCCACTGAGCCAAACCAGCTAGGGCAGTTCTTGTTTGTTTTTATAACAGTACATAACATGTTTAGCTATATTTCTTTTATGTTCAACTCCTTATTAATATACGGTAAAACTCTTGTTCGAAGATGTGATTAAACTGTACTTACATGTGAACGTGAGTCTTATTAACTCCACTTTATGGGCTATATATTACCATCAACAAGCCTTTGTATGATTATACACTGAAATGGCAGAAAGCTGGTAGTGGGGAAATTTTTATTTCACTAGTAAGTCTACATGAAGAGAGAGTCCCAGGTTAGTTTAGTACTTTCTGTGACATCATAAATCGTTTTTTGCTCTGCCACGTTTAGCAAATTGGGTTGTCCCCCTTGGGCATCTTACCCCATGGTCACGAGATGACTGCTACAGTCCAGGCATTGTACGCAGACATACTATGTCTGGCAAGAGAATGCCCATCCATTCTTTCATTTTTTTTTTTTTGAGGTACAATATACAGTAAAGTGCACAAAGGCTTAGCTTGATGAATTTTTACGTATTTATACATTTAAGTGACTATGGCTTAGATCACGATATAGAATGTTTTTTAGCATCCCAGAAGGATACATGCAGAATTCAGCCAAAAGCCCTCAAGATCTGCCCAGCCAGAGTGGCTCAATGGTTGAGCATCAACCCATGAATCAAGAGGTCACAATTTAATTCCTGATCAGGGCACATGCCGGGGTTACAGTCTTGTACCTGAGTAAGGGTAGTGCAGGAGGTAGCCGATCAATGATTCTCATCATTGATGTTTCAATTTTTCCCTCTCCCTTCCTCTCTGAAATAAATAAAAATATATTTCAAAAAAAGATTGTATGTATCCAGGACCCAACAGAGGAAAAACTTCCAATTTTTCAAAAGGGTGATAACTGAAGATTGGATAGTGCAAAGAGACTATGGCGGGTGAAGGGCTAAAGGTGCTGAGTTTGGCAGAGAGGACCCTGTAAATTATTGCCAAGATAACGTAGTCATTAACCAGGAATCTTGTAGGGAGTTGGGATTTGTATTGTGGCCACTGGAGAGCCCCATCTAAAGCCATTGCTCAGTTCCAGGCGATTTCTACTTTGTGAGAATATGAGCCCAGAGTTGACACACTCTCCAGTTTTTCAAGGGAAGTTGGAAATCTAGATTATTTGAAATCTCTCAATTTGTAAGTGCTGACAACGTAATTTAAATTCATGTAAAATCTTTTCAGGTCAAATATTACATGTCTTTGAGCTGGATTTGGCCTGCTAACTAATATTTGACCTCTTTACTAAACTATGTGACATAATAAAAAATAGTTCCTCACCTCGTCACCCTTAATGTGGTTGGAAACTTTGGTTGTGAATTTGAACTAATGTATAGAATACTAATGAGCTAAAGAGGAGACTGAGAGAAATGGGATGATGCTGGAGAAGTCCAATGTATCCTTTTCCCCAGACTCAGAGCCCAGTGATGGGGCAAACAACTACATCCCAGTTTGTCACTGCAGGGTCCCTTCAACTGTTCAAGGAAAAGTATGGTAAGAATGATAAACTCCCAAATACTGGATCCTAATTTCATATCTATTTTTCTATTATTCTCCCATAAGAAAGATCTGCTGAAGTGGGTCATAGACCTAAATGTAAGAACTAAAACTATAAAACTCTTAGAAAAAAACAGAAGTAAATTTTGTGCTCTTGGGTTAGTCAAAGCCTTTTTAGATACACTCCCAAAAGCACAAGGAACAAAAGCCCAAACTAGATAAATTGGACTTCATCAAAATGTAAAACTTCTATGCTTCCAAGGATGCCATCAAGAAAGTGAAAAGACACTACAGAATAGGAGGAAATATTTTCAAGTCCTATATTTTATAAGAGACTGATATTTAGAATATATAAAAACTTACAAATCGCCCTAGCTGATTTGGCTCAGTGGATAGAGCGTCGGCCTGTGGACTGAAAGGTACTGGGTTCAATTCTGGCCAAGGGCACATGTCTGGATTGCAGGCTTGATCCCCAGTAGGGGCCGTGCAGAAGGCAGCCAATCAATGATTCTCTTTCATCATTGATGTTTCTATCTCTTCCTCCTTCTCCCTTCCTCTCTTAAATCAATAAAGAAATATATTAAAAACAAAACAAAAAACCTTACAACTCAACAATAAAATAGCCCAATTTTAAAATAGGCAAACGATTTGAATAGACATTTCTTCAAAGAACATAGCATGGGCAATAAGACATGAAAAGATGCTTAACATCATTAGTCATCAGGGAAGTAGAAGTCAAAATTACAATGAAAATGCCACTTTCATACCCACTAGGATGTTATAATAAAAACGAGTGTTGGCAAGGGTGTGAAGAAATTGGAACCTTCATACACTGCTGGTGAGAATATAAAATGGTGCAGCTGCTTTGGGAAACAGTTTGGCAGATCTCAAAAGGTAAATCACAAGTACTGTATGATCAAGCAATTCCATATGTATGTAAGACAAGTGAACTTTGAAATGTGCTAAGTGAAAGAAGATAGTCACAAAAGACCGCATATATAACTCCATTTATATCCAGAATAGGCAAATCTATAGAGAAAAAAAAGGATTAGCCTGAGGCTGAGGATTGGGGAGAAATGAGGAGTGACTAATGGATAAGAGATTCCTTTTTGGGGTGATACAAATGTTCCAGAATTGATTGTGATGATTGCATAAGCCTATGACTCCCAAAACTAATGAATCATGCACTTTAAATGGGTAAATTTTATGGTGTGTGAATTATGTCTCAATTAGGCTTTCTAAAAATTTGTTGGCATAAAGCACAGACGTGTTTCATCTATGCCTTGATTTAGGTAACTCTAGGACTGGATAACAGATCCAGTCCAGTACAGAGTATCAAAAAGGAGCAATTTTCAGGTGAAAAACAAAAAACAAAACCTAAACCTGAACAAACAGGATATTAGTTGTCTATGTCTCATTTGCATATTGGATTACAATCAGACAAAAAATTTAGTCTGATTAAATGTTAAGCTTATATATAGTTGCACTTCCATATGGATTAATTTGAAGGAAAGATTCATGTGGATGATGTCTGAATTGTAGAATGTTGTTCTTGGTAGTTATGTCTATAAGGTCATCACACACTCAATTAGTGAATACTGAACCACTGTTGGGGGGAAAGTGGAGTTGGGTTCCTGTGAGTCTTTGATCACATTTTTGTCAACTAATCAATACACAATGTTTTATGTGTGTTTCTATTCAAAGGCACCTTAATATGTTCTTCTTACAAATAATTATTTGCTGTATTTCTTTGTTTTTTGAGAGAGTGTGTGTTTGTTTTAATATATTTTTTTATTGATTTCAGAGAGGAAGGAGAGAGAGAGAAACACCAATGATGAGAGAGAATCATTAATTGGCTGCCCCCTGCACGCCACCACTGGGGATCCAGCCTGCAACCCAGGCATGTGACCTTGACTGGAATCTACCCCTGGACTCTTCAGTCCACAGGCCGATGCCGTCTAAGACTATTTGCTGTATTTCTTCACAATGAAACAATTATTCCAATTACAGAATGTTTGTGTAATGCACTACAATACAGTTTAACTCTCCCTCAGTCACACACACATACAGTACACATATAATACACACAGTATAAATACAATGCAAAATTCACATACTGTAAACATAGAGTACTCTGAACATACACTGTATACTGTACAGTAATGCAAATAAAATTCTGAAAAACGGTAAAGATTAAGTATTTAAAGTTTTATAAAAACATTAACTAGAATCTTACTGTCGATTCATTAGCATTGAACTCTCAGCCAACAGCGCTTACAACTCATGCCTGAACAAAGCTTATCTAACACTCCTATCTATCAAATTAAAAGCCTAAGCGATCATTACAGCGGACGACCAGAACCACCCGTGGCTATGACACGCATTGACCACCAGGGGGCAGATGCTCAAGGCAGGAGCTGTCCCCTGGTGGTCAGTGCGCACCCACAGCGGGAGGCCAAGGGGCTCACAGCCGGCCAGCACAGCAGGGATGGCTGGAGCAAAACAAACAAACAAAACCCATGTGGCACTAAATAGACTGCAAAAAGTACACTTATACACAGTATGAGAGCTGAACCAAAAATCTGATCGTCTGCCTTGCTCATTCTTAGCTGGTAAAATGCATCGACTCATAATTGTCACCCTCTGTGCATGTCTGCAAATAATCCCAGAAAGCACTGCTAATTTTGATTTTGGAGTTACAATAGATTTTAGCAAGTAAACGAATACGAAAATACCAACCTGTGACTAGTGAGGGTCAACTGTATTCCCATAGATATGTAATTTTGTGTAAAGCACATTTACTAAATTAACGAGGCTATGTAGCACCAAAGACTACAAGTCCCAGTACGCATCGCTTCGTCACGGAGCCCGTGCTGGGATAACTGCCACGGGATTGGCCCGGAAATGTCGCGTTACTATCACGTACACTCTGTGCGCATGTGCAGACTCAGCGGGGGCTCGCCCCAACCGCCACTGCCCCCGACTCTACTTTTTGGTCTATCCCCAGAGCTTTGCGTTGGCGTCAGCCGCTGCGGTCCTGTGGCTTGGCCCGCCCCGCGTGGCAGCGATATGGAGGAATTCGACTCGGAAGACTTCTCCTCCTCAGAGGAGGACGAGGACTACGTGCCTTCGGGTAAGCGATTCCTCCTGAAGAGGCTTGCCCCGCCCCGCGACCCACGTGAGGCGCGCTTGGCTCGGCGTTCGTGGGCCCGGTGGCCCGTGGCGCGGGTCTCGAGCATCCCTGACCGCTCCGTCCCTGTGGCCCGAGGCGTGTGCGTGTGCACATCTCGCGCCGTCGCTGCCGGCGGCCTGACTGCGGCCGCAGCCCCCTGTGGGAGTGTGGGAACCGTCGCGCGAACACGGCTCTGCCTCAGGGGACGCTGGCGGGGTCCGCCGTCCCGTAGTCACGCCAGTGCTGAAATGGACCGACCGTCTGAGCTTTGGAAGTTATTTTATTCCGACCCGAGGTTATGACCAGCCAGCATCGCGTCCAAGATAGATCTGTCCGCTTTCTGCCGTCAGAAGGGGTCTGGTTGGTGGAAAGTTCACATGATGACGCTTTTTGCCTGTTTGCAACTTATATGCCCATTGCTCCCTTCTCAGAATTTTTTGTTAATTTTCACCTGAAAATATTTTTTCCATTGTTTTTCAGAGAGAGAGAGAGAGAGCAAGAGACACATATCGATTGGTTGCCTCCCCAAGCCCCGACGGGGCGGCGGCGGGGAGCGAATCCTGCCCTTGATGGGGAATGGAACCCGCGAAGCGTCCGTGTGCGGCCAACACTAACTACTGTGCACACCGGCCAATGCCTCAGAACTCATTTTGTGTATTGTTTTGTGTAGGGACCTCAAACTGAGCGGGGCCAAAATAAATCGTCACGCAAACAAACTTACCTCGACCGCCATCCTGCGCCTTCCCCGACTTTCCCATCTCATTAGAAGTATCCATACAATCGCTTTGGTAGAAAGCAAACAAAACCCCGAGGAGTGGAGTCATCCTTATTCCTCACTTTTGGTCCAACCTGTCAGTAAGTTCTGTTGTGTCTACGTGGAGAACACATTTCTGACCACGCCCTTGCCAGTCTCACTGCTACTGAACTGTGGTGATCCTTCGCTAGGGCTCGTCATAGCTTCCCCACTGGTTTCCCGGATTCCAGTCTTGTCCACCAGCTTTGGTCTTACAGTAATGGCCAGAGTGATCATTGGAAGACTAGTTTTCATTTTAATCAAAAAGGCTTGTTTTGAAACCAGGCAGTTCCCATCATCCCTGTCAATCATCCCCAGTCTCATTCCTCCCACTCCCAGCGCAGACTCCACTGCAGGTCCTGAGCAACTCTCCAGTTTGCCATTGTTCTTATGTCCAATTTTGGTTAGGTCAGTATTCAGTTTGTTGATATAAGAAATACCCAAACCTGTAGAGAATTTTTTTATAAGAGTTTATTTGAGCCCCAGCTGGTTTGGCTCAGTGGATATAGCCTGGGCCTGTGGACTGAAGGGTCCCGGGTTCCATTCCGGGCAAGGGCACATGCCCAGGTGGCAGGCTCGATCCCCAGCAGGGGGCGTGCAGGAGGCAGCCAATCAGTGATTCTCTCTCATCATTGAAGTTTCTGTCTCTCCCTCTCCCTTCCTCTCTGAAATAAATAAAAATATATTTTAAAAAAAGATTTTATTTGAGCCAAATTGATGATGTATGTCAGTTGAGTAGCAAAATCTCATATGTTCCAGAGAATAGCAGTTTGCAGTTTCTTTTATGCATTTAAGATTAAGGAGGGCCTGGCAGGGGTGGCTCAGTGGTTGAGCTTTGACCTATGAACCGGGAGGTCACTGTTCATTTGACTCCGGTCAAGGACATATGCCCGGGTTGCGGGCTCGATTTCCAGTGTGGGGTGTGCAGGAGGCAGCTGATCAATGACTCATCACTGATGTTTCTATCTCTCCCTCCCTTTGCCCCTCTGAAATCAATAAAAATATATTTAAAAAGATTAAGGAGGGATCCTAAGAAAGATTACTGAAAGTGGGGGAAGGCAAGGGGAGATTGGGGATTGGATTACAGGATAATTGAGGTTATGTGGCCTGATTTAGGAGGAAGGGTCTGAAAGGGGTTATTTCCAAGGGGGCATTTTGCTTAAGGCAAAAATAAGCCTGCCTATTTATTTATTTATTTATTTATTTATTTATTTATTTATTTATTTATTGTTTTTATTGACTTTTTAAAGAGAGAGAAGCAGGAAGAGAGAGAGAGAAACATCATTATGAGAGCAAAACATAGTGGGCTGCCTCCTGCTCCCTACCAGGGATCAAGCCCCAAACCAGAGCCCTGACTTGAATCCAGCAGTCTTTTGGTGCACAGGACAACGCCCAACCAGCTGAGCCAACTGGCCAGGGAAGGCAGTTCCATTTTTAATTTTTTGAGGACCCTCCATACTGTTTTCCATAGCGGCTGCACCAATCTGCATTCCCACCAACAGGGCAGGAGGGCTCCCTTTTCTCCACCTCCTCACCAACACTTATTGTTTGTTGATTTATTGATGATAGCCATCTGACAGGTATAAGGAGATAACTCATTGTGGTTTTAATTTGCATTTCTCTGATGATTAATGATGTTGAGCATCTTTTCATATGTCTGTTGGCCATCTTATGTCCTCTTTGGAGAAGTGCTTATTTAGGTCCTCTGCCCATTTTTTAAATTGGATTATTTGTGGTTTTAGTATTGAATTGTTTGAATTTTTTTTTAAAAAATATTTTATTGATTTTTTACAGAGAGGAAGGGAGAGGGATAGACATGTGTGGGCGAGCACGTACAGTGCAATTGAAACTTCGTGGCCATGCGCAGAAGTCGGTATTTTGTGGAAGAGCCACACTCAAGGGGCCAAAGAGCCACATGTGGCTCTCGAGCCACAGTTTGCCGGCCACTGACCTAGGGCAATAATACTTACATTTAAAAAAATTGTAACTTACATACAGTAACATTCACTCTTTTTGGTGTACTGCTCTATGAGTTTCTATAAATGCTTAGAATTGTGTAACTACCACCAAAATCAACAAGTCCAAGGCTTATTCTCCCCCCCCATGGAGCATGTCTGTGAGTAGAAACAGTTTTATTTATTCCTTTCCCTAGATATATCTTTAATTTTTTTTGCTTGCCTTATTGTACTTGATATGACTTCCAGTATGATGTTGAATAATAATGATGATAGTGACCATCCTTGCCTTGAAAGAATCAGAGTGAAATGTTAGCTATAGATTTTTCACAGTTGACTTTTATGTGTGTGTGTTTGTTTTAAGCATTTTCATTGACTAACTAAATCACATAATACCACTTTACTGATAAAGGAACTGAGGCCCCCAAAGTGACCCAGCTAAATAGTAGCTAAGCTGGGATTTGAACGCTGGCATTCTGCATATACTGCCTCTCACAGATGCTCTTTATCAGGTTAAAGTTTCCTCTATTCCTAATTTGCTGAGAGGTGAACTTTGTCAAATGCCTTTTCTCTATGTATTGATTATGTGTTTTTCTTCTGTTGTCTGTTAATGTGGTGAATTAGTGATTGATTAAAAATTTTTTTTTACCTTTTTATTGAATTTATTGGGGTGACACTGATTAACAAAATTATACAGGTTTCAGATGCACAATTTTACAACACATCATCTGTATTGTGTGTTCACTACCCCAAGTCAAGTCTCAGTGCATCACCATTTATGCCCCCATCCCTCCTCACCACACTGTTGTCTATGCCCATGAGTTTTTTCTCTTTTTTTCCTTCTTTTTTGCTTCATCCCTCACACTTACCTCCAGCCCCCATTTGTCAGCCTGCTCTCTGTCTATGAATCTGTCTCCGTTTTGCTTGTTAATTGATTTTTAAATTTTGAACAGCCTTTTAATACTGAGATAAACTTATGTGGTCATAATATATTCTTTTTATACATTGCTGTTTGTTTTTGGCTTTATTATGTTAGATCAGTGATGGCGAACCTTTTGAGCTCGGCGTGTCAGCATTTTGAAAAACCCTAACTTAACTGGTGCCGTGTCACATATAGAAATTTTTTGATATTTGCAAACATAGTAAAACAAAGACTTATATTTTTGATATTTATTTTATATATTTAAATCCCATTTAACAAAGAAAAATCAACCAAAAAAATGAGTTCGCGTGTCACCTCTGACACACGTGTCATAGGTTCGCCATCACTGTGTAAGATGCTTTCTCAGATTTTCTGTGATTCTTAGTTGTTTTGCTCATATTTAAGCATGGAGGAATAAAAAGGTGATATAATCTCTGAGTCTTTGGACAATACAGTATTTGTCCATTTTGTGCTTTATTGTTTATAGGGTTGTTATTCTGCTTCTTATTCCCTCCCCATTCCTCCAACCCTGCCCCCATAGTAGCTGCATGGAATTTGATCTTGTTTTGTTTAATTTAAAATGTGTTTATCTCTTATCAGTCAGATTGAGCATCTTTTTACATGTTTGAGATCCAGAGCCATGTGCACCTTCTTGCCTGAACCGTCTGCAATGCAACATTTGTCCATTTATATGATGAAAAGTAACTTTATATTATGAAAGCAGTTCACGGGCTTTGCAGAAAATTAGAAAATGCAGGCAATTAAACATTAAAAAAAATAGAATCATTACATTCTCACCACCCAGAGATTGTCAGTTTTAATTCCTTAGTAAATATTCACTCTGATCTTTTTCTACACCCACAAATAGATATTTGTATTTTCATCAACCTGAAATTATACTTTTTCATGTTACTTTGTAACCTCCTCTTTCCAGTGAATGAATCTTTCCCTATCCATTTCTGTAAACTTTCAACTCATTTAATATACAGACCATATTCATATTTTCCCAGTTGACCCCAAAATAGCTATAGCTTGTCTGTCCAAATCACAGTTCAGTTCAGGACTATACATATCATGTAGTTGTTCCATCCCTGAAATCTGTTTAATCTAATAGAAGCTTTTGTCTAATGACATTGATTTGCCTAAGAGGATCAGGCCATGTGTCCTGCAGAATGTCTCACCTTCAGGATTTGTTGCTCCCTCATTGTATTGTTTTAAGTTGTTCCTTTGTCCCTTGAATTTACCATACATTAGAAGTTAGATCTAAATGCTCAGTTGGTTTAAATAAAATATTTTTGGCTAGAATATATTATAGATGACTTGTGTGTTATACAATGCATAACATCAGAAGACACATTATACCTGGTTGATTCCCATAGTTGTGACTACTGAATCAAGATGATGAGAGTCTGATCCCTCTTTATGTAAACCTTCTTGGAACTGAAAGTATACTCTGTGGCAGTTTACCTAATGGTTAAAACTTAAACTGTGTGTGGGTGTTTTTTTTTTTTTTTTTTAACATTACTTGATAATTCTTGCCTAAATTACTACTATTATTAGAGAAGTGCTGTTTTTCTAATTCTATGGGGTTTTTTTTACATTTATTAATTGATGTTCTTCTGTAAAGTATATATAGCTTTCCCTCATCACTTGGGAGAGGATAAATTTTTAATTCATTTTCCTTAATTGTCAATTTTCAACATGGGGAGTTACTTTATTATTTTTATTGATTGATTTTAGAAAGAGAGGAAGGGGGGGAGAGAGAGAGAGACCTCTCTTAATTGCCTCAAATTCCATGCAGCTACTATGGGGGCAGGGGTTGGGGGTGGGAAGGGAATAAGAAGCAGAATAACAACCCTATCCTATATAATAAAAGCCTAATATTCAAGTCGACCGAACATCAGAATGACTGGTGGAACGACCGGTCTATGACGTGCACTGACCACCAGAGGGCAGACGCTCAATGCAGGAGCTGCCCCCAGCCTGCAGGCCCCAGGCCAGCCAAGGCAGGTGCGAGTGGGCCCCCCCCCCCCATTGCCCCACAGAGGGAGGCGACTGGCGGTGGTGGGGGGCAGGGCTGGCCGGCGAGTGGGCGACACCAGGCCAGCCAAGGCTGGTGCCAGCGGGGACCCTCAATCAGCCCTGCTGGTTACCCCACAGAGGGAGTTGACCAGCAGGGGTTGGGAGTGGGGGCAGGGCTGGGGAGCAGGTGGCGCCAGGCTGGCCAAGGTGGGTGCCAGTGGGGGCCCCTCCCTGATCGCCCTGCTGGTCACCCCACAGATCGGCCCTGATCGTCAGCCACGCCTAGGGACCCTACCCATGCATGAATTTTGTGCACTGGGCCTCTAGTAGATAATAAAGCACAAAATGGACAAATATTGTCCAATTTTGCCAACTGGGGATCGAGCCTGCAACCTTTTGATATGCAGGATGATGCTCCAACCAACTGAGCCACCCTGCCAGGGCAAAATGGGGAGTTATTTTAATAGTACCCTAAAATGGTACAAATTATTTTTAGTATTTTTGGATATCATAAAGGGCTCATAGATTTTAAAATTTTTTTATTGATTACAGAGAGGAAGAGAGAGAGAATCATCGATCAGCTGCACGACCCCTACTGGGGATTGAGCCCACAACCCGGGCATGTGCCCCGGCTGGGAATCTAACTGTGACCTCCTGGTTCATAGGTCAATGCTCAACTACTGAACCACGAAGTCTGGGCAGGTTCACAGATTTTTATCCTTACATGTGTTTTTTAAAAAATACATATTTTATTGATTTTTTACAGAGAGGAAGGGAGAGGGATAGAAAGTTAGAAACATCCACGAGAGAGAAACATCGATCAGCTGCCTCCTGCACACCCCCTACTGGGGATGTGCCCGAAACCCAGGTACATGCCCTTGACCGGAATCAAACCTGGGACTCTTCAGTCCACAGGCCGACCCTCTAGCCCAGGGGTGGGCAAACTTTTTGACTCGAGGGCCACAATGGGTTCTTAAACTGGACCGGCTGGCCGGAACAAAAGCATGGATGGAGTGTTTGTGTGAACTAATATAAATTCAAAGTAAACATCATTACATAAAAGGGTACGGTCTTTTTTTTTTTTTTAGTTTTATTCATTTCAAATGGGCCAGATCCGGCCCGTAGGCCGTAGTTTGCCCACGGCTGCACCACTGAACCAAACTGGTCAGGGCTCATTACATGTGTTTTAATCTACCAACAGTTACTCCTTTTAATGCTCATGTTACCACTTTTGGCCACTAGGACTTCTTTCAAGCTGGGTCTTAAAACCTTTTAAAGTGACCCATTCCTTGCTTTCTGGCACAGCAAACGACCCAGTTTCACATTATGCTTTCCTTCTCTTAGACCTGAAATTAGCTCGTTTTTTTTCTTTTTTTTTCCAGGGAGCACTTTTGGTGATGAAACATATCAAAGAATGAGATCTGAACTTTAAAGAGATTATCATTGCTACTAGTATGATATTTTTTCTGTTCCATTTGAGTGAACAAACTAGAACATATTTATCTTAAAATGAGAGTTCATATTGGTACTTTAAATTCTGTTTTAACATTTGTGTTTTCTCTCTTAATTTCTTTGATTTTATAATTGTGTCATTTCTCTTATTCTCAGCATCCAGATTCCTAACGTGATTAACATAATTCATTACTTGCTTTCACCTAACATATAAAGGAAATAGTTTCACAATACCAACATGGATGTAACTACAAGGAGTAGAACTCTTCATCTTTACACTGCATCTTGCTAAGGATGCAAAATCAAAATACTATGTTTCTAACTCCTTGGAATCCCTTTTTTGTGGGTTATGTTATTGTTTGGTCATATAGTTATATTTATTTACTTAAATTGTTCTTTTCTTTTTTTTAAAATATATTTTATTGATTTTTTACAGAGAGGAAGGGAGAGAGATAGAGAGTTAGAAACATCGATGAGAGAGAAACATCTATCAGCTGCCTCCTGCACATCTCCTACTAGGGATGTGCCCGCAACCAAGGTACATGCCCTTGACCGGAATCGAACCTGAGACCTTTCAGTCCGCAGGCCGATGCTCTATCCACTGAGCCAAACCGATTTCGGCTGTTTACTTAAATTGTTCTTAAGAGAATGTTCAAAATTCTGTAGAAAGATAAACATGGAGAACTCTAGCTTCTGCCTCTGCCTACTCCACCCTGTTCTGTCCTAACCCATATAGATGGCTATTTTCATTCCTTTTTTGTTTATCCTTCTAGTGTTGCCTTTTGCAAATATAAACAAATACAATGCAATTAAGTACCCACCATTGTAGGTTCATGTCTTTTAAAAGTCCTTTGCTGTAGTGATTTTACTGGGGTGTCAGGAGGAATCAAAATTACACTTGTGTGTTCAGACTGCCATCTTAACCTGGTTAAGTGTTCCTCCTTCATGAAACCCTTTTACCTATCACTTGGTGTCAAGATACCAAACTTGTTTCCATTTTAGAACCCTTATATTTACTGTTTCCCCAGCCTCGATTGTTCTCCAGGTTATCACATGGCTGGCTTCTTCTCAGCATCTTACTTCTCTTTTTCTAATCTCTGCTATCATAGTTGTAGGTTTCAAGAGTTTTGTTTTAGCCTTTTGAAAAAAATATTTTAAAATCATTTTTATTTCATGGATGTCTCTTTGAGGATATTAATTATAAAGGCTTTTTTTTTTTTTAAAGTAACTTTTGGGTGTTTTTCTTTTCTGTTTCTTTTGATTTTCTTTCTGCTTGTTTTTAGTATTGCCTTTCATATTGGAGGCCTCCCTGAAGTGGTTGGTTCATTGTGAGTGAGATATTTCAAAGCTGATTAGATGTAAGGAATATTCAAAACAGCACTATTTCTAAGGGTTTCAAACTGGAAACAACCTAAATGTCTATCAACAGAAGAATGGATAAATACGTTGTGGTCTAGTCATACAATGAAATACTATTTTGGAGTGAGAATGAATAAACTACGTCTACATGCAATAATAAGGGTGCCTGTCACAAACAGAAGGTTGAGTGAAAGCAACCAGACACAAAAGAGTACATACTGTAGGCTTCTGTTTCTTTAATGCTCAAAAACACACCAAACTATTCTGAGGTATTGGAAGTCAGGATAGTGGTTGCCTTTGGGATGGGCCCAGTGACTAGTGACTGGAAGGGGACCCAAGGGGCATTGTGGAATTCTGATCATCATGTTCAGCTTCTTTTTTTTTTTTTTTAAATATATTTTTATTGATTTTTTACAGAGAGGAAGGGAAAGGGATAGAGAGTTAGAAACATCGATGAGAGAGAAACATCGATCAGCTGCCTCCTGCACATTTCCCACTGGGGATGTGCCCGCAACCCAGGTACATGCCCTTGACCGGAATCGAACCTGGGACCTTTCAGTCCGCAGGCCGACGCTCTATCCACTGAGCCAAACCGGTTTTGGCATGTTCAGCTTCTTGAATTGGGTCCTAGTTCTTTTTTTTTTTTTTTTTTTTTTTAATATATTTTATTGAGTTTTTACAGAGAGGAAAGGAGAGATAGAGAGTTAGAAACATCGATGAGAGAGAAACATCGACCAGCTGCCTCCTGCACACTCCCCACTGGGGATGTGCCCGCAACCAAGGTACATGCCCTTGACCGGAATCGAACCTGGGACCTTTCAGTCCGCAGGCCGACGCTCTATCCACTGAGCCAAACCGGTTTCGGCGGGTCCTAGTTCTATGTGTGTTCACTTCACATAATTTTATTGAAGTATACATTAGATTTGTGTGTTTTTTCATACATGTGTTATGCTTCAAATAAAAGTTTATATGAAGTGCCCTAGCCGGTTTGGTTCAGTGGATAGAGCATTGGCCTGCAGACCAAAGGGTCCCCGGTTCGATTCCTGTCAAGGGCACGTACCTCGGTTGCAGGCTCCTCCCCAGCTCCGACCCTGGTCTGGGTGCATGCATGAGGCAACCAATCGATGTGTTTCTCTCACATCGATGTTTCTCTCCATCTTTCTCTCTTTCTTCCACTCTCTAGAAAGATCAGTGGAAAAATATCCTCTGGTGAGGATTAACAACAACAACAAAAAGTTTCTATGAAGTAAAAAAGCTAGTTGAATATCTATGTGAGCAGGATTTATTGACTGGTGCCCACAGTGTGGTCAGTCTGGGCATCCAAGCAACACTTTTTCATTGGGGATGCCAGAGTGTCAGTGTCTGAGAATGGGGAATAGATATGTTTGTTCTTTCTGCTATGTCTAACTGGAAGTCTTTAGACCTCTTTCTAAACCTTCGTTATTGACAAGACAAGATATTACTTGCTCACTTTTGAAATGTATCCAAGATAAAGTGGGAACATCAGGTTCTTTGAAAAGTACAGTAGGTAGAATTGGAATTTCTATTCATTCATTTATTCAGAAAAAATCTATAAAGACAAAACAGGATCCATATCCTCATGGTGTGTAGAATAGAGCAGAAATTGCAAACATTAAATCTAAGTGGAATGAGTTATGGAGGAAAATATATACTGCCGTGGAAGCGTAGAATCCGGGAACCTAGCCTTGTCTCCAGGGACCGGGAAGCTTTCTCTAAGGAAGTAAATATTGTAGTTAGGTGAAGAATAGAGGAAAGTACTAGACTTTTTCCTTAATGCAAATGTCTCAACTTGATGTGTAAACCTTTATTCCTGCCTGACCACTCTATTATGTGATTTCAGGTGGAGAGTATAGTGAAGATGATGTAAATGAATTAGTGAAGGAAGATGAAGTGGATGGTGAAGAGCAAACACAGAAAACCAAAGGGAAAAAAGGAAAGGCTCAGAGCATTCCTGCCAGGTAACGCTGCCCTCAGGGCCCTTAGAAGTCAGGGCTAGTGTCACTACCATCCTGATTGCTGGGATTGGAGTTGCTGCTAGGGTTTCTTACCGTTGAAGGGAAACATTTGGTGACATTTCAGGATTAAAATTATTTTGAGTACTAATTTAAAAAATTTAATAGGTAATATGTACACAGTTAAAATGAAAAACTTAGTTACTACCAAAATGTGTACCCCATTTCTAGCCCTTGTTGCTGTGCCTCAGAAGAACTTTGCTACCAGAGATATTCTGTGCATGTGCAAGTGTGTATGTATATATTTCCTACTCTCTTTAAAAACAACAACAGCAAATGTCATACTCTGCATATCGTTTCTTATTTTCATTATTTTACATCTTGAAGATGATACCATGGAAATATATCTAGCTATATTTTATTCTTTTCAGTGGCTGCATAATATTTCACTGTATGAATAGACCTTACTTTATTTAAGGATTCTCTTATTGAGACATATTTAATTTGTACCTCATCTTTCCTACAACAAACAAGACTGCAGTGAATATTTTTTATATATATCTTCATGTAAATGTGGAAGTATACCTGTAAATCAGGTCTGTAGAAGTAGATGTTTAATCAAAGGTTATATGCAATAAAAAAATTATTTATAGATATTAGCAAATTACCTTCCATAGACTTGGTACTGAATTACACTCCCTCCAAAAATTATGAAAATTCTGTTGGGTTATTTAACTCACATAAGAGAATCTTCTATAGAAGTCTTTTACTCTCTTTGATTGGTGTTTCTGTCTCTCTGGCAAAAAGCAAATTGTAATTTATGAAAAGGGAAAAAGGAATTTTAGGTATTAAATTCACTTGAAGTTAAAATCACTTTACTTGCATAAGTTTTGGGTCCAATTTCTTTGTCTTTGAAATTTTCTGTATTCCAGCTTTCATATCATCAGAAAATGGGAAGAAATATGGATCCTGTCCCTGGGGAATTGTAGGAATAAACAGTGCAAATAAATTTGAGGCTCTTCTCAATAAAGCATGTTCTCCAAATGTGTTGACTTCAAAAAGTCAAAAAAATCTGCTATATATATTCTTGGAACACTCTTGCTAGACAGATTGATTCTGTGAGGTGATTTGGGGTGTTTCTTGGTGAAAATAGCTGGTCCTGACTTAGAAGTAGAACACTGTATTTTGATTCCAAGTGTTTTAGAGGAAGCTAAGAGCTCAATTCTTTTTTTCTTCCACAAAATCTCAGTGTACCTCTTCTATGCTTCCTCAGTGTGCATCTTTGTAGTCCCGCATTTAAAAGTTTTCTTGAGTTTGCAACATTATGTTTGGAATTGAGGAAAGATAACTGAAATCATTTTGCATGACTTCTCTTTCTTTTTCCTTGTAATCTTGGTGATTAGGAAGAGAAAACAAAGTGGCCTCTCATTAGAAGAAGAGGAAGAGGAGGATGTCAGTGGGGAATCTGGAGGAAGCAGCAATGAGGAGGAAGACACAGCTGCAGAGCAAGAAGAAGGCACCAAGTCCGAGGATGCAAGGAAAAAGAAGGAGGATGAACTGTGGGCCAGCTTCCTCAATGATGTGGGACCAAAATCAAAAGTGCCCTCGAGTCCACAAGTTAAAGTAAGTTGTTAGGTGAATGAGATGAAGTTTCTGCAGAAATACCCTAAGTTGTCCAAATAGATTTTATTACATTTACAAATTGAGATTTGAATCTTCTAGCAGAAATCAGACTACATAGCCCTAACTAGTTTGGCTCAGTGGATAGAGTGCCGGCCTGCAGACTGAAGGGTCCTGGGTTTGATTCCTGTCAAGGGCACATGCCCAGGTTGTGGGTTCGATCTCCAGTGGGGGACCTGTAGGAGGCAGCCAATCAGTGATTGTCATCGTTGATGTTTCTGTATCTCTTTCTCTCTTCCTTCCTCTCTATATCCCCCAGTGTGCATCTTAATCAGTAGTCCCAGATTTAAAAGTTTTCTTGAGTTTGCAACATTATGTTGCAAAAATAAAAATAGATTTAAAAGAATAAAAAAAGAAAGACTACATAGATGCCTTTTGATAGTAACTCTATTAAGTGAAAAGTAAAGCATTCCCTCTGGTAGGAAAAATTAGCTTTTCCAATCAAATAAGTTTTCAGTAGATTTTTAACTGTTTAGAGATGAAACATTTATGAATAGCCATAAACAGCATGTTTGAATGGTTCGTTTATATTTAATTCTTATGTGAAACTGATTACATTTCTCTTTTCATAGAAAAGAGAAGAGACTGAAGAGACTAGTTCAAATAAACTGTTGGTCAAAGCAGAAGAGCTAGAGAAACCTAAAGAAACAGAAAAAGTTAAAATCACCAAGGTGTTCGATTTTGCTGGTGAAGAAGTCAGGTAAGATGACCTTCACAAACTTGCAAACTAGTTCTTTTAAAAATGAGCATCTTTCTAAATGGTGCTATGAGTCATCTGTCCTCATTCTACCCCATCATAATATTTTGGGAGAGTTATATTTGATCTCAGAGAAAACAGTAGTTCCATGAATTATCAGAGAATGTGAGAAAGGGCCTTTCACGTATGAAAATCTAGTTTTGGAGTATTATGAAGTGGTTGGCTGAACAGAAACAGGAAAATGTATGAGTAAAGTATACGGTTCCACATACTCATTGACATGTCTTGTGACTTCAGCTGTCATTTCTCCATTTATTACTTTACCTGACTATGAAATATGAGCCCCAGTGAAGCCTCTGAAATCAGGTAAGTGCCAGGAGAGAAATTTGGTTCCAATATTATTTCCTTACCTTAATATTACTATTACTATTACTATTACTATTACTATTACTATTATTATTGTTTTTTATTGATTTCAGAGAGGAAGGAAGAGGCAGAGATAGAAACATCAATGATTGGCTGCTTCCTGAATGTACCCTACTGGGGATCGAGCCCAGAACCTGGGCACGTGCCCTTAACCGGAATCAAACCGGGGCCCCTTTAGTCCACAGGCTGACGCTCTATCCACTGAGCAAAACTGGCTAGGGCATTAATATTATTTTTTAAATTGATTCAGGAGGTTTGTTATTGTTACTGGTTTAGAAAAACAGTTAGGGACTTAATAACCTCCTGACCATTCCAGGTAATAACCACATGCCAAGAATTTCCTCTTTCCTACTTACTTAAACTTTATTATGTGAAAACAGCAGATCTGTAATTTAGAGCTAAATGAGAATACATGAAGTGCCAATTAATAATTTTTAGGTAATCACATTTATTTTTTTTTTGACAGTAATTAATTAGACCTGTATGCTCTTTGAAAAGATAATTGCCCCTAAAATTGACATTCTTTTTTTTTTAATCCTCACCTGAGGACATGTTTTTATTGATTTTTAGAGAGAGATGAAGGGAGAGAGAGAAAAACATCGATGTGAGAGAGAAAAACATTAATTGGTTTCCTCCCATACGTGCCCAACCAATAATGGAACCCACAACCTAGGCATATACCCTGACTGGAAATTGAACCTGCAGCTTTTTGGTGTATGGGATGACACTCCAAGTAACTGAGCCACCTGGGCAGGGCTAAAATAGATATTCTTAAAAATAATATCTAAGTTTCCAGCAATTATTTCATCCAGTGAAAATACATCTTGAAAAATAGAATTTGGTAATACTAGTTTTATAAATGGTGCGGAGCAAAACTTCTTAATACTTAAAAAAAATTTTCTCCCCCACTTTTTCTTCTGAAAAATTTCACTTAAAGTTTTTAATGAAATAAAATAGCTTATTTTTTTCATGTTAATGTATCTAATCTGAGTTGGGTTGATGACAATACTACTCCTGGAGGATAATGTATATGTAAATTATTTCTGTGTTGTTTCTTTTTTTAAAAGATAATATTCATCATAAAGAAATTAATCTCAGCCCTAGCTGGTTTGGCTCAGTGGATAGAGTGTCGGCATGTGGACTGAAGGGTCCCAGGTTCAATTTTGGTCAAAGGCACAGGCCCTGGTCGCAGGCTTGATCCCCAGTAGCGGCGTTCAGGAAGCAGCCAATCAATATATTCTCTCATCATTGATGTTTCTATCTCTCTATCCCTCTCCCTTTCTCTCTGAAATCAATAAAAATATATTTTAGAAAAAGAAATTAATCTCAGATATTCCCATGAGAATAGAAGTTTAGATTTTAAAGCCATTTCACTAAGTTCAAGATTTTCATTTTTACTTTTGTTTGAAATGAAGCCAGTGATACTGTATTTTCAAAGTTCATCTTTAGTACTTTATCAGTATCCTGCCCATCAATAGTTTATTCTGTCAAATTATAATTAAACTAGAGGCCTGATGCACGAAATTCCTGCAAGGGACTCGGCCCTCGCAGCCCAGGCAGCTTGCCTCGGCCCTCGCAGCCCCGGCTTCATCCAGGACGTCCAGAAGGTCGTTTGGCCATCTGGTCTAATTAGCATATTACACTTTTATTATAGACTAGAGGCCTGGTGCCTGAAAATTCATGCACTGGACGGGGGCGGGGGGGCAGGGGGGGGACGGACCCTCAGCCTGGCCTGCCCCCTCTCACAGCCTAGGAGCCCTCAGGGGCGGGAGTCAATCCAGCGATCAGGGGAAGGTGATGCCCCATCACACCTCTGCTGCTACCACTGCCAGCAGCGCAAGCCTTGACCGGCCCTGGGTGGCTGGGCAGCTGCCATCCGAGGGTTGCCTGTGCCTCGGGCCAGCCCTGGGTAGCCGGGGGGCTGAGGGGACTGAGGGACTCCGGAGGCAGGCGCACCTGCCGCCCTGGTGGGGCAGAGGGACTGGGCACCACCATCTTGTGACTTTGGGTGCCACCATCTTTGAGGGTGTGGCAGTCAATTAGCATATTCCCTCCTTATTGGCTGTGGGTGCCACCATCTTTAAGGGTGGGGCAGTCAGTTAGCATATTCCTTCTTATTGGCTGTGAATGCCGCCATCTTTGAATGCGGGGCAGTCAATTAGCATATTCCCTCCTTATTGGCTGTGGGTGCCGCCATCTTTGAGGGCAGAGAAGTCAATTAACATATTCCCTCTTTATTAGCTAGGATTTAAGTTATACACACATGAATTCTTGTGTGTGGGTATTATTTTGATAGAAAATACAGTTCTAAACCTTCTATAAAATTGTTAATCTATAGTAACTCTGTTCTTCCAGGCATCTTAATTTTCATTGTTTACCCTTATATTTTATTTGCTACTGAAAAATATGTTGACATGTCCTTGCATGGGAGTACTAAGATTACTAAACATACCAAAGATATCACAGAAATAAGCAAGTTTTATTTACTGTCTAGTTGAGATCTTTAAAATTGGGAAGCACCTGATTATTTTTTCTTTTGGAAAAACTGTTTATTTCCTAGTTCATCATTCTCAGCAGCATTTTTTTCTTCCATAACCATTGTATTTTAGCATGCAGTATAGCATATACACATTTATGATCTGCTTTCAGTTTATCACTTATAGAGTCATTTAAAATTTTAAGGCATTAACCTTAGATAATTCATAATCTTTACTGCTGTAGCAAGATTTTTTTTGGTAGCAAGACTTTTATCCGTGAAGGAAGCAGTGTGTTAATGTACATTCTAGCACAAGCTTCTTAATCTAAATTGTTTTTCCATCTTGCCAGCTGTGTCTTTGGAATATACTCTTCCAAATACTATACTTCAAATCACATTTGTTGACAATATGACCCTAGTTTTATCGTACATATTAGTGTCCGGTATGTTTGTCAGCAAGAAACTGATAAAAGAATCCTTTATATCACCCTTATGTTTAAATCACAAACATACCATGATAATTTTCATGTTTGAAGTAATCTGTCATTCTTCAAATTGCATTGAAAAATCACTTTGCTAACTTTATTTTAGTTTTCACTACTATAAGTCAGAGCCCGAACTACTTCAAGCTTTGGTGTCATTGGAAAGTTGTCACAGATTTACTTTATTTGTCACAGATATCTAAGCAAACATCTTTGATATAGTCTTTTACTAGTGTCTTGGTAATGTTTTTTAGTTAGCAACCAAATGTGCTCCTTTCTCAGAAAGCCGCAATTCACTAATGTTAATGTATGGAATTTTGCATCTGTTTTTTTTTTTTTTTTTTTAAATATATTTTATTGATTTTTTACAGAGAGGAAGGGAGAGAGATAGAGAGTTAGAAACATCGATGAGAGAGAAACATCGATCAGCTGCCTCCCGCACATCTCCCACCGGGGATGTGCCCGCAACCCAGGTACATGCCCTTGACCGGAATCGAACCTGGGACCCTTCAGTCCGCAGGCCGACGCTCTATCCACTGAGTCAAACCGGTTTCGGCTGCATCTGTTTTTATTGGCTTAATAGTTTAGTGCTCTTTCTTTTGAAAAATTCTTTTGATTTGAACTTATTTCTTTATGTTTTGTATGTAAATGCTGCATTAGCCAAAACATCACTGCAAAGAACTCACTTTGGTTTTAGTACTGCATGATCAATGTGGCTCAGTGGTTGAGCATCAACCCATGAACCAGGTCACGGCACATGCCAGGGTTGCAGGCTTGATCCCCAGTAGGGGGTGTGCAGGAGACAGGCGATCAATGATTCTCTCTCATCATTGATGTTTCTGTATCTCTCTCCCTCTTTCTACTCTCTGAAATCAATAAAAGTACATTAAAAAAATCAGAGGACTCATAGAATAAAAACAGTGTGAACTTGGTTGTCCTTCATTTTTTTGGAATTATTTCCATTATCGTCTTATGGTTTATTACTACTGCTGCATTCAGAAAAGATGTGGGATATGGAGAAAAGGGAACCCTAGTACACTGCTGGTGGGATTGCAGACTGGTGCAGCCATTATGGAAAACAGTATGGAGTTTCCTAAAACAATTAAATATGGAACTGCCATTTGACCCAGTGATCCCACTTCTAGGAATATATCCTAAGAAATTCAAAATACCAATCAGAAAGAATGTATGCACCCCTATGTTATAGCAGCACAATTTACAACAGCTAAGATCAAGAAACAGCCCAAGTGCCCATCAGCAGATTAGTGGCTAAAAAAGCAGTGGTACATTTACACCATGGAATACTCTGCAGCAGTAAAAAAAAAAAAAAAAAAAAAGATCTTTTACCCTTTGAGATAGCATGGAGGGACCTGGAGAGTATTATGCTAACTGAAATAAGTCAGTCAGAGGAATACAAGTATCATATGATCTCACTCATATGTGAAATCTAATGAACAAAATAAACTGATGAATAAAATAGATCCAGAGACATAGCAGCATAGAACAGACTGCAGAATCTCAGAGGGAAGGAGGGGGAAGGTGGGTGGGTGGGAAGAGATCAACCAAAGAACTTGTATGCATATATGCATAACCCGTGGACACAGACAATAGGGTGGTGAAGGCCTGGGGTTGGGGGTGGGGGCAGGCTGGAAGGTGTTAATGGAGGAAAAAGGGAGACATGTAATACTTTCAACAATAAAGATTTAATTTACAAAAGAAAAAAGAATAGATGTGTTTTCTTCACAAAAACAGTGAGGCTGCCTGACCGGTGTGGCTCAGTAGTTGAGCATTGTCTTTTGAACCAGGAGGTCACAGTTCTATTCCTGGTCAGAGCACATGCCTGGTTTGTAGTCTGGATCCCCCATAGGGGGAGTGCAGGAGGCAGCCAATCAATGATTCTCTCTATTGACATTTCTATTTCTCCCTCTGTGAAATCAATAAAAATATATTTAAAAATATGTATAATGTATAAAAATAAATGCTTATAATTCCACTTCTGAGTATTCAAAGAAATCCAAAACACTAATTTGGAAAAGATATATGCATTCCTAAGTTCACTGAAGCATTACTTACAGTAGCATTTAAGCAGCCTACATCTCCATCAATATATGGATAAAGATGAAGTGGTACAGATATATAATGGAATATTACTTGGCCATAAAAAAGAATGAAATCTTACCATTTGGGACAAGATGGATGGGCCTAGTGTATTATGCTAAATTAATTAATAAGTCAGACAGACAGACAAATACCATATTATTTACATGTGGAAATCTAATGAAGAAAATAAATGAACAAACAAAAATAGACTTATACAGAGAACAAATTGATGGTTGCCAGATGGGAGAGGGATTGGGGGCTGGGTGAAAAAAGTTAAGGAATTGAGTACAAATTGGCAGTTACAAAATAGTCACGGGGGTGTAAAGTACAGTTTAGGGAATATTATATAGTCGGTAATATTGTAATACTCATGTATGGTATCAGATGGATACAAGACTTATCAGGGGGATCACTTTGTAAGTTAAATGTCTAACCACTATACTGTACAACTGAAACTAATATAATATTCTATGTCAACTGTAATAAAAAAATAAGACAATTATAATTTTGAAAATCAGTGCTTTCATTTTATCACATTTTTGGGTTTATCACCTAAACACATTTTAATGTGGTCTTTCTGCACATGACTAATACACTATCAAATGTGACCACCTTGCAATTTTGACAGTACCTGAATTGATCTATATTCTGTTTAATGCAGTGAGTGCACTGATCATATCTTGAATATTACGACATTGTCAAATTGCAAACAAGTTTCTAAATACTATTCCGTACCTACCTTGTTTTGGGCCAATAACAGATAGTTTTGCAGCCCACATTTTAAGTAGCTCTTTATATAATTCTATTCAGATTTCCCCCCAGTTATTCCAGTAATGTTCTTTTTTCAAAAAAGTATTTTATTGATTTTTTACAGAGAGGAAGGGAGAGGGATAGAGACTTAGAAACATCGATGAGAGAGAAACATCAATCAGCTGCCTCCTGCACACCCCCTATCGGGGATGTGCCTGCAACCATGGTACATGCCCTTGATCAGAATCGAATCTGGGACCCTTCAATTCATAGGCCGATGCTCTATCCACTGAGTCAAACCAGTTAGGGCCAGTAATGTTTTTTATAACTATTTCTTGTTCAGTCCAACATCCAACCCAGGATTATATACTGCATTTAGTCTTTTTAGCCTCCTTGAAATTAGAACTGTTCTAAAGCCTTTTTGTATTTCTTGACATATATTGTTTGAGTTCATCTGTATTGTAGAATGTCCCTTAGTTTGGATTGTTGAATTGTTTCCTTATGCATAGAGTCAGATGAATAACTTTAGATAAAAATGCTACATTGGTGATGCTTTTTCCTCCTCGCTGCACCCAGTATTGGGGGTGATAAGTTAGACCACTTAAGGCAATATCTTTCAGAATTCTCCATTGTAAAAAACACC
The DNA here is from genome assembly GCF_963259705.1 of Myotis daubentonii. Taxonomy (NCBI): domain Eukaryota; kingdom Metazoa; phylum Chordata; class Mammalia; order Chiroptera; family Vespertilionidae; genus Myotis; species Myotis daubentonii. The sequence continues at coordinate 40,591,966 of NC_081854.1, forward strand.
CTTTTCCTTGCTAAACAGTCATTTTGCAGATCCATTTTGACCAGAGATCACCCTGGAAACTATGGAGTTGTCCAATAGAGGGTAGCAGAACACTGATGTTAAACCTTTAATGGTTTGGAAGGCCTACAAAAGTAATACTGAAAGTGTTTAATATACCTTTAGAAATAAGATTTGCTTTATTTTCCATGTGTCATATAGGACATCTAAGAAAGATTTATTATAACAACCACTGGCTCTACATGAGAGTAAGAAAAGCTGGTAACCGTTATTTTGAGAAATCATTAAATTTCCTGATCAAATTAAATTTTATGGACTTACTACTATTTATTAACAAAGTTGTTTGACACAAATTTCCTATTTCACTTTTAAAGCAAATGAATGGCAATTTTAAATACTGGATGGATGTTCAGGGAGACTGCTATTTCTATGATTTGTCAGAAGAGGGCAGCACCATATTTGTCAACAAATAGCAGGGACGCACTTTTTCATAAATATAACATTCAAAAGTAATATATGCTTATTTTTTTAAAATATATTTTATTGATTTTTTACAGAGAGGAAGGGAGAGGGATAGAGAGTTAGAAACATCGCTGAGAGAGAAACATCGATCAGCTGCCTCCTGCACACTCCCTACTGGGGATGTGCCTGCAACCAAGGTACATGCCCTTGACCGGAATCAAACCTTGGACACTCTATCCACTGAGCCAAACCGGTTTGGGCTATGCTTATTACTTTTAAAACATACATTATAGAGCTATATAACATGACAAGTCAAAGTTCTCTAATTCTTTCGAAGAAAACTAAATAGCAATTTGGCAGGATTTTTTTTTTAACTTAAATTATATTTAAATTTATCATAAGGAACTCTCATGTAGTGACTTGGAAGGCCTGAATTTTTTTTAATTGATTAAGGTATTACAAATGTGTGCTTATCCCCCCATTGCCCTCCCACCCCACCCCCAACAATCCTGCCCTCACCCTCTGTTGTCTGTGTCCATTGGTTATGCTTATATACATGCATACAAGTCTCTTGGTTGATCTCTCCCCCTTACCCCCACCCTCCCCTACCTTCCCTCTGAGGTTTGAGCATCTGATCAATGTTTCTCTGTCTCTGGATCTGTTTTTGTTCATTGGTTTATGTTGTTCATTATAATCCACAAATGAGTGAGGTCATGTGATATTTATCTCTCTCTGACTGACTTAACTTAGCATAATGCTCTCCAGCTCCATCCATGCTGTTGCAAATGGTAGGAGTTTCTTCCTTTATACAGCAGTACAGTATTCCATTGTGTAGATGTACCAAAGTTTTTTAATCTACTCATATGCTGATGGACACTTAGGCTGATTCCAAATCTTAGCTATTGTAAATTGTGCTGCTATGGCCTGAATTGTAATTGACAACCAGATGCAAATATAGTGTCTAGATTCAAGCATATCTTTACTCTTTTCATGTCATTCTGCTTTTTCTTTTTGTATGAAGTTAAGAGCATTACTACATCTTTAAGAAATGTGAGAAAGAACTAGTGATGACTGGGAAGAATTTGTAAGTATAAGCATATGGTAGCATTAGTACAAAATTAGTCTTTTAGTTTTTTCTAATTATACTTTAATAGTTAAATTTTGGGTCTTTACCCCCCCCCCCCCCCCCCCACACACACACACTTGAAAAATGGGTAGCTTATTAACCAGAGGAATGAGGAAAAGTAGTATTTTTTATCCTTCCCTATCACATACCATCTGAGCCAGTTAGCTCAGACTTTCCTAAATGATTCACCTTTTGGAAAAGGCTAGTCATGGAAAGTTTGTGCCTAAATAAATACTTTTCAGGAAGTTCTGAGTAAGTGAAAATGAACTTAAAATGTAATTTCTGCTGATAACACTTGAATTAACTACTGCTAATAGTGGGCATTTTCCTGTCAGGATTCCCTCTTATATATTAGAAGTGGTCTGTAATTTAAACCACTCCTACTTGAAGATATTTGATAGCTGGACCTCTTCTTATTGCTTGTTAAAAGGAGTTCTTTCAGGTGTACTGTCAATGAAGAGTAATCTGCTAATTCAGCGGTTCTGAACCTGTGGGTCGTGACCCCTTTGGCAGTTGAACGACCCTTTCACAGGGGTCGCCTAAGACCATCCTGCATATCAGATATTTACATTACGATTCATAACAGTAGCAACATTACAGTTATGAAGTAGCAACGAAAATAATTTTATGGTTGGGTCACAACATGAGGAACTGTATTTAAAGGGCCAGAAGGTTGAGAACCACTATGCTAATACTACTTTATGTCAATTAGCAAAGACCCTGAAAGAAATACACCAGTTTATAGAACGTGTTTCCTAGTCAATATGAATAGGACGTTGACACTAGAAATTAACAGAGATACTCTCACGGTTATACTTTTTCCATGCTCCCTTTAATGGCACTTAACTCTAGATCATTTATTGTCATACTTGTTTTCATGGTTGGCTGCCCTGATAGACTGTGAGCCCCTTAAGGGCAGAGGCCATGTCATTTTTTTATAGGTTCCACATCTACAGGGTTCTCTCTAGCATTGCTACTTAATCTCTGACTAGTCTTGAAAAAAGTAACTGAATCCCTGAAGATTTAATTTTTCTCGCTCGTAAAATGTAAATGTGTTAGCTGTTGCTGCGGAACTACTGTATAACAAGCCATCCTAAGACTCAGTGATATACACCAATAAGCATTTATTTGTTGCTAGTGTGTTTCTGGCTGACTGGGGCTCAGGTGATCTAGGCTTGGCTCCAAGCTACTGGTTGGCTCAGATCTGCAGCATGTGTCTTTCACCCACCTTGGACCAGCAGCTGCTTGAGGCATATTCTTTTTATGGCTAGAGATTGTCAAGGGGCACATGAAACAACAGAAACATTTAAAGCTTCTGTTGCTGTCAAATCAGTTAGCATCTGACTGATCACTGAAACAAGTCATGTGTCCAAGGTTAACATCAGTGGGGTGGGGAAGTAGGTTAAGAGGGAAGGAGTGAATATTTGCTCAATGATGGTTTAATCTATCATATACATTCTCTCTCTTAGTTTTGACTCTCTACTCTTACTGCTGAGAGGTTCGTTTGGGAGAATTGAGAAGACATCTCATAGAAAGTAGGTCCAGATTTTAGAGGACTTTGAAGGCAAGGTTCAGCAGCTTATGTTTGATTCTCGAGTAATACTGAGCCATCACAAGAACTTGAGTGGGGGATTGAGTTTTTTGTTTTGTTTTTCAAGTCACTCTTCAAGAGTAACTCCTCAATCTTTCCCAGTGAAGATTCTTTTTTCTTTCCCCCCAGTGAAGATTCTTAATATAAAACTCTCAAAATTATATATTCTGTGTCACTTTTGTGGGTGACACAGTACTGAGTGCAGGAGTGAGATGGCTCTTGATAAGAAAATTTGGTTCTGCTCCTAAGTAGCCTACAAGGAAGGAGAGAAGAGATAGAGACTTACATTCCTGCAAAGATGGAATTTATAGGATTCGCCTGTCATTATTCTTGGCCAGCCTTATTCTGGATGACCTGGTTGAACACCCATAACACAATGACTATAATTTTCCACCCTCCTACAGATGGATTGGAATTTAAACAAAATTCCTCAGATGTTTTTGAATTGGCAAGCCTAGGCAAGCTTTAGGCATTTCTCTTTATCTGAAATTTCAGGCACCATGAATATCCTTCTTTGCTCCTTATTTGATCATCAGTTTTATTGAGGGCAATTTTTGCAGATTTGAAATTAGGTAGGATTCTGAACTATAATTTTCTTCCATTCCCAAATTAGTGCCAAATTAGCCAGCTTTAAGGGATCTTGTTTCATCTTTGGGTTCTGGGTGTAGAATAGGACCTTCTACAGAGTATTTTCAAATTTTATACTGTTGCTTTTCTCTTTGAAATAAAACCAGTATTTTTCTCCCAAATATTTCATTCCCCATTTTAATTTTTACTAGGCCTTTAAAAATATATATATATTTAAATTGATTTCAAGAGAAGACGGGAAAGGGAGAGAGAGAGAGAAGCATCAATGATAAGAGAGAATCATTGATCAGCTGCCTCCCGCACACCCCCTACTGGGGATCAAGCCCACAACCCAGTCATGTTCCCTTGACCGGAATCGAATCCGGGACCCTTCAGTCTGCAAGCCAACGCTCTATCCACTGAGCCAAACCTACTAGGGCTTTACAGGCCTTTAAATGTGGGTCCTAATCTACAAGTGAGGTGCAGTAGGAGAGCCTTTTTCAGCCTTCACATCAATAACCCACAAGGACTGTGATTCAGTAGTGACTACTGGAGTGTTTCATGCTGACAGAAGTAATGGAGGGGATTTTAGAGAGCTCAAGTTTATATGCATTGCTGTTTCATTTAGCATGGGAAAATGTTAAATGAATGTTAAATGTTAAATCCGTTGTAGTAAACTTGAACCATAAAGCTTAGCAGCCAGAACTTATTGAAAGCCCAGTGGATGTTTTTCCTTGTCATTTATTCCCTTTATTTAGATTTGTTTCTGTCTTTTTAATTCTTTTGTAAACTTAATGTTTCCTTCCTTGGCACAGGGTGACTAAGGAGGTGGATGCTACATCTAAAGAGGCCAAATCCTTCCTCAAGCAAAATGAGAAAGAGAAACCACAGACTAATATCCCTTCGACTCTAGCGTCACTCCCTGCCGGATCAGGGTGAGTACTCTAGTCCCAGGCCCAGGTGTACCTGGTACATTGGAGAAGTTGTTTTCGGTATAAGGACCCGCTGTCATGACTCCTTTCCTGAAAGGGAAGGAATTATGTTGCTGCTCTGCCTTTGCTGAAATATTTGCTAAATGGAAGATGCAAAGGAAAATTAGCCAAAGGTCTCTCTTGGATACCAGTCTGAAAAAAGCCCTGGTTTACAGTGTTGATCACAGGGCTGAACATGTAGTAAACTTTACATAAAAAAAAAATAACTTACAAATAAAAATATCAGCAGTTCTTCAGAACATCTAATGAAGATTTGGGTCGTGTACTCCAATCCTCTAAGGACCTCAAAGGAACATAAAAAGATGAAAGCTTATTTACAGATAATTCTATTAACACATTTTCAGGAACTTAATAGATTTTCTTCCTTCATATAATCTATATTATTTGAGTTATTTTTAGCTGAAGACTAGAATAGAAACCTTTCTCTTTGGAGAAAATAAAAACCTCTTTTTTCTTAACCTAGATGTAAGAAGTAAAGCCTCACAGTAATATGAGAAACCAGGGCACTAGCCTACAGAGAAGTGAACATGGACCACCCCGTATAGGTAGCACTGACCACCTGCTGACTCCTGTGGGGGACTCTGTGTCCTTGAGATGTTTGGGGTAGAAAAGTCACCAATAGGGGCTTTTCTGACCCTTCTGTCAGAGTTTGCTGCTTCTTCCCTCCCCAGACATACTTATGTCATTGCTATGAATAGCAAAGTTGTTGTTTTTTTACATTAAAAAAATAATTGGTTTTTCTATCAGGGTATGAGCTTTTCTAGGACAGGCCTTTCTCATCTCTGCAGCCCTGGCTCCAAACAACACTATGTTAGACGGGTGTGCTCACTAGGGTTACATTTACCCAGAAGCAAACCCTGACATAGAGGTTTGAGTGCAAGCCTTTAATGTGAGAGGTGATTCCAAGAAGCCCCAGTAGGGAGGTGAGAAGGGGTGGGAAGAAAGCCAGCGCAGGGTGCATTACGCAGCAGGTTGCTGCTGGTGGTGGCTGGTATTCAGTCCTGCTGAGGAACTCAGGGAGATTGTGAAGAACATGGCCAGGGCGAAAAGGCTGGGATATTTATCCTCCAACTCCCATCAGTCCTCAGGCTGGGGGCTGCAGGGGCTGTAGTAAGGTGCTGCTCTCACGGTATGCCGTGGTGGTAAGTGCGAGGACGTGTGGCTGGGGCTCTGTCCACATCTGCGCCATGCTCTGTATCTGCTTCTGACTACAAGTGAACAGTTTGCTCGCTGGACAAACTGGGTTGCAGAGGTCATGTAGTAGTTACACAGAAACCTAGGAATCAAAAGGAGGGAGTGCTTGCTACCACAGTGGGAGTGATACAAACACCGACCAAGGCAGCTCTGGAAGGACCATGGTATGTGAGCAGAGTTTTCCAGGCCTGGCCCTGAACTTTTTAAGCTGTGGTTTGCAATCATCATTTAAAAGAAATAAAATGGAATAAAAGATATTAGAGGACATCACATATTAAGAGTAAATATTGTTTCATAACATTTTTATTTCAGTTATTGATGTGTTTGTCACAAAATAAACTATTTTTAGTGAGGGTTGAGATTTTCAAAAGGTTAGGTTGTAGGCTAAGCAACATGTTTTTAGTCTTATAATCATTATATTGTTTGAAAGGAATTCTCTTCAGACCAGTAGCTTTCAGACTTTATTGACTGCCACTCAAAGTAAGGAATACATTTTACAGTATGCCCTAGTACACCCATAAATATAGGTATGTAAAAAAGTGAAATAGTATTTCCCTTTACTATATATGATGAACTCTGATTTTCTGCCTTACGTTATTATGTCAAGAATGTGTTGCCCTAACCGGTTTGGCTCAGTGGCTAGAGCGTCGGCCTGCGGACTGAAAGGTCCCAGGTTCGATTCCGGCCAAGGGCATGTACCTTGGTTGCGGGCACATCCCCAGTAGGAGGTGTGCAAGAGGCAGCTGATCGATGTTTCTCTCCCATCGATGTTTCTAACTCTCTATCCCTCTCCCTTCCTCTCTGTAAAAAATCAATAAAATATATTAAAAAAAAAAAAGAATGTGTTATTTTAAAAATGTGATAACTCAATTGATTTTACAATCTACTACAACCTGAATTTGAAAAATTCCTGCTTTAGACTATATATGGAGTTAGCCTCTGCAGGCTTCTACTTGGGTTACTGATATTTATTAAGTAATGTCTCTTGCATTTATTAAAAGTGTTACTATGACTGTTACCTCTGGATTAAGTACCAAATATATATACAGGCAAAGGTTCTTCTAACTTAGGTTTCTAGCATAGTTTCAGCTAGCACAATTTTCACTTCTAGCCCCCTTGGGTGGTTTTTTTTTTTTTTGTAAGAGAACATTTATTTGGGGGCGGGGGGGGTGAAAAAAAAAGAGAACATTTATTTGGTAAATCATAGAGGTAGAAAAAGTAATTCCTAGAAGAAATGGGCTTAGCAAACAAGTTCTGGAGGTAAAGGAAGGGCCCTTGGAACTTGGGAGTGGGGAAGCTAATGGTAAAGTGCCTGGGGTGTAGGGGTGGGGAGAGAGGGGGAGGGGGAAGGCACAGGCGAGCTCCCAGGAGGGGAGCCCTCCTTGGGCATTTCTTTTTTTAAATATATTTTTATCGATTTCAGAGAGAAAGGGAGAGGGAGAGAGAGAAACACCAATGATGAAAGAGAATCATTGATCAGCTGCCTCCTGCATGCCCCACACTGGGGATCGAGCCCACAAACCTGGGCATGTGCCCTTGACCGGAATCGAACCTGGGACCCTTCAGTCCATAGGCTGACGCTCTATCCGCTGAGCCAAACCGGCTAGGGCAGGGCATTTCTTAATATAATTCTTATTGATACTTAGAGAATCAGTATGTTTCAGAAAATACCCTGTTGCTATGATTATGAAGCTAACTAGAGAAGGGAGAAGTGGCAGCTTAACAAGGTCAACTTATTTGTCACTAAGTCACTCACATGGAAAGATCACTGCATCCTGTAATCATGCCTTTCTTTCTGGGGATAATAACCTTTCTAGGATAAGAAATCTGCTGTGGGGGGTGGGGCGGGCGGGGGCTGCGGGGGATATGCAGAGATGAGATCTGTATTAGGGAGACCCAGCAGGAAACAGATGGTATCCTCATATTAGGATACTTTGAGGAGAGTTTAATAACTCACAAAGTGCTGAAAAACCACAGGGATAGGAATAGTGCGGTGTCCGCAGGGCTGGTAATAATGAGGCTCCATTACCACCCCTAGACCTGAAGGGGTAGGAGGGGGAGCAGGTTATGACAGACAGAGAGGGCCTCCTGACAGGAACTGAGGCCTTCACTTGAGTGATGGGCCCTCTTAGGGGGTTCTGGGAGAATAAATACCCAGATCTCCCTTCTTCCATCTCTTGCCAGGATGCTCCAGTGACCACTGAGTCTTGTGAAAGAAAAGGTTATTCTGACACTTTTTTATTTTTATTTATTTATTTATTTATTTATTTTTTAAATACATTTTATTGATTTTTTACAGAGAGGAAGGGAGAGGGACAGAGAGTCAGAAACATCGAGGAGAGAGAAACACCGATTAGCTGCATCTTGCACACCCCCTACTGGGGATGTGCCTGCAACCAAGGTACATGCCCTTGACCAGAATCGAACCCGGGACCATTCAGTCCCCAGGCCGATGCTCTATCCACTGAGCCAAACCGATCAGGGCTATTCTGACACTTTTTTAAATGGTAAGGAAGACTTACTCAGGATTATTGCAGTGGATATTAAGACTACCACAATATGGGAGAGAGAGAAGGCTCAACTTTGAAAAACAATAAAGACAGCTGAGGATTCATAGCCAAGGAGCAGAATGAGAGGGGGCGGGATCAGTGGGTAGAATATGACTAAGAGGAGACATCAGGGGTGGGGGGATTCTTGCTGAACCTGCCTAACAGGATTCTTGCTGAAGTCAGGCTAGGAAATATATATCAAAGATGGGAAATGAGGAATTCGATCAGATAATGAGAGTGATCAGATATTAAGAATGGGGGATTCTCTTCAAATTGACTTTGCAGGATTTTTGCTAAAACTGGGCTATGCAAGCCCAGCAAGGACAGGGCCCAAGACTGAAGCCTAGTAGAGAAGAGGGCTCACAGAAGCTTGACTAAGCTTTGATCCAGAAGAAAGTCTTTTGCCCATCCAGGACAGCATCTGGGGCAGAGAGCAGCATGGAGGAGGGCTTAAGGCAGTGGTTCTCATCTTGTGGTCGTGACTCCTTTGGGGGTAGACCGACCCTTTCACAGGGGTCGCCTAAGACCATCGGAAAACACATATATAATTACATATTTTTTGTGTGATTAATCACTATGCTTTATGTTCATTTTGTAACAATGAAATTGGGGGTTACTGCAACATGAAGAACTGTGTTAAAGGGTCACGGCATTAGGGAGGTTGAGACCACTGCCTTAAAGGGAATCAACTGATAAAATATCTTTCAATAGATTAATGAACTACTTACTGACTCCCTTATAAAGGGGTAAAGTGAAATTTGATCAAAATCAGTTTTTTTAAAATAATGAAACATAACAGATACAAGGATATGTCTGCCTGAGTAAAAAAGCCCTCAGAGTAATATATGAAAATGGGGACTCATTGAATTATGATGCAGTATACTTTGAATTTCTGAATAAATCTAGAAGATGACCCTCAAGGTTGGCCTGATTGTTTTTCTTACATTTCAAAAAGCTTCTGCAGTTGTAATTGTGCTTGGGAAAAGACAGGGTCAGGAAGAATTCAGCTGACCTGGGGTGTCTAAGTGGGCACATTTTATTAGTGCCAACATTAGTGTCTTCTGCAGGCTGCACATGCATGTTATGGAAAATCTTTTTAGGGAGAAAAATCTATAGGAATAAACTAATGTATTAAAAGAAAATTATTCTAATATTTTTTCCACAGACTTTTTATTTTAATTTTTGGAGTTGCTTCAGTTTATAGAAATTGTCCAGCAGAAACACTTTATTTATTTATTTTTTCTTTTCTCTAAACAATTTTAAGCAATACAGGAAAACCAGAGCAGCAGAGTAAAACATCCTGTCCCACATCCTTTGCTAGCAAATAGGAACAAATTTACAGCAGCAAATGTTTGTAACTGAAAATGCATTTCCTCCACATGTTTAAAATAGCACACTGCTTAGGCTATAAAAAGCCGAAGTTTATGCTTTGGGAATGGAGTAAACCAAATACCCAATTTTAATTAGAGGCAGGAATTAGAGACCGAAAAAAGCACTCTCTACATTTGGTAGTAGAAAGCACAATGCTCAGTGTCTAAATTCCTGTAGTTTTGTTACTTTAAGCTCGTGAGCACGCCTCCCTCTACCCCACCCCCACCCCCATCATCATTACCAATACTGTTGGCCACTTACATCCAGCTTCTCCCAGCATTTGTGCATATCTGGCTGGTTAGCCTTCAACCCCACATTCATTACTTAACCTTATTCTAGCACTGGGCTATTACAAAGTTTGTACTCCGACAGTAGGCATTAACTTGTCTAATTAAGGGCTTATTATTTAGTTGCCTCCTTATACAGGGGTAGACAAAAGTAGTTTGAGTTACCAGTCATCATTACCTAAAAGATAAATCATAAGCCTGGTTGGGCGTCTTCCTGTGCACCAAAATGTTGCTGGTTAGATTCCCTGACAGGGCACAGGCTCCATCCCTGGTAAGGGGCATACAGAAGGCAGCTGATCGATGTTTAGCTTTCACACTGATGTTTCTCTCTCTCCCTCTCTCTCCCTCCTTCTTTCCTCTCTTTCTAAAAATCAATAAACAATCATAAGTAAGGACATGAAATAATAAGGCAATGACAAATAATACAAATAATAAAATAATATATAAATAATAATGCAAGAGTAAACTTTTGAATTGTCACAACTGTAAACCTACCTTTGCCCACTCCCGTAAATTGGGAATGACCTAAAAAAAAAAAGAAAAGGCTTTCTTGATGTCTTAAACAATCTTATGGGTGGTGTCAGTTTAGCATTATTTGCCCCAAAGATAGGAGAGAGAGGATTCTTTACAGTCATAGTAAAGATAGAAGACCCAGAACTTGGGAAGACAGGAAAAATGCCTGACTTTCTGAGGTTGGTCAGTATTCAGGCTGTTGACCAATCCAGTTCCCAGGAATCTTTAATTTGTGTAACAGAGTATTTCTGTACGAACAGTTAATCTGCTCTCTCCCAAACTCCCTGAACGTAAGTTAATATAACTTTGTTGGCTTTTTAACATTTTAAAAATGTTCAGTATATATAGTCTTTTGATAGAGAGTATTGGACATTTAAAGTAACAAAAGTCTGATATTGCCACTATGTTAGGTAGAAATGTTTCTTCTTTTTTTTTAATCTTCACCCCAGGATATATTTTCCATTGCTTTTTAGAGAGTGTAAGGAAGGGGAAGAGAGAGAGAGAAACATGAATGTGAAAGAGACACATCAATTAGTTGCCTTCTGCATGAGCCCTGACCGGTACCAGGGATCGAACCTGCAACTCAGGTACGTGCCCTTGACTGGGAATCGAACCCGAGACCCTTCAGTGTGCAGGCCGATGCTCTAATCGCTGAGCCATACTGGCCAGGGCAAATGTTTCTTACTTTTTTTAAAAAAAAGATGTTTTTATTGATATTTAGAGGGAGAGGAAGGGAGAGGGATAGAGATAGAAACATTATCGATTGGCTGCTTCCTGCACACCCTCTACTGGGGATCCAGTCTGAAACTTCAAGTATGTACCTTGATCTGGAATCTAACCAGTGACCTCTTGGTTTATGGGTCGATGCTCAACCACTGGGCCACACCAGCCGGGCTGTTTCTAATATTTGATCAGACTCTCTTGTTATGTGATCAATCAGACCTCTGACCTATGTTAATTTATGTCTTTAGACTCTTTTAGTTTTAAAGGAATTGCTTTCATGTTGAGAGGAGCATTTCAAAGCAAATATATTTCACATGTTTTTACAAACAAGGAAGAAAAGACCCCTAAATTATTCAAAGCAAATGTATTTACATCAACAACAACAAAAAGATATATATATATATATATACTAGAAAATATATACTATAAGTATGTACTATAAAGTATGCCCATCAATTAATATACTATAAAATATATACTATATACTTATAGTATATTAATTAATGGGCATAGGGTTGTTTCTACTTTTGGCTATTACGAATAATGCTTCTATGAACACTAATGTATAAGTTTTTGAATAGACATGAATTTTCATTTCACTCGTGTATGTACCTGGGTGTAGAATTGTTGGGTCATATGGTAATTTGAATATGGTCTTAAAAAGGAGAATGCCCATAAGGGAAATATCTAGGAGTTTTAGTTACCCAGGGGTGGGTGACTTGGGTGCCTAGATTTCTTGCACCATGATTTCTTTGAAGCATGTGCAGTTCCGTAAGTAATCTCCTGCTGTAGGACAAAAGAGAGTGATGGAAAGTTGTAATGTCTAGTAGTACTATAAAAGCAATGGCTACAGAAAAGATAAGGCAGTTTCCTCTGTTGTAATTAATTTAGAAGTAAGGAAAGGGAATTAGGCCTTGATTTGTTCCCATAGCCAGCTGTAAGCTTTGTATTCAGTGAGATTTCCTGTTTGATGATAATTTGGGATTTTAGTTTTAGTTGACTCCAGGCTGGCCCTGTCCTTATTTTATTACTGTTTGTAAATAGATGTTCTTGCCCTTCCCACTAACTTTGAAATTAACTTTGTTATTCTTAGCAGATGTGGTACTGCCAATAGGAGGTGTTCAGAAATTTGTGGTGAGATATTTTGGTTGTTATATGACTTGAGGAGACCACTGGTAGGGTCCAGTGGTACTAAATATCCTGCATTGCTTAGGACAGTTTGTACAGAAAATTTTCTTTCCCAATATGCCAGCAGTGTCCCCTTTGAGACACATTGTTTTAGGGAGCTGGAGCCCCTCAGTTATATAACCAGTGAGCTTCCTTCAGTTTCTGGAGACTCCACTCAAGGACAGACACAAATGGGCAGTCCTTAGACAATCTGTCCCTAGTTGGTCATTAGGAGAGCCCTAACTGGTTTGGCTCAGTGGATGGGGCGTCGGCCTGAGGACTGGAAGGTCCCAGATTTGATTCCGGTCAAGGGCATGTACCTTGGTTGCGGGCACATCCCCAATAAGAGGTGTGCAGGAGGCAGCTGATCGATGTTTCTCTCCCATCGATGTTTCTCTCCCGTCGATGTTTCTAACTCTATCCCTTTCCCTTCCTCTCTGTAAAAAATCAATAAAATATATATTTTTTTAAAAACCAGGAGAGTTGACATAAAAGTCTGGGTTACTAGCTTTTCGTCAGAAATGAGAAGTTGTGCCACTGCTCCCTCTTTCCTTACAGCAGCAATGAACTGGAGCAGAGTAAGCGGGGTTTGCCCTTTGCTGGTCCCTCCTCAGCTGCTTCACTCATTTATGTACCTGCTTGGCTCCTGTAGGCAGGGGTTTCTCACACTCTGGGATGACAAGTTTCCCTTTAATGATCAGATCAGTTTCCTTTTGGATCCAGTTTGTTGTTTAGATTAAATATCTGACATATTATCTTTTCAGACTTCAAGTTAAACATTTCTTTACCTTTTTTAAAAAGACTAAATAGCTTCTGTTGACAACTTACCAAATTTAAGGCACAGTGCTAAGTGTTTTATTTCAGAATTCCAGTCCAGATCTATTTGAGACCAAAGCCTGTGCTCTCAGCTGCTGTGTCCTATAGCACTCTCTCTTATCCTCCTAATTGGCTTTTTACGTTAAAAGCATTTCTTTTCAACTTTATAATTCATGAAGGACTTTTTAAAAATATATTTTTATTGATTTCAGAGAAGAAGGGAAAGGGAGAGAGAGATAGAAACATCAATGATGAGAGAGAATCACTGATCAGCTCCTCCTGCATGCCCTCCATTGGGGATTGAGCCCACAACCCGGGCACGTGCCCTTGACCGGAATCGAACCAGGGACCCTTCAGTCCACAGGCCGAAGCTCTATCCTCTGAGCCAAACCGGCCAGGGCTGATAAAGGACTTTTTGAAAGCTCTTTTGTACCTTGCTGGTTTTGAAGGAAATGAGATGACTGTTTCCTCCCTTTTCCTTTGTAAGCTTTCCCCCCATTAACCATGGTTAGTCCAGGTTTCCTCTATTTCAGTCTCATTCCTATCTGATGAAATTGAAGAGACTAGCATGATTTAAAAATTGAGTTTCAGTTATGTTTGTAAATGTACAAACATAATCTTTTAATAGTCAACAAGCTGTGGACAAGATGTGATCAGTCAGCTGGGGAATAATGGCTGTTTCTATATGGTAATAAGCTCCGACTGAGGTCTGAATCCTACGTGGTAAGCAGTGTATATGATAGTGTTGCCAGGGGAGTTGGATAGGAGATATCCTTGCCCAGCTTGTGTTAAGTGCATTTCTTCTGGCAGCCATTTGTTCCAGAATAGCACTAGCTAGAAACAGCTTTTAAGAGAATGCTTCTCGGAGCTAGTGTGGCGAATGGAAATGATTGATTCTGGCACCGCTGGTGGTACTGCTTATCAGCTCCAGAATGATGTGCTTTGTGTCAGGGCAAGAAAACCCTTTATCAGATTTTTACCTTTTTGTTCTTCAATGGATGCTAAACTCTGCTTTGTTTGTTTCATTTATTCTTAACTTGCTTTTTAAATAAACATCTATAGGTATTACAGGTATAGAGTAAATGAATTTGAAAGTTAAATATTTTTTTAAAGATTTCTCTGTGAATAGTTGGCATGTTTTGAATATATTAAAGGTGATCTTATTCTCATTCACATTCTTGATTTGAAGAGATTGTTCCAGGCCATGTGGGTAACTGGAAGAATTATAATTATGTAGAGACTAGTGATAATCCTTTTTGTTGTTGGGGGGCCCACAGTATTTGACACTTGGATCAAACAGTGAAGAGCCTGCCAATGTGAGCATCTCAATGAGATCCCAAACAATGAAAAGCTTTCAAAGCAAGACCTTTTTTTCATTTGTGGTCACCAAATTCGGGTAATTTCTGTCAATTTGGATTAAATACCTGCATCAAATACTATGAATCTAGCAAGTGTCCCTAGTGGTTTTCAAAGTTGCTGAGAGGTAAACTAATTCTGCCTGGTGTTCTTAGAAAATCCTCTGAGGAGAAAGACTTTATTGTATAGTGCAGCCTTTTCCCTTTACCTTTATTCTTGAGCTATAGTGCCACCAAGTTTCAGAAATGTGAGTTTACTAGTAAGAGCCAAGTGCCTATATCTGTTATAAACTTTAAAAACTTTATTTTGCTATATTTCTATATCATTAGTTATGCCAAATTTCTCTTGGTGTGAATTATGAGTCAGTAAAGTGAGGATCTTGGAGATGTAAAGAAGAATAGGAAGAATCGGTAGCCAAAGTTATGACGGTCACAAAGTTTACTGAGTCTGATTATAGGAAATTGATTTAGAAACAAGGATATAGAAGCTTCCATTGAAGGAGAAAATTGTGATGTTCTAGGAATGAAGTGGAAATACTTCATTTCACTAATGAAATCACTTAATTTCACTAATTTATTAATGGCTTCATGTATTTTAACTTCTCTTTGTACACTAGAGGGCAGAATCCCCCCTGGGAAGACAGTTAGTTGTCTTTGGCAAGATCCCAGGAACTTGAAGCGTTCCCAAGGTTTGGTATAAGAGTGTGTCACATTTTTCTTTGGCTAATTAGGTTAGTCTCTTGATATTAGAGTTCTATGTGCTATATAGTTTCTACATTTTTCTTTTATTAGAATTTGTTTCAAATTCTACCATTGTGTTTAGAAAGTGAAGATGATTTTTCTTTTCTCATTTATTTCCTTGAGATGCAAAGCTTTTATTGTTGTTGTTTTTTATTACAAATAAGAAAGTAAAAATGACGCATAGTCCCACCACTTAAATTTTTTCAGAAAGCAGGCAGTGAAAGTTTCTTCTACCTACCTTTTCTTCATTCCCAGTCTAAGAGGCTAATTGTTGTAAACTATTTATTAGTTTTGTGCTTATTTTTCCATATGCTTTGCTAATATATTGTAATTATATATACATTAAAACAAAAATGGACTCACTCTATTTTAGTCTGCAATTTGAATTTTTAACAATCTAGGGCATCTTTCCAGGCTCAGTATAAACACCTCTATTTTTTTTTTAAATGCCTGAATGGTACTTTCTTGTGTGAATAATCTATAATTTGAGTAACAATTCCATTATTGATGAATACTAGTTTTCCAAATTTTACAGTTATGAGTAATTCTGTAATAATCCTTGCAATACAGTATATGTTACTTCTGGAGGATAGATTCTTAGAAGTGTGATTGCTGGGTCACCAGATGTGTGTGCACTGTAAATCCTAATAGATGTTGCCAATTAGGCAACACCAATTTGAAATCTCTCCATTGTTACGCAAGGGTCCATTTCTGCACACCATTACCAGTAGTCGTCAGGGTTTTCTCCACAATTATGTTAACTAGATCTTCACAAACTGCTGGTTTGAGTTGTGGCTTAAAATTTCCCCTCCTTTGAAAACCTCTACCAAAAACATACTTCTTTTCAAGAAGTAAATTAATGTTACATTTTTGTGCTTTTGTCAAGTGTTACAAAAAAAAGAATAAATTAAGATTTGGGGTGTCATCTATATCATATTGTATCAAATCATCAGAGTTAATTCTCAGTCACTTAAGAATTCATGTAAAAATATGAGTTTTATAAATACTGGGGGAAATTGTGAGCCAATTTAGGGACTGTATATTATAGATCCTTTAAAACATTGTGCTACTTCTCTCTTAGGTCCTTAATGTTGGAAGTTACATATTTCCAAATGTTTCAACATTAGTGAAGAACAATTTCTTCAAAGCATGACAATCAATGATTCTTATATTCTCATCAGGTTCTAATACAGGTATTTTGCTGCCATTTCATGGAAGGTTATGATTATATACAAAGATTCATATTGGGTAAATATTTTAATTTGGATTGGGGGATTTTTCTTATGGGAGAGGCTGAGCAGCTGTGTTCTAATTATTTTGGTCAGGGATTGAAGAGCCGGCTGATCTGATGTTTAGCATTTACTGTATTCAGTTACTTAGCCTTGGATTCTTGCCAAAGCCTTATGTTACCCAAGGGAACCTATGATAAATTTAAGCTGAAATAATTTAAAACTTTTAAACTAGGCTAATATTTCCATATCGTTGAGAAAATGGAAAGCTGAACAAGTCTTCATCTTTAGGTCTAGTAATTCTGGATGCATATGATCCATAAAAAAGTCACAGCCTTTTGATTATTAACCTTTCCTTTCCTTTGAAATGTGTTACAATTCAATGGCTGCTAATTTGAGAATGAGCAGGGAAAAACCGTCCTTTGTATTGACTTCTGCTTGAAACTGGGATCCCTTAGCCTTAGCTGCCTGTGAGATGGTGAGCTATAGGAGTCAGAAACCAAAAATGAGTTTTCTCTATAGTCAGAGGGAATGTCACATGACTTATTTGGACCAGAAGTGAGAATTAGAATGATCCAAGGAATACAATGTACCAAACACTCTTGATCTTGGTCTTTTGTCTAGTATAGCTAGCTTCAAAGAAAAGATTTGAGGGAAAGTTTCCTTTAAAATAGTAACCACAAATGTTGTGTCTGCTTCTCAGCTATGTTTCTGTGTTGTACTGTGTGTGGGTTAACTAAATTCAAGTTTTTTATATCATTTCAGAAAGTCATTCTGATTTAACTTGCGTTGGACCAATCTGAACCTTATTTTCTCAGTCTTGATGTGGTGAAGCCAATTTTCCTGTTGGGCTAAACTTGGGTCTGCTGTGCGATTTACATTATTGTACAAGAATGAGCCAGGCAGAATTTCAGCTCTGTGAAGGTTTAGATTATGAAGTATCTGTCTTTATAAAATTGGAGTTATATTTTTTAAAAACTTCTTCGATGTTAGGACTTTGTTTAACACCATAATGAAAGCAAAGGATCATTATTTCCCAGGTATGGAAGGGAAAGTCTATGATAAAGGCTTTTATTTTTCCTTACATTGTATCAATCACTGAGGTAATTGGTTGGCAATGGAAAATGGAACACAACTCCTTGCTCCTAATATGATGTGTCATCTAATTTTGATATACTGTCTCAGAAATCCAAGGTCAAAGATACTTCTTTCTGATAAGACTGGTACACCTTTGAGCTTTCTACTGTCATCTTTCTATATTTGTTTAGAGTTTTCCCCAGATTCACAGGCCTCCTCTCCTTATGCATTTAATAATAGCATTCGTCTACTCCAACAGCTTTAACCATCTATAGGACTGCCTTTTTCCTGAGCTCCTGCTTGTGGAAATGTATTCTGAATTCCCTTAGCACCACATTGGTCCAGCGTTTAACTCATTATCTCTAAATCCTCCCATTTTACAAAGCTGAAGAAATACAGTCTATGAAGTTAAATAGCTTGCAGGAGAGAGAGAGCCTAGACTAGAATGTAAGGCTGCTTTCCAATCCAGTTTCCTAATCTGCTGCGCCAAAGTGTGAACCACCACTATTCTCTCATTCACTCAGGCCCCAACCTCAGTGCCATCTTCAATTCTTCCCTTTTCTTTCTTGCCTTCCCCACTACCCAACTGCCCAATCCATTACCTTCTTTTAATTTCACCTTCAAAATGTCTAAAAAATATTCATTTATATTCTTCCTGTTTTGCTCCTTCCCCTCTTTCCTCTATAGTTCATCTTAATTCCCATTGCCTTTATTTCTGGATTTTCTGAAGTATCTGACTTCATGTAATTTCTTTTGAAAGGCTTGGACTATTGTAATTATTTCCTAAATTACAATATTCTATATCCACTCTACATGCCTCTGCTAGAATAATTTGGTAGAGATTTAATTTAGATCATACCACTTGCTCAAAAATTTGATCTTTGTTTCCTAATATTAAGTTCAAATTCTTTAGCCTGATATTAGTGAACACCACACTTGAGCTCCAGCCAACCACACCTTTTTCTGAGTTACTTTATTTGACAGCCAGAAAGGAGTCCTTCCCTTTGACCCTTACTCTCTTTCAGCTTTGTTCAAACTGTTCGACCCCCTCCTCCGTTGCCCTCATTTCTCTCCATCCTGCCCATTTTTCAAGCCCCACCTCTGCCCTCCCAAACCCTTCCCTAATACATGTCCTCTTTCTTCGTATTCCTGTTCCCCTAATGGCCCTTTAAATATTTGACCATGAAGCATAGTTATTTTATTCTTTCTTATTCATGCCCTACAAAGAGTAAAGACTCTTAAGATCTTTTCTTCGACTTTGGATTTCTGTAGTTTCAGTAATGTGCATGATGTGGATTTTGTTCCTTAAATCTAAGCATTTGTGGCTTTTGAAAGTTCTTGAAGATTCTCAGGTGTTATCTCTTTGAATGTTGCCCCTTTGCACTCTATTATCTCCTAGAATTTCAGTTATGTAGTCAGATCTCATGTTGTTCTCCTTATCACTGTACTTCTCTGGCATTTTCCATTTCATTATTTCTCTGAGTTGTCTTCTGGCTATTCCCTATGTTCCAGTTCTTGTTTTTCAGCTGTGTTTAACCTATTTCAACTTGTCCATTGAATTTAATTTCAGTGACTACATTTTTTAGTTTTAAAAATCCTATTTGGTTAGTTTTCAGATCTACCTGTTCTTTTTCTATAGGATCTGAGATTTTCTTTTATATGTGTAATAATTTTAAGTATACTTTCTTTATAGTTGCTGTCTGATGTTTTTTTTTTTTTATCAGAAGTTCTTGGGGTTCTAAAGCTGTTTTTATTTTACTTGTGGGATGTCATAGTAGATTATTTCCTTTCCTGTTTAGTATTTTTTGCACTTATCGTTAGCAAGGTTTTATCTGTGGGGTGATCTCAGGTGCCCTGAGGTGAAGTTGTATTTCTCTAAAGTGGAGATAAATTTCTTTCTTTTCAGATGTCCTGGCTTGGGATTATTTTTATGTTAATTTCTTACTTTGGAGTTCTTGGAATATTCAGGTATTATATTTGCAAAAATTATGAGCCACAAATTCATGTGATTGCAGGCCCAGGCTATGAGTTGTCAGGAGCCACTCCCCCCCCACCCCCCACCCCCATTCCCTATAGCCCAAGCCGAGAGAAACTTTCTTGTCTGTTTCCTGTGCTGTTAGGTGAATGTTTTCTAGTCTGTCCTTTCCCTGAGGATGCATAGTTTCCACTTTATTTAGGGTTTTAGTTCTAGATTTCCACTTTCTTATAAGCTTAAGATCAGTTCTGTTATTATGTGGATAATAAAACCCATGTCGAAAGTTATTGAAACTTCTTCCCTTACCCCACTGACAACCGCCCCCCCCCCCCCCCCCCCCCCCCCCGCCGCCCAGACTCTGTATCAGCTCATATTCTACTATGGTGGTTTTCAGTTTTCTTTCTTTCTTTCTTTCTTTCTTTCTTTCTTTCTTTCTTTCTTTCTTTCTTTCTTTCTTTCTTTCTCTCTTTCTTTCTTTCTTTCTTTCTTTCTTTCTTTCTTTCTTTCTTTCTAAATATATTTTTATTGATTTCAGACAGGAAGGGAGAGAGAAACATCAATGATGAGAGAGAATCATGGATCAGCTGCCTCCTGCACGCCCCCCACTGGGAATCGAGCCTGCAACCCGGGCATGTGCCCTTGACCGGAATTGAACCTGGGACCTTTCAGTCTGCAGGTCGACGCTCTATCCACTGAGCCAAACCAGCCAGGGCTCTTTCTTTTTTTTTAAAAAAAAAATCTTTTTTAAAAATACACTTTTGTTGATTTCAGAGAGGAAAGAAGAGGGAGCAAGAGATAGAAACATCAATGATGAGAGCATATCATTGATCAGCTGCCTCCTGCATGTTCACTCTGGAGGATCGAGCCTGCAACCCAGGCATGTGCCCTGACTGGGAATTGAACCATCCATCTCCTGGTTCATAGGTCGATTCTCAACCACTGAGCCACACAGTGGCTTTCTTTTGTATGTCCAGTCTGGTACATAGTAAATAATTTATAGGTATTTGTTGAATGAATGAATAAATGAATAGCTTTTATTAATGATCACCATTTTTAAAAAGTCTTGGGTAAACTTTGACTAAGGAGATTTCATTCTTATTCTTTTGGTTATATATATTCTTAATTTTTTAAAGCAGGAATGTTTTTGGTTACATAGTTTGTGCTCCGGAAGTAACTGACCCTGGAAACAGACTGTAATGTCTGTTATACGATTGGAATGACAATGTATTTCAGCTTAATCATGCCATAGTTCAAGCATAGACATGTAGGGAAGTTCCTTACTCATTCCACAAAACTTATTTCATAATTCATTCTATTTCCTTGTTGTAGAAGAGTTGTTTTCACAGCAGTACATTTCATAGTGCACTTACTGTCAGAATGAGCAAAAGCTCTAATATGTGCCTGGAACCCTTGTTCCCCAATCAGGAAACACATGGTATTCCCTCAGCCTTTCTTGCACTTAACTTTGAGTTTCCTTATGGATAACTCTTCAGTTGTTTCCTCCCATTTAACATAGGTGCCAGTTAAAATGTACATAAGGGATTTTGATATATGATGTACATCATTATAAACTGTTCAGGCTGTAGCTTGTGATCACTAGCAAAGTTGCCACATAGAGTAGATGGAATAGTTGTAGGAGATACAACAGAGTTGTGAGCTAAACATTATGCCACTTGGCATGATATCCTATGTATTGCTAAGCCAGTTCAGGTTGACTACCTCTTGGTTGCTTGGAGGATTTTCTCATGGCTTTTATTATGAGAAAAATATAGAACTAAGTGACTCTGTGGAGAAGGGCAGTGGGGGTAAAAGTTTTTGAGCAATTGCCTGGGACTTTCAATCATGAGCATATTTAATGGCTTCATGTTTTTGCTTCTTTGAAACTAAATTGGCTAAATTGCACTTGAACATATGAAGTCTTTTTTCAAATTCTTTAGTGTTGAAAGTATACATATGTCTCCTTTTCCCCCATTGACCTCTCCCAGCCTGTTCCCACCTCCCATCATAGACTCCCCCCGCCCCTCCATTGTCTGTGTCCATTGGTTATGCTTACATGCATGCATACAAGTCCTTTGGTTGATCTCTTAACCCCCTCTCATCCTCCCCTGTCTTCCCTCTGAGGTTTGAGGGTCTGTTTGATGCTTCTGTGTCTCTGGATTTATTTTTGTTCATTAGTTTATGTTTGATTATATTCCACAAATGAGTGAGTGAAGTCTTTTTTTTTTTTTTAAATATATTTTTATTGACTTAAGAGAGGAAGGAGAGGGAGAGATGGAAACATCAGTGATGAGAGAGAATCATTGATTGGCTGCCTCCTAAATACCCTCCCCCCCTTACTGGGGATTGAACCCACAACCCAGGCATGTACCCTTGACCGGAATCAAACCCGGGACCCTTCAGTTGGCAGGGAAGGTACCCTTCAGTTCTATCCACTGAGCCAAACCAACTATGGCTGAAGTCTTATTTCTATTTATCTTCTCTCATACTTAGTTTCTTCTCTTCTTTGCCACCTTTTTTGTTTTATGGACATTCATTGAAAATATTCAAGAAAGGGGTGAGATATAAATAAAACAAGATTTCAGAGAAATCAGGATATTATTTTAGTTGTGATTAGTATTCCTTTATTTCATGTATAAATAACAAAACTAGAGCCTGGCTGGCGTGGCTCAGTGGTTGAGTGCCCACCTATGAACCAGAAGGTCATGGTTCAATTCCTGGTCGGGGCACATGCCCAGTAGGGGGCATGCAGGTGGCAGCCTATAGATGATTCTCATCATTGATGTTTCTATCACTCTCTCTCCTTTCCTCTCTGAAATCAATAAAAATATATTATAAACAAACAAACAAACAAATAAATAAATAACAAAACTAGAGGGAAAGTACATTGAAGAGATTCTTGTCTTTGTACATCAAGAAGAATGATGGAGAGAATTTTAGTGACAATTCTCTCTACTCCACGCTTCGTTATTTTCTCAATCTGCATCTATTCCAAAGATGTATTGAACAGCATTTAGTTCAGTGAGTTTTGACAGTTGTATAAATCCATGTAGCCACCATCCAAAATAAGTGTAGTATAAGTTCATTATCCTAGAAAGTTTCTTCATGTCTCTTTCTAGTTGGTTCTCTTTCCCATCCCCTTGCACCCTTTCCTCAGGTAATCACTAATTTTTATTATGATAGATTAGTGTTGCCTAGTCCAGAACTTCATGTAAATTAAATCATACCTGTGTAATTCTTTTGTGCCTGGCTTGTTTCACTCAGCATAATGTTTTTTAGTCTCATCTGTGTTGCTGTGTCTATCAACAGTTCATTCCTTTTTATTTTCTTTGTATGAGATTATTATACCAACTTATTCATCTTGCTGATGGACATCTAGGTTATTTCCAAATCTTTTTGAAGATATACGTTCTTATTTTTCTTGGTTAAATAAATACCTAGGAATAGGATTGCTAGGTGTATGTTTAATGTTACAACAAACTACCAAAGAGTTCTCCAAAAGATTCTAGTATTTTATATTCCTGCCGTCAGTTTGGTCCATGTCCTACCCACATTTGTTGTCAGTCCTTTTTCTTCAGTGAGTGAGAAATGGTATCTCGTGTGGTTTTAATTTGCATTGCTAAGAAGACTAAGAATGATTACATCTTTTCATGTGTTTATTGGCCATTTGTATATCTTCTTTTATGAACTATCTCTTCCAGCCTCATTTTTTTATTGGGTTGTTCATCATTCTGTTTTTGATTTGTACTTTCTGTATCCTGGATATGGGTACTTTGTCAGATGTAAATGTTACTGAGTATTTTTCCCAGTCTGTGTCTTGTCCATTCTTTTTTTATGGTACGTTTTGATGAGCAAAAATGTTAAGTTTTGATGACATTTAATTGGTTTAATTTTTTTCCTTTTATTGTTACTGCTGTTTGCATCCTAAGAATTCTGTTTATTCTAAGGTTGAGAAAATTTCTCCTTTTTTTGAAACTTTATGGTTCTGACTTACATGTTTGGATTTTTTTTAATCTATTTTGAATTAGTTTTTATATATAAACATTTGGTTTTTAGTTGTTTTTTTGTGTGTGTTTTTAACACCTGGCTGTTGTTTAAAAATTTAAACAATGCACAAAGATATGAAAGACAAAATGAAAGTTAATAGTTTAATGTATCTCTTTCTAGGCCTCCTCTGTTCAGTAGCCAGTAGCTATATATGACTATTGAGCATTGAAATATGGCTAATCCAAATTGAGTTGTACTGTAAGTGTAAAATGACTGGCTATATGCTAAGTTTTATAAATATTAGGAAGGTTATTTCTTCCAAAAAAAAGGGAAACACTTGGAAAAGAAGAAGAAAGTTGTTCAAAATATTTTCACACAGTGGGCATTAAAACTCTTTTAAGCTAAAACAGAGGCACTGGATTCCTTGGGGTAATAAAACTCATTATAGTTTTCTTGTTAAATAGAAATGGTTATTGCAGCTAGAATGGGTGAACTGGGAAGAGGACAAAATGGCTTCATAACTATAATCAGAACAGTCTTAAAGGGGGCAGGCCCTTTAAATATAGTGTATTTCTCCTGCTGGAGTTCAAACTATGCCTGTCTTTTGTTCATAATCAGTTACACCGTGCATTTAGGCCGGATAGAGGGTCACTGATCTGGATCCTGTGGCAATAAGTTGACATTTTTATTGAGGCTTAGTCCGTACTCTTGGCTGGAGTCTTGAAATTGTGGGTGTGTTCCTGCTGCCCAATAGTGGGTTATTCGTGAACAGAAATAAAAACTGTATACATCTGAATTTTGTTACCACTAGATTGTGTTCACTTTTTATTTGGGGATTCTGAGCTTTATGTCAAACTCTTCAGATTGAGACCCTTCTTGTAGCTATTGTTTTGAACTTCTTGTATTTTAAAGTAGAGGGAAGAGAATGAATATTACTGCCTACTCCTTCTTTGCAAGTGCATATGTGCCTTAGATTTGGCCAGTTCTGCCTACTTCAAACCCTAATTTTTCATGAGTCTTTCAGCTGTAATATGGGGACCGTAATTCCTACCTCATAGAGCTGTTTTGAGAATGAAATTAGATGAAGTGTCTTAGTAAAGTTTCTGGAAAAGAAGGGCTCAATAAAAATTCGTTGTACCGAAACCTGTTTGGCTCAGTGGATAGAGCGTCGGCCTGCGGACTGAGAGGTCCCAGGTTCGATTCCGGTCAAGGGCATGTACCTGGGTTGCGGGCATATCCCCAGTGGGAGATGTGCAGGAGGCAGCTGATCGATGATTCTCTCTCATCGATGTTTCTAACTCTCTATCTCTCTCCCTTCCTCTCTGTAAAAAATCAATAAAATATATTAAAAAAAAATTCGTCGTTGTTCCCTCCCCCCTCCCTCTTTTTTTAAGAATAGTTAATTGAGCCCTGGTCATTTTGACTCTGTGGTTTAAAGCATTGGCCCTCATTGTACTTAATTTGCATTTCCCTAATGACTAATGATGTGGAGGATCTTTTCATACATTTACTTGCCATTTGCATGTTTTCTTTGATTAAATGTCTTTTAAAATGTTTTGCCTATTTTGAACAGGGCTATGAATTGTGTATCTTCTTATTGAGGTGGGATTTTACCCCCTCATTTTTCAGCTGTTCTTCAAGCCATGAAAATGCAGTTTTCTGCTTGAGTTCTATCCACTCATGCAACAGAAACTGGCCAGTGCCCACTGGCAGAGCGCTGTAACTCAGCCTCAGAGTCATTTGTCTCCTTAGTGTTGATTTCACTCCAATTTCTGCTTCGTTTTGGTTGCTGTCTTGTGCTTTTAAAATTTGTTTTTCATATTTTGTCCAGAGTTTATAATTTTTCTAACTGTGAAAGGGTTAGTACAAAAAAAGCTACTCCACATTACTATGTTATTCCATTTAAAAATAGCTTTTTATGTATTTAACCTTGTTACTCAATTTCAGTTATCACACATGTGTTATAATTATTTTACGATTTGTAGTAAGCTCTTTATAGGCTTAGAGTAAATCCATATGTTAATACATCAAATATTTATGATGATATGGAAAAACAACTAACCAGTCACCATGGTGAAATTTGTGTTGTGTTATGTTGATGGCCAGATAACCCACAATACATTGTAGCTGCAAATAAGTAACTTGGTTTCCTTCCCATTACTTGAAAACATCCACCAAAATGATGTAATTGATGACCAGTTCTTAGGACTTCTTTACATTCACAAAAATGTTGAGGACCCCAAAAAGCTTTTGTTATCAATTGATATTTACTATATTAGAAATTAAAACTAAGACATTTAAAACATTTTCAAATACTAGTAAACTCATTACATGTTAGTATAAGTAGCATTTTTACGAAAAATAAGTATATTTTCCAAACAACAACAAGAATTTACTGAGAAGAGTGGCATTGTTTTAAATTTTTACAAATCTTTTCAATATCTGTCTTAATAGAAGATAGCCAAAATCTCATACTTGCTTTATACTTTCCATTAGCCATCAGAGTATTGACATTGTCACCTATCATGTAGCTACTGAAAAACTCCACTGTACACTGTGAGAGAATGAAAGAGAAAAGGCAAATAATGTCTTAGTGTTTTCATGAAAATAGTTTTAACCTTTTGACTGCCTGAAGAGATCTGAGGAATTCCTGGACCACACTTTGAAAACTGCAGGTTTAATATATCTCTGGAGAGATACTTAAGCAATTAATAACAATATTTGTCTTAGGGGAGGGAGAATTTGGTATTATTTTCAAATACCTTTTAAATTTTGTTCTTGAGCATTAATTATCATTTTTAAAAGGCAAATTATTAAAGTCCTTATCTAATCTATATTAATAAAGGGGTAATATGCTAATTAGACTGGGAGACCTTCCAGATGTCCTTCCAGACAAAGCCATGGCCGTGGTGCTGAGGCAGAGGTGGTTAGGGGCGATCAGGCCAGGAGGGGAGGGCAGTTGGGGGTGATCAGGCCAGCGCGGGGGGGAGGGAGCGGGCAGTTGGGGGCAAGCAGGCTGGCAGGGGGAGAGCAGGTTGGTGAAGGGGGGCTGTTGGGGGTGAGCAGGCCGGTGGGGGGCAGCAGGCTGGCAGTGGGGGGAGAGTTGGGAGCAATCAGGCTGGCAGGCAGAGTGGTTAGGGGTGATCAGGCAGGCAGGCAGATGAGCGGTTAGGAGCCAGCAGTCCTGGATTGCAAGTTGGACATCCTCTGAGGGGACCCAGATTAGATAGGGTGCAGGCCAGGCTGAGGGACACGCCCCCCTCCCAGCCCCCCCTGCACAAATTTTGTGCACCGGGCCACTAGTTATTAAATAAAGCCCTTATCTTCCTTCTGGCAAAAAGGTGCTTAGACTTTAAAAAATGATTTATATGCTTATAGTTAGAGGGGAGAAGAGCCTCAGGAGGCACCTCTTCAATCTAAATTTGGTTCCCATCATCATTATCTGTCACAGCCTCTTATTCTTTTCTTTCGTAGCTCTTACCTCAATCTGTAATTACATGGATTTTCATGTATGTTTTATTTTTTTCACCTCTCTTCTCCCCCAATAGACTGTTAGCCCCCTGAACACATGAATCTGGTCTGTTCACTATTTTCAACCTAGTATTTAGTTCATAATAGTTTGTCAGTAAATATTAATTGTATGAATAAGGATCTTTGAGGAACTCACATCAGTTTCCCATTTATCAGTACTAAGCAGCTCTGGATAGTTGGGTAAGATTTCCTGCATTTGTTGCAGTCCCCATAGATTGTGCACTAGATGAGCGGTAAGTATTAATGAGCAATTTAGAAGGCAGGTGTCATGAGGGGGTCACAAAATGATTTTTTTGTGCTCATTTTTCTTTTTGTTATTATTGTTTGCTATAAAGATTTCCTTCTCTGTTTCATTTTTTGATTTGTTATGTTTTTCTCTAAATAAAATAAACATTTAAAAAAGACCTCATTTGGCTTTGTACCAAACCTGACACTAGTGCCAGAGTAAATAGCGTTACACCAAACACTTCTTTGTGCCCAGATGAAGTTGGCCAAATGTTTCATCTGTTTTCTTGTGATGGTTCTTTCAGTATTCTCAGCTCATTCATCACTGGGTCATCAGAGGCAAGTGGCTGATTTCAGAGCCAGCAGTTTTCTGATTCAAGGCCCTCCATTGCCACAGGATCTGCCACTGCCATAGTAACAATACCTCAGTGGGAATTCTTGCTGCGGCCATTGAGATCTAGTTAGTGGGCACCTGCCCTTGCCTCTGGTTTTATGTAATATCATTGTTTTTAAATAGAATTAAGGTCTGTTTTATATAAAATAACCCCTTAGAGCAGAAGGTTTATAGTCCTTAGTAGGAGGGCCCACAGTGAACTACCATCTTAAAGTATTTTCCCTCTTATAAACAGAACTTTAGCTTAAGTTTGCTCCTAAGTGTAGGAATGAAGAGCAGAGCGTTCTCTTCTGGAAGGTACCTCAGCTCACAGCTTGTGTTGTAGATTGAAATTGGCTTCATTATTGCGCCACATGTTTTTTTCAGCTATAGTGAAATGTAGTTTATACGTTAAGGAGTAAAATGAAAAAGTTGGGCTGTCTAGGAAAATCCAAAACAGGCTCGGTTATCTTCCCTGGAAGATAGAGCATTATGCTGTATTTTAATTTCCACTTTATTGGTCTTTTCAGTATAGTGTTGGTATCAAACACTCCTAGAGCTGCAGCCTAGCCCTGCCGCTGTAGCCAAAGATGCTATACGATAGGTTATGGGCAAAACCATTGGTCTCTGTGGAGACTTGTTTTCTTGTATGAAGGACATTTTTGCCTTGAAGCCTGTAGAGCAAACAAATGGAAAGAGGAGCAGACAGCGATTAGTACTGTTCCATTTGTTGCCACCTAGTTTGTGTAGATCATACACTGTAGGAACTTGCAAGTGTTTGATGATGGCAAAAAGCACCTCTTCTGGGAAAGAATGACTTGGGCTTTTCTGAGTTTTTTCATCTTATACAAATAACTTCCTCTAAGTATGGGAATTATTGGTCAAGACAGGCTCTTTTGCTTGCTTTCCTTAGGCCTCACTTCCAGCCCATTCCATAGCTACACACAGTGGAATAGGAGAAGGAAGGGAGCAAAGAAATAACAAAGGTTCTGAAAACAAATACAAGGAAACCAGGGGATCCAAAGAGGAAACAGACAATAGAAATTCATAAAGAAACCTTACAAGTAGAGAACATGTGCGTGTGTTCAGAGTTATTTTCTGCAGTATATTTATGGAGAGGACAGGTGCCTTAGCAATTCTATTGTGTATTGTAGAAGTGTTTTCGTTCTCTGAGCTTTTCAAATCATTATCCCTTTCTAAGTTTTTGTGTATCTGACCTCACATTCTGTTTTGAGATGGGATTTATAGTTCCAGTGTACCTTTTCTTGTCCCAAAGCAGCAAACTCTGTAACACTGGGAGGCATTTATGGGGACCTGAATCTGTGGCTTAAACTCAGAATATCACCTATGTAAGTTCTCGTTACGGGTAGTTGCTTGGAATTATCAGTGTATACTGAAGTCATAAGCCACAGGACAGTGGAGAACCCAGTTTGGTTTAACTTACCTCTATATCCGCAGCATCTAGAACAGTTTATATTAAAAATAAGCACTCAGTAAATACTTTAATAATTAATTAATTAATTAATTAATGGTTATAGGAAGAAAATTGAGGAATAGGTGGTGTGTTTGAAAAGAAAGGCAAAAATGCATCTTAATATTCAAGATGTTGGATATAATTAGAAACCATGTGGATTCTCAACTGCTATTTCTTACTATTGCTTTCAAAAAGGAAGTCTTATATACAACTTTTTAATATTTTATCTAACTTTTTGGGGTTGTTTAATAGTCAGTTATTTAATTTATCTATTGAAAAAATAATGTTTAAGTGTGAAACAATTAAAATTTAATTTGGTTTATTTTAGACACTAAATAGCTTAACAGATAAAATGCATTATAAATACAATTATTATGAAATTTATTACTGTTTGGCTTGGGGGTTAAAACTAGAAGCTAATTTCTAGTTATCTTGATTTTTTGCAATTAATAGAAAAAAGAGAAGGGCAATTTAAGTCAGCTACAGAGAGGCTGTTGTCATATCTGCTGTTTTTGTCTTTACCTATTCTCCCCGTTGGGTGTTAGGAGATGGAGGAAGAGGATACTATCCCTTTCTAGACAAAAACCCATTTTAGACCCTCTGAACATCCATTTGTTATGCTAAATTAGCTTTACAAAATTAATTTGTTTCAGCTAACCATAGTTATTTTCTTTTGATGCTCAAATTGTTCCAGTGACTAACAAGATTGTCTTTAAGCAGCTTTTTGTCCTTTCAGCATAATTCTGACAGACCTAAAAGTATTTTTGTTTTCTGACAGTACAAGAAAGTACCAGAACACTGTTTTTTATTTGTTTTTTAAACAAATATATATTTTTTAAATTATTTGAAAGAGAGAGAGGGAGAGAAAAATCTCAATGTGTTTTGTTTATTTATGTATTCATTGGTTGATTCTTATATGTGCCCCGATTGGGGATCAAACCTACAACCTTGGAGTATTGGGACGATGCTCCAACCAACTGAGCGACCCAACCAGGGGGCTACCAGAACACTCTTTATCTTTTTCTTGCCCTAAGACATGGAGTAATCTCCTGTCTAAGGAATCCAGTGAAATGTAATATTTGAGATAAAAATCTGGACTCAAAGGAGCTTGTGAGTGGTGGTGACCATCAAAACTATTGCTGTTACTGTAAACTAATCTTAGTGACAGTGCTTTCTTTTCCTATTCATTGTATTTCCTGCATACAAAAGTATATGGGATGTGTACATAAGAAATACAAACAAAACAAATACCCAGATCTCACTGCCCAGCTTAAAGGAAACATTACTAAACTTTAGAACTTCCCTATGTATCCATCTGTATTGCATCACCTTTCAACTCCAAAGAGATAAGGAACCACCATCTTAATTTTTGTTTATATCATTCTCTTACTTTTCTTCAGTTGTTTTTACCATTTATATGAGTACCCCTAAATAATTATTTATTTTCACTTGTTTTTGAACTTGACCTTCCGAGGAAGAAGTAATTGATAAGAAGTTCCCAGGGACTCCCCAAAAGAAAAATGGCTAATTTTCTATTCCACTCTAAGTCATTTACAGTGCTCGGTTGGGATTTCTCCTGTCCTTGATGCCAATACCCTGCTTGCCCCCCATCCTGAAACCTGTAAAAGTCTGTTATGGCCTACAGCCTTTCATTGGTGGCAGAATTCAGTTGGTGTCTATCATGGGGCCCCAATATACTATATAGAATATTGTGTGTATAAACACTGTGTGCTAAAGATGAAAGACAGAGCAGAGATTATGAATTCAACATAACCAAAAAAATTAAAGCTAGCAGGAAGCAACTGATAAAAGATCCTAAGAATATCCAGAAGAAAGTGGCCAGATGCATGTTTTCCTATATATAAGGTGATTGAACCTATTTTATTTAAATCTTTTTAAAAAAAATATATTTTATTGATTTTTTATAGAGAGGAAGGGAGGATAGAGAGTTAGAAACATCGATGAGAGAGAAACATTGATCAGCTGCCTCCTGCACACCCCCTACTGGAGATGTGCCCACAACCAAGGTACATGCCCTTCATGGGAAACGAACCTGGAACCCTTGAGTCTGCAGGCCAACACTCTATCCACTGAGCCAAACCGGTTAGGGCTTATTTAAATCTTAATAGACAGGACAATTCAGTAGCTTTGAGGCTTTGATGACACCTTGGTAATTGATAAAAGTTACATGGACCCCACTTATACACAACATAATGTGTTTATGTTAATTGACACAGTTAATAAGTGGGTATAATTCTACATGCGTAAATTGATCTTATAAGAAAAACTAGTGGCCCGGTGCACGAAATTCATGCATGTTAAAAGGGAATTAATTAGAGGAAATATTTTAATATTGCTACTTGCCCTTTCTCTATAATAGAAGTGTCAGAGATGAAAGAAAATTAGTAAAATGTATATGAAAATCTTCCTCCTGTCAGAGTCTGGGGCGCACCACGGGACCCAGAGTCAAGTCCCCGCCCACCCACGTGCGCCTCAGAATTGCACGAGACCCAAACCCGACTGGGCCCCCCCCCCCCCCAGATCCAGACCCTGCCGGTCCCACCCTTGTCAAGCCTTGCCGGGCAGGGGGGTGCAGCCTCAGGTCCCCTGGCCCTGCGCTGGGGTAGGGGGCATGGCCTGAGGTCCCCCAGCCTGGGCTGGGGCGAGGGCGTGCTTTGAGGTCCCCCGTCAAGCCCCGCTGGGTGGGGGATGCAGCCTGAGGTCCCCCGGCCCCACCAGGCGGGGGCGCGGCCTCAGGGCCCCAACCTGGCACTGGGGCGGGAGGTGCGGCCTGAGGCCCCCCCCCCCCCCCCCCCGGCCTGACGCTGGGGCAGGGGCGCGGCCTGAGGTCCCCTGTCAAGCCCCACGGGGGTGGGGGGCGGGATGCGCAGCCTCAGGTCCCTGCTGATTGCTAGTTAAGGCTTGTTATGGGAACCCTGCCTTCGCTGTGGACGCCACCATCTTTGTGGTAGAGTGACAGTCAATTCGCATATCCCCTCTTTATTATATAGGATCGTTTAGCCCTGACCAGTGTGGACCCGTGGTTAGAGCATCAGCCACACACTGAAGAGTCACAGGTTCTATTCCCAGTCAAGGTCACATACTGGGGTTTCAGGTTCCGTCCCCTGCACCGGTTGGGGCGAGTGCTGGAGGCATCCAATCGATGTGTCTCTCACATGGATGCCTCTAGGATTTCTCTTATTTATCTAATGCCTGGATTTAAAATTTATCCCACTACTTTGGCTTCAAGGAACTTTATTCACTACCCAGTCATCTGATTCAACACTCAATCAGGGGTTGAGACTAATTAGATGCATTATTCTCTTCAGAGATGTCTCTAGCCCCTTCCTGCCTTCCACCCTAAAGTCTCCAAGCCTATGAAATTAAACTGTATTGTAGTACAAGGACCCTTGTGTTTACTTTCTGCAATGACCTCTTTCCAGAATCCATCTTTTATCTGATGTGATGTGTGGGTAAGTCACAAAACAGGTATTCCAAGCTCTGCTGGGAGATCAGCATTTGAAAAGATAGAAAGTATACAGTATTCAGCCAAACAGAAAACTAGTCTCGCCATTAGCAATGCAAATGTGAGGTTTGATAGCACAATAAACAAAACATTGAAAACTTTAGATGCTACTTATGAAACACTGGCACTCACAGAAATAGACTTTGGTCAAGTAGACAGCAAAGCACATCCCTTTTGAGCCAGAGATTGTTATCCTTTTGTTCTGAATTAAAAACCAGTTATTTTTAATGGTCCTGAATGTGTTTCCAGTTTTGCTTAGGGAGGAAGGATAGGAGAATCTGATAGGAGGTGTTTTAACACTAGGTAGAGGTGGTGATGATCAGGCTGCTCAAGCACAAAGTCTCAGGAAAGACTGGCTCAGTGGTTTGGCACATACAAAGCATGGGAATTGGTAGTTTTATTGTTGTTTTGTCTTATTTTTGCTCTTTAAGTGTTTGTGGGTTTTTTTTGGAGGAGGTGGAATTTGCACAGACTAACTAAAAATTCAACACTTAATCCAGTTTAAAGCTTATCAACCTCTGCAGAGCTTTGTTATTTTGGAGCCAGTGGTGTGAATTATTCCCTGTTAATAAGAATTTTACTTTTTCTATTTCCTATTGGAAAAAGAGCTGTGTGCACATTACCCTATATTGGCAGTTCTTAAATTTTTTGTTCTCAGGACTTCTTTGCATTCTTCAGAATTATTGAGTAGGTTATAATTCATTTATGGTATACTATAAAAATTAAAACAGAACCACTTAAATTATTTATTCTTTTTTCAATAACATTAACAAACTCAATACATGTTAATATAATGTAAATAAGTAACTATTTCCTCCAAATTAATGAGAAGAATAGTATTATAATTTATCTTTTTTTTAGTATGTTTCTACTGATTTCAAAGAGATGAAGGGAGAGAGAGACAGAAATATCAATGATGAGAGGGAATCATTGACCAGCTGCGACCTGCACAACGCCCCCACTGGGGATCAACCCCACAACTGGGACATGTGCCCCGACTGGGAATCGAACTATGACCTCCTGGTTCATAGGTCAATACTCAACCACTGAGCCACATTGGCCGGGCATACTTTTATTTCTTAAATGTCTGGCTTATTAGAAGATAGCTGGATTCTCAGATTTGCTCCTCCATTCAGTCTGTTTTGATATGTCATTTTGGTTGAATTATATGAAGAAAATCCAGCCTCGCACAGGTATGTATTTGGAAAAGAAAGTATTTTAATAGCTTTTTAAATAATTTTGGAAATCATCCTATGATACTATACCAAAATATGAATAGTGGCAGTTTCTTAAAGTTTAGCTGCAATGTGGAATCTAAAACCATATTAATAAACTTTTTGTACTATTATGTTAATATCTTTGGTCTCACTTGCACTTTGAAAGAGATTTTTTTTATCAATATGCATGATATATAACACCATGCATTAGTCATTTGGAAAATACTATTTCACTGGGTTATACAGATCCAGTGTTGACTAATTTCATTAATAAGCCACATACATTAATATTACTGCCAGTCTTATCAGAAAGTCTTTAAGTATTGGGAAGCTGTCTAGCTCACAGTGGTAGATACGAGTTTTCCAAAATTCTAAAGCTGAAAACTAATCATTGGCAGCAGATACTGTCAGTCGTTCTCCTTGAAGTGACAAACTGACTTCATTCACTTTTCAGAAATGAGAAAATGTCTGCCAAGTATGCAATATGAGTAACCACAGTTTATCTGGATAAAGCAGATTATTTAGCTTGCAACTCAGTTGCACAAATGCTTGTCCTGGAGATCACCACTCTCAGCAGAAGTGCTTTATGTTCACTTCCTAAATTGTAAAATAGAATATAAAAAATGTAACTATTTTAAGAATTAAGATTTAATAAATTAACCTCATTTTAATTAAGTTGTATTTATTTAATTACAAATACAATTATACTAGTAAATATGGTATATAGAAATTCATTTTACTTGTTACTTCTTTGTACTTTTTTTTTTTTAATCCTCACCCGATGATATTTTTCTATTGATTTTGTGGGAGAGTGGAAGAGAGAGGGAAAGACAGAGAGAATCATCAATGTGAGAGAAACACATCGATAGGTTGCCTCCTACACACACCCTGACCAGGGCCCAGGTCGGGAAGGAGCCTGCAACCGCAGTACATGCCCTTGACCAGAAACAAACCTGGGACTCTTTGGTCCGCAGGCCAATGCTCTATCCACTTAGCCAAACCGGCTAGGGCACTTCTTTGTTTTTATAAAATTCTTATTTTGGAGTAATTTTATATTGGATACTCTGAATAGATTATTTCAGAAGAGTTGCTAAAATTATGCAGAGTCCCCATATACTTTTCAGCTTCCCCTAATGTTAACATTTTATTATCCTAATATGAAAGCGCAGGCAGATTCAGTGTGTGGTAAGAACCTGCTTCCTGGTTCATGGATGGCTCTCTTCTCACTGTCCTTATTTGGTGGAAGGGACAAGTTCTCTGGGGTCTCTTTTTATTGATTTGTTTTTAGAGAGAAGAAGGGGGAGAGAGAGAAACATGAATGTGAGAAACATCGATTAGTTGCTTCCCAAACATGCCCAACCGGCGATCGAACACAAAACCTGGCATCAAACCCACCACCTTTTGGTGTATGGTACTACGCACCAACCAATTGAGCCACACCGGCCAGTGCTCTAGGGCTTCTTTTTAAATCATACTTAAAAAAAAAATCATACTAATTACTTTTATGAGGGCTCCACCTCATGACCTAATCATCTCCCCAAAGCCCCACCTCCAATTACCATCGCATTGAGACTATGTTTCAACATGAATTTGGGGGAGGGGGGACACAAGTATTCTATAGCAGTGACATCATTCCTTCCTCCTTTATTAGCTGTAATACTTGTATAATAACCACTTCTCATCTGTTTGATTCCCGCTTCCTATAGGAAAGATAGGATAAATGCTAAATGCTTGATTTTATTTTTTTTACCTATCGTCAAAATGAGTTGGTTTACTAACATCCTCTAGTAATAACAAATTGGTGTTTTTTATTATAACTCATGAATGAAAACATTTGATGTTATTTCAATGCATTGCATCAAATTGTTTCATCTGATCAGTAAGTACTTTAAGGAAGTTCATAAGCCCTTTTGACAATGACCCTAATTGTCTTTGATAGCTTCCATGTTCTGGTATGACAAAATTTTCCAGGCTTGTTTTTTACATTTCCTCCCCCAGACCTGCTATCAGTTATCTAACCTAGTGCTTTTTAATGGAAAACATTATTTCAGGACACTGGGGATAAGGAGTGTTAGTTGCTACTGAGTTGGTCATTGTCCCAAGGACTTACCAGTATGCAGAGCAAAGAGTTTAGTTTTTTTGTTTTATTGATGAGAGGGGTGGTTGAACCTGAAAACTTTGGGTGTATGGGACAACCAAGACACACTGGCCAGGGCTGTTTTGCTTTTCTAAAAGTAATACTACTTACTGCTTCTATTTTTTAAAATATATCTTTATTGATTTCAGAGAGGAAGGGAGAGGGAGAGATAGAAACATCAATGATGAGAGAGAATCATTGACCGGCTGCCTCTTGCACGCCCCACACTGGGGATTGAGTCTGCAACCTGGGTATGTGCTGACCGGGAATTGAACTGTGACCTCCTGATTCATAGGTCAATGCTCAACCACTGAACCAAGCTGGCTGGGCACTACTTACTACTTTTAAATCAAATTTCTACTTTAGGACCCTCACGTTATTTTATATGTGGAGTTTCTATCTTCATAAACTGAGAATAAACAGGAATTATAGAATATCACTTTTTTTTACAGTATACACACAAAAGTCTCAGAATGACTATATTGATATGTCTGCCAACAAGAATGATTATTATAAATAGTTTAAGTTGGGTTTTTGGTCTTTATTTCACTAAAAATGTATAGCCAAATGACTGTGTTCTGAAGTCACTTGGAGTTTTTCTTTTTAATGGTTTCTCTTTCTGTTAACAAAAAAAAAGAAAGCTGTCCAGCTCACAGTGGTAGATAACATTTATCTCCCCTTACTTAAATTAACAGTACTATAGTATATACAGTTTTCTCTGCCTTGCTTTTTTCACATAATATATTTTGGAGGTCAATTGATAGTAGTACTTTATTTATTTATTTATTTATTTTGTTTAAAGTATTACAAAGGGTATTACATATGTCTTCTTTTTTCCCCCGCCCTTGACAATCCCCTGGCCTCCCCTACCCCCCAGTGTCTTATGTCCATTGGTTATGCTTATATGCAGATAGTAGTACTTTAGAGAGTATCCTCATTATTTTTATTTTTTTATTTTTTAGAAGGAAGCTATTTCATTGTCTGAGTATACCGGAGTTTTTCATTTAGTTTTCTTTGATAAATATTTAGGTTGTTTCTAGTTTTTTGTTATTATAAACAATCCCACAATGAATGTGTTTTATGCCTATGTGTTTTTGTGGTTTCTGGTAAGGATTTCTGTGATTTAAGGCTATCCTTACTTAAGTTGTATCCCATTAAATATCTGTAGTAATTCTAAAATAACACAATTTTAAAAAGAGCTTGTATGTAATTATAAGGGAAATGGAAATCAATCCACAATGAGATACGCTTTATACGTACCAGGGTGGCTTTAATAAAAAAGATGGAAATAGCAAGTGTTGGTGAAGGTGTGGAGAAATTGAAAGAAGCCCTTATGTTGCTGGTGGGATATAGAATGGTATCTAGCAGCTTTGGAAAAGAATTTGGCAGTTTCTCAAAAAGTTAAATATAGATTTACGATATGACCCAACAGTTCCACTCCTAGGTATATATACTCAAGAAAACTGAAAACATATGTCCACACAAAATCTTGTATACAAATGTTCATAACAACATTATTCATGGTAACCAAAAAGTGGAAATAACCCAATGTTTATCAACTGATGAATCGATAAGCAAAATGTTGTACATTCATTCTGAGGTGTTTTCTAACACCAACAACTAGTTGTCTGATTCCCCAGACACCAACTGGGTGTTCAATGATTTATTTCAAATCTTACACTATTTAGAGTTTGTGTACATCTCACAGCTTAAGGACTCAGTCCCACAAGATTGCCCCCACTTCAGAAGCCAAGTACAAGTCCTGGACCACTTCTGCCCAAATAATAAAAAGATCTAAATAAATGGAAAGACAGCTACGTTGATTGATTAGAAAACAATGTTGTTAAGTTGGCAGTACTACCAAAATTGATCTACAAATTCAGTTTAGTTCTTCTCAGAATTTTAGCTGGCTTCTTTGTAGAAATTGATAGGCTGATTCTAAAAATCATTTGGAAACTCAAGGGACCCAAAATAGCCAAAACAGTTTTGAAAAGTTGGAGGATTTACATTTTCCAATTTCAAAACTTACTACAAAGGTATAGTAATCAAATTGAGGACAGCCATGTAGATCAATAGAACCAAATTGAGAGTTCAGAAATATACCTTCACATGTATGGTAAGTTGATTTTTGAATAGGCAGCCAAGACAATTAAATGGGGAAGGAATAGTCTTTCAACATATGGTACTGGGACAAATGGGTAACTCTTACAGCAGCATTATTTGTAACTAGAGGTCTGGTGCATGAAATTTGTGCATGGGGGCGGGGGTGTCCCTCAGCCGGGCCTGCACCCTCGTGCAATCCGGCACCCCTCGGACATCCTTGTCACAATCCAGGACTGCTGGCTCCTAACTGCTCACCTGCCTGCCTGATTGCCCCTAACCGCCTCTACCTGCCTGCTTGCTCACCCCAACCACTTGCCTGCCTGATTGCCCCTAACCGCCTCTGCCTGCCTGCCTTATCACTCCTAACTGCCTCTGCCTCGGCCCCCACTGCCACGGCTTCATCAGGAAAGACATCCAGAAGGTCATTTGGCTGTCCAGTCTAATTAGCATATTATGCTTTTATTATAGATAGCCAAAGAGCAGAAACAACCCGAATGCATAAATAAAGTATATAAAATGCATACAATGGAATATTTGGCCTTGAAAATGTGTGAGGCACTAATTTGTGCTACAAAATAGATGAACCTTGAAAACCTTGTACTAAGTGATAGAAGTCACAAAAGGTCATATATTGTATGATTCCATTTTTGTGAAACATCATCCAGAATAAGCAAATCTATAGAGACAGAAAGTAGAATAATGGTTGTCAGAGGCTAGGGAGGATAAGAAATGGGGAGAGACTGCTAATAGGTACAGGGGTTGTTTGTTTTGGCAGGGGGAGGGCCAGTGGAAATCTAGAATTAGTAGTGATGGCTATTTACACAACTTTGTGACTATACTAGTAACCACTGAAATGAACACTTTAAAAGAGTACATTTATGATACCAAATTATATCTCAATAAAAAAAAAGAGCTTGCAATAAATTATTACCTCAATAGAGTTTGATTTAAGGTAAACCCAAAGGGAAAAACAACTTGCAGTATACCACAGTTTTAACTATACAACAGACTTTATTGGGATTTCACCAGTTTTCCCACTTTTTGTGTTCCAGGATCCAAACCAGGATTTCACTTTGCAGTTAGTTGTCATGTCTCCATAGTCTCCTCTAATCTGTGACAATTTCTAAGTCTTTATTTTTCATGACCTTGACATTTTTAAAGAATACTGGTCAGGAACAGTATTTTGTAAAATGTTCCTCCATTTGAGTTTGCCTCATGTTTTCACATGATGAGACTGGGATTGTGGTTGTTTGGAAAGACTGCCAGTGCCCTGACCGGTTTGGCTCAGTGGATAGAGCGTCGGCCTGGGGACTGAAGGGTCCCAGGTTCAATTCCGGTCAAGGGCATGTACCTTGGTTGCGGGCACATCCCCAGTGGGGGGGGTGTGTGTGCAGGAGGTAGCTAATCAATGTCTCTCATCGATGTTTCTAACTCTCTATCCCTTTCCCTTCTTCTCTGTAAAAAATCAATAAAAATATATTTTTAAAAAAGAAAGAAAGACTGCCAGAGAGATAGCATGCCCTTCATAACACACATGGTAATATTTTACTGGTGATGTTAACTTTGATCATTTGGTCAAAGTGAATTGCTAGGTTTCTCCACTGTAAAGTTAGTATTTTTCCCCTTTAAATTGATCTTTTTTTATTACTTTGTTTTTCAAGTTTTTCAGGTCACTTTGCATTAGTGTTCTATTGATACTAATAAAGGAGTGTTGACACTTATTACTGAACTTGAGCTCCCAGAACATATTGTGGCAGCAACTATTTCCTGTTACATAGGAAGCATAGATGAGACCATCTGCATTTTCCCAAAATAGCTAAATCACTTTTCGAGGGTGAGTGGGGAAGTCCTACTGACTGGATTTTCAAGTCTTTATTAGTCAGCACAGTCCTGCCTTAGAGGAAAGGAATGGAGTAGAGTCTGGATGGTATACCCATCTCTTTCGCAGGGAGTGTTGACTTTTACTAAGTGGCAAGTTTTGTAGAATATCTAGAAACATAATAGTTTATTCTTGGCTTCCTTCATCCTATCTGTCCATCTGATACTATGTGTGGTAGAGCATTTACTCCCAGATAACTTTGGCAAGTTAACATTCCTGGTCCTTGGGCTACTTAATTTACATTTTACCAGGAACTTTTATGTCAGAATCCAGGATATGACTTTACCACCTTTCTGTTATCAACACTAGGTAGATAACTAGTAAACACTGTGAAATTTATGAAAGGCGAGTCCTTGTTGGAGATGTATTGTGAACACTGAATATTTACATTTGAGCTATCACTCAGTATTGTTCACACTGTCATCCAATTCTGTTATTCTCTCTTAATGGATGTTCCGAGTTCTTGGGTGGAGACCTGGAAACCTCCAGATTTCATCTCAAGAAGACCTTGATTATTCCCTTGTGCAGCCTCAGTGCAGTCACTGGTTACTTACCAGGTCTTGTGGCAGCTGGACACCAACTTAAGACCAAATAATATGTGTCTTAAAGGGATCAACATTTCCTCAGATCTTAAAGCTCACTTGATTAGATTTCTTATTTGAGCTTCCACATTGGTCTACCTCAAACCAATCACAATAGGAACAAATGATCATGATCTCCTATTACCAAACTCTCAGCTTTGGGGGATGTTCTTTCTAAATAACATTGCTTCTGGGCTCTTCTTAAGGATCATTATTTTCATCCTAAAAATTTATTTTAAGTAGTTTTTCATTCAGCTTTCCTTCTCTTTTGCTTTCCTCATGAGAATATACATGTATAATAAAACATCTAAACATGAGCTATAATATGGTTGGTCATCAATTATACCATTACTAGAGGCCTGTTGCACGAAGAGTTTCGTGCAATAGGCCTTCCCTTCTCCTGGCTGCCAGCACTGGTTTTCCTCCGGCACCCAGGACCCAGGCCTTCACTCCAGCCAGAGCCACCTTCCATCCTCCGTCTTTGCGGCCCTGGCCGGAGCTGCCTTCCATCTTCCGTCTTCGCTCTGCCCCTTGGAGCCTAGGTATGCAAATTAACCGCCATCTTTGTTGGTGGTTAATTTGCATATTGTGCTTATTAGCCAATGGGAGGCATAGCGAAGGTACAGTCAATTACCCTGTTTGTCTATTATTAGATAGGATTTTATAGGTATCTTTCTAATTAGCATACTTCCCATGATTTTGCTTTTTAAAGCAATTAAAAGGGTTTAACTCCTGATTCTTTGTTTTCTTTTTGAGGTGAAATTCACATAAAATTAACCATTTTAAAGGGTACAATTCAATGGTATTTAGTACATTCACATTTTTGTGCAATCATTATCCTGATTTCTTTTTATATTTGTGAATAGCAATGAAGAAAAACATGCATAGCACCCAAAGCCTATATATGCCAACAGGGCAAGGTTTTCATTAGTTTTAGAATTTGGGCACTATTTCTAGAGATTAGTTAGTTTCATCCAACAGCCGGACAATTGGTCCATTGGGTTTTAAGTAACTGTGGTTTATTATAGCTCATTGTCATACCATAATTGCACTAAATAGTAGCTCTAAAATTGTTCATGCTGCTTTAATTTTGAAATAAGGGGGAAACTGTTTCATACTAGAGATTCTTAAAATCTCCTCATAATTAAACAAATGCCTTAAAATTTTTCCACAAATGGCTGCATATTCATTTGTTGCCCAGGCTACTTAACAAATTATTCACCAAATTATTCTTTGCTTTGCCTCCTTACGAAATCTGCTTTGCATAATCTTTCATTGATTAACTGATTTACAGTAGTATGACAGGAAAGAGAGTAGGTAGGGTTAGTCACTATTAGGATATTGATCATTTTCATCTCATCAGGCGACCTTTGAGAGTTCTACTTAGTTTACTAGCTAAGGCAGTTGCAAAGCTTATTGCTCAATTTCTGTTTGAAAGCTTTTAAAATAATTGAGCTAGTGATGAAATCATGAACTCCCTCCCAGGCTTCCCTCATGTGCTATGGGGCCTTGTGCTCCACTAAAGATTGTGTGAATTGCTCCTATTTTATCATATACATATATTTTCTCTAAAATTCCTTCCCATCTTGGAACAGTTCCATTAGCATTTGTTTCTCATCTACATGGTGTGGACCAGCACCTTTTTGCTGGAGAAAAAAATGGACTCAACACATTAGTGTGAGGGAATCATAGCCAGGCTGTTCCCAGGCCACTTGAGGGCTGCTCAGAGGTGGAATCCTCAACAAAGGAACTGCTATTCAACAAGAGAGAAGAACATGCAGAGGAAACTGGCTGTCTAGTGCCGCGAGCATTTTGTTCTCCAACCAGCTAAGATGTGAAAGGGTTTTCGCTGAATGGTATTTAGGAATGCTTAGTGTTATGCCGTAGAATCTAAATTTAGACTTTTTTTATTTTCCCGAGGACAAAGCCAGTTCCATTTCCCCCAACAACAACCAGAAATTGGGACTTGTAGGGTATGTTCTCTGATGGACCCAACTTTAAATCTAGTTTTCTTCAAGGAGCTCAGACTGCATTATCAGGGAGACTGCTGTCCACATTGCAGCAGATTTAGAGAGTTGTTCCCATTGGACAGAGGGAATACCACTTCACCTAGGGCAGGGCTTCTCAACTTCTGCACCCCTGACATTTGGGCTGGATAGTCCTTTGTTGTGGAGAACTGAGTTACAGGATGTGTAGCTACATCCCCGGCCTCTACCCTCTAGGTGCCAGTCATACCTCTTCTC
This sequence comes from Myotis daubentonii, assembly GCF_963259705.1. Classification (NCBI taxonomy): domain Eukaryota; kingdom Metazoa; phylum Chordata; class Mammalia; order Chiroptera; family Vespertilionidae; genus Myotis; species Myotis daubentonii. The sequence continues at coordinate 40,634,971 of NC_081854.1, forward strand.
CCCTCCCCAGGCTGTGACAACCAAAAATGTCTTCAGACATTGCCAGATGTTCTGTAAGGTGCCAAAGTCACCTAAGATTGAGAATCACAGACCTACATTTTCTCCCAAAGTAAAGATGAGGGTTCCTAACCCTTCACCCAGCTACCTAACCTCAAAATATTTTTTCTTCTCTCAAGAGTAGAGAAAGAATGCCTCTTCTACTTTTGTGTGCAGATTAGAGAGTGGGTGTGCTGATCTACAGGATTTGGTTAGAACTGTAACTGGATTTATCTTTGACAAGCACGTGGGGGATGGGAAGTGATGAGCCAGCAGTGAGTGAGCTTCTTACTACCTGGCTTCTTGTTCTAATTAAACAAACTTTTATGGTCTTTCTGTTAATGAGTCATCTGGTAAAGAAAACACTCTTCTTTTCACAAAGCTGTTGTGGGGTAGGGACATAGCAGAGTTTATACACATAAGTTCCTGTTGTGACTTTTTCTTCCTGGAGAGTGGGGAAGGATCCCAGTAAAAAATGGAAGTGCCATCATGGATTTGTGACAATAGTGAGTAGCAGTTTTTCAAAACAATAAGTCTGAAATTTTTATACAACAGTAACCATGAGGAAGTACCACTATTTCCTACATCTTATAGTAAAAAGTAAACTCTGGTGTCAACTGGGGATTATAAAACCCTTTGCATACCATGCCACAGATTGGTCCTGGCATTAGATTTTGTGACATGGTGCTGGCAACGGCTAACACCCTTGGTGTGGCCTGTGATAGATACTCAGGTACCTGAAGTGCATATTTGAAGTATTTAGCTTGAAATGTGTGTGCCATACAAGTATTAGGACTTTTTAAAAAGAAAATGCCACTAGAGATTTAGACGTGAAAGAGACCATGGGAAAGGAGCCGAGACAGGCTAAGGACTAGAGCAGAATTAAAAGACTGAGGCCTTTTGATTCCTCCAGCCAGGTCTTTTGTACCGCATTGCCTCCTGAGCTGGCTGCTTGAGAAGAGCAATCAACTGAACATATAAAGGGAGCCTTAGAAATAGTGGCAAATGCAAAGCAAGGAGTGGAAAGGGAACTCAACAGCTTTGCCTCCTTCATGAAGTGCCTCGGCTGCCTTTTCTTCTCGTGGAGTTATGGAAGGTGTGTCAGCATCACTGGTTCAGGGCTGAGAGGGGAGACTGGGAAATCATGTCTTTTTTCCTTGTACGCTACTGAAACCTTCTCCAATTTGTTGCAAAACAAGCCTTTCCAAGGCATCATTGCCAGAGCAATGCCAAATAACAGGAGTTATGCTTATAATTCCCCAGCTGAGAGGTTTTACTTTAGAATTTTGCTTTAAGCATTCTGCTAATCCAACCAATCACTTACTTTGGAGAAAAAGTACCTGTGTTTTTTTGACAGTGCGATGATTGCTCAGTCTTTCATGATTTTTGTCTTCAAGGTAGATGCCAGGTTCAGCAGTACAAAAGAATGCCTTTCTGAGTATTATAGCAAAACCAGTTGGGATTCCATAGGGTTATTAATAGCCTTGAATCGCATTTGGACTAAGAACTGTAGGTCACAGTCGAGAACAGCAGCCATGTAGGAGAATTGTAGCTGATGGTATGTGGTGCAGGTGGATGTGCAGGCAATTAGTGTTGAAATGTGCCTAGTTTACAGCTATTAATATTTACATAAAAATTTATTTAAGAGAGAAATCAAGATGGCGGCATAGGTAAACACTGGAGAATGCTGCCTCGCACAACCACTTCAAAAATACAACTGAAAGACGGAACGGACATCACCCAGAACCACAGGAAAGCTGGCTGGAGGGGAAATTCTACAACTAGAAGGAAAGAGAAAAGCATACCAAGACTCAGAGTACGGAAGTAAAATACTAAGGTGCAGAGGTGTGTGCGGAGCGGGCTGGCGGCTGAGGGCGTGGTTGTCGTTTTCAATCGGGAGGGAGTCTCAGGCTCTGGGCTCCAGTTCCAGGCAAGTCTCTGGGGACCCAGACTCAAACAGGAGAAGCGGGACTGTCTGGCATCGGTCGGAACTCAAGGGCAGCTTTCTCTACGAGGTACTTGCAGCGGTCTCTGGGACACTGAGAGGCAGAGCCTCTGGAGACGGGACTGAGAGCAGCCATAACTGCTCGCTCGGCCCACCCCTGTTGATCCCCTGGGACCCGCCCTGCCCAAGCCCTGCACAGAGGCATTGGCTGGTTAGCTTCAGGCAAAGGCTAGATTAGCACTTCCCTAGAGGACAGAAGTTCTCCCACTGCAGACACAGCTGATTCTCACAGCCAGTTGGCCTGGAGGTCAAATCCCCCCCAGTGTTACCTACAACAATCAAGGCTTAGCTACAACAAGACGGCACACAAAGACCACTAGGGGATGCACCAAGAAAGCATAAAATGCGGAGACAAACAGGACAGAAATGAAGGAAGGCAAAATGCTGGATATAGAGCTCAAAACCACACTTTTAAGGTCTCTCAAGAACTGTCTAGAAGCCGCCAATAAATTTAGTAAGACCCTCGAAAAGACTGGTGAGACCGCCCATAAATTTAGTAAGGCCCTCGAAAAGACTGGTGAGACCACCCATAAATTTAGTAAGGCCCTCGAAAAGACTGGTGAGACCACCGATAAATTTAGTAAGGCCCTCGAAAAGACTGGTGAGACCACCGATAAATATAGTGAGATCCTCAAGAAATCTAATGAGACCCTCGATGTTGTGATAAAGGACCAACTAGAAATTAAGCATACACTGACTGAAATGAAGAATACTATACAGACTCCCAACAGCAGACCAGAGGAGCACAAGAATCAAGTTAAAGATTTGAAATGCAAAGAAGCAAAAAACACCCAACCGGAGAAGCAAATGAAAAAAGAATACGAAGATAGTGTAAGGAGCCTCTGGGACAGCTTCAAGCGTACCAACATCAGAATTATTGTGGTGCCAGAAGATAAGAGAGAGCAAGATATTGAAAACCTATTTGAAGAAATAATGACAGAAAACTTCCCCTACCTGGTGAAAGAAATAGACTTACAAGTCCAGGAAGCACAGAGAACCCCAAACAAAAGGAATCCAAAGAGGACTACACCAAGACACATCATAATTAAAATGCCAAGAGCAAAAGACAAAGAGAGAATCTTAAAAGCAGCAAGAGAAAGAAACTCAGTTACCTACAAGGGAATACCCATACGACTGTCAGCTGATTTCTCAACAGAAACTTTGCAGGCCAGAAGGGAGTGGCAAGAAATATTGAAAGTGATGAATGCCAAGAACCTACAACCAAGATTACTTTACCCAGCAAAGCTATCATTCAGAATTGAAGGTCAGATAAAGAGCTTCACAGATAAGGAAAAGCTAAAGGAGTTCATCACCACCAAACCAGTATTATATGAAATGCTGAAAGGTATCCTTTAAGAAGTGGAAGAAGAAGAAAAAGGTAAAGATACAAATTATGAACAACAAATATGCATCTATCAACAAGTGAATCTAAGAATCAAGTGAATAAATAATCTGATGAACAGAATGAACTGGTGATTATAATAGAATCAGGGACATAGAAAGGGAATGGACTGACTATTCTTGTGGTGGGAAAGGGGTGTGGGGGGTGCGGGAAGAGACTGGACAAAAATCGTGCACCTATGGATGAGGACAGTGGGTGAGGAGTGAGGGAGGAGGGTGGGGTGGGAACTGGGAGGAGGGGAGTTATGGGGGGGAAAAGAGAGGAACAAATGTAATAATCTGAACAATAAAGATTTAATTTAAGAAAAAATGAAAAAAACACAAAAATAAAATAAAATAAAAATATTTTTAAAAAATTTATTTAAAAACTAGTCCCATGTCAGTAAAACCCAATGAGGTTACACGTAGAATCATTAGAACATAATTAAGGGAGCAAACCAGCATTAGAAAGTGCTGTGGGAGTAGGAGCCTCTTGCTTGCCTATTGTGCTTTTGGGCCAAATGTAACACCCGCCTGAGAAAAGAATAGTCATCATGAAAATGTTTTTTTTCCTTCCAAGTCAGGAAACACTCACAATGGAGTCTACTTCTCCATTCTGGGTTTTGAGATGTGCAGGAAACAACCAGCCATTACCAGCTCAGGTTTTCCTGCTGATAAATGAACTCTGAGGCCACCGTGACCTGTCTTGTTAATGAGTTAATGAAGAATCTGGTCCTTGTATTGACCCTATCCTTAAAAGCTTTCTGTGGAGCTGAAACAACATTCCTCTAATTTATGAGTTAACTCTTTCTTACTTAGCAAATGAGAAACAGGGGGGAGAAAAGGACCTGTGAGGCAGAGAAGTAAAGAGTCTACTAAGGGGCTTCTTTTTTTAAAAAAATTGAACATCATTAACTTCATTTGCAGACAGAAATTTTATTTCCCCCAAAATATTTTCCTTTTATTGCAGAACCTGAATAAAACTGGTCTTGTACTTTCTATGTTACCCGAGGCAAATGACATTGTATTGAGGGATTTTCCCACTCATTACTCTGATCAGAAACTACTTTGAATCGAGCAACATAAGTACTTGTGTTCTATGAAAACACTTAACTGTAGAGAAAAGAAAATAAATTTTTTTACTTCTGTACGTAAATGTTATTAATCTAGCATTTATTAAAGGGGACAGATTCTCTTTTTAGCTTACTAGCTAAAGTCTCCTTTATATTAAGTTATCTTTGAAAACCAGAAATGATTTCTTCTCTTACACTGTTTTTTCTCTTAGTGATTGATTGTTGGTGGTGTTCCATGAGTTGAAGGGGCCCCAAGGTGGTGGTTGTTGTACAGGGTTATTTCTCAGCTGTGAATTCTAGAAATGTGATTTTATCAGTTCATGTGATTCCAAAGAGCTGATTCATGGCAGCCATACACACAAGGCTGGTATTACATTTGGTTTAGAATGCTTGTTTGTTAACTTATCATTACTATTTCATTAACCAGAAGAGTCTGTCCTATTGAGGCATCCCAAAAGTAGTACCTGGAAAATCATAAAAAGTGACAGGAGGCTTTATTTGTTTGGTGAGCAAAAAAATGAAAACTGATCTGTCATCTCAAAGGCACCTTTTCCATATGCCATTTGGAAATAACTAAGAGTTGCCAAATATCAGAGGAAAACGAATGTCATAAAGAAAATGCCATGCTTGAGAAATTGAAATGCTAAATAAATAGAACACAAAAAAGGAGACTTTAAGAGAAGTGTGTTTATACCCTGAAAGGGATAAAAAGAGAATATTACATTCATGAAACAAAAGCACACTATTACGGGAAAAAATGAATTTTATTTCCTAGATCTTGGAAATTGAAACCTGATTATTTAACTGGAAACTTGTTAAAAGGGCTGCACAGCATAATTGATACAACTAAACGGAATTAGTAAGAAGGAAAGGATCAAAAATTTTTCCTAGAATATAAAATAATAAAAAGAGGGGGTTATTTAAGAACTTCTTGAGGTCATCCAGTATGAGTTTTGGGGGGAGAAAATTGGGGGTGGGCAAATACCCAAAGAAATAAGGGAAGAAAATTTCCCAAACAGAAGAAAAGCAAGAATCCTTAGAATGAAAGGGCCCACCACAGAGAGAGAAATCAAGATGGCGGCATAGGTAAACACCTGAAATTGCTGCCTCGCACAACCACTTCAAAAATACAACTAAAAGACAAAATGGACATCATCCAGAACCACAGGAAGGCTGGCTGAGTGGAAATTCTACAACTAGAAGGAAAGAGAAAAGTACACTGAGACTCAGAGGAGGTGCGGAAGTAAAGTGCAGAGGTATGGAGGCGCACGCAGAAAGGGCTGGCAACTGAGGACGCGGTTGTCTTTTTCAATCGGGAGGGAGACACATGCTCCTGCTCTGAACTCCAGTTCCGGGCTAGTCTCTGGGGACCCAGACTCATACGGGGAGAAACTGGACTGTCTGGCAGCAGGTGGAACTCGAGGGCGGTTTTCTCTCAGAGGTGCTTGCAGCGATTACTGTGGGAGACTGGGACCCAGAGCCTCCTGGGGCAGGACTGAGGATCAGCCATAGCTGTTTGCTCCGCCCTGTTGATTCCCTGAGACCCTGCCCCACCCAAGCTGTGCACAGAGGCTTTTGCATATGAATGGGTTGGCCCTTTAAGATCTAAAATTACCTAACAAACTGCAGCTGGGTCAGAGAGACCCAGCACATCCAAAAGAAGTCCCAAGGCCCCACAGCAGCTTGCATTGCTTCACAGCTGGGCCTCATCTGGGCACCTCCAAATCCCAAACAAAGAAGCGGAATCTGCAGATCTCTTTGTAGCTCCTGCTGGTTAGCCTCAAGCAGAGGCTAAATTAGCACCTCCTTAGAGATCCAAGTGCCAGTGTACCCAGTGGTCAGAGTGGGACCATCCAGATTATAACTCCTCAGATCCATAAGGAACACACTCAGGGGGCAGACTCAGTGAGCACCAAAGCCCCACTGAAGCAAGTCTTGCCACATAAGGGTGTCTCCAGCACAGAAGTTCTCCCACCATAGACACTGCTGATTCTCACAGCCAATTGGCCTAGAGGTCAATTCCTCCTAGTGATACCAACTACAATCAAGGCTTAACTACAACAAGACTGTGTACACAGCCCACAAAGGGGTGCACTGAGAGTGTCCACCTCAGGTAATTGGGGAGGCTGAGCTACTGGGCCCTATAGGACACGTAGCACAGAAAGCCACTCTATCAACAGGGAAGCATAAAAAATGTGGAGACAAAGAAACAGGTCACAAATGACAGAAATGGAGGAAAGCAAACTACTGGATATAGAGTTCAAAACCACACTTTTAAGGTTTTTCAAGAATTTTCTAGAAACCACCGATAAAATTTAGTGAGACCCTCAAGAAATCTAGTGAGACCCTCAAGGATATGAAAAAGGACCAACTAGAAATTAAGCATACACTGACTGAAATAAAGAATATTATACAGACTCCCAACAGCAGACTAGAGGATCGCAAGAATCAAGTCAAAGATTTGAAATACGAAGAAGTAAAAAACACCCAACCAGAAAAACAAAAAGAAAAAAGAATCCAAAAATATGAAGATAGTGTAAGGAGCCTCTGGGACAGCTTCAAGCAAACCAACATCAGAATTATAGGGGTGCCAGAAGATGAGAGAGAGCAAGATATTGAAAACCTATTTGAAGAAATAATGACAGAAAACTTCCCCTACCTGGTGAAAGAAATAGACTTACAAGTCCAGGAAAGGCAGAGAACCCCAAACAAAAGGAATCCAAAGAGGACCACACCAAGACACATCATAATTAAAATGCCAAGAGCAAAAGACTAGAGAGAATCTTAAAAGCAACAAGAGAAAAACGGTTAGTTACCTACAAGGGAGCACCCATACGATTGTCAGCTGATTTCTCAACAGAAACTATGCAGGCCAGAAGGGAGAGGCAAGAAATATTCAAAGTGATGAATCGCAAGAACCTACAACCAAGATTACTTTACCCAGCAAAGCTATCATTCAGAATTGAAGGTCAGATAAAGAGCTTCACAGATAAGAAAAAGCTAAAGGAGTTCATCACCACCAAACCAGTATTATATGAAATGCTGAAAGGTATTCTTTAAGAAGAGGAAGAAGAAAAAGGTAAAGATACAAATTATGAACAACAAGTACATATCTATCAACAAGTGAATCTAAAAATCAAGTGAATAAATAATCTGATGAACAGAGTAAACTGGTGAATATAATAGAATCGGGCATAGAAAGGGAGTGGACTGACAATTCTCGGGGGGGAAAAGGGTGTGGGCGTGCAGAAAGAGACTGGACAAAAATCGCACACCTATGGATGAGGACAGTGGGGAGGATAAGGGCAGAGGGTGGGGGAGAACTGGGTGGAGGGGAGCTATGGGGGGGAAAAGAGGAACAACTGTAATAATCTGAACAATAAAGATTTAATTTAAAAAAAAAAAGAAAGGGCCCACCACAGAGTGCTCACCGTGAATTTATCAACTTAAGAAGACTCACATTTTACACAAATTATTGAAGTCTCAGAACACTAAGGATAAGGAAAAATTCTAAAAGGTAACAGAGTGAGAGAACATTCTAGCCCATTGATGGCGAATCTATGACACACGTGTCAGAGGTGACACGCGAACTCATTTTTTTGGTTGATTTTTGTTAAATGGCATTTATATATATGAAATAAATATCAAAAATATAAGTCTTTGTTTTACTATGGTTACAAATATCAAAAAATTTCTATATGTGACACAGCACCAGAGTTAAGTTAGGGTTTTTCAAGATGCTGACACGCGGAGCTCAAAAGGTTCGCCATCACAGTCCTAGCCTATAAAGAAGCAAGAGTCAGGTTGACATCGTGGCAATGCAAATGCAAGAAGACAATAAAGCACCATATTTATAGTTCTGACGTGGAACCTGAGAGTCCATATCCAGGGAATCTATTCCTCAGATGGCAAGGGCAAATGAAGACGTTTTTCAGGTACACAAGAACTGAGTTTAGAAACAGACTCATACTAGTAGATGCAGAAAACAGACTGGCAGCTCTCAGAGGGGAGAGGGGGCGTTGGGAGGTCTGGGTGAAAAAGGTGAAGGGATTAAGGAAAAAGGGGGAAAAACCTCATAGGCACAGACAACAGTATGGTGATTACAAGAGGGAAAGGTGAGGTAGAAGAGGGTAGAAGGGGGATAAATGGTGATGGAAAGAGATTACTTTGGATGGTGGACACTTGAAACCTATATAATTTTATTAGCCAACATCACCCCAATAAACTCAAAATTTTTAACAAAAGAACTCAGTTTCTCATTTGTGGCCACTATTTTATAGAACTACCAGGGGTTTGTTGTCCAGGAAAAAAAGGGGGGCGGGGGAGGAAACAAAAGAGGTATTGATAGGGGGATTAATTTTAGGGATGCATGAGTCTTTCTCACCATCCATAGACATTTCCTTAGCTTATCAATGACCTGCTGAGTAGATGTTTTTTCTTGTCTCCAGCTTTTTTCAGTTTGGTAGGGTTTAGGTTGTGCTGGGAGTGTTCCACCTTTTGTTTCTTTTTCAGCCTTGTTTTAACCAAGTTTAACATGAATAGTAGAAGAGATTTCTTCTTGTATCTTACATGACCTTTCTCCCTCCTCCCTCCTTTATTCTGATGCAGACCTCCTTCCCCCATTGCATCACCTTCAGCTGATGGCTTTTGCTTTGCAGCACAGCCTAGGTCAGTTGGCCTGGCTGGCAGCCTCTTTCTGGGGCTTGCATTACCAGGGAAGTGCAGATGTTCTCAGAGCATTTCAGACTGGACATGTGGGATTGCTGCAACAGTTTATCTTTATTTTATTATCCGCTTTCCTGTTCCTTTTCATCTGTTTCTGTTGTTTTAAAAGGTTTTGCTTATATTAATTAATTACAAGAGAAAAAATAAGCAAACTTCCACAGTTTCTGTGGCTCAGGTGCTACAAGGAGGCAAGTCGTGGATGGGGGAGGAAGGGTGGATGGCAGTGATTGTTGGCCTTTCTAGATGATCATGAGTAGCTAATATTGCAATACTGTTTCCACAGAGGCTCTTGCAGAGCATTAATGATTAATTATGCTCACAGTCTCTCACAGTTAAATTGGTCTCTCAGTCACTAAAGTAGAAAATGCGTAGGACTGATTTATCCAGGGTGGGGGCAGCCCACACAGCAGATGAATTAGGAGTGCACCCCAGAAGTTGTATCATCTGAGCGCCTTGCTGTAACCACCATAACTTCCTTCCTTATTTTTTAATCAGTTTAAGAAGGAAAGGGCTGTATTAATAATCAGAATGCGGTATGGAAGGCTTTAACGACTTCCTTTCATTGCTTTTTTTAAAATTTCCCTTCCCCTGTTTGAAACAAAAACAAAAACTTGACGACATTCTTGGTGGCATTTCAGGACTTCCCTCTCTAATTCTCATTTGACAGAGTCATGTCTCTTAGCCATTTTTGTGATTTGATTCTGCAGCACAGTGTATATCTAAAGGGGCAGCATCAAAGACTTTGCCTTTCCAAAACTTAGCTTGCTCTTAGACAATGGAATGACTATGATGGTTCTGCATTCACTAAGATATACAGTTGGCTTTTTTTTTTTTGCACTTTTTTTTTATTAAATCTTTATTGTTCAGATTATTACATTTGTTCCTCTCTTTTCCCCCCATAACTCCCCTCCTCCCAGTTCCCACCCCACCCTCCTCCCTCACTCCTCACCCACTGTCCTCATCCATAGGTGCACGATTTTTGTCCAGTCTCTTCCCGCATCCCCCACACCCCTTTCCCCGCCAAGAATAGTCAGTCCATTCCCTTTCTATGTCCCTGATTCTATTATGATCACCAGATTATTTGTTCACTTGATTCTTAGATTCACTTGTTGATAGATGCATGTTTGTTGTTCATAATTTGTATCTTTACCTTTTTCTTCTTCTTCCTCTTCTTAAAGGATACCTTTCAGCATTTCATATAATACTGGTTTGGTGGTGATGAACTCCTTTAGCTTTTCCTTATCTGTGAAGCTCTTTATCTGACCTTCCGTTCTGAATGATAGCTTTGCTGGGTAAAGTAATCTTGGTTGTAGGTTCTTGGTATTCATCACTTTGAATATTTCTTGCCATTCCCTTCTGGCCTGCAAAGTTTCTGTTGAGAAATCAGCTGACAGTCGTATGGGTATTCCCTTGTAGGTAACTGAGTTTCTTTCTCTTGCTGCTTTTAAGATTCTCTCTAGTCTTTTGCTCTTGGCATTTTAATTATGATGTGTCTTGGTGTGGTCCTCTTTGGATTCCTTTTGTTTGGGGTTCTCTGTGCTTCCTGGACCTGTAAGTCTATTTTTTTCACCAGGTGGGGGAAGTTTTCTGTCATTATTTCTTCAAATAGGTTTTCAATATCTTGCTCTCTCTCATCTTCTGGCACCCCTATAATTCTGATGTTGGTACGCTTGAAGCTGTCCCAGAGGCTCCTTACACTATTTTCATATTCTTTTTTCATTTTCCTTTTCCAGTTGGGTGTTTTTTGCTTCTTCGCATTTCGAATCTTTGACTTGATTCTTGCGCTCCTCTGGTCTGCTCTTGGGTGTCTGTATAATATTCTTTATTTCAGTCAGTGTATGCTTAATTTCTAGTTGGTTCTTTATCACAACATCGAGGGTCTCATTAGATTTCTTGAGGATCTCACTACATTTATCGGCAGTTTCTAGAAAATTATTGAAAGACCTTAAAATTGCGGTTTTTAGCTCTATATCCTCCATTTCTGTCATGTTTCTTTGTCTCCGCATTTTTTATGCTTTCTTGGTGCACCCCCTTTTGGTCTTTGTGCGCAGTCTTGTTGTAGTTAAGCCTTGATTGTTGTCGGCAATACTGGGGGTGATTTGACCTCCAGGCCAACTGGCTATGAGAGTCAGCTGTGTCTGCAGTGGGAGAACTTCTGTGCTGGATCTCTAGGGCGGTGCTAATCTAGCCTTTGCCTGAGGCTATCCGGCAATGCCTCTGTGCAGGGCTTGGGCAGGGTGGGTCCCCGGGGATCTACAGGGCGGGCCTGAGCGAGCAGTTATGGCTGCTCTCAGTTCCGTCCCTAGGGGCTCTGCCTCACAGAGTCCCAGCAACCACTGTAAACCTCGGAGAGAAAGCTGCCTTCGAGTTCCGACCGAAGCCAGACAGTCCCGCTTCTCCTGTTTGAGTCTGGGTCCCTAGAGACTCACTCGGATCTGGAGCTCAGAGTCTGAAACCCCCTCCTGATTGAAAACAACAACCGCGCCCTCTGCTGCCAGCCGGCTCCGCGCGCACTCCGCACCTTAGTATTTCACTTCAGCACTGCGCCTCCTCTGAGTCTGGGTATGATATTCTCTTTCCTCCTAGTTGTAGAATTTCCACTCAGCCAGCCTTCCTGTGGTTCTGGATGATGTCCGTTCCGTCTTTTAGTTGTATTTTTGATTGGTTGTTTGAGGCAGCAATCTCCGGCATTAACCTATGCCGCCATCTTGGTTTCTCCCACCAGAAAACTCATCCAGTTGGCTTCTTAAAGCACATATTTTAAAGAAGAAATGCTGATGGACTTTTCTTTAAATCTGTAACATTACCATTTTTTTCCTTTTTATGTTGAGCCAATAGCCATACAGATACCCTTCCATCTTTTGATCAAAAGGTATTATTAAGTGATTAGGCAAGAAAAAAATTTGAAAAATATATATATATATCATGACAATAATTAAAAAGACAAACCACAGACTGCATTTGGCCACCATTGGAAGGGGGCAGGTTTGAAGTGTGGCCATCAGTGTTTGGCACCCCCACTCAGTAGATGGAGGAAGCAGTACCTGATGGAAGAAGAGGCCCATCCTTGAAGTGGGTTTATTCCCTCGTTTTAATATAGCTCATCCTCCAGTAACATCCTGAGGAAACTGTTTATGGGAGATAAATTTTTGAAAGTTGGCCTGTCTAAAAATAAGTTTGTTCTAACTTAACATTTTTAGTGGTTTTGTGGGTTGTAACATTTTAGAGGAAAATTATTTTCCTTCAGAATTGTGAGGACATTGTTCCCCAGTCAGGTGTCTATAAGTCTGAAGCTATTTGAAAGCCTTGAATCTTTGTACATGATCTCATTTGTGCCCCCTCCTTGAAGTTTTTAGGATCTTTTACCTCTGGGATTCTCATGAGCAGTGAGAACCACCAATTCCTTTTCTAGCTGCTTATCACCATCTTATCCCTTCTATTGTGTACAGAGCTCAGATTCCCACTAAACAAGAGAGAAAGTTAGTGTCTGCATAATTCTCTTATCTTGGTGGTTGTGATAGCTGGAGGGAGTGGTCATCTTTGCCCAAGCTCAGTTTGCTGCCCATAGCAAACCTGAATAATTCTTTCTGACAGATTCTGACAAGAAGTTGTTCTGTTGGCTGAATATTGAGTTAGCTAATTGCTCCAATTACATCCGTATAGTGTTGGTTTTAGTTTCAAGGATGGTCGCAGGCATTGCTTCTGGCTCATAACATATTAGTGTATGTGACTCTAAACTACCCCCCAAAACAAACAATCAAACGAACAAAAAAAAGCTGTGGGGCAGCCAATTGCAAGGGAATAACTCATTTGCCACATACAACTAAGTCTCTCAGTAGATTTTCACATAAAATGAATCCAAATGCCACTTTTTTTTTTTTTTTTTGCAAAGGACCAAAAAGAAAAGATTGGTCCGGCATTGCCCTTAATTCTGTCCCTCATTTCTGTTTCAATTAAGATATCTTAGCCCCTGTCCCTCAGATTACAGTTAATGACAGGGTTGTCGAGCACTCTTCAGGCTCTCATGGGGTGGTGCCAAGGCTGGTCTAGGACAAATTCCAGGCTACTGACAGCCATTCCAGGAGGTCTGTCATCTGTTCCAGTGAACAAATGCATTTCCTGTTCCTGCCCTGAAGTAGTTAGTTCTCCTGGAGAAAACCTAGCTAAGGATGGGCAGCAGCTACAAGATTAGCCATCATAGAGAATTGTTACTTTAGTAGGTATCATTATTGGAATCTGTTTATAATGTATGAAGTTGATATATTTTCCCAATACTCATACTTTTTTAAAACAAATTTTTTATATATATATTTTATTGATTTTTTACAGAGAGGAAGGGAGAGAGATAGAGAGTTAGAAACATCGATGAGAGAGAAACATTGATCAGCTGCCTCCTGCACATCTCCTACTGGGGACATGCCCACAACCCAGGCACATGCCCCTGACCGGAATTGAACCTGGGACCCTTCAGTCCGCAGGCCGATGCTCTATCCACCGAGCCAAACCGGTCTCGGCAAAACAAATTTTTTTGAATGCTTACCATGTGCCAGTCATTGTTCCAGGCGCTTAGGTTATATCAGTGAACAAAACTGACATGGGTTCCAGCCTGTGTGGAGTTTCCATTTCAGCAGGGAGTAGATAATAAACATAAATTATATGGTATGTTAGAAAATGTTAAGTATTATGGAGAAAAGAAAATCTGAGATGGAATGAATGGGGGTTAGTTGTAGGAGAGGAAGTCTGAGACCTAAGTCCTGGGCCAGGTGTTGCTACCCTCTACTAAGATGTGGAAAGCTGCTGAGGGAAAGTCCACTGGGCATCCAAGTAGAAATGTCCAGTGGGCAGTTTGTTGTGTAAGGCTGGAGTTAGGAGGAGAGGTCTGGGCTGAGGATAAGACTTTTGGGGGTTAGAGGCATATAACTGGTATTTAAGCCTTGGGACTGGATGAGGTCACTCAGGAAGTGAGTGAGGATGGAGAAAGGCAGTCCAAGAATTACATGCTGGAAGATTCCCAGATGCCTTCAAAGAAGCCGACATTAACAGTCAGACGAGTCCAAATCGTGGGTCATTGTACTGGCAGGGGGACTGTTCTAGATTAAAGGAGACCAATTTTCTTGGTTTGAAATTTTTCAAAATGAAAAGTGTGTGAGGGAAAAGGAAGTCAAAATTTAAAATGTACTTTGCTGCCAAAGAATAATCAACCACAGGAAAAAAAAAACAAGCAACTCCTACTTAAGTTTCAGATCCGTTAATTTTTCTTCAGCAGCAGCAAGATTTTTGTTTCTTTCTGGATTCCAGAGAGCATCTTTTCAAAGAGGATAAGAGTGGGGATGACAGGAAGTATTGATTATCTATGTGCCAGGCGTTGTGCTAAGTGTTTTCACATACATTGAAGGCATTGTTTCTGGATTTCTCTATTCCAGCTTGTTTCCTTGGCAAATTCTATCCCAGCTTTTACATTGCAGATATCTCCCCCTCCTCCTCTGCACTTCCCCAACTCACACTCTTATGCTCCTACTGCTGCTTACTGTGCAGCTGTTTTCTCGTAATGTAATTATTTGTTTGCATATCTTTCTCTTGCGCAAATGAATTAAATGAGGATAAGAAATCTGTGTGTCTAACTCCAATGGCCAGTGAGAAGTCTGGCACGCTGAAGGCACTTAGTAAGTAAGCACTGAGTTGACTAATAGCTCATGTAATCATCACTCTTCAAGGTAGTTATTATCCTCATTTTACTAATTGGTTATTTGAAGCTCAGAGAAATTAACTTGTCCAGGGATTTAAAAAAAAGATTAATTGGCAAGGGCAGGTTTCTGTACAGGGTGTGAAGCCACTCTACCCCACTGCTTAAAAAACACAGCTCCAAAATAGTATCGGTGATATGGGGACTATCCAGTCAGTGCTCAGATATTCCAGTATTCTTGTCTGAAAGCTAGATTTTGGATTTTCCTGGCCCCTATGAAATTAAATATACCCAACAGCATAAAGGACAAATTAAAAGTTTAAATGTGTTTCCTGTAGGAAGCTGTAATAGGCATCAACTGAGAGATGTGTTGCTTCTGAATGATTTAAAAGTATTAGCTGAGAGAATAGGTAAATCTATAGAGACAGAAAGTAGATTAGTGGTTGCCTAGAGTTGGGTAACGGGTTGACTGCTAACCAGTGTGAGGGGTTTTTTTGAGGGGTGTGACAAAATGCTCTAATATTAGATTGTGGTCATGGCTGCACAACTGAATGTACTACAAACCATTGACTTGCATACTTTAAATGGGTGGATTCTTTAGTATGTTAATTATATCTCAGTAAAGCCCTTTTAAAGGCATTAGCTGGGAACAAGAAATGGTTGGTCATCAGATTTTCCAGCATTCTTCACTCTTAGAGGAAAACTCTTCCTCTGTACAGCTAAGTAGTTGGGGGTGTTTGTGTGTGTGGGTAGGTTTTTTTTATATGTGTGCCCTTTTAGTTTTAGTTGTGTCACTCAAATGAGACTATCAGTGTCCCCTCGCTCCTAGCCTCCTTCTTTCATCTGGGCAGTGAGCGTGATGAACACGCTCACACAGGCTGCTAATTACCAGCTGAGCCTCACAGTGAAGGGAAGGGCATCATGAAGCCCCCAGCCCCCCAGGAGAGGGTCATAGACTCTCTTGGGCTGCTATGCTGGCTTCGGGGCTAGGAGCCTTGCTCTCACAGCAGGGAGAGAGTGATGCCTAATTTCCCAAAGCAAATGGTTGATAGTATGTGAGGATGAATCAAAGAATTCAATAGTCCACGCTTCACATCTTTAGTTGATCACATTAGTTTTGTTTTGTTTTCATTCCCTCAAATCATCTATATATGGCAGGGTTGGCCAGCTTCGTTTTAGCAGAACTTATCTCCAGCCAGTGATTGCTAAAGCACCTTTTTCTAACATTTTGGCCATGGCGCAGTCATGCATTCACATTATAGATCATTGTGATAAAAGCAAATGCTCTGAGGAGATCCCAGAGTGCAAAGAAACGAGATTCGTTCGAGATTTGTCCATCACTCAGCAGTGGGATTGGGTGACAGGAACCTTGAAGAATAATCTACATGTCTGAATGAAAAAGCTGCTTTAGCAACCTGAGCTGGCAGATTAAGGAAAGAGACTCTACTTACCGTTCCCTCTTGCCTTAGAGAGGGAGGATGGGAATTCTTTTTTGGTGGTCAATGCAATGAGTGATGCAATGAGTAAACATCTTCCATCTATTAAAGAGAAACTATTTTGTGGTTATACAGATTGCCCAGCTGTGGTTAGCCTCTATGAGAACCATTTCCTGTGTGAAGTAAAAAGAAAGTGTCCTGCTTTCTCTAACAAACTCTGTGGGAACAGATATTTCTCTTTGTTGAAATTTCATTGTCTTAGCAAAGTGACATCGTGGGCTCAGGCTGAAAAAGCCCCCTTCTTTTGATCACTCTTGTGCAGATAATTGCTCTTCAAGTCCTGGATTGTAAGGGTACTGTGTCACGGGGAAACTGCTGATGCTGGTGATAGTGTGCCCTAGCTTTTTGAGGAGCAGGGGGAGCTGCCCTGGGGAGGGGAGCAGGTTGAGGTCTGAGCCTGGAGTTGCCCACTGAGTTAGCAGGATTATGGCTTCTAAGAGGCAGAAGAAGATACCCTGACAACTAAGTGAGCAAGCACCGTGACAGATGCCATCATGAGAGAGATTTGGAGTCAGGCCCCAGCAGGAGTGCCAAGTGCTGCAAAGGACCTCTGTTACCACTTTAGCCTCATTAGTGAAAGGACCATAAAACACACTCCTCTCCAGACAGAACTTTGAGGTGTCAGGAATCACAGCTGTGTGCAACGTCTCTACCCTTCTCATTTGGAATTTAGCATGCTTATTTAGTAGCTGTGAGATGTTTTGTTTTTTTGGTGGGTTTTTTTTTGGGGGGGGAGGAGTAATTTTGCAAAATGTATGCTAGCCAATTTGTGAGTTTCATAGAAAGCCAAGTGGTTAATGTGCTTACCCATTTCTAAAAAGGAGTACGGGCATGACTTGTTCTCAGTGATGTCTCTGTGATGTCAGACTAAAAGAATAGTTCTGGTCTGCCTGAAAACAGTCCTACATCCTGAAACTTTAACCTTGATGTCAACCTGGGTGGTACCCAGGAATTTAAAATGTATTTTATGTTGACATCCTCAGATATTTTCTTTCTTTTTTTTTTTTAAATATATTTTATTGATTTTTTACAGAGAGGAAGGGAGAGAGATAGAGAGTTAGAAACATCGATGAGAGAGAAACATCGATCAGCTGCCTCCTGCACATCTCCCACTGGGGATGTGCCTGCATCCCAAGTACATGCCCTTGACCGGAATCAAACCCGGGACCCTTTAGTCCGCAGGCCGACGCTCTATCCACTGAGCCAAACCGGTTTGGCTTCTTTTTTTTTAATTAAATATATTTTATTGATTTTTTTACAGAGAGGAAGGGAGAGGGATAGAGAATTAGAAACATCGATGAGAGAGAAACATCAATCAGCTGCCTCCTGCACACTCCCTGCTGGGGATGTGCCCACAACCAAGGTACATGCCCTTGACCGGAATCAAACCTGGGACCCTTCAGTCCGCAGGCCGACGCTCTATCCACTGAGCCAAACCAGTCAGGGCCATCCTCAGATATTTTCTTTTCTTCTTTTTTTTTTTTTAATTAAATCTTTATTGTTCAGATTATTACATTTGTTCCTTTTTTTTTCCCCCCCAATAACTCCCCTCCTCCCAGTTCCCGCCCCACCCTCCGCCCTCACTCCCCACCCACTGTCCTCATCCATAGGTGCACGATTTTTGTCCAGTCTCTTCCCACATCTCCCACACCCCTTTCCCCCCCAAGAATAGTCAGTCCATTCCCTTTCTATGTCCCTGATTCTATTATAATCAACAGTTCATTCTGTTCATCAGATTATTTATTCACTTGATTCTTAGATTCACTTGTTGATAGATGCATATTTGTTGTTCATAATTTGTATCTTTACCTTTTTCTTCCTCTTCCTCTTCTTAAGGATACCTTTCAGCATTTCATATAATCCTGGTTTGGTGGTTATGAACTCCTTTAGCTTTTCCTTATCTGTGAAGCTCTTTATCTGACCTTCAATTCTGAATGATAGCTTTGCTGGATAAAGTAATCTTGGTTGTAGGTTCTTGGTATTCATCACTTTGAATATTTCTTGCCACTCCCTTTTGGCCTGCAAAGTTTCTGTTGAGAAATCAGCTGACAGTCGTATGGGTATTCCCTTGTAGGTAACTGAGTTTCTTTCTCTTGCTGTTTTTAAGATTCTCTCTTTATCTTTTGCTCTTGGCATTTTCATTATGATGTGTCTTGGTGTGGTCCTCTTTGGATTCCTTTTGTTTGGGGTTCTCCGCGCTTCTTGGACCTGTAAGTCCATTTCTTTCACCAGGTGGGGGAAGTTTTCTGTCATTATTTCTTCAAATAGGTTTTCAATATCTTGCTCTCTCTCATCTTCTGGCACCCCTATAATTCTGATGTTGGTACGCTTGAAGCTGTCCCAGAGGCTCCTTACACTATCCTCGCATTTTTGGATTCTTTTTTCATTTTGCTTTTCCGGTTGGATGTTTTTTGCTTCCTCGCATTTCAAATCATTGACTTGATTCTTGCGCTCCTCTGGTCTGCTGTCGGGCGTCTGTATAATATTCGTTATTTCAGTCCGTGTGTGCTTAATTTCTAGTTGGTTCCCCAATATAAGATCGAGGGTCTTATTAGTTTTCGTGTAGATCTCATTAAGTTTATCGACAGCTTCTAAACAGTTCTTGAGAGACCTTAAAAGTGTGGTTCTGAACTCTATTTCTTCCATTGACAATTTTGTCCTGTTTCTTTGTCTCCGCATTTTGTTATGCTTCCTTGGTGCACCCCCTAGTGGTCTTTGTTCGCAGTCTTATAGATAAATCTTGATTGTTGTAGCTAATCCCAGGGAGGGTTTGACCTCCAGGCCAAGTGGCTATGAGAATCAGCTGTGTCAGCAGTGAGAGAACTTCTGTCCTCTAGGGAGGTGCTAATCTAGCCTTTGCCTGAGGCTATCCGGCAAATGCCTTTGTGCAGGGCTTGGGCGGGGCGGGTCGCACAGGATCAACAGGGTGGGCCGGAGAGAGCAGTTATGGCGGCTCTCAGTCCTGTCCCCAGGGGCTCTGCCTCTCTGAGTCCCAGCACCCGCTGCAAAGCTGGGAGAGAAAGCTGCACCCGCTCTGACCGAAGCCAGACAGTCCCGCTTCTCCCGTTTGAGTCTGGGTCCCTAAAGACTCGCCCGGATCTGGAGCTCAGAGTCTGCGACTCCCTCCCGATTGAAAACGCCAACCGCGCCCTCCGCCGCCAGCCCACTCCGCACACTCCGCACCTCAGAATTTGACTTCAGCACTGCGCCTCCTCTGAGTGTCCGTATGCGTTTCTCTTTCCTCCTAGTTGTAGGACTTCCACTCAGCCAGCGTTCCTGTGGTTCTGGGTGATGTCCGTTCCGTCTTTTAGTTTCACTTTTGAAGTAGTTGTTCAAAGCAGCAAACTCCGGCGTTAACCTATGCCGCCATCTTGGTTCTCCTCCATCCTCAGATATTTTCATAAGGAGGTGAGATCTGCCTGGAAGAAAAAGAAAGCTGAACGTCAAAGAAAAAGCAGAATGCTGAGGTTTGAGAAAGCATGCCAACTCCCTAATCAGCAATTAGCCAAACAACCCATAATTGAGGCACATTTATCTTACATGCCCCGTGCTTTGCTTCTCAGGTTAGCTAGTTTGAAAGATGTCCTGTTTACCCAACTGTACTTTCCTGATGGGAGTGATCAGAGTGAGTATGGCTCCTGTTCTTAGCCCTGGCAGGTAGGCTGGCCGCAGACCCGCCCTGGCTTAGCCCTGTCACAGGAGAAAGCCAACAGAGCTCACCTTAGAGAAGTCATTGACTTGTTAGCTACCAGATCCTGATTCAGCCTCATCTTTTCTTTGCCTCTGTGGCTGTGATTGTTTAAGAGCCCATATGGAACCAGTATCTGGAAAATAAGCTATGCTGTCCTCAGTTGAGCTCCCAGGGTTCTGCATAAAGAAAAATGTCATTATGCACTTTGTTAGAAGCTGTATTTAATAATTCCTTTAAAATTCTGTCTCATAAATATCAATGGCCTATTTGTGTTGGTCAATAAATTATTCTCCCCAGCTGTGCCTGATCATACAAATTACAGCAACAACAGTTTGCACCTTAGAGGGAAAGCATCCTCCCTCCCCAGGCATTATCCTCATTCCTAATAAACTACACATTTCCTCCTTGGAGAGGCCCCAGGCTTCTTCACTCCCCAACTGCGATAAAATGGAGGCCCTTCTCTGCTTTGCCATGACCCGCCACCATGGGAATGGCACAGGAAGGAAATTACTGGAGCAGAGACAGGAAGGGATATGGCATTATCTCTTTCCCAGGGAACGAGATGAAACCACATGGGAGTGGGACAAAAGAGAAAGGAAACTCAAAAGCATCATTTTCTAGAGGTCTGGTGGGCTCGCCAGAAGAGTTTTTCTTTGCCACTGACTTCTGTGTCACTTAACCCTTATACATACAGTCCCCTAGCTCCTTTTTCAGACATTTAGGTAAATGCTTCTGGGTTGGCTGGCGACCTCTGTTCTCACCATTGGCCTGTCCAATCTAGGACTCTGCTAATGACCCATAAACCCTGGCCTTTTTTCTAGTTACCACTCTTTCACTGTTTAGAGACTTCCTTATAGCCAAAATGTTACCGTCCCTTTGTGATTTTCTGAATATTTGTCCATCAAATAGGATTCTTAGACATGGTCAGGGTATTATAGAGTGAGGCACCAGAAATGAGCATTCAAAACTCTTGAGAGTATGGTCCTACATATTACACATTAATTACAGATGGAGACCATGCTAGATTAAAAGATGAGAAGAGACTAATGAAACTTCAAACATGGACTAAAGTAGGCATTTTTCAGAGTTATGTTATAAAGATGTAGAGCAGCTGAAATCAAATCAGACAAACTTAAGTGCAATTCATTCTTGGATTGGCATAAGAGCAATAACACTTTATAGCAAAAAAATTTCTGTTTGTAGAAAAACGGTGAAACTGCTGCTTTTTGCCAGCTTTTATTTTTACCTTTTGCTGATAGATGCCACTTTTTGTTGTTGTTGTTGCTGGCACCTTATCAATGTCAATAATAGATTTAAGAGTACTGACAATTTTGCAAGCCACAGAATGTTAAAGATCATGTGGAACTTCTTGTGTTACTTCTGGTTTTCCAGTTTCCTGAACCCGATGTCCCATAGAATACTGTCAGTACAAGGTTGGGAGGTGAATGGGATTTATTTTAAATATTTTTATTGATTTCAGAGAGGAAGGGAGAGGGAGAGAGAAACATCAAGAGAGAGTCATTGACTGGCTGCCTCCTGCATGCCCCCTACTGGGGATTAAGCCTGAAACCTGGGCATGTGCCCTGACTGGTAATCGAACTGTGACCTCTTGGTTCATAGATTGACACTCAACCACTGAGCCACACTGGCTGGGTGGTGAATGGGATTTAAACTCTCTCCCTAGAGTACTGCTGGCATCCAGTCTGTTCATTGAATGGTCTGGCCTTTGGGGAGATTACTTAGAGATTTACACAAATGTGGAGTGAAATTGGCCCAGGGATTGGGACTTTACTTTCCATTCTTATGGACTTCAGCTAAGTCCAAAGAAAATCTGAAAGAGAACACTGGTTCCAAGCAGACAGTTCTCACTGAAGAATTGTCATCATAAACTTTCTTCCCATTATTCAGAAAGTACCATGCCATTTCCAGATCCTTGTATGGTTCTGGAAAATAGTCCATGTATGAGCTACAAAAAAGTCCACTCCTGCATTGTAAACAGATGACAAATACTAAGAAAACTGCATATCTCTGCCAAAGAATCTTTGTTCCAAATAATTTGCATTTCAATGGTTATGCAAGTTATGAGATGGAAAGCATAGACTTGAGCCAGGCTCTGTATGTTTGAAGTTAAATAAAGATCAGTAGTGCTTCCAAGCACATATGTTGACCCCATCCTTGCTGGTTCAGTTTTGGAGCTATCTTTTCTGGCTTGTCAGTTAAAGTATAATATTGAATCTTTTTGCTATGAGAAAAAATTGGGTAAGTCTATTGTCAAGTCTTGGGGATTTAGTTCATTAAACATGTAGCAATCATGTACCATGGCAAGGCTTTGTGCTACATTGTGACCGAATCAAAAATGAGTAAGACATGGGCCTGTATCCTACATTGAGATCCAGGGCAACAGGGGAAATAAGAATACATCCCCCCAAAATTAGCAATGATAGAAATCAGAGTGTGGAAGGCATCCCCAAAAGTAATCCCCATCTCCAGCATCAGCAAGATGGAGAAGACAGGCTGAATGTCAAAAGCACGGGGTACTAGTCCCAACTCTCCCTCTGTAACCTGGGCGGGTTTCTTAATCTTCTTGGAATCCTTCTTGGATGCTCTAAAATAAAGAGGTTGGATTAAACAGCCTCTCAGCTGGTCCCTCTTTGTGCCCTCCTAGTATATGGTTACATCTGTTAGATTTTCTCCTTGAAGCCAAAGATTATGCCTTGTATTGTGTCCACAGTTTCAGGTATAATGTCTGGTATACAGTAATTTCTCAGTAATCTCTGTTGGATTAATACAATGATGAAGGACTCTAAATGTACCCCCAAACCTTAAAGTCTATTATGTGGGATGCCTGGGTGCTTAAGCTGATTTTAAAGATAAGGGAAAAGATGTTCCCACTTAGCCTTCACAACCAGTTGTGTTCTGTCAACTTTTCTAGTTCCACTTAAAAAGTTACTTTTCCATATTTCAGAGAGGAAGGGAGAAGGAGAGAGAGATAGAAACATCTATGATGAGAGAGAATCATTGATTGGCTGCCTCCTGCACGCTCCCTACTGGGGATCGAGCCCACAACCCAGGTATGTGCTCTGACCAGGAATCGAATTGTGAGCTCCTGGATCATAAGTCGAAGCTCAACCACTGAGACACACTAGCCAGGCTCCAGTACCTCTTATAAGTAACAGTAGGATCCAGAGCCTCACTGAGGGTGGCCATATAGAAGAGTGCTTTTGCTACAGTTTGGGTGAACCTGAGTCCATGCTTATGGCCTGGAGCCAAGCAAACACTTACTATAATATCTTTATGACAGATGGAGTTCATTTAGTTGCAATCAATATTCTCACGCTTACATTTCTGGAGCTAAAGAGAAACAGTAAATTCTAGCAAATTATCGTCGTAAACTTTGGATTCAGAGACGAAAAAGACAACTATCTTTTTTGTCCCTTTTCCTTTTCTGAGTTTCTGAATTGTTTTCTGTGAGGTCTTGGCTGGTATCTGGTGTTGGGAGAGGTCATTAGGCGAGGTGGAAAGGGAATTGAAGATATAATTGCTGATTGATAGAAAACTGGACAGAATACACAAGAAGAAAAGCTTGGTGTCTTTCACCAGAATGCCTACTGCACTCAGCCATGCTATGCTCTCTCTATGGTGGGAAGCTGGCTGGTTAGCTTGAAAGCCCTGCTCCTCAGACAGAATTAGTGTTTATATCGAACTATGGTAGTAAGGTCAATGGAGTAGTGTGACATTCAGGAGGAGGTGGTTGAAGTATCATTGTTACATTGAAAACATCTTGGCAACAATACTCTGGACATGTCTGAGTATAACATTCTGGATGTCATCTGTGAGTGCGCTAGTGCACAGTGCCTTTCTTTGGACTTTGACTTGCAACAGGTGGGTGAGGATTCTCTTGAGTGAAGTACTACGGTCTTCTGTGACACAGCTCACCACACTTTAGAAGCAAAACCAAGAAATCCATGGCTGGAGCTGGAGGTGGTCTGTGAAAGCCAACTTTTGGTAGTACCTTGCCCTTATGGCTTAGGCTTCAGGACAGAGAAAAATCAGTGGTGCTGGAACTGCATTGGTTCATGCTGACAGCAAATAGGTCTCTAAGGGAATTCTGACCTCCCTCTCCACAGCTTTGCAGTCTACACAGTGGCAAATGCCTATGGGAAACCAGTGCTGATTTACTGCCTTTCAACTCACCACAGTGCTTAGAGACGGATATGTACTGCCACGGTGCCCTCTTCAGTGTCCTTTCACAGCACAGAGAGCCAGCAACCCCTGCCCAGAGCTGATTCCTTCTTGCATGCCTCAGCTTTCCTGAAAGTCTGATAGGTGAACCTTAACACAGAGATAGGGCCAAGGTAAACCTGCTTTTTGAGACCTGTGATGGAATGTTGTCAGGTTATGCCACTAAAGCTCCCTGTCAAGGTGGGAGAGTGAGTGGGAGCTGGAAGGCCTGCAGGGACCCCACATGCCAGGTTCCAGGAAGAAAGTGCCGGTCTCTATGTTACGATGAGCCTCTGTGTGTCCTGGCTGCTACTATAAATGTGTCATTCACTTTGATTTAGCTTCAAATAAAAGACAGGTAATTTTGCTTTCAAGACTATCAAATTAGGAAATTACAACAAACCATGTTAATGATTCAATGAAGTCAGACCTAGAAGCTTTCCCCTAAAGCATAATAGCACAGGTGACATTGTGCTGATATTCAGGGTGAACAAGGCCAAGAGGGGGGTGGGGGGTTATGGGTTTTGCTTTGCTGGAAGTCTCTTCACTGCTATGCAGCAAAAAAAATCATTCTCTCATAGACTTCTCAAAGTGATTTGTGGGAAAGGTGGTATAATCTGGGAATATCAGAGCTGTGGGCTGAGGGGCACAGATGGTGTCCAAAGCCTGTGGTGCTGCCCCGATACAGTGGGGAACTGGTTGTTGAGAGCTGATGGGTGAATACAAGTGGAAATTACTCCCCTTAGAATCTCCCGACTTAAAAGTGTTTTGAACACTTTTTATTCTACAAAGAGCTGCTTCACTCCCACTGATTGGTTCTTTGATCTAGGTGACATTATTGGGTTTATCAAGTGCCTGCTATTTGCAGAACTATATCCATGTTCTCTGGAGAGATTTGAAGTATCCACATAGGGAAAATCCTGTTTCTCTTAAACCTTTTAGATTCCTCTCAAAGCAGAATTTTAGGTAAGGCTTTAAGTGCAGGTAGGTTATTTGGGAAGTCATCCCAGCAAGCAGGAGTGGGGGTAGGGGGTGGGACAGTGAGATAGGGAATCAGGAAAAGTCGATACAATCGTGTATTTCCAAGGCCACGAGGGCTCAATGCCACCAGAACTTCTGAGAAGCATTCAGAGTATCTCCCAGAATTGCCTGTGTGAGGACAGGAGACTGAGCCATTTGGCCACCAGCTCTTGTCCCCATGAGGGTGGTCTCAGTGGCATGAACTCTACCACATGTCCAGGCATTGCTTGTGACACGTAGTCAGGGTCAAAGGAGGCCCCGCAGTCAGAAATGGAAAGCCTCTAGGTGTGTGCTTTGGTGGAATGTTGTCAGCAGTGACTCTGAGTTTACTCAGAATTGACCAGTGTGGGGGACAGCTAAAATTAGAGTCCTCGAGCATCTGCTATGGAAAGGATTCATGCTGTAATAGGAAAAGGACTGGGGTGCAATAGAAACAACACCAGGAGATAGCTAATCTAGAGATTGAGGGGAAGGGTCTTGGAAGGCTTCCTGGAGGAAGTGGTTTCTAAGCTGAGACAGGGCCAGATGAATTGGAGGTAGGTAGAGGTGAGGTAGAGGTTCAGCATAGGTTGGAGCATAGGTTCCAAGGTTAGAGGAGGCAAGAGAAAATCATGAAGAACTTGTAAGTTAAGGAGTTTAGACTTATTATGAGAGCAATAGGGGCCCAGAAAGAGACATTTAAGCAGGAAGACATGGTAAGCTTTGTGTTTTAGAAAATTCATTCTAATGACACCATGTAGAATAGATGCCAGGATAGAGCAAGTTGGGGAGATGGGTGAAGAGGCTGCTGAATTATCCAGGTGAAAGGCTATAATAGTGTGAACCAAGTTAATGACGGTGAGGCAGGTGAGAAGTAAAAAGACCTAACATATTTAGTTTCTAATCATGCTCTGCTCCTGGTAAAAGTGTGTGTGTGTGTGTGTGTGTGTGTGTGTTGATGAAGAGATTGTTGTAGGGAAAGAATTTTTAGAAAACATGATTGAAAGCTCATGAAGAGCCCTTTGGAAAATCCTCATGCAAATGGAGAAGTAAAATAGCTGTCAAAATATTTCAAGTAAATTCTCACCTTAGAGGCGAAATAGCACAGTGCACTGCTTCGTCCTGGGTCTGCATTTTCTATTGGTTTGACCTTTGTTGTATCATTTAACCTCTTCAAACTTTGTTTATTTGTTCAGCTCAAGAAAACTATTCTTATTAAGCCTTGAGATGAGGATGCCTGCCCAGCCTATTCTGAGTTGATCTGAAGCTAACAGCATGTAATGAGATAGGACCACAACAGGGAAGCTAACATCCTCTCAATCAACATGAATACAATGAGAGTGTGGAGGGGAATTTTTCAGCTCCAAGAATCTTGTGTGCAGTGTGGACACTGGCCTGTCAGCTCACTCCAGGGCAGAGACAGGGACCCATCCTTCACCAGCTCCGTGTTGCAGGGAGATGGGGTTTCAGAATGGTTAGTGTGACACAGGGTCATCTCGAAGCCTCCTCCTCCAACTCTGAGACATGGTGCTCCTCTTTCACAGGCCATTGGGGGAATAAGATAAGAAAATGTTTATGAAGGCACTTGGAGAATCAGCATTCTGGGCAAGTGAAAGTTATTGATGTTATCAGTAGGTCTTATGATGTTGTTAGCTCATAGAGGCGTTTAAATGCTTTAACTCTCTTGCATATTCCAGAGAAGCAGAAAATAACTTCCAGTTTCCTGCATGCTGATATATAACTGGCCTTAGTTTCATGAAGAGGCCAAAAGCCGTATCCTTCCCCTAGTACCACCTCTTGCTGACTAGCTGCTTTCTGTTTCTCTTATTTTATCGCATAACATTGACTGGAAACATTTGACCTGCCAAGACTTGAACTTGGGCATATGGGGTTTCTCCCACAGTCCATGATAGCAGCACCAGCAAATAGGACACAGGCTGTACATTCCCTGCTTTCAGAGTAGGGAATGTTCTCCACCTCCTGGGGAAAACCAGGACCCTGACTCACAGGAGTTGAAAGGAAACTGATCTCAGAATCCTTATAAGATATGTGACTTCTTGATCATCACTGTTGGGATCTGGTTCTCTTTCTCTTAAAAGAATTCCCTGGGGCTTTAGTGCACAAATGATGACAATGATTCAGTATGGCTAACATGTATTGCACCTTTATTCTGTGCCAGGTGCTGTTTTAAGCACTTTACGAGTAAGATACTCTATAGCATATGAGTAACTATTCACTTTGAGATTAGGAAATCAAGGCAGATGTGGTTAAATAACTAGCCTCAAGTCGGTTAGAGCTGGAATATGAACCTGGGCATGTGATCCTAAAGCCGTGTCTGAATCATGCTCTGCTTCTCCATCCTTGCAAGCAGAGACCTGTCAGAGCATACAGAGGTCTTCAGGATTTTCTGTCCCCAGGTCCTTGAGCGGTCAGAGGAAAAGTGCATTAGACTTCTGCTCTATTTGACGTGTTCTCCATACTAGACAGGAAGTACCCTAGATCCAAACATGTCCCATTAAGATAAATACTTGAATCCAGGGAGCCCCATGCCAATCAGAAAAACCATTAATCAAGAGATTATAGTTTTCACATGCTACATGTTTCATGTTTTCGCTTTCCCTAGATTAAAAAGATCCAGTGGAATGAGCAGCCTTTTGGGGAAAATTGGAGCCAAGAAGCAGAAGATGAGCACCCTAGAGAAGTCCAAATTGGACTGGGAGAGCTTCAAGGAGGAAGAGGGCATTGGTGAAGAACTAGCCATCCACAATCGAGGAAAAGAAGGGTAAGAAGAATAGCTACTATTCCTCTGAAAAACCCTAAGAACTCTGTAATAGTTTATTTTAGACAGGCCACCCGATTTAAATGAAAACTGTGAGTACTTTGGTTTGTCAGTGAAGCTCTGTTCTAAGTAGGGGAGGTCCTGGCAGTGAGAATATCACTGGGGGTGACAGGAAGGGAGGGCCATGTGAGCAGCACTTCTCTCGGGGACAGCACTTCTCTGCTGATCTGAACTTGCTGAATTACAGCTCCTGTGAACTCTAAGTCACCTCGTTGATTCACATGGTCAGATGTGGCTCACTGTATCAGTCTGGGGCTGACCTGAGTTATTTGGCCTTCTGAGAAGCCAAACTAACTCAGTGCTTCAAAAGCAGCCAACAGAAGGCCTAGATGTCTCATTACCGTGGGATTTATTTTTATCCATGTCATTATGATCCAGGGTGGGGCTTCACCCTTGGCTTCAGCCTGTATGACATGCCAGCCCTGGCCATCACTTGCAACCCCTTCCTTTTCACTTTGCAATACAAAGAGGATGTCCATAAACTATGTATTTAAGAATATCGAGAAAGTGTTTAGTGAGTACTTAGGAACCACAGAAGGATAAGGAACAAAGCTACTACGGAAGTGGGTCCATGGTTCAAGGTCAACATTCCCCACCCCTAATAGTGACAGGAAGTGCTGTGTGGCTCATCAGACAGTCCTGGATGTTCATCACCCCACCCCTCACCAGTAAGGGCTCTCTCTGAGGCACACTGGACGTCTCTGAGACTTAGCTCCTTCCCCAATAAAATTGGAATAATGATACCACCCCTAGTGGTTGTGAGGATCTCATGAAATACTACATGTAATATATGTATAATACATACAAGTAATATACATAAAGCCCTTTGCAGAATGCCTGTCACATAAAGTCGTGCATTAAGTGGTAGGCACTTAGATTATTTACAAGCTAAACTATAATAAAGACAGATGAGGGGTTTATTTGGAGGGTTATGTATTTTAGGCTTTAAGATTATTTGAGTGAACTTGGAAGCTGATCAGTATCAGTAGAAAAACATTTTTTTAATGACTTTATGAGCTTGTTTAACTACCAGACTTCTAAGTTAGTCTGTCAAAGATGGAATGTCACAGAACAGAGGCGGAAGTGCCAGAGCCACCTGGGAAGGCCCAGGTAAAGAGCAGACAGGAGTCAGTGTTATCTAGAGAAGGCTTCTGACATTTGCCCCAAACTTCCCCACTCCTTGACTCAGCTGTACTCACTCACATTTGCCTAGTGATCTAAGGCAGCAAAGGAACTGCCAGTGTGTTTCTCTCAATATTGATTACTAGAGGCCCAGTGCATGAAAATTCGTGCACTGTGGGGGTGTCCCTCAGCCTGACTTGTGCCCTCTCACAGTCCAGGAGCCCTTGGGGAATGTCTGACTGACGGCTTAGGCTGGCTCCCTGTCTGTAGGAGGTGACGGGAGGTGACTGGCGGGCCAATTGGGAGACAGCGCCAGCCGGCCACAAGTGGCCAGCCCTGTCCCCCCATCGCCCCACTGCTGCCACTGCTGCTGGTGGCTTTCCTCTGCGGCAACTGGAGGGACTATCAGGAGAGTGACACGCGCGCGTCCCCCCCCCCCCCCAATCACCATCTCCTCCCTCTGCCCGCTGGCACCCACCTTGGCTGGCCTGGCACTGCCCACTGGCTGGCCCTGCCACCCTCCTACTGGTCGTTCCACTGTTCGGTCGATTTGCATATAAGGCTTTTATTATATAGGATATGGGTTGGACAATGTTCATTCTCCTTGAGCTTATAGAGGTCTTATAAAAATAAGGAGTGATGCTTAAAGATAAGGGACAGTTAATAGAGTTAAAACTGGAAGAGAACACGAGATTGAAAAAGTCATCTCCATGAGGAGGACTTTTCAGGCAATGGAAAATTGAGGAACTGGGTTAGAGAACAATTGATTGTGTGCACCTTTTAAATTCACCACATATATATAACTTCTTGTCTGCTGTGGGCAACTCTCTCAGCTCTCATTATTTGGAAAATGTCCATGTGTTTCCTCATTCTTGAAGGAGACAGACGCACACACACATGTAAACAGATGAGATATGAGTCTCTCATATCTTTTATCTACACACACGTCATACAGAAGTCTCTATATTACGTGTGTGTAGATAAGTGCTTTGCTTTTCCCTCTTTGAGACTTTTCCCCTGGCCAGGTGATTCTGCAGGTCTGATCAAGTTTTTCCAAGGCAGATCTGATAACTTCTGTGCTTTGCCTTTGGCTATTTTTACCCTTCGCTCACTTGCTTTCCTAGCTCCTACAGGCAGATCAAAGGGCCCAAACCCCATCCTCTGGGTGTTTGTCCAAAGTTCAGGGAACAGACCCTTGTACAGAGCTGCTAAGTCAGAGTCATAATTATCTCTCTCTTTAAATTCACCCCTTAAGTCAGGGGTGGGGCACCTTTTTTCTGCCAAGGACCATTTGAATATTTATAACATCATTTCTTGGCCATTCAAAATTATCAACTTAAAAATTAGCCTCTTATATTTGTTCAAACATTTAATTAACTCACCCCTAATGCTTTGGCAGGGCCAGACCAAATGGTTTCCTGGGACTTATATGGCCTGCGGTCTGCACATTCCCCACCCCTGCTAGGAGCTTCCAATGCACAGCCAGGGCTGAGAATCACTTAGACCACAGCATCAGAATTCTAAAGATGAATTAACTAATGTCACCCCAATAAATTTAATTAAAATTTTAAAAATTCTAGAGATGAGAGCAAGACAATCAGCTGCTGGGTCAGCCTTTCCAGCACATGGTAACTAGAGAGCCAACTTCAAAACATGATATCAAGAAGGGCAAGAAGATTCCTATTGAGAAGTGTGCCCAGTGCCACAGCGTTGAAGGGAGGGAAGCACAAGAACCAAACCTGTAAGGCCTTTTTGGGCAGAGGCAGGTCAGGCCCCCAAATTCTCCTACACAGATGCCAACAAAACCAAAGGCATCATCTAGGAAGAGGATCCTCTCCATGAAGATGTGGAGAATCCCCAGAAGTGTACCCCTGGAACAAAGTGATCTTTACTGGACAAAGAAGGGGAAAAGGGCACATACGATAATGTCTCAAAAAAGCTACCTTTGGCCGAGACCGGTTTGGCTCAGTGGATGGAGCGTCAGCCTGCGGACTGAAGGGTCCCAGGTTCGATTCCGGTCAAGGGCATGTACCTGGGTTGCGGGCACATCCCCACTGGGGGGTGTGCAGGAGTCAGCTGATCGATGTTTCTCTCTCATCGATGTTTCTAGCTCTCTATCTCTCTCCCTTTCTCTCTGTAAAAAATCAATAAAATATATTTTTAAAAAAAAAGCTACCTTTGAGTGATGATTGGCCTCCGCCATATTTATTATGAGATCGTGACCTTTTTAATAAGCACCATATTTAAGTTGATCTCATGTATAAGAATTCAGGTCATGACCCATGATAAAATTATTCCTGTTATGCAGTTCTGGTTAAAATAAGATTGGATTGGAGTTAAAAGATTGTTGTCCTTTTTGTGTTTTGATGTTAATTCCAGTTTAGTAAGTACTATCATGTTTTTTGCCCTTGTAAAGATTTGATAGAATTTGAAGATAGATTTGTTATTATTTCCAATTTTTTAAATAATGATTTTGCTATCTTAAAATATTCACATAAGGGAACAAGGCGCCTTGAGAAACAGCAGCACAGAATCAGATCTGCAAAGAATTTTTAGGCAATGGAAATATCAGGTACAGATTTTTAACTTTAAAAAATACCCTCACAGATTTGAAAAAGATAAAAATAATTTCTAGAAAAATATAATGACCATAATTAAAAACTAAATGATTAGATTTAACAATAGATGAACCAGCTGAAAAGAGAATCCATGAACTGGAAACCAGTCAGAAGAAATTAATTCAGAATCTAGTTCACAAAGACAAAAAATATGGAAGGGAAGTTAAGCACCTCGGAGGACAAAGTAGGAAAAGATGAAAGACACCTCTTTATAGACTTTTTAAAACACAAAAAATCCCAAGATAAATAAAATAGAAATTCAAACTAGGCATAAAAGAGCAAAACTGCAGAAAACCAAAGACAAACAAAAATCTTAAAGAGCAGATTTCACAGAAAAAAGACATTTCTGTGAAAGGAGGGGCTTTAGACTGACACATGGCTTCTCATCTGCAACAGTACAAGCCAAAGACACTGGAATGATCTGCGCAAAGTGCAAAAATAAACAACCCCCAACCTAGACTTCTGTATTACGTGTGTGTAGATAAGATATGAGATTTATATCTCATCTGTTTACGTGTGTGTGCGTCTGTTTGTCTCCTTCAAAAATGAGGAAAAATATGGACATTTTCAGAATAATGAAAGCTGAGAGAGTTGCCCCTAGCAGACAAAGAGGTGTATGTATGTGTGTGTGTGTGTATATATACACACACATATATACATATATATATATATACATATACATATATATATAAATAATTTAAATGAATGTTGATTATATAAAACAATAATGTTAATGTCTTGTATAGTGATAGGGTTTTTTTTCTTTCTTTTTTTTTAATCCTCACCCGAGGATATTTTTCCAGTTATTTTTAGAGAGAGTGGAAACAAGAGGGAAAGACAGAAATATCTATGGGAGAGAAATACATTGATTGGTTGCCTCCTGCACACACCCCAACGAGGGCCCGGGCCGGGGAGGAGCCTGCAACCAAGGTATGTGCCCTTGACTGGAATCCAACCCAGGACCCTTCGGTCTGCAGGCCAACGCTCTATCCACTGAGCCAAACTGGCTAGGGCAGGTTTTTTTCCTTAAAGCCAGATAGTATTTAAACACCTGGCACGGTTTGGCTCAGTGGAGAGAGCGTTGGCCTGCAGACTGAAGGGTCCCGGGTTCGATTCCAGTCAAGGGCATGTACCTTGGTTGCGGGCACATCCCCAGTAGGAGATGTGCAGGAGGCAGCTGATCGATGTTTCTCTCTCATCGATGTTTCTGGCTCTCTGGCTCTCTCCCTTCCTCTCTGTAAAAAATCAATAAAATATATTTAAAAACATAAAACACCTGGCAACTAATATATAAAAGTTCGAAGATGGTAAGTGGAGTTTAGTTTTTCAAAGATCTTGTATTATCCAGGAGGAGGGTAAAGGTGTTGATTAAATGTGCATATTTGGATAAATTCCAAAGGAATGAAATAATGAAATGATTTATGAAAGAAGACACTAAAAGAGAATTAAAGAAACCAAACATTCAGGACAAATAATAAGCACAAAATAAAATGATAGCTTTACAACTTAATGTATATTAGACAAAATAGACTTTAAGGCAGATACATTACCAGAAATAAAGAAGGCAGTCTCATCATGATAAAAATGTTCAGTTTATCTGGGAGATAAAATAATGCAAATTCAAATATACCATTTTGCATTATCTACTGAAGCTCAGTATAGTTATTTCCTGTGACTTAGCAATTTCACTCCTAGCTGTATTCCCAACAGAAATTCAGTTATATATTCCCCAAAAGACAGATGTGAGAATTTAAATAACGGTACTTTTCATAATATGCCCAAACTAGAAACAACTCAGATGTCTATCAACAAATAGTGTGACAGGCAACGTGTGATATGTTCACACACGGGGATGCTCTTCAGCAATGGGAAGGAACGTGAATAAATTTTAATAACATAACACAAAGATGTTCATGCAGTATGATTTCATTTCTATGAAGGTCAAAAACAGGCAAAACTAGTGTGTTTGTTAGGTCACAAAAGCAAGTCACAAAAGAATACACATAGTGTAAGTCTTTGTCAAGTTCAAAATGCAGCACAACTAGCCCGTAACGTGGAGGGAACAGAGACTTGAAAGGAGAGCAAGGAAAGGTGGGCAAGCCCCCACCTGGCCAACCTGGGTGCTGGGTGAGCTGCAGAGGCCTCGAGGCTGGCAGCATTCTGCTTCTTGAGCTGGTGATGGCCGCATGCCTGTTTGCTTTATAGCAATTCATTTGTCTTGCACATTTTATATACTTTTCTCTCTGTGTATTTGTGTTATGTTTTACCATAAACTGAATTGAAACTGAATACAAATCCTGTCTTTACTACCAACCTGCCAAGTGCTCGAGTCCCAGATTCTTTATCTATAAAGTATACCTGTCAGGTTTATTATGGGAATTAAATAAGTAGAGGAAATGCCTGGCATGTTTGTAAATAGGAATCCCTCCCCACCCCCACCCCACTCCCACCTCCACTCCTTTCTCCCATTTGCCTTTATTGACCACCCCAAGTCTAGGGCTTTACAGATAAGCTAGGTGCTTTATTCCTTTAAATCCCTTGCTGGTGTATTCCTGCCAGCCCTTTAGGAAAACTTTCCACAGTGGGTGCAAATACAGCTTGGGGGCATCTCCTCCTACTCTCCCTGGCAGACTTTTCTTCCTTCTCTGAGCTTTTAAACTTGGGAAGTCCCAGGGCTGAGCTCCTCACATTCTCTCCCCTAACAAAGTTCACTAGTTCCACAGATTAAGTACGTTTTTCTGATGACTCCCAAAAAAGTGACCATTCCATTGATCTCCAGACTCCCATATCATTTTTTAGTTGACATCTCCATGTCCAAGGCACACATTAAAGTTAACATCCCAAACTACATGCCTATTTTTTTTCCATAAACAGACTCCCTTAGACTTCTCAAAAAATGGCACCATCGCCATCCGCCCAACTGTTAAAAGGAAAACCTAGGAGTCATCCTTGGTTTCCTCTCTTTCCACTCATATCCTGCCCACCTCTCATCCTCTTCTCCCATGCTCATGGCAGTCCAGTCTCTAGTGCTCCTCCAGACACTACTCCACAATGGGCTCCCCTCAGATGCCACTCTCTAGAGCAGTCCCACCCCAGGGACCCTCAATCACATCACCCTGTTTGATTTTCTCCATTACACTTATTACCAACTGGTGCATGTCATTGTGTTTGGTTTCCTAAATAGTAAGTTCCGATGGATGGAATCTGGTTCACCACTTTGTCGCCAGCACCTCTAAGTGCATCTGCCCAGAGTAGGTGATGAGCCACTGCACTGTCTCAGTGAATGTCCCTCTGGCTAGCTGACAGCCATAACTTTGATTTGGAACCCAGGATTAGAATTCACCACCTAGAAAAGAAGGGTAGAATACATCCCAATGATGTCTCCACCCAGGCATCATTTTTGGTCAGCAAAGTTGGTTATACCAAAGATGCTTTTCCTTTGAGCCCAGATTCCCAGGGCTGGGTCCAGCATTTCAGGATATGTGTTAGCAGTCTGCACTTGAGGCGTTTGGCATTGCTTCCCTCTCACTTGTAAGTGATCCCACAGGTTCCCCAGCAGCAGAGGCCAGCAGGCTTTGGGGAAGGGATTAGTGCATAGAAAATGAGAGAGATGCAGGTTTGGTTTGGGCTGATGATTGGAAACCAGGTGTGCTTGTGATTTGGAGAGGCATGAAGGGGAGAACAGGGAAAATAATTTTCTTTCTCCAAAGAATCTGTTTCCATGACCCCCAAGAGTCACTCTTTCAGAACCAGCCCAGTGTGGAGGTGAGATGGGAGGAAAGCAGTGGAGAAGAAAGTTAAAATCACACCCTGTCACTTCGGCCCTCAAGATGTTGGCCAGTTACAGCTCTTCTGTGGAAGGGGAGACACAGGCTTGGGCACTATTGGACAGATTGCTTCGTTCAGTTGCATTTCTCAGGGCAAAAAGTGCCCATCTCATTACACCCACCCCAGAGCTTTATTCTAGCCTCGGAGCGCCTCCACTGCCTGTTGCTTTGGTGTTGAGTGTTGAAGTTCCCCCTTTCCTTCTTGTGTTTGTGCTGCACTAAATGCATATTGGCTGTGCTTGCAGCCAACTAATAACGCAGCCCTGAAGTTCTGTCCCTGCTTCGGTTGTCCCTGCACCTCCCTGTGCTTTTTCCTTCGCTGGCCAGTGGGCAGGAGGCCTCTGGTGGCTGGGTGACCAGCATGGAACGGGGCTTCGGGAGTGAGCACACCCACTTGGAGGTGAGGGTCTTCCCACCCTCACAGACCTCTGATGTCTCAGGAGGGTGGGTGGTCACCCTCTCATTTGTGATGTGGGCTTCCAGAAGTAGGTGCTGACATGCTCCCTGGAAGCATTTTTTATTCTTCTCTTGTCCTTTTCCATTTTCCCTTCCCTCCTCATGGGCCTGGATCTCACGAAAATTGGTGGCAGAAAAGTAATTTGGGTTGAAAGAGCAAAAAGATGTCAGAGCCTGTTGTGTCTAACCTGGTTCTGAAAGGAAAGGCTAGAAAATCCCTGAGGTTCTGATGCTATTAGCACATTTTATTAATGAAAGTGAAGAACTGCTGTCTCTTAAATGGGCCACATACCGCAGTGGTGGAGGGAAAGGATGACACCCCTACGGCCCGCTTCCCAGTGGACTAGGCCAAATCAGCCTTGGTCCCCCGAGTGAGGGTACAGCATTTCAGGTCAGAAAAGCACTTGTCAGCTGGCAGTTCTCTTCTGGGACTGTAACCTGCTTAAAGTGCCTGGAAACTTCCTGAGGCTCAGTTTACCTTGGAGGAGGGGCTTTCCCCATGAGCCTTCCTCTTTCTGGAGCGTTTGGTCCCTTGGTCCCTGTTCCAGCTGCCCCAGATTGTGAGGCTTTATAGTAAGCAGTCAAGTCAGAAATGGGAAGCCAGAATCCTGAAGTGCTCATAGCTATTTGGGGTTTTATTGTTTATAAAGCAGTTGTCACGGTTTCATTTTATCATTAGAGTGGCACAGTAATTTTCATTCCTGTTTTACAGAGAAGAAAAATAAGGCACAGTATCTTGCCCAGAGTCACACAAATAGTAAATGCCATCCTCATCCTTGGCAGTTTTTCTCTCTCTCAGTGGTGGGGGCGTCCCTGTCCAATAGAAATTTTGTTCCTGGTCAGCTCTTGGCAGTAAACCAAAGCCATCACAAGGATCCCGTTAGCAGCTGCAGATGGCTGTGAATAGGGGAATGAAGTCAGCAGACCTGTCTTGATGGCCTTTGTCTGGAGTGCCCTTGAGAATTCAGTTGCATTCTGCACATGTGCCCCTCTTTGCTGCCTGAGGCCTCCCCTAAACCTGAACTCTGCCTGCATCTGCCTCTTTAGCACCCAGTCTGGCTTCACTGTTGATAGTCTCAAGGTCAGCTGGACCAGCACAACTATCAGGAACTTTCAAGGCCATTATTCATGCTCAGCATGCATCCTAATTTAAGTATCGTTTCCTCTTCTTTATTATTTTTATTTTTTATTTTTTTAAATATACTTTATTGATTTTTTACAGAGAGGAAGGGAAAGGGATAGAGAATTAGAAACATCCATGAGAGAGAAACATCATTCAGCTGCCTCCTGCACACCCCCTACAGGGGATGTGCCCGCAACCAAGGTACATGCCCTTGACTGGAATCAAACCTGGGACTCTTCAGTCCACAGGCCAACGCTCTAGCTACTGAGCCAAACTGGTCAGGGCTCTCTTCTTTATTTTTTAAATATATTTTTATTGATTTCAGAGAGGAAAGGAGGAGGAGAGAGAGATAGAAACAATAATGAGAATTATTGATCGGCTGCCTCCTGCACACCCCCTATTGGGGATTGAGCCCGCAACCTGGGCATGTACCCTGACCGGGAATTGAACTGTGATCTCCTGGTTCATAGGTCAGTGCTCAATCACTGAGCCACACCAACTGCGCCACTTCCTCTTTTTTAAAAGAAAGTCAAGAAGAAAGACCACAAATTCTCAAAGCCACATACCATACTTCCTTTTCCTTACCACTGACCTGCTCTCAGACAGGTAGCACTGGATCGTGGCTCTCTTGAAACCTGCCCTAAATTCCTCTTGAGCTCCAGCTCACCCCTTTTTTCTGCTGGAACTTCGAGGGGCATTTAAAGCACACTGCTGTCAAAACACTGATCCCCACTGTGATCTTCACCCAGGGCTGGTTGGCTGGGGTGGGGAGACATGATGGTTGTAGTGTGACAGAGCCCTTCAGTTGATTTTGATTAACAGTCCCCACTGGAGAATCCTGGGTCCTTTGGTGACAGATGGAAGGGGAATTTGTTCTGCCATGTGTCTTCCTCCCCATTAGTCTCCCTTATTTTCTCTGTGTATCAAAAAGGGGTCCCATGTCTGTGGCTTCTCTGTCTACCAGGGAATCTGAAATTCAAATTTAATGGGCATCCTGTATTTCACTTGCGAAATATGACAACCTAACCCTGAGGGCTTATGTCAAACCTAGGAGCAGACCTTGCCCTTGTGTTTCTAGCCATTCTGGCTTCTAGTTGGCAGGGGTTTTTTTGTTTGTTTTTTAAAATATATTTTTATTGATTTCAGAGAGGAAGGGAGAGGGAGAGAGTGATAGAAACACCAATGATGAGAGAGAATCATCGATTGGCTGACTCCTGCACCACCCACACTGGGGATCGAGCTCGCAATCCGGGCATGTGCCCTGACCAGAAATCAAACCATTGACCTCCTGGTTCATAGATCGACCCTCAACCACTGAACCACACCAGGCTGTAGTTGGCAGTTTTGCCACAGCCCCTTAGTTCCTGATCCCAGACCAGGTGGTAGCTGGCTACTAGTTGCTAATAACACACATCTAGAGAGTTGACTGTTCCTCTTGGATCAATTGTCCTCAGGACCCTGACAGAAGCTAGTTTCCCAAAGTAATGGTGACAGCATTCACTGCCATTTTGTTGAGCACCTTCTCTATGCTAGCCAAATTGGCAAGGTTATGTGGCTTAGTCAAAGTCAAATAGCCAGCAAAGGCAGAGTCAGGATTCACAGTTAGAGCCATCCTCCCTGTAGTAAGGCATAGGGCAGCTTGGCTGGAAAGCAGAAAGGAAAGCCTGCATTTCACAGGGTGCTGTGAGAGGGAAAGCAAGGTCCGGGACTCAGCAAAGGAGCATAAGTTCCTAAAGCTGGTAAGGTTCTCACCATAAACATAATGACCTTGTAATGACAGATGCACATTTTCCAAGATGCAACAAAGAAAAATTAGTGCAGAGATTCAATTATGTGTCCCATTGTCAATGGCAATTTTGCTCTCTCAAATAGATTAATTAGCAGCAGAGATCCCCCTCCCTCAGGCAAATCTCGGCACACTTTATGGCTAGAAGGAGTATTGAAATGCAGCTGTGTCTCACCTGCCTGCTTCATCCCTGTGCTTCCTTCCCATCCTGCCTGGGAGGACCCAGGGAAGCCTTGTCTACTGAACCTGGCCTCAGATTTAGGGAGCTAATCACTGACCTTTTAAGGTACCCCAGTATGTGGACTATGGGCAGCAGAGGCACTTGATTTCATTTCCTTAGAATAATTTAGGGAAAGGTCTCTTCTGTCAGCCTGGACGCAACCTGGTCCCAACTGGGTGGAGGATATATGGAGGAGGGAGGGTGAGGGGAAGGAAAGGGTGGAGGCAGTTAAATACCTTCTAACGTGAGCGCTCTATGTACCTCTTCACTTCACCTTCCCTGCAGCCCTGTGAGGTGGTTTTTGCTACACTTCTCCTTCCATTTTCAGATGACCTTTTGTGACATTTTGATGTGTATACGCAGGGTGCATGGCCTCCTCTCCCCACCAACTCAGCACACCACTAAGTGAGCTGGACTCTGAACCTGTGCTTGGCTCCGCCCCTGTTCTCTCTTTAAAGCCTTGTTACATTTTCTTGCCACCAAAGCCTCTCATGTCCTTTCCCTTTGATAAGTTATTGCTTTCTTTTTTCATTCACATCTAAACCAGAAACATCCTTGTTTAGACCAAATGTGAGGGTCGTGTTACTGAGAGTCGTGGGTGGTCATTCTGGGCACCAACTGTGGTCATCTGTTTGTTTTTGCTGTGACCGGTGATCCTGCTGCCCAAGTGGATCTGTTCACACCTGGGGGGATGGAATAGTGCAGCGGAGGCACTTTCTCTTACAGGATTCTGACAAACATCTTTTTCATTTTCTTCTAGGTACATTGAACGGAAAGCTTTTCTAGACCGAGTGGATCACAGGCAGTTTGAAATTGAGCGAGATCTCAGGCTGAGCAAAATGAAACCCTGATGGTGTGGGGGGACATCAGTAGCGGCTTAATCCTGTTTACAATGTGAGCTTCTTGTGGGCCTGTGAAATGTCTCTAGTGTTTCTCCTCGACTGTTTCCCAGCAAGACCTTTTTTTCTACATTGAATTTTTATCTTTGTATCTTCATCTCACATGGTTTCATTCATTTTTACTTTTAAAAGTTTGTTCTTAAATAAAAGTTGGTCCTATAAGAGGCTGGTGAAGTTGATGACACCACTCGCCTTCTTTTTATTACATTCCAGGCCTGTCCAGCTGGCCACGGTGAGGATGTGAACTTGGGGGCCATGGGGCTCTTTCTGAAGTCAGCCTGGCCCTGGAGACTGATAGCAGGGGGCTCCATAGTCTTGGTGAATGCCAGGTCTCTGGGCAGTTTAGTTCTCATTTCTATCTGTGCTTCTCTCCTGAATGGGATTCCAATTACTGGTATTAAGTAAGACTGAGCCCTAGCCAGTTTGGCTAAGTGGATAGAGCATTGGCCCGAGAACTGAAGGATCCCAGGATCCCAGGTTTGATTCCAGTCAAGGGCACTTACCTCGGTTGCAGGATCAATCTCCCAGCCCCAGTAAGGGTGGGTGCGGGAGGCAACCAATTAATGTGTGTCTCTCATCTCTCTCTCTCTCTCTCTCTCTCTCTCTCTCTCTCTCTCTCTCTCTCTCTCTCCCTCCCTCCCTCCCTCCCTCCCTTCCATTCTCTCTAAAAATCAATGGAAAAAATACCCTTAGGTGAGGATAAAGAAAAAGCAGCCTCAGAGCAGGCTTTCATTTATGTGTCATTGGCCATAGCTGGGTCATTAGACACTCGTGGCTGTGGCGGAGGCTGGAAAAGCCTCTGACCTGGGAGACAGGAAGTGGGCTGAGTGGAGAAGATTAGGGCTAGGTGATAGGTCAGCCAACCAGTGGTACCTCGTACACTCAGATCTTTGTAATAAACAAGCAGGCTTTTCTCCATTTGGTCTTTAAAATTGTCCCAGAGGAGTGAGTGGAGTTAGAGATGAAACAAGATAGGCCATGTGTGTTGGTAACTATTGAAGCTCTTTATATAGACTTAAATTTTATATAGACTTACAATGTTCATAATCCTTTTTTTAAATTGAGGCAGAATTGAGCTGTGTATAAGGAAAGGTTGAAGTGCTCTGCCTAGTACAGGACAGAATGGGTGGCCTCCCAGAGAGACCCCTCCCCCACAGGTCTGGCAGTGGCCAGGAATGAATTGGAGGGGACCCTGGTATAGGAAGAATTGTGCCCCACCACCAAAGATCAATCTCCCAGATGTGGAAGCACCTTTTCTAACCCTAACGTTCACTCCTTACTGTGTGGCTCAGTTCCAAAGGACAGGAACTGGCCAGCAAGACAGGTTCTCGGGCGTGGACAGCTGGTCTCTCCAAATGAATGGCTGTGTCTTGTAGGTGTAAACCAGGCCCCAGGAGATGTTGTGGCAGAATGCACAGGAGAACGATCAGCCAGCACTCCGAGGAAGGAAAGTTTAACCTTTATTTCGCAGATCTGCTAGTCCAGGGGAATTCCGGATCCAAAGCCTGAACTGAACTCGTGGGGAGGCCCTGACCTATATATCTCCTCCTGTGGCGGGCCCCTGAGGGTCCCCCTAGCTCCACCCAAGTCAGTCTTGGCGGAACCTTGGAGGCATGCTCTGCAGCTCCGCCCAAGTTAACTGTGGCGGGGCCCTGGGGTTAGGCTCTGCAGCTCCACCCAAGTCAGTCAGAGTGGGGATTTAAGACTACAGTTTTAACCAGATACTGATCTACGTTGCAAGTGCCCTCCCCCCCCCCCCCGCCCTATTTTCCTTTTCAATATGCATTTTCTTGACCCTGCCTGACCATCCCCAGTGGGTTGAGCGCCATGGCTCTAGAATAGAGTGTCTGCTGCCTGCCAAGCAGAGGACTAAGGTGTAAGAGAATAGGAAGGAAATGGCACAGCCACTATGAGGCAGGCCTGCATGACTCAGTAAGTGGTGAACTCTGGAGTGGGTGAGGTGGGCTAGAGGCAGGCATGGTCCAGCCTTGGGCCTTCCTCTTGGTCATCTGTGCTCCTGTCTGAAACCCATCTGAACCTACTTTCTCAGCCAGCATTGTACCTGTCCAGACCTCTTCTTACCTCATACAGAGGACAGAGCTGCCTCAGCGAATGCCTGGCCTTACTTGGTCAGCCCACTGAGGCCAGGCTGGGTGGTGAGTTTTATTGAGGTGTGTTCGTCTTCAGTCAGGAATCACCTTTTTCATCAGTCTTGTTTGAACCACAGCAGACACTCTCTAACCCACAGTTTTAAGAACAAATGTGTAATATTTTATCTAGCTCTTCACATCCACATTTAGTGAAAACTAATCTGCCTCACTCCCAACAAAAATACTGTTCCTTTATCCCAGAGTCGGGAATTGTCAAGGAAAACGTTTGTGGGAAGTGGGAAGTGGAAAGACTGAGTCAGTGCTAAGAGGCAGTTTGGCACCACTTTGGTGGGCATCATATGCCTCCCTTGCTGCAGCACGAGTGACGGAGGAGGACGGCCCAAGGTCACTTCCTGGCTGGTCTGCGGAGTCCAGAGAATCCCTGAGAGTTGGGTTTCCTGGCCGTGCTCTGGACATCCATTTTGTCTTCTCCTTGTCCCAGATGGGTGTGCAGGATTTCCAGGGCCTCTGGTACCTTCCCATTACCAATAAAACTGCCCTATAACAGCATAAGGTCAAAGAATAAAACAAGCTGCTTTGTGTTCTGCTCACCTCTTTCCTGAGGAACACGGTGCTCTAATTAGGAGCTCTGCATGAGGTCTCTAGGGGAGAAGGGGCCGCATTAAGAATGAAATCTTGAGCGAGCTGATGAGGAGGAACTTTACTAAGAGCCCTGGCAGACAGCCCAGTACTCGAGTTCATGAGACCTGTCTAGGTGGAGGAGGCCAGCTGATGGCTGACCCACAAAGGGACAGAGAGTAATGGCGCTTCTGTTACCCAGGCAGGGACCACGAAAGCCAAGGGATAGGGCTCTCTGGGTGCTATGTTCCTCGTGGCACTGGCAGAACAGAGGAGGGGTGGTATGGGTGTGTAATGTATAGTTGGGGAGGCATGGGGTGGGTGGAGGGGAGGGGTGGGAAGGACCTAGAGCAGAGTACACTGGCATTTGGCTTCAGAACTGGAATTGCTCAGGCATGTTGGGTAAGAGTTCATGACCTTTTTCATTATCCCCAAACAAGTGAATAAATAGTAAGTGGTATGAGATGGTGGCCTCCTGGGGAAGGATCAGAAGCTCTTAGCTTCATCAGCAAATGGTGGCCTGGTTCCATGTGCCAGGTGCTTCCTCACATGTTATCAGATCCTCCTCGTTTTTGAGAAGAGGAAACTTGCCTGAAGTCAAACTGCAAAACAGTCAGTGGTCACACCTATATCTCATGACTGGAACAGGAACAGGCGAGATTAAACACTCATCGCCCTTGGATCTCTGTGATGCAGGGTTCATGTTGGGAAGAAAGGACTTGAGTGCTACGGGGCAGAAGCGACAATGAGGCGAGCTTGCAGTTACATGGTGGCTGGCATACTCGCTGCCAGACTTTGTGTCCAAAGTCGCCAAAGGCCTCACTTCCCATCCCACCTGTGCCCAGGGGCACTCCCTACAGGGGGAGGAGAGTGTGGCCTCACCCAGACCCCTCAGTCCTTGTTCAGACAGGCCTCCTGGTAAGGTGTCACACCTGTGTAAGCTCCGTTCCTGAGCCAGGTTTCTGTGCTGAGCAGTGTAGACAGCGGTGCCCTCTCCTCTTTGGGATGCTGCCTGGTGTCAGGGAGTGAGGGGAGGAGGATGACTGCCAACATACCCTAAATGTCAAGGTGCCTTAAATGCCACTCCCTCTGCACCCAGGCAGGGACCAGGAAGGTCAGGGGACAGGGCTGCTTCCCTGGCTTACAGGCGAGCCCATGGTTCCTGCTTGGGACTTTTCTGCAGTCTT
The DNA here is from genome assembly GCF_963259705.1 of Myotis daubentonii. Classification (NCBI taxonomy): domain Eukaryota; kingdom Metazoa; phylum Chordata; class Mammalia; order Chiroptera; family Vespertilionidae; genus Myotis; species Myotis daubentonii. The sequence continues at coordinate 40,679,086 of NC_081854.1, forward strand.
TTCTCTTTTTCTGCAGCTTTTTGTTTTGGTACCCTTCTAGGGCAACTTAGATTTAAAATACTATCAAATGCAATCTTTGTGCACAAGCAAGTTGACAACAATGGGATGTGAGAGTCCAGAAGATTCTGTCCTAGTTCTCCGCAGCCTGGAATGGCCCAAACCAGAGGCCCTCCTTCAGGGCCTTCTCTCCAGGGTCTGCCAGTGAGCTTTCATTGCTGTGACCCCAGAAAGCTGGTGGGTAGACTGCCTGATCTATACTCAAGTAGGGTACAGGTGTTGGTGTTGGGGAGGGGAAGGAGGCGAAACAGCATGAGGAGAACACTCCCAGGGTCAGACACTGGGTTGGTCTCCTGCCTCTACCCTTAAATCAGTGCCGGGATCCAGGATGAGACCCTCTGAGTCTCAGATTTCTTGTCTTCAAAAGGTTGCTGAGAATGGTTAATAATCCTGCCCTGCCTACCTCACAGCAGTTTATGAAATGAAATACACTCTCCAAGTGTTAAGTTACTATAATTAAGTTGTGCACCTGGCTCCCAGCTTCCTAAGACAGCCAAGCTTATGTGGATATAAACTAGCACAACTTTGAAGAACACTGGCCACGTCTAACAAATCTGAAGCTGCACAGCAACTCCGCTGGGTGCCTGAGGTGGACCCTCTCTGTCCCTGACACCTTCTCAGATCGCCTCCTCTTTGTTGTCTCTAGCTAGACCTTGCAGTTCTGTTACAGTTCTGCCATTGAGAGCCATTGTGGGATCTTTGAATTTGAGGTTGGGGTTCCTGAGAACAGAGAGGGGAACCTGCCCATCCATCTCCCAATCAATCTCTCTCTCTCTCTCTCTCTCTCTCTCTCTCTCTCTCTCTCTCTCTCTCTCTCTCTCACACACACACACACACACACACACACACACACACACACTCACACTCTCACTCTCCTGCACCAAAAGAGCACCAGCATGTGCACAGGGAGGCAGGTTTGTTGGTGATCGGGCAAATCTGGGACCCCTCCCCCACAATGCCCATCAGGAGAAAGGGTCAATTGTGAACTAGCCACTGGTAGAATATGATGCACAGGTAGGTAGAATGAACCAGGGTTATATGCATCATTACAGCTGAACCTCATGAGCAGCATTGATGCAAAGCCAGTTGCACAAGACCTAAAATACAATCCCAGTTATACAAGTTAAAAAACACGCGAACATGGAGGTGATGGTTGCCCAACGTTGTGAATGCACTAAATGCTACTGAATTGTATGTTTTAAAACAGTTAATTTTATGTTTGTGAATCTCGCCTTGAAAAAATTTTAAACTTGTATCTCCTCTGTCAATCTCCTTATAAGTGAGATGTCCAAAGGATGGGCACTTCAGGGATGGAGTGGTTACCATGGTGATGAACTTGCTGGGTTTGACAAGGAGCTTGGTCTGCGTCCCAGTCTGGGCTAGCAGGCATTCCAATATGACCCCCCTTCCCCCTAAGCAACTCCTGGAACATTCCCCAGGAGATGAGTGACTCCCATAGGTGAACTACCAGGGGCCCCCCAATTCCCCTTTCTCTGAAAAGCAGGCTGGGACCATTTGCTGCCTCCCAGCCTAGCCGATGGGCAAGGCCTGCTGAGTTAGCCTTCCTCTCGCCCACACAGCCTTGACAGATGCACAGAGACAGGACACGCACAAGGCATATGGAGACAGATATTGCAGCAGGTCTTGACTTGTTCAATAGCAAATAAATGGTTCCTGATCTGGATAAATAAGCTTGAAATTTGAAGACACTGAATTGAATTACAGTTAATGTCTGGGATTTCTAGCAGAAATTATGGAGCTGTCCATCTTCAAACTCTGCCCAGCATTCTGAGCTGTGACACGAGGCTGCTGTGGGTGCCCTCTCTCCCTGAGAGTTGTGGCCAAACTCTCCTGTGTGTGGAGGACGGTGCCGGGCCCAGCTGCTCTGCTTTCCTCTGCAGGGAGGGCAGGATGCTAACCGCTTTGACTAGCTCCATTAATTTCTGTTAATAATGTAATGTCTTGCTTCTCCCACTTAATGCCTTTGCATTATAACCTACACAAGTTTGAGGCACCCTTACTGACAAATGGAAGACATTTTTAAAGTCTAGAAGCTCTTTGGGTGCCAGAGAATAGCAGGTGGACCCTCTCTGTCCCTGACACCTCCCCACATTGCCTCATCTTTGTCATCTCTAGCTGGACCTTGCAGTTCTGTTACAGCTCTGCCATTGAGCACCATTATGGGACCTTTGAGGTTGGGGGTCCTGAGAACAGGGAGAGGAACCTGCCCATCCCTCAACCTCTCTCTGTCTCTCTCTCACACACACACACATATACACACACACAAGCCTCCTGCACCAACAGCGTCTGGCGTAACCTGTGTGTGCCCGTGAGACTGCTGTTGACAACTGGGGCTAGAAATGATGAGAATAAGCATCATTGTAGAAGCCTATTTTGTCTTTGCAATGCAAGTGGTATTTTCCAGATGATTGCAAATACCCCATGTGGTATAATAAAAAATAAATATTTGGTTTTTGTGCAGTTCCTGGCACAGAGCCCCTAAAACCCTTGGAATTTACTGTCTTTGTACTCTAATGAGATGATTCCTGAGGGAGCCCTAGATAGCTTCAGGATGTGACTAGAAGGTTAGAACTTCCAGCCCCACCCCCAACCTCTGGGGAGAGGGAGGCCAGAGATGCAGCTCAATCACCAAGGCCAATGATTTAATCAATTATGCCAACGAAATGAAGCCGCCATAAAATCCCCTAAGCAACAAAATTTGGGGAGCTTCCAAGTTGATGAACATATCACGTGCTGGGAGGGTGGCGTGCGCCCAACTCCACAGGCCCAGAGGCTCCGGTGCACAGAACCCCTGGCCATCCCCATCTGGCTGTTCATTTGTAGCCTTAGTGATTAAGCCCCTTTCTGAGCCTGTGAGTTGTTCTAGCAAATATCAGACCTGTGGGGGTGGTCGTGGGCTGGGCAGAAGTGTGGGTAGCTTGAGCACCCCATTTGCAGCTGTGTCTGAAGGGGGGCCGTCTTGACTGACTAAGCCCTTAATCTGTGGGGTCTGCACTAACTTGGTAATTAGTAACAGAAATGAATTGAATTGTTGGGCCTCCAATTGGTATTAGAGAATTGGTTGGATCCCACTGTTGTCTAACACTTCCCTTAATGCCAAACATGTGCCACGGGCGACCGAGCGGCAGCGTGATATAGTGAAAGACACGCACGCAGCACAGTCAGGGCACCCGGATTCTAATCCCAGTTCTGTTGACCAGCTTGTGCCCCCTTGGCCTTCCCTGTCCCCATTTCTACATCTGTAAAATGAGGAAGGATTGATATAATCCGGGGGTTTCTATCAGGACTCTGCATTCCTAACAAGCAGCCAGGTGACTCTTACACTCTTATGCATTCTGAAGTTGGAGAACCACTGCTTATGGCCTCCCCATTCATAAAAAATGTAAAAGCCTCCAGCTATGTCTTTAGGGAAATTCCATCTTCCTTTATTCTTTCCACTTCAAATAATTCAACCTCTTAAATTCCTGACGCACCAGTGAACTGCATCATCAGTAAGCCCAGGTTTCGTCCGTCTGCTGAGACCCACCTGCAGGAACTTTCTCCTACTTTTAAGTCTTTGGAGGCCCAGTGGAGAGCTTGGCTGGAAGCTCCTTAAAGTTATGAGTAACTTGAAGAAGCAGCTGAAGTCAGGCCTGGGAAGCAAGAGAGAAATTCAAGTAACAAAATCCCCCCCAAGACCCAACACACACAGCTGAAGAGGCAACACTTCACTGCCAGCTTGGCAACAGATGGCATGACCTACGTGCACACACACATGCTCACACCAGCTAAACCGAGTGGTACTGTGTCAGCTACAGCTTGGAGACGACCCAAGCCACCAGAGGCACAACACTCCTGTCAAAACAAGCCCCTCTCAGGGCAGATTGCCCCAGTTCCCAGGCCAGCACCCCGGCCTTGCTGCCAGCGCCAACTCCACCTGTGCCAGGCTTTTCCTCTCTCCTCACCATTGCAATATGTCTGATTTTCTGATTTTAGAAGGAAACTATTCATTGTTGGGAAATGGGGAAGCAGAAAATTAAAATTTAAATCTCCCATAATCTTACGGAGAAAACTACTATATACATTTCAGAGTACTCTTTCCGTCCTATTTCTGCACACCTTTACTAACCCAGTTCAATTTATACTGGACCTCTGCAGCTCAACATAGAAGTTAGTTATATTTACATGTGTGGCTCTTTACATTTAAGTTTTAAATTCATAGAATTCAAAATGATGTTCCTTAATCACACCCATCAAAGATTTCAGGTGCTCAGAAGTCATATGTGGACCGGGGCTACGATGGTGGACAGAGCAGGTACTGAACATGTTCATCATCACAAAACCCTATTGGCCTGTCCTGGTGTATCCAGGTTTTTGAACCTGTGGTCTGCCCTGTGAGCATTTCTTCATTTATTCAAACATTCCTTGAGAATATGACTTTTAATGATTGTATAATATGCCATTATGTGTTTGTCGCATAATTTATTTTACTAGTTTTTTACCATTGGTCACTAAGATTACTCACTTTTGGTTATTATAAATAATGCTGTGATGACCTACCTTGTCCTTAGATCTTGATCTGTATCCCTGATTATTCCTTTATATATATATTGTATATGTCAGTAGTGGAACGATCCACCCTTTTTACTTGCAAAGAGTGACAGGAAGCTACTATATTTCTCTAGGACATTTACAAAGAGTTTTCTTCATCTTAAGAAGAAACTGAATAAAGTCAATGTCCACTAAAAATATATTTTTAAGATTTCAGAAAGGAAGGAAGAAAGAGAGAGAGAGAAACATCGATGAAAGAGAATCATCGATTGACTGCCTCCTGCACTCCCCACACTGGGGATCAAGCCCATAACCCAGGCATGTGCCCTAACTGGGAATCGAGCCCTGACCTCCTGCTTCATAGATCGAGGCTCAACCACTGAGCCATGCTGGCCAGGCATCCCTGATTATTTCTAGAGTACTTCTATAAGAGGAGTTGTGTCAGGGAAAGTGCATATTTTCAAGGCCTTGAAATACAGTGCCCAGTTACCTCCTAGAAAGGTCTCCCTCTCTCCAGCAGGGCAGTTATGCCCTCTCCCCGTGAAAACCCTCAGAGAAGACAAGATTCAGCAAGGAAGCTCTGCCTGCCTGTCTGTGAGCACAGAGCCCAGTGCTTTGGGCAAGACATGTCCAGAACTAAGAGGAGAATGGCCACCCCTGGAGAAGAGTGGACCAGATCACCCCTAAGTACCAGAACTTTCTATAGTATCAGCCTGGGCTCTATCTCTGGAAGGGGCATTTGGATAGGGTAGATCTGATGGTTAATTTTATGTGTCAACTTGATGGAGTTAAGAGATGCCAAGGTAGCTGGCAAAATAATGTCTGTAAGGGTTTTTCTGGAAGAGATTAGCATTTGAATGGGTAGACTGAGTAAAGAAGATCATTGACACCAGTGTGGATGGGCATCATCCAATCCGCTGAGGGCCTGAATAGAGCCAAAAGGTGGGACAGAGGGCAAACCTGCTCTCCCCTTGACCTCAGACGTCCATTTCCTCCTGTCCATGGGCACTCCTGGTTCTAGGACCTGGTTCTTGGACTGGAACTTAGACCATCAGCTCCCCTGGGTCTCCAGCGTGCAGAGGTCAGATCGTGGGGTTTCTGCCTGTATCCATCCCATTGGCTCTGCTTCTCTGAGGCCCCTGACGAGTGCATCTGAAATATGCCCCAATGACTTGACTCATCACAAACCCAGTTTTGAGGCCCATTCATTTCTGAATTGCTCTAAACTTCTGAATCCATTTATCCTGTCACCTTTCAGGGTAAGTGAGTTTTGTTCAGGTAAGAGGTGGGGCTTCACTTCCCTCACGCTTCTCAAATGGTTCTGAGGTTTGGTGAGCAGGTCCACGTATGCCTTCGCTATTATTCACAACCATGTATCCTTCGATCTTATCCCCTCTCTGCTTTTATCCTCCCAAACTGAGGCTCCTCTTCCTTTGATGACTTGCCCACCCCTTTGTCATTTCAGTTGCCCCTTGTGTGTCTCCAGGTCTACCATCTGGTCCTGACTTGGGACAGTCAGACCTGCATGCAGGATTCCAGAGCATCGGGCCCCAAGCGTCAGATCTGGCTCCACTGTTTCTTTTGTAAGTTTGGCTGCTTTGTGCAGCGCACTTTTCCTCTCTGTAATGTGGGGGTGCCTCTGGACAATTATGAAGCAGCGCAGACTGGACTTGTGGCGACGGCTCCATTCAGTGCATCCTTGACAGGAGGGAGCCAGTGAGGATGAGCAGTGTGGGTGCCAGATGGCCCGGTCCTGTGCTTGCAGGTGGAGAACTGGTCTGTGCTCCCGGGATGAGTGGGGCTTAGGCCCTCACAGGCCTCAGAACCGGTGAAGATTCCTTCCTTGTAGATGGGTGAAGGGATCGTCTGGGAGGAACCATTTAAAACCAAAAAGTCACATCGCCTGAGACACTGGCAGCAGGAACAGCACCCCTCGGATGTTCAGAGCCCTCGCCCTTCAGAGCCCCCAGCTGCCGGCCTGTCTCTGAGCCCAGTCATGGCGGTTAGTCTCCCTCCGGGCTGGCCCAGGGTTGCTGTGTCCTTGCTCTCTGGTCTCACTATGGGCTGGGTGTTCAGAGAGGAAGAAGGGGGCTTGCTTCTGGAGCTTTCCCCACTCTCACCCCCAAAAGGGAGACCCTGCTCCTGCATACAGGGGAGTCTGCCATGGGCTTTCTTCTTGGTGGGGAAAGAACTGGAAATTGGAGGCCTGGGGCCCAGCCGCAGTTCCAAGTGTTTTGGTGAACCCGTTTCTCACCTGGGGCTCCCCCTGAGCAGGGAAGGGTGTGGGCTGAGACTTTCTCCCTCTGAACTCTGAGTGGGATGCTGTAGGGATCCTAAGGGGTGGGGTGAGGGGCAGTGGCCGGAAAGGCTATCTGGAAATCCATCCCCACCTATATGCAGGGACTTTCGGACTGACTTTCACAAGCAACTCCCCAGACATGCCCAGTGTAGCCAATGGTTTTTGGCTCCTTAAGGGCAAAAGGACCTGTAGAGCTGCAGACTGGTTGACTCATCCACCTCCAGGGAGGGTGCTGGAGGTAAGCAGTCAGAGCTGCCCAGACCCCTTTTCTCAGGCCCACCCAGCCCCCAGCTGCTGGAAGACGTGACTGCTAACTGCTACAGCCACCCTGTTTCTGGCAAATTGCCTTTGGCTGAGCGAGACCTGTCTGGACAGAGGTTACCCTTCACCCCAGGCTAGGCAGTGGGTCAGGAGTCTAACAGCCCAACCCCTGCCTAAGGTGGGATCAGTTCTGTGTTGCAATCCCTATGCCAGAGCTCCCGGCTGGAGATGGATTACGGCTCAGGGCACCACTTCCCAGTTCAGACCTCCGCCTGCCCCCTCCTGCTCCCTCACTCCCCTTCTCTCAAAGAGGTACTTTCAAAGATTCCCCACCTTAGGCTCTACTTCCAGGAAATGGCAACCCCTGCAATGTCTTGAACGTATTAGGTATACAATAACTTGTACAGGTTTCTGCTCACCTGGGACTTCGCAGGTCTGGGTGCCCAGCAGGAGTCTGGTCCTGATGCCTTCAAATACCTGAGAGATTTGTTTATCAAGGGAAAGACACACACATTGTTCTGAGGAAACAAGTGGATCCCAAGAGGGCTGACCCCAGCTCTCCCGCACCCTCTCTTAGCACCCTGCACAACTGTCCCATTGCCCAGAGAGGATGCTGAGGTCTGGGGAGGGGTGACTGGCTCAGGGCAGAGCATGGCAGAGCCAAGGTTTGAAGGCAACCCTCCCACCGGGCTCTGCTTTCTGGAACCTTGGTGTGTTTCTTCCCAGGAGCACATGGGACTGAGGCTGCGCGACCAGGTTGTGGGGGGGACCAACCTCCACATTGGCTTTGCTGCCCACACAGCTCCCTGAACTCTCACTCCCAGGCCGGCCAGGAGGGCGGAGCCCAAGTCCAGCTTCCCCATCTGGGTCTGTTGCAATGTCTCTGGGTCTTATCCTGGTGTTTGATGGGTCGGTCATCTGGACAGGCGATGTGCAGCCTTGTCTTTCTAGAACCTTCTTCCAGCCATACCTTCTGTCAAATGTTGAGCCCAAGGGCCTTGTGTAAAGAATTTGCCTGAAAGTATCTTTATTACTGTAAGTGCAGCCTCCAGCATCTTTATTACTGTAAGTGCAGGGCGCAGGGGGGCCTTCAGGAGAGCTGGCGTCTCCTGCCTCAGGGGAGCACAAGAAATAGGAAGCTCGGGACCAGGAAGGGTGGGCTGGTGGGTGGAGGGTGGAGAGACCGAGTCAGTGATCCTGACAGCAGCAGCGTTTAACTGATGCTTCCCATGTTGGAGCCATACCAGCCCTTACATGCCTTGTACCCCCGACCTCCCAGGATGTTGAACCAGGGCACTCACTGCACACTCTCGGGCTCCCGTCTGGAATGAGATAAGGATGGGCTCCCTGGGGCTGTGGGTGTTTGGGTGCTTTATTAAGCCCCATTTGACAGATGGGGGAAACATGCTTAGAGCATAAACACTGAGCCAAAGTTCACATGGCAGAACCAGACCCAGGCCTGCCCTATGACCAAACCCCAGCCTGCCCTGCTGCCGGAGGTCAAAGGTGACAGGGAGCCTGGCTCCTGCCCAAGTGCAGACCTCACTCCCTACAGGGAGTACTTTCCTGTTTTCACTCGGGTCAGTTTCAACCCTGGGAGCAGGGAGACTTTCCCAGCGCCCCCAGGCCGACCCTTAGCCTCCAGGCAGCAGAGCATCTGGTTGAGGGTGGGAGCCTGTTGGTCCTGCCTCGCTGAGAACTCCAACTGCTGCTCTGGGGACTTGCAGTGGTGACCCTGGTGTGCAGCCCCTCTTTTGGGCTTTTTAGTAATTTAGAGAATGTATATTATTCAGCTGGGCGATTTCATCTCTGGATTCAGAAACACAATGCCTTGGGGATTGTGTTTCCAGTGAAGAGTGAAATTCCACTTGTCACAGTCACCGGGATCACAAGCCTGTTCCTGGAAGGGACTCTGGTCTCTGGGTGTTTACAAACATCCCGGGTCCTGGGAGCCCAGGTGGGAGCCTGCTGTTGTACAGGCTCAGCTGTCAGGTGCTGGGGGCCCCTGTCAAGTCCCTTCCTCTCTGTCCCCTGCCTGCTCAGGGGTGACAATGCTGTGTGGATTGGTGTGTGTGACCCAGGGCCTTTCTCTGCTCACGTTCAGTTGTACCCCCTCCCCAGCCTCACTTGGGTGACCCCCTCGGAAAGACCCTTGTACCAGGCCCCAGGGGGTCTGTGGAAATCTGTCCAGCGTGGCTTGCATTTCCTAGAACTTGTCAAAGAGTTCTTTAAAAAAGAAAAATCAGCCCTGACCGGTTTGGCTCGGTGGATGGAGCGTCAGCTTGCACACTGAAGGGTCCCAGGTTCGATTCCGGTCAAGAGCATGTACCTTGGTTGCGGGCACATCCCCAGTGGGGAGTATGCAGGAGGCAGCTGATCAGTGTTTCTCTCTCATCAATGTTTCTAACTCTCTATCCCTCTCCCTTTCTCTCTGTAAAAAATCAATAAAATATATTTTAAGAAAAGAAAAATCACATTTTGAAAACATTTTACAAAATGCAATAAGCCATACACAAATGGATAGATATTGCACACTTACACTTATATGTGAGGTACCTAGAATAGGCAAATTCATCGAGACAGAAAGTAGAATGGTGGTTGCCAGGAGCTGGGGGAAGGGGGAAAGAGGTTACTGTTTAATGGGGGCAGAGTTTCTGTTTGGAATGATGAGAAAGTTCTGGAAATGGATAGTGGTGATGGTTGCACAACATGGTGAATGTGCTTTATGCCACTGAACTATACACTTAAAAACAATGTATAATGGTAAATTTCATGTTAAGTTTTACCACAATTTTAAAAAGTGTTTACTATAAAAAAATTTCACAACCAATGAATGTTCATTCAAGTAACATGAGAAAATAATTTTATTTACACTGAAACCTCCTCCCCTTCTCCACCAAACAAACTAGTTTTCTGTGAGATTCTAATCCATGAAGAGAGAAAAAGTCTTACTTCCTAACTACCACAGTAAGTACTAAGCACCCAATAGGCCTGCCCTAAATATTACACAATGGTTAAAATAAAACCTACCCCCACCCCAAGAAAACCACAGCTGATCTTTTGGTATCTATCTTTCCATACTTTTCCCAATGCAAAAATGTGACAAACATAAATATGTGAATGTTTTTAGAAAATATTTTTATTGACTTCAGAGAGGAAAGGAGAGGGAGAGAAATAGAAACATCAATGATAAGAAAGAACCATTGATTGGCTGCCCCCCACAACCCCCCACACTGGGGATTGAGCCCACAACCCAGGCATGTGCCCTTGACCGGAATCAAATCTGGTACCCTTCAGTCCTCAGGCCAACGCTCTATCCCCTGAGCCAAACTGGCTAGGGCTAAATATGTGAATTTTTGTGACAATAGGGTCCAACTGTACTTATTATTTGGGAGACTATTTCCCCCCACTTAACAGGATATTGTAAACGTATTCCCATGTCATTCTGTGTCATTCGTGGTGCCCCTGGGATTGGATTCTGTGGATGTTCTGGGATTTCTTTAACTGGCGCCCATTACTGAACATGTAAGTTGTTTGCATGTTTTCCTGATCAGCAGGAAAGCTGCAAGTTCTATTCTGGCACATATGTCTTTGGATACTTGTGAGTGCATGTTTGAGGGTAAATTCCTGAAATTTGGGGGTCAAAGGGTCAAGGCCTATTAGGGGTTTTTGTCTCGTCTTGCCAGACTGCATGCCAGAGCCACACGTTGTTTATAGCTATTCCCGTGAACTGAGAGATGCTGCTTGAACTGAGTGAGAGGATCCCCCGCTGGCCAAACTCAGCCATGGGGCAGTTCAGGCTGTCTTGCCGAGTAGGGGAGCAGTTTGGAGGGCCAAGGGCCCCCCCTCTATATATCTGAATCCCTAGAATATATGACTAAGTCACCTTACAAAGCTTATAAAGCAAAAAGTGCTTTGCGGGTATGAGTAAATTAAGAATCTTGAGATGGGGAGATTTTTCTAGATTATCTGAGTGGGCCCAATGTCATCACAAGGTTTTTATAAGAGGGAGTCAGGCCCTGGCCAGTGTTTCTCAGTGGGTAGAGCATCAGCCACACATGGAGGGGTCTCTGGTTTGATTCCCTGGCCAAAGGCATCTACCTGGGTTGCGGGTTTGATCCCCGGCCCTGGTTGGGGTGCGTGCAGGAGGCAACCAATTGATGTGTCTCTCTCACAATGATGTTTCTCTCTCTCTCTCTCTCTCTCTCTCTCTCTCTCTCTCTCTCTCTCTCTCTCTCTTCTCTCCCTCCCCCGACCTGCTTCCTCCCTTCCACTCTTTCTCAGAAAAGTAATGTAAAAAATATTCTCAGGTGAGGATTAACAATAAAAAAAAGGGAGTCGTAAAGGCCAGAGTCAGAGGAGATGTGATGACGGGAGCAGAGGTGGGAGTGATGCAGGGCAGGAGCCAACGAATGCGGGCGGCCTCTGGAAGCTGAAAAAGGCAAGGAAAGGGATTCTTCCCTAGAGCCTCCAGAAGGAATGCAGCCTTGCCAACCCTTTTGGACTTCTGGCCTCCAGAATTGTAGAATAATAAATTCATATTGTTTCAAGCCATTAAGTTTACAGTAATTTGTTGCAGCAGCAATAAGAAGCTAATACATCTCCCCTCTGCCATCAGGTCCCGAAGCCCCAGTGTCTGAGGGACAGTGGTCTCCCTCTGCACCCAGCAACCTGATGACCTGAACATCACCCGCTCCCTTAACCTGAGGCCCCCAAGGTTCTGCGCATAGAGGACAGACAAAGAGGTACCCTGTCCCAGCCCCCAGGGCCCACCTTTGACCAGACTCTGAAATTACCCTCAAGGGTTGGAAACTGGGACTTGCTTAGGGGTCATAAGGGTCAGCGTGAGGTGGTGCTATGACCAAACCCCAAGGTCTACCCTGGCAGACCAGTGGGTTCCCCACCCACTCCACTAAGCCTCTCTTTCTGTGCTAGTCTGACTTGCTTTTCCGGGAGAGGTAGCCATTCGCACTTTTAGAGTGAGTGAAACAGGACATCTGGTTCTGCGTTCTCTCCCACCTGTCAATGTGGCGCTACTACAGAGTAGTAGCGCTCAAATCTCATGTTGAAACCCGGGGTTGGGGTACGCAGTTCCCATTCTCATTTACTCCAGAGCTCACAGGGTCCCGTTGGTCACTTCCAACCCTCTCAGGCCTCCCCAAAACAAACTCAATTCTTGCCCTCCATAGGGAGTTGCTTAATCATACCTGGCTCATGTGTGTGGCAATAATGTTTAATAAGCCAGGATTCTGTGTCAGGTCCAGTGCCCCAAACTTTACCTGAGTCATTCAACAGAATCCCCTTAACCACCCAAAGAGTTTTATCCTCCCATTTCACAGAGGAGGAAACTGAGCCCCAGGCAAGTTAACTCCTGCATAAGGTCATTCAGCTGCAAGCAGCAGAGCAGGATTCCAAGCAGGTAACAACTCCTGAACCCAGAGCTGCCTGCTGTTGTCCTGCCAAAGAATTTCGTTTGGCTCACTCAGTCAACGTTTCAAAATCCAGAGATTTTATAAAACAATGTGGATTTCTAGATTCTCTTGAAAAATCTTATTTACCAACAGAAAAAACTCCCAATAGCCAATACAGGAACAATTTGAGCAAGAAAATGAAGCGATATGGGTTTCTAATCCAAAGTGTAAAATAAATATCCATGAGTTCACACTGATATGAATGATTCGATAAATAAATAAAGAAGAGACAAATTTCCAGTACAGAGTAAATCCAAATAATTTATGTAGATACTGTGTCCTCAGGAAGGTAGAGCATAACACCTCCTTCCAAAGAATACAAGTAGAGGATAAAAAGTCACTTTATAGTGGAGAAACCTGCCTGACAAACACTATATCAGCCAGGTGATCAAGGTCAACAGCAGCAGCAATAAATCTTGTTGATATGTACCCTTGACATCATGTGATGAGAATGGCATTTTACCTCTGGGCTCTTCCTTCCAAAAAGTCACACCTAACCATAAGAAAAACATCAGACAAATCCCAACAGAGGGACTGTCTAAATTAAACGTCCCTGACCAGTGTTCTTCAAAACTGTCAAGGTCATTAAAAATAAGGAAACTCTGAGAGATGGTCACAGCCTAGAGGAGCCTAAGGAGACATGGTGAGTAAATGTAATGTGGGTCCTGGGTGGATCTTGGAACAGACAAAGGATAGTAAGGAACAACTACGGTAACCTGCACAGAGCTTGGCATCAGGTAACAAGGATGTGTCAACGTTGGCTCATCAATGGTGACAGATGCCCCAGGCTAATGTAGGAGTATGACAGTGCCCACAGGAGCCTCTGAAGACTCACTGCACTCTCCTAGGCCAGGGGCTCCTCTGCCGTAAAGGGGCACGGGTTACCCTGGGGTGGGGAGGAGGAAAAGGAGCCACCTCTAGACACAGCAAGGCCCAGGGGACAGCAGCCAGAGAGCTGGTATGAAGCTTATCTCTGCCCAGACTTACTCAGTGGCTGTGTCCAAATTCCCTTCCTCCCAGTGCCAGGAAAAACAGTATCCCCTGTCTCCCTGGGCCCCTGGTAAGCCCTCAAGGACCCTCTGAGGGTGCTGGCGCCGACTCAGGCAGCCCAGCTGTTGCTTCTGGTGTGATCTGCTATTCATGAGGCCCCAGAGCCTGTTGTCTCCAGGACTGAGTGAGTCACCCAGGATCATTTGCCTGCTGAGGACAGGGTGGGGTGGCAGGGGGTGGTGAGAAAGGAGCATCCCTGTGTTCACAGACACCTGGTAATGTCAGGAGGGGGGCTCTCAGTGCCCTGTGGGGCTCCTCTGCTTGGCCCCAACCCCACACCCAACGCCCTGGGTCCCTTGCCCTGGCCAGGGATCCCTCTTCCTGAGCTAAGGGAGGAGTTGGGGATGCTCTCCCCGAATAAGCAGCTGTAAGCAGTCATTGCGGCTCAGGTGGAGAAAAGGATTAAATGGTTTCAAGGTCCTGGCCCTAGCTGCACCCCTCCCCTGGGTTTCCATTTCCCTGTGGCTAGGGGTGTGAAAGGGGTCTTTCCCTTTCCGGGGCACCTAGAAATGGGGCTGATGGGAGAGGAAATAGAGTGGTAAGAATCCAGTCAAACCCAGCTGGCATGGCTTAGTGGTTGAGCATTGATTTATGGACCAGGAGGTCACGGTTCAATTCCTGGTCAGGGCATATGCCCAGATTGCGAGCTTGATCCTTAGTGTGGGGGACGTGCAGGAGGCAGCTGATCATTGATTCTGTCTCATCATTGATGTTTCTATCTCTCTCTCCTTCTCCCTTCCTCTCTGAAATTAATAAAATATATTTAAAAAAAAAAGAATCCAGCAAAGTAGGAGAGAAAGGAGGAGAGGCAGGCTCAGTAAGGGGGAGGGGGAGGGGTGGCCTCTGAGGCCGCTGAGACAGTGGGTGCATGTGGCTGGGAGCCCAGGCACCAGGCTGAGCTGCTGTTCCCAGCTCAGGAGCCCCCATGCCAGCTGGACACGGGCGGGTGGGCACGGGCAGGGCTGCCTGCCAGACACACACAGAGCGTCCTTTGAAGAGGTGGCAGCTGTCAGCCCAGAGCCCTCTCTGCTCCCTGTGGCCCTGCCTGCCCCCTCCAACTACGCCTTGCCAAGCACTGGGCTAGGGAAACTGAGGTGCACATTTGGGAACCTCCACTCAAGGGGTAAAGTGGGGGCAACCCTACTCAATTGGAGCAGGAAGGGACCCTGGTTCTAGATCTGCGAATTGGGCCCTGTGGCAGGCCTCAGTTTCCCCCTTTCTTGCACATCTTGTACCCCTCTCGTTGCTGGTGGCCACTGTTAGGGAACCCTTGGGAGAACGATGAAGACAGTCCCACCTCTTGGGGAAGGAGGCTGGAAAGCTTCCTGAAGTCCACTGGATGACCTACTCATTGGCGGATTTTGACGTGTGGAAGCTGAGGGGCAGATCTGGGTCTCAGAAAAAGCCCACCTGCCGTTGCTTCTTCCCTCTGTTCAATCCCCTTGGGCTTCCTGGCCCTGCACTCCCGGCAGACAAAAGAGCCTGTCCCCCTCGGCACCTGCCTCTACAGATTTCCTAGGGAGCCGGGCTCTCTGTCTGATAGAACCAGCTCTGCCTTTCCTCCTCTGGGTGGGCTCCCGTGCTGACCCTCCCAGACACTGCCCTGGCCACCGGAACCTTGGCCTTGGTGCTCACTCATCCTCCCCACACAGTCCCTGGGCGAGGAACTGCGGGGAGCGCAGAGCGGAAGAGCCCTGGGCGGCCGATGGGGGTTACCTGGGTCTCTGGGCTCTCATCTGGGCGGTGAGAAGGGTTTCTAGGAGCCCTGCTCTGCTGACATACACAAGGCCTGGGAGCCCGGCCAGACCACCGGGCAGGCGCCCAGTACCCTGGGCTGGGCAACGTGGGGGGTGAGGGTTCTGATCTCCAGAACCGGGTGGGCAAACAGGAGATGGTGCGATTGGAAATGACTCGCGAAGTGAAAGGTGGGTAAAGGGTGGTGACCGAGCCTCTGAGCCTCGTTGGGCCGACAGAAAAAATGCCTGGGTCTGTGGTCCTTGCCTTTAACACGGCCCTGGCGGAGGAGCCGGGAGGAGGGGTGTGGCACGCGAGGCGCATGCGCTGCGTGGGCTGGAGCCGCCGGACAGTCCGGCCGCCGGGAGCGCGCAGGACCCACGGGCGCCCAGAGAGCGGGACCCCGCGCCGGCGCTGTGAGCGGCAGGCGGACCGGACCCGCAGCCTGCCGGCGCCGCTGCCCCCGGCCCCGCTGTCTCCCCCGGCCCGGGAGGGCGGCCAAGATGTCCGTGCCGGTGAGTACCGGACCCCGCGCCGGCCGGACCGGCCTGCGACCTCGCGCCGCCCGCGGCGGGCCTAATGCGCGGCGGCTCCCGGATGGGGGCGGCTCCGACTCGGGCTTTCTCGGGACGGGGTGTGGGGGCACCTTGGGGCGGCTCCCCAAGCCGGCCTCTCTGTCCCTGCCTTTCTTTCCATCCTCCTCCTGGAGTGCCAGCCCGTGGGTACGTGCAGTGCCCTCGAGAGAGACCCAGGCGGCCGGGTTAGCAGGGTCTTTGTTGGCCCCCGGGGACCCCTGAGACAGCCTGGTCAGGAGGGGCCCTTGCTGCCCTCCAGGACTCGCACCAGGAGGCCAGGACCGTGGGGCCGGTGAGGGGGGGTCTGTGGTTGGCTGCCCTGCTGTGCTCCGGGGACCTCCCGGGATGGCCAGGCCCGGCGCCGGCCTGGACCTCTCCCGAGACACCGTCCCCCAGGACGGCTTGGCTGGGTGGGGTTCTGTGCCAGCCCCTCCCCCCTTCTCCCCCATCGCCTGATGCGCTCACTTTCCTGGGAAGTTCTCTTCTGCCGCCGAACCCCCAAGGGCACAGGGCCAGTTCCCTTCCTTTCTCCCCACCTTGGGGCTCCTCTTCTCTCCTGACACTCCCTCTTCCTGGCCCAGCAGACGAGCTTGGGCAGCCTCCAGGCCGAAGCTCCACACTCAGGCCAGCGCATCTGGAAGCATCTGGACCCCCCCCCTTCTGAAGGTGGCAAGTGATGCTAGCCACCCCCAGGCACCCCGCCCAGGTGCAGGCCCCAGCCTGCTTTACAGATGGACGGGCTGAGGTGGGGCCAACACCCAGAGTCCTCCACAGAACGGGTGCTCTCTGCAGGCTGGAAAGCTGTGGCCTCCAGCCATTGTTTCCCTGAGTCAGGGCTTTTCCCTCTGACAGCTGGGGCAATGGGCCGGAATGCCAGTTCACCTGGCCTTGTTTCTGGAACTGCTCCTCACCTGGGGGACCCCATCCTTATGGTGGAGCAGACAGTTGGGGCTTCCTGGCCGGGCAAGTGGCCTCATAATTAACCACCATAGAGATTACTGGAGGAGAGATGCTGTGTAAGTGCAAAGCATTGTTATTATGGAATTAAAGATCCCAACTCCTGCCCGCCTCCAGACGTGGTAATGCAGAGTTGCAGATGAAGAAATTAGGGCTTCCAGGCAGTGCTGATGTGAACACCCCCACCCCCTATTTATTCTGGTTCAGAGCATAATTGCCTCATCAAAAGAAAGAAAGATGGAAAATGCCTGCCATGCCCTTCCCTCCTGCTCTGCTTTCCTGCAAGGCTCTGGGTCTTTTCTGGAGCCCTGCCCTGACCCTGTGGGCGCTGGCCGGGGGGACTAGGCAGACCACCTGAGCCTGTTTGAGGGCCTAGGTCTTAGGAAAGGGGACTCGGGTCACTCAGAGCCTGGATGGGCCTCCATGTGGGAGGTCTGCCCTTGATTTGGTTTAGTTGTCCAGTCACAGCAGAGGATGGCACCCAGACCCCTTGCCTTACAGGAGTTTGGGCAGCCTTCCTGGGCTGGGTACCTCGGCGGACCCATCTGTAACAAGAGAGGGATGGCAGCAAGGCCAGGGCCTGGCTATGACTTGGATAGACCGGCACTGCTGTGGCCACTGCTGTGAAGACCTGCAGCCAAGGTCTGCTTGGCCTGTCCACACTGTTGCCAGCTCCAAGTCACTTCCCACCCACCTGTCCGCAGCCACAGCCCCCAGGGACTCTGCAGGGGTTGGCAGGGGTCTCACCCTCCGTCCCCTGTGTGGCAGGGCTGTCAGATCACCCTGGCTCTCTGCTGGGACCTTGGGAAATGTGTAAGCTGGTGGGGCTGGGAGGAGGAATTCATTTTCGGAGCAGCCATGAAATGTTCGGAAAATTGCTTTCATGTGCTGGTTAAGTGGTGAGGCCCCTTGAAGGCTTCCAGGCAAGCAGCTTGCTCAAGCCCTGCTCTTGGAACCCAGAATGGTGACTTCCCATGTGGTACTCATGGACACATTTGGGTTTTAAGTACACCCGTTCATTTGGGCAGTCTTTTCCTGGATGGCTGACGCAGGCACTTTGGCCCACGGAAATTACAAGATGCTTCAGAATGAAACGGGAGGTGATGAGGGCGAGAGAAGAGGCTGGGATGGGCTGGTTGAGCCAGGAGTGACTTACTGAGTGTTAGAGCAGGAGGACCCTCCAGGGGTCAGCTGGTCTCACTGTCATTTGACCCGCACAGGGTCTGGATCCCAGAGAGGGAAAGGCACACAGGGTCCTTCTGACTCCCTGTGCAGTGCTCCTTCCTGGACTCTGAGTTCCACCTGGAGACACTTCAGGCTTGGGCTGTGACATCTGCCTTCCTCTTTAGCATAGCCACTGGGTGCCCCAGGCTGGTCTCTTGCCTCTAGGGAGGCAGGAAGCATTTGTAAGGAAGACGACTGTGCCACCCACCTCAGACCCTCTGGCAGGCACTGGCATGATCAGGGTTTAGGAGTGACAAGGTGTTGACTGCCCCCTGGCACTGTCTGGCGAGAGGCCAACTTCCAGCTTGTAGAGAAATTCCCTGCTGTCTGTTCCTGACTCTTGTTTTTTGCCTGTGAAATGGGCTCAGCCATTCCAGCCCCTCCTCTGTTCCTTTTGGATTCTTTCAAGGAGTGAAGGTGCTGACATGTGGAGAGTGACCTGTGTGCCAGGTGCTGGGCTCAGGGCTTCACAGGCTCAGGCGGGACCTGTGTCTTGCCAAGGTCGCATGGCCACTGAGAGAAAGAGCCAGGGTGGGAACAAAGTTTGGCAGGATCCAGCGCTAGAAAGTGAGCATCATCCTGCAAGGCCTCTCTAATTGTGGGGGTTGTGGCGTGTTGAGCTGTCCACAGAGGCCAAGTCTGCTGAGAGACCGACCCTCTGCTTGTGGCTTTCCAAGCATGAGTTCGTGTAACCCCTTCGGCACCCCTGGGAGACGAGGCAGCTTGCCCAGGGCTGTGCAGCAGGGTGGGTCTAGCCCTGTGCAGCCCCAGTAGTGGTTGATGGAGATCAGTGGGCCGGGCTGGCACCTGGCTGAACCTCCACCGGTGATCCCGGGGCCCCTCGTGCCTGGCTCTGTGCCAGCCAGTGCTGTGACTGGGGAGCTGGCCGGGAGTGAGGAGGCACCGGCCTGGCAGCCAGGCTGTGGACAACTGGAGCCTGGTAGGATGGCTCAGAAGAGGACGGTGGGAAGAGGCAGTGTCCCGGTCCAAAGTCCTCATTCAGTCTCCAGAGCACAAGGCATGCCCTTCCTGCCACATCCCCTCTCCCTACTTGGCCTTGGCTCTGCGCGGCCCTCCCTCTGCAGCGAGTGATCTCCAGCGCAGCCTTGCTCACCAGGTCGCCCTGCTCACTCTTGAGTGCTCAAGCTGAAGGCATTGCCCTGGGAAGCCCTCTGGGATCCCCATCTGTGATTATGCCTTTATTGTTGGGGTTGTTTGGTTGCTATCGGGTTCCCTCACCAGACAGCAGGCTTCCTTGGTGTAGGATCCAGGCCTGCTCGGCTCCTCTCTCTCTGCCTCTGCCCCAGCTTGCCCTGACTGCCTGCCAAGGATGTGGCCCTGGGAGCACTGAGGAGGCCCCACAGACAGGTGGCTGTGTCCTTGTGCAGAGAGCTGGCATTTCAGCTGCTGTCCCGGAGCCTTGTTGGGAAGGCTGAGTGGGGTTCCCAGAGAGGTTGCTCTAGTTGGGGAGGATACTCAGTGGCTTGAGAGCAAGAGCTCTGGAACGAATGGTGCTGTGTCATCTATACCTCGAGTGAGTTTCTGAGCCTGTTGTCTCCTCTGTATTATGGAAATGTGAACTGCGCTGAGCTCCTGTGGTTTTGTGAGAACTTGGCAAGGGTTGCAGAAAGCACTTACTAAGAGGCTAATCAGTCATAGCAGCTACTATTGTTGAGGTTATCATCTTTATCCTGCCACTGCTGGCTGGTGCAGTGACCAAGACCCACTTCTGGCTCCAGCACGATTCTCCATGGCCTGCCCCAGTCTGCCTCCAGTGCCCCTTTCTGATGGTTGGTGTGGTTCCCACCAAGGCCTTATTGGTGGGATGACCTTGGCCTCTCCCCTGCCCCCGCCTGCCTGCAGGACCCCTTCCTTTTAAGCCTTGGATAAGCCATGGGTGGGCCTTGCTTGATCTCACCCCACCGACAGAGTGAACTGCCGGTGGATGGCCTGCCCTGAGTGCTCCAGGAGTAGGCTCAGAGTGCAGGCCTGGCCTCAGATGTGGTCTGCAGCAACCTGCAGTAAGAGGGCCGTTGGTGGGAAGGAGAGCACCGGTGAAGTGGGTTCCAGTACCTTAATGGAGGGGCTCATGCCTGTAAGTGAGACAGGTGGGCCGCCAGGCTGTGATGGTGGCACCTACTGACCCCCACTTCCCACCCTGGGCATAAGTTTGTGCTCCCTAAGATCCGCTGCACCTGCACCTGTCGATTTCCCTCTCCTCTCTGTGCTCCTTGTCCTCCCCAGCCTAGACCTGGCTTCCTTACAGCTGCTTGCTTTGCCTGCGTCCTCCTCACACCCAACGTTTCTTCAGCTTACTCTTAGTCACTGTGCTGGGCCAGTGTCTCCTCTCTTTAAGAAAAGGAAAAAGAGCTGGAGACATGTTGGGGACCTCAGGAGAGGTGGCAGTGGATGCCCACTCTGGCAGGAGAGATGGTCACAAGGTTTGGCTCTAAGATTAATCCCTTCTCTAAGGGAGATTAGAGGCTGAGAAGGCTTTTCAGTCATTTTATATTATTTAAACCCCACTAAGTTCCAAGAAGGATTTGAAGCAGATTATAGTGAAGGACACAAATAGTCTGGGGTCATCAAAAGATCCAGAAGCTATGTAGTGTATGGGGAAGATAGGCATACAAATTTACCTTTAAGCTCCCTGGCAGTCGGATGGGTTCAGGGTTGCATTACCTATTTTTGGTATCCTTAATTCTATGTATTTTTTCCTCTGTGCTTTGTTTTATTTTTACCAGTTGAAACTCTTCTACCAAGGTAGATTTTCCATGTAGTGAAATGGACAGATGTTAGCTATACAGTTGGATGAGTTTTGACTAATGTAGAACCCATGTAACAATCAAATCAAGGTAATGTCTCCATCATCTCAGAAAGTTTGCAAGTATCCCTTTTTTAAAATTCTCCCCTGAGGATATGCTTACTGATTTTAGAGAGAGGAAGGGGGAGAGAGAGAGAAACATCGTACATATCCCATCGGATCAGAGCCGAAACTTAGGCATGTGCCCTGGCTGGGAATTGAACCCGCAACCTTTTGGAGTATTCAACGATGCTCCAACTAACTGAGCCACACCAGCCAGGGCTGTAAGTATTACTTTATAGTCAAGTGTCCCCCGTCCCCTGTAAGGTGGCCAATATTCTGACTTCTCTCATCATGGCTTAGATTCACCTGTTCTTGAACTTTATATAAGTGGAAGCATATAGTATGTACTCTTTGGGGTCTGGCTTCTCTCATTCAGCATAGTGGTTTTGAGATTTTCATCCACGTGTTGTGTAGAAGTTCTCTTTTTGTTGCTGGCTCCCTGATGCACCTATCCCAGTTGTGTTCCATTTATGAATATGAATTTATATATTTGTCCATTCTCTTGCTGATCAATATCTGCCTCTAATTTTTGTATGCTGTGTATTTTTAAGTCCTGAAACACTAGTGTTGTCAGTATTTTACAAAACCTGATATCCACTTATGTGTGCCTTGAGGCATGGCCAGGGAGTTTGTCTGTGCCACCAAATCCTGGATCCCCTGCTCTGTGCTTGTTCAGAAAGTGGTGTGAACACCTTTCTGTTCACAGCCCTCCTCAGGTGTCTGAGTTTGGAAACCCTCGTCCCAGATTGCCTGTGGGGGGAAGCACCTTAGGTTTTTGAGTTACCTGTGTTCCTCCTGGGCCCATTTCCACTCCAGAGACCCTGGTGGGAAGAGGCTTCTAGGAGAGCAGGAGGTAGGAGAGGATGGAGGCCTCCCTGGAGCTGACTGAATCCCTCCCCCGGCTTCTTGACCACACCCTGTCCCTACTCCTCTTTATCCCTGGCTGCCTGCCAGGATACCCCAACAGGTAGATACTCCTGGCTGCTTCTGCTTCAACTCTGGGAGGCCCAGCCCCGTAGAGACCCCACCACTCAAGAAGCCCAGGTGGGGGGTGGGAGGATTGCTTGGGAGCCATTCCCTGTGTCCCTAACACTTCAGACTCTGCTCTTCACACTGAGGGAGTTGGCATGCCTGTGCTATTTTTACAAATCTTTACTGTTACTTTTTTTCTGCTTAATAAGCCTTAGCAAAAGATTTACATATCTACTCAAATGCCACCTCCTCAGAGAGGCCCTCCCCGCTGCCCCAGGCACTTTGTATAAAATAGTCCTCACTGCCATCCCTCTGCTCTCTGCTCTTCTCCTCCAGACCCCTGCTCCCTTTTTAATGCCTCCCCCCCCCCCTCCACACCCCCCAAACCAGAGGCCTGGATGCGTGTCCAGGCAGCAATATGCTAGTGAGAGGAATGACCAGCACACTAATGATGTGACAGAGCCTGCACCCAGCCACCCCCACCCCCACACACCCGCGGGAGACCCTGCCCACCACCCCCTGCATCGGCTGTGGATCTGGGGCAACAGGGCTCAGCAGAAAGATTCTATCTCAGAGCCTCCCTTGTGGTTTTATTCTTATAGTTCAGGGACTAGGGCAGTGGTTCTCAACCTTCCTAATGCCGCGACCCTTTAATACAGTTCCTCATGTTGTGGTGACCCCCAACCATAAAATTATTTTCATTGCTACTTCATAACTGTCATTTTGCTACCGTTATGAATCGTAATGTCAATATCTGATATGCAGGATGTATTTTCATTGTTACAAATTGAACATAATTAAAGCATAGTGATTAATCACAAAAACAATATGTAATTATATATGTGTTTTTCCGATGGTCTTAGGCGACCCCTGTGAAAGGGTTGTTCGACCCCCAAAGGGGTCGAGACCCACAGGTTGAAAACCGCTGGATTAGGGGAAGCTCAGGGCGTCCGAGCAGGGGCTGGGAGAGAAGGGCTGAGTGGAGAACACCCCTGCCCCCTGGTGCCTGGCAGGATGGGTCTGGTATGTGATGGGCAGGGGGGGGCTGTGCTGCTGACACCAGGGTGCCACTGTGCACCATGCACATGCCTCAGTCTGGTGGCCTGGTGATCGGCAGGGCTGCTGGCGATGGTTAACCAGTGGTTCCCAATCTTTTTGTGGCCACACTCCACCTAAGCATCTCTAAAATCCTGATGTCCCCCTTGTGACTATACTAATTCTTGTTATTCAAAAAGTGAACTCCTGTTCATGTGGAGGAAGCCTAAAAGACCATTAACTTGATCTAAACAAGCTTCCAAAGAACATGGCATCCATGAAAGAGAAAAATAAAAGAACAAAAGGACAGTTGAAGTACTGAGGAAGAAATCATTAAGAAATTGTTAAAAAATAATAATATGAAGTGATGAAAAAATAGCAAATAAAGTTTCAAAAAACATAACAGAGAACTGAAATGCATAAATATGTCACAATATATATTTATATACTGTATATGAGGCCCCTAGAACCATAAGAAATGAAAAAAATTCACTGTTAATAATTTATTCTCAAATTGCCCCCCACCTTGAGGCGTGTGGCTCCAGTTGGGAATCACTGGGTTACACTTAACAAACTCACAAACCGAGGCTCTGAAAGCTGCTTGATGGGCTGAGGGTCTGGGATCTTTAATGTCTCCTGGGGCAAACGGAGCCTTTCTCTGTAGGTGGAGCAGGCTCAGGTGGGATGCTCCACAGTGTGGCCTGAGAAGGGAGAACAAAACAGTGCCTTCCCAGTGGCAGCCTTAACTCTGTATCCATTCCTTCCTATATGCTCACCCCAGTGCTCCCCGAGTCCTCAGAGTCCCCTCCTGTGACAATACTGGCTCCCTGACCCCCTATCCCAGCTGTGTGGCTGGGCAGCACTGTTCCACCCTCTGCACATCTCTGTGGGTCTCTGTGGGTGTGGGTACCTCTGCTCCTACACAAGCAGGCTCGGGGGTGAGGAGACAGCAGATGGCATGTGAAGTCACCCGCCTCTGACTGCCCTGATGTGCTGGGCTGGTTGCTATGGGGAGAAGCAAGAGCAGATGGAGGGCTGGGGCCGGCTTCTTGACCACACCCTGTCCCTGCCTGCCCAGGCTGTCACCCCAAGCCCAGCGGCCACCAGCAGCTAAGCTTTCTCCCTGAGGACGGGCTTATCTCTGTGTCCCACCTGCTCCCACCCTCCTTTCCTTCAGCCAGAACCCAGCCTCTGTCTTCCCCACCCCTGTTTCTTCTGCCAGCCTGATTCACCCTCCAGGCAGTATTGAGGGGAGGACGCCAGGCATGTGTCCCAGTGCCAAGGAGAAGGGCAAGTGCACCCAGGCCCCAACCTTCTCATTAGGAGAGCTCCCACCTGCCTGACAGCACCCAGGAAGGTCCCCCACCTAGAGAGTGGAAGAGGGGGCTGCAGAGGAGAAAGGGGGACTGAGAGTACCAGAGTCAGCACCCTGAGTTGGGCAGAGAGACCCTGGGCCCCTTTCTGAAGCAGGCACTTCCCTATAGGTTCCCCTGCTGAGCTTTAATTTTCAAATTAGAAAAGCAGTTAACAGAATTAGGAGAGAATGCTGCTTCTTCCAGTTCCTTGAAACAGCCAGAGTGTGGAGGGAAGAAAGTGCAGGAAGGTGAGGGCATTGGATTTTCTGGAACCCAGGCCTGGATCTGGGAAGCCAGTCTGTCTTCTGCCCAAACCGAGGCCCCCTCCCCATCCCTCACTTTGTCCCTGCACCTGATCACTCCATCCTCACACCTTTTGTCCTGGCCCTGCCCCTGCACCCACATCTCTGGGACTGGCCTGGGGGATGCAGAAGGGAATGGCAGGCTGAGGACCAGAGCCTCCCTGCCCCAGTGGAGGTAACTGGGGAGAGATTTGGCTCCAGGCTGTGGGGCCCGCCCACCTCCCCACAGTCAGAATCACCACTGTAATGACAAATGAACTGCCTGGTTGGTTACTCCACCCTCAAAGGTCAGTGGAGGATAGGAAAGCTCTTATAACTGACAGCTCTAACACCCGCCCTAAAAGTGCTTACTCTGCTCTGTCTGGGATCACCTGGGTGTTTTTCCATGGGGACACGCCTGGGTAGGTAGGTTATGGGTGTAGTTTTGCCGCTTCCTGGCAGTAGGACCTGGGCCAGGCCCTACCCCTCTCTGAACCTCTGGGTAGTGGTAGCTCTGTCCTGGCCCTCAGCGTGGCAGTGAGGACCGTGTCTGGGCTGTGTGTTTAGAAGGCAGTTCTTGATGCAACTGGGCTCATCTCTTCTTCAGGCCACCAACAGGGGTCCCTTGACACCCTCACCCAGGCAGAGCTGGCTCCAGCTCGAAGGCTGGTTTTGAGCTTGCCAAGGTGAGTGGCCAGCCCAGAGGGAAGGCTGAATTCGATACTCGTGGCCCTCCAGATATATCATTTCTTCCTGTCCCTGGGGCTGGCAGCACTCACCTCCGGTCTCAGGAAATCCTTTCCTGCTGTTGCTCTGAGAGTCAGCCATCCGCTGATCCATCCAGCCTCCCTTCGGTGCTGCTGGGAAGACCAAAGCTTTAGGAGGGGAAGGGCTGCTGCATCACCGTGCAAGCCATTTGAGTCCATGCTCTTCACTTCCCATTGTCATAAACATGGTCTTGTTTGCTTTGGGTCTTTGAAAGAGGCCATCCTGTAGCTGCACAATATTCCATTGAGGCTGTGGTTGCCTCACCTGTCCCCTATAGTTGGTCATTTAGGTGATGCCCCACCCCTTTGTTTACAGTTATAAATGCTGCAACAGACATTGTTGAGCCTAAAGCAAGAATTGTTCATAGTGCAGTGGGTCTGACCTGCAGAATAAGACCCGGAAAACCCAGAGAATGGGAGCTGGGTCCCAAGTTCTTCTTCCCACTTAGGTAGGGTCTGGGGCAAAGGGGCTGTAAACTGGGTCTTAACCTCTTCATCTGGAAAATGGGGCCAGTTGTGAAGCCTGTTTTGCAGAATTGCTGTGGGCATGAAATGAGCATGTGATCATAGAACCTTGGCTCAGGGCCCCACGGAGGCTGTCAGCCCAGGAGGGTCTGCTCCCCTATACACGATACACCCCAATCATAGCCTGCCCAGTGGGTCCTGTCCTCCATGTCCCTCCCACATAGGCCTGGGAAGGGGCATTCCTCTTCCCCTCCGTCTTGTACAGTCGGCACGGATCCTAGGGCCTTGATTCCAAAGCGGAAATGCCATTCTGGGAGGCACAGGCTGGGGGGAGGGAGTTTAAGTGGAAAAGGAGCAAATTTTTGAAATGCCTGAGCCTGAGCTGGGTTCCCTTCCCCCACCTACCCCCCCCCCCAGCAACCCCGCCCCCGGAGCTGCTTTAATCCAGCCCCAGAGACTAGAGGGTCTCTTTTTCCTGTTCCCTTGTTCCCAGCCAGCCACCTCCTCTCTCCCTAAGCCATCTAGGACAGAGCTGCGGGCCAGGACTTTGGTGTCCCAGCCTATCCCTGCAGAGACCTCCTGCCTGCAGGACAGGCCTGGCTGTGAGGCCTGCTCCCCACCTCTCACCCCACAGGATTGGTGACCTGGGATAAACCTAAGGACTCCCTCCAGACAAATGTTAATGCATGACCCAGTTGGCTTCGATCTGCTCCCTTGGAACCTGGGAATGGGGTCAGGGCTTAGGGGAGGCCACAGCTTCTTGTCTGACTTTGGGACATAGCCATTGGGAATACACAGGAGAGGATGCCCTAGGCCAGCTGTCGCCAACCTTTTGGACCTCACAGACCCACTGGTTGGCGACCACTGCTCTAGGCAGTGTTTCTCTGAGAGCTGGCTCTTCTTCTGTGGGGAAGTGGGCTGTTTTGAGGGTGGCGAGGGGGCCTTTCTTGGGGAGGGCATAGGGTGGTACCCATTTGTTTTGCTCCTGGAGGACTCTGGGTCCCATTGTGTCCAAATCCCACTGTTCCTTACCCACCCCTTAGGCTGTGAGTTCTGTCTGGTGGTTCCCCAAGAAGCTTTGAGGAAATGCAGATGCTCAGGTTCCCCCACATGTTTTTTCTGGAGGGGTGACCTGGGAATATGTTTTTTAACAAGCTCTGCAGGGGACCCATGACCAGCCAGACTTGGGCTGCCTTAGTTCAGCCTCTTCATTTTACATATAGGAAAGGGCTTGCCCATAGTGGTACACCTGGCCTGGGTGTCAGGTGTGTGTGTCGGGTGGAGGGATAGCTGTGGATATATATTGTCTTTATATATATTTTATAGGCCATGCCTCAGGGTTCTCTGCAGGGCAAAGCTGAGTCTGCCCCACTGTTTCCCTGGCACTGCGAGCTGCCTGATGGTGTCTGCATACTTAGTAAGTGGCCCAGGATGTTGCCTGTCTGAGGATCCAGGAATAAGACACCAAACTGACCGGTTCTGGAGTAGGGTCCATCCTAGATCTCCCTGTAGGCCACTGTGCAAGCCTGAACCAAGCTCAGGGACGGGCACACCCTGGATCTGCTGTGTGAGGTGACAGTCAGTGACCTGCAGCCTAGGGAGTAGGGACTCAGGAGAACCAAGATGCTTTCCACTTAGTTTCCCACTGGTGATGGTAGTGGCTCTTCCTTCTCTCTCATTACCTGCAGACCCCTACCATGTTGCTGAAACAGATGAGCTGTTGGGCTAGTGTGTTAGGCCTGGACAGGGCTGACAAAGGGATTGGGATGAGGTCAGAGCTCCTAGGGCAGGCCTGAGACCTTGGGGGAGGGGGAGCATGCTTCAGGGAGGCTGGATTCAGTTAAGTGGAGAAGGTGAGAGATGGTGAGCTCCTTGTCCATGAATGGACTGGAGCCTCGAACAGTCTGGTAGAACCGGATGAGCTCAGGCTCCACACCCTCTCAGTTACCAACCTTCCTGTCTTAAGTCTTCATTTCCTTGGGCTCTTACATGGTAGGCATGACCTGAGTCCCTGCCATGGTGGTTATTAGTTTCTGCCAGCTGGGGCGACCCCCTCCCCTTTACCTCCAGATTCAGATTACCTCCGAGCATGAGGGCATGAAGGACATCGTGGGATGCCCCCCGGGTTGGTACACGGGGAAGGCATAAGTCAACTTGAGGCTGGAACCTCAAAAGCTGCAGAAGTACAAGGAGAAAGGGGGGGGGGGAGCAAGAAGAGAAAAAGGGCAATCAGTAGTCTGCCCAGAAGAGGCGGCATTGGCTTTGAGACTAAAGCCTTTGAGGAGGGACGCATTCTCTCCAAAGGTATAGGTTGGGGACGTGCATTTGGATGGAGAAAAGGAAATATCGGTGTACTAGGCTTAAAGCCTGGCATTTGGCCGGCAGCACTTAGAGCTTAGCGTGGCGCTGGTAGAGGGTGGGGGTTGGTTCACTGGGCGGCGCGCGTGCCCGTGCACTCCCGCTCGTGCCCGCGCCCTGTGGGCAGGCAGTTCATTTGCATGGGGAGCCACAGCGGCCAATGGGCGTGCACGGCTGGGAATGCCGGGAGCCGGGCTAGGCTGGCCCGCAGCGGGCGGAGCGAGAGGGGACCCCGCTCTGGGTGGCGGCAGCGGCAGCAGGCGTGGTGGCAGCGGCAGCCGGACCTGGACCTGGGCCGGACCTGGACCTGGGCGCCTGTGGCACGTTCAGGGCGGGGCGTGTGGCGCGGGCAGCTCGGTGTGCGTCCCTGCGGGGAGCTGGGGCCCCAGGCAGGCCAGCTGGACACAATGAATTACCTGGTGAGTGTGGCGGCCGGGGTGGGGTACTCACGCCCTGTCCGGCTGGAGTCCGCGTACTCTTAGAGGAGACTGCCCTGTCTGGGGCAGGCCCAGATGGGAGAGTTAAGCGAGCGGCATTTCCTGCCGAATCTGCGAGTCCTGGGAACTGCCGGCCACTGGAGCTTCCGCGGGGGCGCAACCAGGCTGTGTTCCGAAGTCCGGACCCACCTCACACCATGGCCCGAGCGCCTGGAGACGATGAATGGGGATCCCAGAGCCTGCGCGCTCTGGGGGCGTTGGAAGGAGCCCTGGCCTGGACTCTGGGGCTGCTGGCCGGCAGGAAAGTTCCTGGATCCGGGAAAGTTGCTGGCGGGAGGCCCGCTCTCCCCCCCCCACCACCCCCACCCCCCTGCCGGCCACCGCCTTCTGGGTGACCTTGGGCCTTGGAACCATGGCTTCAGTTTCCTCGACTATGAGGAGGGGGCCGAGGTCCCTCAGACCGTGATCTTCCAGGAGGCTTGACCAGGAGGTGGTGGGGGTCCGTCCGTCCATCAGTCCATCTGTGTGTTTTGGAGTGTCCCTCCCCCAGGTTAGGGATCGAGATTTGGGCTAGCAAGTGCGTGGTGTCTGCGGAGATGTCGGGTGCCGCCAGGAGCGCCAGGCTGGGGCCGGTTAATGATTCACCCCGGCCTGCCCGCCCGCGCTGGATTCCGGGACTGGGGACAGGCGCTTCCTGACCTTTACCTACCTGATTGCAAAAACCGGATCCTAGTGGTGGGCTGCACTGCCACCCGGGGGTGCCAGCCTCCGTGGTTGAGGGCGTAGGGCGGACTGCTTTTTGAGTGTCAGTAGTCCAGGCTTTCAGCCTCTCCTTGCAGTTTGAGGGAGTCCGAGAAACAGATTTGCTGAGGGCTGGAGATGGGCGGGGAGAGTGGGCGGATTAGAGCTAGGGGAGATGTTGGGGCTTCATCCGTCTTGAGAACACGGAGTTACCTTTCCCACACCCCTACCATGAGGAAGGGTCTCGCTGGAAGGCACTCTCCGGGCTTCCCTGCATGCAGGCTTCAGCCAGGCGGGGAGATGTTCCTCATCCCCCCCGGGTGGGAGGCATGCCCTCAGTGCCCATTTCCTTTCCCAGGTGGAGAACTGATGTTGGGGGTCAGGGAGACAGGGCTGACAGACCTAGAAGAGCAGGTGTGTGCTTGGTGCTGCAGGAGCAGGAGTGTGTTGGGCACAGGTGGGAGGCAACCAGTTGATGTGAGCGAGACACATGGATGTCTCTCTCTCCCCCTCTCCCTCCCTGTATCATTTTCTCTCTCTCCCTCACTTCCACTCTTTTTAAAAATCAATGGTGGCTATGAACCAGGAGGTCACTGTTCAATTCCTGGTCAGGGCACATGCCCGGGTTGTGGGCTTGATCCCTAGTGGAGGGCATACAGGAGGCAGCTGATCAATGATTCTCATCATTGATGTTTTTATCTTTCCCTCTCCTTTCCTCTCTGAAATCAATAAAAAAAGTATATATAAATTAAATAAAATAAAAATCAATGGAAAAATATCCTTGAGTGAGGATTACAAACAAAAAAGGTTAACCAAAAAGAAAACATTGGGTCCTAGGAAGGGGCCACAAAGGCACAGCCCTGGGCCAGGGGAACCCCACCAAGTTGGCGGCCCCAGCAGAGCATGACAACAGTACAAAGACCAGGTGGGAATTGAACCTGTAACCCAGGTATATACCCTTGACCTGGAATTAAACCTGTGACCCTTCAGTATGTGGGCTAATGCTCTAACCACTGAGCAACATGGACCAAGGCCCAGTGTTTTTAGGAGGTCCCACAACCCTTTTCTCCTGGACTCAGAGAACTTCCATCCCTGCCTCCTAGGAGCCCACAACAAGAACCAGCCAGGTGTGTACCCAGGAGACTTGGAGGGTGGGGTGGAGGATAGGGATCTAGGCCCCAATAAGGGGCTGCAGGGTGCTCTCCCTTCAAGGAGGTGGGGCTGGGCCCTAACTCCCTCCCCTCTCTAGGTGAGGAGCAGGGTGAAGTACTGACCTGGAGTGAAAGGAGAACAAAGGATGGAGGGGCAGGGCTCCATCTCCCCTCCCATCTCCACTGTGTATCCTAGAAATCAGGCGTTTGGTGCTGTTTTTAAGCTAGAATACCACACTTCTGGTGCCATCGTGTCCCCCTCCATTTCAGCTCAGGCAGAGGTGCTGCTTGAAGGGCTGCTGAAAGTTCTCTTTCAGAACTGGAGGCGGCAGAGCTTCGAGGTTTTATTTTTTTTATTTTAATTTTTTAAAAAATATATTTTTACTGATTTCAGAGAGGAATGGAGAGGGAGAGAGAGATAGAAACATCATTCATGACAGGGAATCATTGATTGACTGTCTCCTGCACGCCCCCTACTGGGGATCAAGTCTCAACCTGGGCGTGTCCTTGACTGGAATCAAACACCAGACCATTCAGTCTGCAGGCTGACACTCTAGTCTATCCACTGAGTCAAACTGTCTAGGGATCCTCAGGGTTTTAAATGTCAAGGTGGAGAATCCAGGGCCTTGTAAGGAGTGAAATCCGTGCTGTCCCTTCTGCCTCTGCCTTCCATGATGACAAATCTGGGGTTGGGAGTAGTTACCCTACTCTGGTGCTGCCCTTGGAGTAAAGGTCAGCCTCTTGTTGAGCCCTCTGCTGAGAGACCTGTGATTCCTCCCATCAGGCCCCAGTGACTGGGAAAGAGCAGCAGGGTGTTAAGTGTATAGGTCTAGGGCAGGGGTGGGCAAACTTTTTGACTCGAGGGCCACAATGGGTTCTTAAACTGGACTGGAGGGCCGGAACAAAAGCATGGATGGAGTGTTTGTGTGAACTAATATAAATTCAAAGTAAACATCATTACATAAAAGGGTACGGTCTTTTCTTTCAATAGTTTTATTCATTTCAAACGGGCCGGATCCGGCCTGCGGGCCGTAGTTTGCCCACGGCTGGTCTAGGGTCTGCCAGCCTGGGTTGAGTCTCTGGGAGAGGTGGCAGTGGTGAGGATTCTTTTTTTTTTTAATATGTTTCTATTGATTTCAGAGAAGAAGGGAGAGGGAGAGAGAAATAGAAACAACAATGATGAGAGAGAATCATTGATCGACTGCCTCCTGCTCGCCCCCCACTAGGGATCAAGCCCAAATCCCGGGCATATGCCCTGACCAGGAATGGAACCATGACCTCCTGGTTCACAGGTCAATGCACAATCACTGAGCCACTGATTCTAAGGGGGCTGAGGACCGTTCCCAAGCTGCCAGCAGTTGGAATGGGCTAGAGGGTGTATGCTGGCTATGCCCTTATACCTCCCCACAGGCTTCTTGGTGCTTTGGCCTGAGTCCTGCCTGTTCCCACCATCCATGGTATGTTGGGGGCTGCAGAGGCCATGACCTGCAGCAAGGAGGGCCTCCCCTTTTCACCTCTCCTCTGCCCAGCCTCCTAGAGATAGTGCCTGGGACACCCTAGCAAGGGTTGGGGGAGGGTCCTGCTTCCGGCCAGAGCTGGCCCTAGACACAAAGGCATCTGCTATTGCCACTGCAGCCGAGGCCAGGCGTGGCTTGTTACTGGGAGCTGCTGACAGTGGATTTTTATCCTTCATTCTACAGACCTGTCCTCTGGCTGCTGAGTGTTAGGCATAGAGCTGAGCCTCAGGCCCCTGAGGTAGGCAGGGCAGGAACCATGCTCCCCTTGGGATGGCTCTAGAACGGGGGCGCACCCACATTTGTTCCCTGCTGGCAGAGCACTGAGGACTTGAACCCAGATTCTGGCCACTCGGTTGTCCCTGGGAGTATTAGGGGAGTGAAGCTAACGCTGCTGGTCCCAGAGTTCCACCAAGGATGTGAGCGTGGGGATGTCTGGGAAGGGAAGAGGCACTGCTCTCAGAGCTCGGTTACAGCCTGGGGCTACAGGAGCAGGACAAGGGGATGGTCAGGCACTGACCAGTGGGCGCAGACTGCAGTCGGTACACGCACTGGGCCTGTGTCCATTGGCCATTGAGACTCCTTGAGACAAGCAAACAGAATATCCCAGAAATAAACTTGGCTCACGTTGAGATGGTTCTGGGTATGAAGGGAACTAGTGTTTCTCAAGTGACTGCTGTGTGCAAGGCTCTGCACTGGGGGCTGGAGAGTGTGTGTCTGTGTGTTTTGGAGGTGGGGAATAGGAGGGAGTAAAAGGCCTGTGAAATTTCCACTCTTGGCTCCCATGAACCTGAGCATTACCCTAGGAGCCACCAGCGCCACATTGTCACAGCCCAGATCCGCTTCTGTTGCTCCCTGACTGAGCCTGGCAAGTCGAGTAACTGTTCTGTGTTTCAGTTTCCCTGTCTGTAAGGCGGGGGTAATTAATCATAGTGTCTCATAGGGTTAAAAGAGGCGATTGAAGTGTACAAAAGAGCCCTGCCTCTGCCAGAATCAGCACTGGCCATCATTGTTGTAGTCACTGGGAACCCATCAATTGTGTCTCTCCACCACTCCAAGCACCGGGTTTGGGGCTTGGGGCTACCCAGAGCGCATCTAAGGTCCCGGAGGCAGCTGGTGGAGCCCTGGGGGAGACATGAATACCCATCAGGTAGCTGCAGTTCACGCAGACTCTTGACTACCAGCATCCAAGGCTCAGCAGAGGACCAACCTGGCTGGGGTTCTCCTCTGCTTCCTCCCTCTTGGGTAAGCGAGCTCCAGAGGGCTTTCCTGGCTTTCTCAGGTGAAGCCACACTGCTCCCAGGAAGGGCCAGGCACTCCATGCCAGGAGGATTTCTGCCGGAGCCCACCCATCCTCGGCCTGGTGCTCTTGCAGGGGAGGGGAGTCCATGCTGAGGGTGTCCAGGTTAGGGGGCATGAAGTGGGCAATAACAGGATGTATTAATACTTCCAGGTGGGGGTGACCGTGAGCAGGTGCCCAATGAGGGGCACAGGACCCTTCCTGAAGGGGCTACACCCTAGTCATGTCCTGAAGAAGGAGGACACAGGGAGAGGTTTCCTAGAGGCAGGAGCGAGGTGGCCAGAGACGCAGGGCAGGGCAGACAGATGGCCAGCAGTGTCTGCCAGGACTGTGATAGTGCTCTGGCAGGATGCCCCTCCAAGAGATCACAGCTGTGTCCTCTTGTGAGCTCGGGGGTGAAGCACCTGATTGTCCCAGAAGCAGGGGAGGCTGGAAAGCTAGGCTCTGCGGGAGCCGGCTCCTTGTAAGAACAAGCTGGGCAAGACCCTGGGTCCTGGGGAACACGCCCAGAGCTCGGGCGAGGCTTGTCCTGCCGTGGGTGGGATGCCACCATGTGGATAGCATTTACTAAGCTCTCCATGCACCATCCCAACTCATCCTACAGTGTGCCTGGCCCTGGCCTGCCTGCCACTCCAGGGCCACAACCCTTTCCCCTCTGGCCTCTCCCAGCTCCAGTACCTTGGCTCATGCCCCTCCGCTGCCAGTATGCTCTTCCCCAGCTGGTTTCACGGTTGCCTAGTTTTCATTCTTCATGAGTCATCTGAAGTGTCACCTCCTTGGGGAGGCCCTCTCTGATTACCCTAGATGCAGTAGCCTTGTCCTACATTATTTTGGGCACCGTACTCTTGCCCCCTGCCCCACTGGAATGTAAAGCCCATGTGGATAAAGACCTGATCAAGCTAGGACTAGGCCTATGTCACCCCGAACAGGGATCTGAGTGCTCAGAGAGACTACGGGACTTCCTGAGGTCACCCAGGTCTGGTCTGAGTGACTGAGAGAGAAGGAAGGAGGAGCTTGTGTCAGGAGCTGCTGGGGAGGTTTAGAAACCCAAAGGGGCGAGTCGTTGGCCAGCTGGATTGCTCCAGCGCCAGCAGTGCCCAGGCTACAGAAGGCTGCCTCTGGGGCTCTGGGCAGAGGCACCAGCTGACGTAGGCAAGGAGCTCCTGGTGCCAGGCACCCAGTGCCACGTGCCCAGCCCAAGAGGTGCTTCCTAGCCTGGCTCCAGCCGCCCCAGAACATACAGTTACAGCCGCAGTTGGGGACCTCACTCTGAGGGGTGGGGGCTGGCCACCCTTGCACAGGAGGTCCCCAGTAGTTTCTTGGGCCCTGATGGACTCTCTGCTTTCCCTTCTCCCTCCCCCACTGGACCTTGCCCTGAGCAGAGCCCTTCAGCTTCCCTGAGTGCCCAGCCCTACCTGTGGGACCTGGCGGAGGCCCATCTGCCAGCCTTCCCTGAGCTGCCCTTCTCCTTAGAGGTGAGGGGCCTCTTAGGGGCCGTCCCCTCTGTCTGTACCCCGCCCCCTCTGACTGGGCCAGAGGGGAATTTTCCTGTGACTCACTCTGCTGGCACTTCCTGTGGTCACCAGGGCAGGGGCTGGGGGGACCCAGTGGGGTGGCTCTGTGTTCTGGGGTCACTGGGGGAGGGGGACTGTGTGTCCCGCCCTCTGAAGGGATGTGATTCCCTGAAGCAGGCTGCAGACCATATTTGGGAAACTTACTTTTCTTAAAGGCAGCATGGGGATGGGGCCTTGGAGCCCCAGTGGGCTGCAGGGCAGCCCTCGCCCCTGCCTCCTTCTCCCTGGGTTCTGGCCTCTGGACCTGTTTCAGCCTCCTCTGTCCTATCCTGCTTTGGAGCCTAGGAGGTAGTCCACTGTTTTCTTTTTCAGGATATGTGTTGTTTTAACCCCAGCGCCAAGAAATACTCATTAAATACAAATTGAAAAATTCTGAAAATCAGGAAGAGAAAACATCTCCCAGTCATCTCAGATATTAACATTGTTATTCTTCCCTCTCCCTATTATTTAAGTTGGAGTGATGGTTTATTGAGGCATAATTTACACTTCCGTGCATTTGTAATCTCTGTGTGGACCTTGCAGCCGTCAGCAGTTCCAGGGGCCTCTGCCCTGGTGCTCATCTTGGTGCTGGCTGACTCCTCTGGCTCTGCCCTCCCTGAGCTCTGAGCTGCCTGCCTTGGCTGGCTTTTCCCCTGGGTCTTGCCACTCTTGGCTCCCAGTTTTCCTGCCGCTGGCCCTTTCTGGGGCGGGAACGTATGAGCTGCTCTGAGGGAGTGGGCTCCTGGGGTCTGAGCATCCAGTCCTGGGGCCCAGGCCTTCCCAGTGGTCACCTTGGTGATGCTCAGGCCTCGTCCCTAATCCTGTGTGGCAGCAGTGGAGACGGAGCTCAGAAGGGCCCTTGCTGACCCCAGATGCTGGTATGGAGTGAGGAGAGGGGCTCCCCCTGGACTTGGCTGGGGCCTCACCCTCACTCTCCTCTGCCCCAGGGCCCGGGCTCCCACTTCCTGTTCCTGCCTGCGGGGGTGTGGCTCTTCCTTCTGCCTGGAATTTCTGCTCCTGCTTGACTCCTTGCAGATGGAGTCCTGGGGAGGAGACTGGGCCCAGGTGGGGAAGGTCACACAGTTAATGGGTGGCCACACCCAGGTTTCATTCCCAAGTCACAGGGGTCTAGACCAGGCTGTGTGTCCTCAGATCCCAGGAGGCTCAGAGTAGGGCAACCAGAGCTGAGGCCTCACTGGTGAAGCTGGAGCCCAGCTGGCCTGATGCTGGCCTTTCCACAGACCTGGCTTCCCCTGTGTGTGAGGCCTGGCCTGTGCTGCACCTGCCAAGCTCTCTGCTGCCCTAGAGCCAACGCAACCCTGGCCTTCTCTCCCCCAGGCACCTCCTTAGCTCCTTGGAAATGACCTTGGCCCTCCAGCAGGGAGTGGGGGTAGGGGAGCAGGGGAGGGGTGGGGGGACCTTCTGTGATATCTCTGGGACCAGCCTGAGCCTGGCACCTGTGCAAGGGAGCAGCGGCATCAGGGGCCAAGGGCTAAAAACTCAGGGCCTCCTGACCCCCAGATTCTCTGCCTCTAGTGAGGTTCTGGGTCTGCCACTCAGTATCACTAGTGCTATGGTCCGCCTGCCTCTGACCCGACAGTATTCCCCCAGGGCCCCTCCCTGGAGTGCATGTTCCTGCTCTGGGAAGGTTTGCTGACTGGCGGAACCCTGAAGCAGTGTTTGGTGGCTGTGCAAATTAACAGGAGAATTACAGCAGCAAAGAGTATGGTTGGAGGGTGCTGCCGTTCCTTGTTTTGCTTTATTTTTCTCATTTATTCCTGATGTCTGTCTCATTCCTGTCCCTCTTCCAGAAGCACCCATGCTAACGTAATATGTCTGGAATCTCCCTGGATAAGAATCTGTGAAAAATACATGGGGTTGTTTTGTAGATGTTTATGACATTTACAGTAAAGGACTTACTCTTACCTCAGGAGGGTGTGGCCGACAGGCCTCACCAGACGCCTGGGCACCTGCTGACACACAGCAGAGATGCAGATGCGTCCCGATTTGCTGGCTGGAACCCTGAACGTTCTTTGGGGGGTCTTGGCCATTCAGTTTTCCCCTTTGGAAAAGTCACTCCTCATATATTGTTGGTTTTCTGTGAGTGTTCTTATCTTTTTTCTTACTGATTTGTAGGAGCGCCTCCAGTTAATCACTCTTGTCATTTGGTGACCTGTCACCCCGTCTGTTTTGGGTTTTGTCACCTTACATTTTGTGCCTTTGGGGTCTTTGTTTTTGAGGTTTTGTTTTATTTTTTTCCCCCATCTCAAGATCACAAAGATATTCTCCCACAATTTTTTTTTTTACTAGTTCTAGAGTTACACATTTCACGTTTAGGTCTCTGCTTGCCCTTTATTTATAACATGAGGCAAGTGTTCACATGGAGTTTTCCTCCTAATATCATTTACGGAGCAGCCTCCTCTTTCCTGAGTCCTGTCCCAGCCCTCCGGCCCCCAGGCCGCTCCCTGGTTTGGAGCTGTGGCAGGCTCTCACAGCTGGGAAGGCAGTGCCCTTGGTGTTTTATTTTCAGAATTAATCTGCCTATTTGTAGACCTCTTTTCCTCCCTTTAATTCTAGAAGAATTCTTTTTCTTTGGTTAGATGCCTCAACAAAAAATGTTTCTGCTGACCTCGGTGGTTTGGCCCAGTGGATAGAGCATCAGCCTGTGGGCCGAAGGGTCCTGGGTTCGATTCCGGTCAAGGGCACATGCCGGGGTTGCTGGCTGGATCCCCAGTGGGGGAGGGGGAGGTGTGCGGAGGACAGCCGATCAATGATTCTCTCTCATCATTGATGTTTCTGTCTCTCTGTCCCTCTCCCTTCCTCTCTGAAATCAATAAAAATATATATATTTTTAAAAAGTTTCTGCTGGCACTGTGATTGTAATCATAATTCATTAGTAAGCTTGGACTGTTTGGCTTTTTTATAGCGCTTAGTCATCCCCTCGTGAACTTGGTGTATGTTTCTCCTTACGTTAGTTCTTGAGCCCTTTGACAGAATGTAAACATTTCTGCCTCTTAGGTCTCCTGCAGGCTTTGCTTGATCAATTCCTGGATAACTTGTAGCTTTTGTTGTTAATCCTGTGAAATCTGTTCTATGGCTTTTCATTCTCATCAGGTACAGTCTTCTAGTGTGTGGGGATTTTTACACAGATGATGACAGTTTTGTCCCTGTGTCCCCTCTCCACTGTGTTTGTTTTTTCCCTCTTGGCTGATTGCACTGGTGGGGCAGCAGGACTATTGAGTTGGAGCAGGGAGGGTGTACATCCTGTTTTCTTACCAGAACGTGGTGGCCATTATTGTCATTATCGCTGCTCTCCCACTGTTGTCCAGGTTGCAGTATGACTTTGGGAATGGTTTTTAATAGTATCTTGAGTGCCATCCCTGGCGTGTAGGTGGTGGCTGCGGTTGAGAGGATTTTGAGGTACTATCCAGGCCCATTTGGAAAAAAATGCCAGGATTAGCTGGGCCTTTCTGCTGGGGTTCATGGGGTCAGAGGCACCGGGATTGTGCCAAACTTTACTTCGTTCCTTTCCCAGTGCCAAAACCAGACGCTTCCCTTGACCTGGAGATATGTGGGTGCTGGGCAAGCCACTGAGCCCTCCATGTACATCCTCATGCCCACCTGTGTCCTCTCTCCCCAGAATGTGCTGGCCAAAGCCCTCTATGACAACGTGGCCGAGTCCCCAGATGAGCTCTCCTTCCGCAAGGGGGATATCATGACGGTGCTGGAGCGGGACACACAGGGCCTGGACGGTTGGTGGCTCTGCTCGCTGCACGGGCGCCAAGGCATCGTGCCCGGGAACCGCCTCAAGATCCTCGTGGGCATGCACGACAAGAAGCCTGCAGGGCCCGGCCCCGGCCCACCTGCCCCCTTGACCCCGCCCCAGCCTGGCCTCCACAACCCAGCTGCCCAGTACACGCCTATGCTGCCTGTCGCTTACCCACCACAGTCTGACAGTATCTACCTGGTGCCCACCCCCAGCAAGACCCAACAGGGGCTCTACCAAGCCCCTGGGCCCAGTCCACAGTTCCAGTCTCCCCCGGCCAAGCAGACAGCCACATTCTCGAAGCAGGTGCCCCATCACCCCTTCCCCAGCCCAGCCCCAGACCTTTACCAGGTGCCTCCAGGGCCTGGCAACTCCACCCAGGACATTTACCAGGTGCCACCTTCTGCTGGGATGGGGCTTGACATCTACCAGGTTCCCCCATCCATGGATGCACGCAACTGGGAAGGGACGAAGCCACCGCCAAAGGTAAGGCCATCCTGGCATGGCTGGGCAGACCTCCGGGTGGGTTTCGCCCAGACCCCGGTTTCTGGGCACAGCAGGGCACAGCTAAACACCCTTGGGTTCTCTGGGGCTCCAGCAGTGGCTGTGTATTTGATCTGGGGCTAAGGTGGGAGGTGATTGTTTGGGGAATGTGTTCATTCTGCTGCTGCTGATGGGAGTGAACAGGCTGGGCCAGCCCAGAGAGGAGATAGCTGAGACAAACCCCAGTGGGAGGACGAAGCCTGTCAGAGGCCTGGAGGTGTGGAAAAGTCTCCATATTCTGGGTTGGCAGTTAGGGCTTGGCTGGTGATGCAGGAGCAATAGGCTGGGGACAGACTCCCAGGGGCCTGGTGCCACCTAAGACCCAGATGCTTTCCTGAAGATAGAGGGTTTTGAGTGGAAGTGACCTGCTCAACCCATATTTTAGTAAGTCATTCTGCCCAGAGAGTGGAGGGTATGGGAGCATTGAGGGGCCCAGGCAGGGGCAGGGGACCCAGGAAAGGGCAGGAGGGTTGGGAGTGTAGGGTGGCACTTAAAGGGGGAGAAATCCAGCATGGAGTACAGTGCAGCAGTTAGGGGAGTGTGGCTGAAAACCCTAAAGAATGAATTGAACAAAAGGAGAGGTTTTTTTTTCTCTCAGTTGGGAAGTGAGCAGCGCAGGCCTGACACACACCTCTGTGCCTATCAGGGGCCATGGCTCCTTCCATCTTGTAGCTCTGACATTGTCGATGTAGGGCTTGAGTCTCGTGGGCCAGGGTAGTGCCTCGTGAGCTCTAACCAGCATGGCTACATCCTGGCGAGCAGGAAAGGAAGAAGGGACAAAGGGGAGAGGCCAGTCACCTTGTGCCTGGAGGTTCTGGGGCGGGGATGTCAGTCCCTTGGGCGGGGGTAGAGCACATCTTCTGGCCGTCCTGGCTCCATAGTCGCCCAACCCTTCTCTTTTGGGGCATGTTAGTGGGCCTGCAGGCACCTACGAGTGACCTGTTTGTAACTCCTGCACAGTGGGAGAATATTGCCTATGGCCGTAGTCGGCAAACTGCAGCTCGCGAGCCACATGCGGCTCTTTGGCCCCTTGAGTGTGGCTCTTCCTAAGCCTTAGGAGTACCCTAATTAAGTTAATAACAATGTACCTACCTACATAGTTTAAGTTTAAAAAATTTGGCTCTCAAAAGAAATTTCAATCGTTGTACTGTTGATATTTTGGCTCTGTTGACCAATGAGTTTGCCGACCACTGGCCTATGGGATTGCCAGTACAGGGTTGTCCTGAGAGAGAATCTGGTTCAAGCCTCTTGTGAGCTGTTGCCAGTGGGATGTTGGGCCAGGGGACAAGGCCTCACACCCTCCCCAGTCTGTCTGCCTGAAAGAAGGAGACAGCACTGAAGAGGGAGGCCAGACCCCACTGGCTGCTTTGGGCTGAATCAGGAGCAACATTTTCTCACCTTTGGCCTGTGTCTTCTCATGCACACATCCCTTCAAGAATTGGGGAGTGCAGTTTCCTGAGGCCTGGATATGGAAGTCCCACGGACTTGGGGGACAAAGTGGCCACACCCCGCTCTCCTGTCTCCTCCATGGTTGTTCACCCTTTACAGCTCACCCAGGAGGACCCTGAGAAACTGGTGTGGAGCCCTCACCAGCAGGGAAGTTCTTACAGTCTGTCCAGCTCCAGCTCCTCAGCTTGTCCCTCCTCAGCGGGAGACCACAGCGGGTGTGACTCGGAGGCCCTGGGGAGAGGATGGAGGCCCTGGGGAGAGGATGGGTAGTGGGCATAGCAAGCAGGCTCTGCTGGATCAGCTTCCCTGGGCCCAGGGCCTCCTGTGTTTGGAGAGGTAGCAGCCGAGTGGACGCTCACTCCACAGCACTGAGCCCCTGTCCTCAGCCAGCCCAGGGTGAGGGGGGAGACCTGCCCCTGCCCACGGGATGGAGCTCAGCAGTCAGGAGACCTTCCTGGGGTCATTGGCTGGCAGGTGCCGAAGGGGCTCCATGGACACTGGCTACCAGGGAACCCTGGGTCACCGGCTCCCACTTCCTGGTCCTTCAGCTCTCTGGCCAGAGATGAGCGGTGCTGGACTGGGATGACCTAGACTAGGCTGCTCCCAGGTAGCTTTAGCAGGAAGTAGTAACAGAGCAGTTCCCAGCTGGTGAGCCTTGGGACAGGCCCTAGTTCTTCCCCCTACACACACACACACACACACATTCTCTCTCTCTCTCTCTCTCTCTCTCTCTCTCTCTCTCTCTCTCTCTCTCTCTCTCTCTCTCTCTCTTCTCCATGCTCTGCACACACCCCAGGGAGGCATACCTTCCCCCTTCCCTCGTCTTTGCAGGCAGGCCTGCCCTGGTGCATCTGTGAGCAGGCAGGCAGGAGGCCTGTGGGCCAGGCAGCAGCAGTGAGACCAGGTGTTGGTCATTGCCTCGGTTTCCCTCCCATTGGTGAGACTTGCTGTCAGTCTGCTCTGGGCTCACCTGGCTGAGGCCCAGTGGCCCTCCCTCAAGAAACCTCATTGTTCCTGACCTGGGCAGCCTGGATTACATCTGCTTTTATTTTATGATCATGAAAGTGAAGCTTGTTTGTCATAAAAAATGCGTAATGTATGAAAAGGTCTAGACAGGAGATGTCCAGTCGAGGTAATCACTGGGAGATTTTGGCATGTTTTGTCTAGCATACTCTATACATCTTTCACAGATTTTGTACACATACTTTTGCATTTTGAGGTAGTAAATCCAATATCAGATAGATATCGAAGCATTTTGTTGAGTCCCTAAACATGATTGTGACTACTGCCCTGGATTTGCTCTGTCGCCCCTCCGTGGGTGGGCTCTAGGCAGTTAATGATGACACGTCTCTGACACACAGCCAGGCGTGGACATCTTGGTGCGCGCGTATTTGTGTCCACATTTCAGGGCTGTGCTTTCATAAGTCTCGTCCTCCCCCTCACAAGTCTGGGAAACAGGCTCCTGGCCCAGGGGAGAGGTTGGCTGGGCCTTGGAGGAGCCCTGCTGACTTTGGTTGGGGGACTGAGTGGCTTGAGAGAGGTCAGGGCCACACCAGGGTGTCAGCACCATTTGGGCAGGGGCGTGGCTTTAGGAGGCTGAGGGCAGAAGTAGGTAGGGCCCCCAGGGGGAGGGGTGTTTTTGTGGGGGACTGCCTCTGGGTCAGGGGCCGCAGCTGTGCCTAAGGGAACAGCTGTGGCTCTGGGTCAGGCGCTGGGGAGACACAGCTGAGTTCAGTTCTGTTCCTTATGGGAGCTTTATCCCCCCAGGCTCTTGGTGCCAGGCCATGGGGGTGCCATGCTAGGTTTGTCCCTCACTCTCGATGAGAGGTTAGGTGGGCATCTACTCTGTCCCACAGCATTCCAGTATTGCTCCATTTCTCAGAGGAGGAAACCGAGCTTCCAGATGCAGGTGGAGTGGGGGTTTGCCAGGCCAGTCAGCCTGGGTCACGTGAGCCAATGACCCGTTTGCAGATGGGAGAGACTGGCAGCCAAGCTGCCTGGGCAGGTGACCCAGCCCATCTCACTGAGTCTTTGAACCCGTTAGTGTCATGTCTCACTCCTGCCCTGCAGATGCCCTGCCCGGTTGTCTGTCTTTCGGTGTGCATCTGGCAGTGGGTATGCGTGTGTCTGTCTTGCACTGTTGAGATGTGTGTGAGAGCACGTGGTCTTGGGTTGGGGTCTGTGTTTTCTCCCAGACTCAGGCTGTGACCCCACCCTGGGGGCCTCAGGTCCTGCTAATGGGGCCCAGGTGCAGAGCAGGGGGCCTGTGATTAGGTGGCTCAGCAGCTCTCTGGAGAGCTGGTTTCCCTAATGAGCTTTTCCCCACTGGCGGCTGCCTTACTATTTTTTTCTCCCAGAAAAACTTAAGCTGGCCAATATGGCTGCTTACTGTCACCAGCTCAGCCGCAGGCGTGGCAAGCTGCCCAGCGCCTGGGTCTGGACCCCAGAGCCCTTCTGCCTGCGCTGCCTGCCCTGTGTCATCTGCGGAGACTAGGTGGGGGTGCAAAGGGGGAGGTGCACACCCCTCTTCATGAGGCCCGGTCCCTACCTGCCTTTTGGAGGCCAGCAGGGCCTCGAGACACCTCAGGCTTCGCCTCCAGGCCCCGCCAACCTGCCACGTCCCGCCAGCTCCCGCCCGCCTGCCTGCCCTGCTGTTGGCAGGTTCCAGTGTCTAAAAATAGCACTGGAGGAGACTCAAGTCTGGGGCTCAAGGAGGGAGATGAGTCTGGGGAGGGCCGCCAGCTCCACTTCCAGACACGCCGGGGTGGGGGGCAGTGGGCGGGGAAACCCCATGGAGGCACGCCCCAGCAGCTAACGGGAGCCTGTCCAGGAGGGAGGCAGGCAGGGGATGCGTGAGCTGGAGGCTCTGCCAGGCCCTGGGCTGATGAGAAGAGTGCTGGTGCCTGCACTTCTGGGGGAGACACTGTTCTACTGGCGGCTGCCCATGCGTGGGGGCTGGGCACAGCGTGGACACAGGATTCTGGGGGCCGTGAGCCTGCGGGCTGGCCCTGCCTCAGCTCTACTGCCCAGGGATGTGTGTGGGGAGGGCCCGAGTCACCCCATCCCAGGCATCCCCTTTGATTAGGGAACAAAAGGCCTTTCTGTCAGGAGAAGATCAGGGCTAGCAGCCTTGAGGAGGCGTGCCCTGAGCTGGCCTACGAGACCTGCCAGCCTGTCCCTCAGGCTGACCCTCCCACACAGCTGACCCTCCCACAGGCCCAGGGTGCCTGTGGGAAGAAGGCTGTGTGCCCAGCACTGCCTGCCAGGCTGGGTGCTGACATGAAGGGCTGTGGGCAGTCTGCGGCTCCAGATCCGGGGCCCAGGGTCAGGCAGCGGGGAGGGGAAGGGGCTGGCCTCCTCTCTGGGCCGATGTTACCTGTTCGGGTGAGTGGTGGTCTCGGGGCCTTGTGGGTGGGGAGTGGGAGTCTTGGCTACTCTCACTCCATCTGCTTGAGAACTGGCCCTGAGGTCTGGGAGTCCCTACTGGGCCTGTCCTCAGGAGTCTCTCCCCAAGATGTGCTGTGGGGGGAGTAGAGGGCTGGGGGCTGCTTGCTGCTCTGCCGGGCCACCACCTCCTAGGAGGCCCCAGGCTTTGACTATTGGGATCTCTTGCAGGCCACCTCTCTGGGCCCAGCCTGGCACCACACTTCCATTTGTACTGGATCCCGCAGTCAGGACAGCCCCTCGTGGGCAGACTTTCCTAGGAGCGTGCAGCTGGGAAGTGTCCTGCGGCAAAGGCACCCCGCTCAACGATGGCCCATCCTCCCCCAGCCCATAGGCCCCCTCTTCTGAAACCTGGTCATCCAGGTGTAGAGGCCACTTCCTTTTCCTGGTTTCCTGGCGTAGCACGTCATTGAAGAAAGGGCAGAGAATGCAAGGGGATGAGAATGCCCTTGTCTCTGAGTGGCCTCTGAGCCCACTCTTGGGGGACCCCTGCCCCTCACCTTTGTGTGTCTCAGCCAACTCACAGGGAGTGGAGTCTCCCTGAGGACCCGAGAGTGGACCCTGGAGGCTGGCTTCCAGGGCTGGTGGTGACAGTCGGCCGTCTGCCCCCAGGTGGTGGTGCCCACCCGCGTGGGGCAGGGCTATGTGTTCGAGGCCTCCCAGCCAGAGCAGGACGAGTACGACATCCCGCGCCACTTGCTGGGCCCGGGGCCCCAGGACATCTACGACGTGCCCCCCGTGCG
Organism: Myotis daubentonii; assembly: GCF_963259705.1. Taxonomy (NCBI): domain Eukaryota; kingdom Metazoa; phylum Chordata; class Mammalia; order Chiroptera; family Vespertilionidae; genus Myotis; species Myotis daubentonii. Next base: position 40,724,005 of record NC_081854.1, read on the forward strand.
AGGGCTTCCCAGCCAGTACGGCCAGGAGGTAGGTGCCTGCCTGCCTGGGTGGGGTGACCTGGCTGGCCCTGCTGAGGGAGGAGTGGCTTTCCCCGCCCGGGCCAGGGTGGGTGGCTCTGGAGTTTCTGCTCTTTCCATCCCCTCAGGGGGCCCTGGCACCTGTATCACTGCACCTTTTCTACCCCAGGTATATGACACACCTCCCATGGCTGTCAAGGGTCCCAATGGCTGGGACCCATCGCTGGACGTGTACGACGTGCCCCCCAGTGTGGAGAAGAGCCTGCCGCCATCCAGCCACCACGCGGTGAGCAGTCGGGGTGCTGGGGCCTCACTGGCTCGTCCTGACTGAGCTCGGGTCTGGGTATGACTGTGAGTGTGAACTGGGGTCGGGGCATCAAGAGACCTGACTCCAGACCCCAGCTTTGCCCTCACTCACTCTCCGATGGGTGCTGCTGAGCCTCAGCGTCTTTGGCTGTAAAAGGGCCACGTGACGGGCCTATCACCCAAACCCGACACTTCCGAGAGCAAAAGGGGGTCCAATAATAATGCGGGGGCATCAGGCACAAGCCAAGGTGTTGTCACCCTGACTGTAATACACAGATAGCTCAGCCAAGTACCTGCCACAGGGCAGGGAATACACAGGCGGCGGCGGTGGTGGTGGTGGTGATGGTGATGGCGGTGGTGATGGTGATGACGGTGGTGGTGGTGGTGGTAAATGGTGGTGGTGGTGGTGGTGGTGGTGGTATTGGTGGTGATGGTGATGGCGGTGGTGGTGGTGATGATAGTGATGGCGGTGGTGATGGTAGTGAATGGTGATGGTGATGGTGATGACGGTGGTGGTGGTGGTGATGGTGATGGCGGTGGTGGTGGTGGTGGTAGTGAATGGTGATGGTGGTGGTGGCAGTGGTTGTGGTAGGGTTGTGATATCTGATCGCCCACTGAGTGTTTGAAGTCACACAGTGAATTAACCCATATAATCCTCACAACAAGCCTGTGGGGAGATCTCCCGTCTCAGAGGTGAGCAGTCACCTGCCTTCGGTCACACAGTGGAGCCAGGATGCTGAGCTCAGGTCTGGCCCCAGAGTTGGGCTCTTAACCATACCTGTGGCTAGAATGGTGGTGAATGTGCACCGGTCTGGAGCTGGGTCCAGGTGGGCAGATGGGCAGGCAGCCTTGACCACCCTTTGGCCCCTCAGGTGTATGATGTTCCTCCGTCCGTGAGCAAGGACGTCCCTGATGGCCCACTACTGCGTGAAGAAACCTATGACGTGCCCCCTGCCTTCGCCAAGGCCAAGCCCTTTGACCCAACCCGCCACCCGTTGGTCCTCGCTGCACCCCCCCCAGACTCATCACCCGCTGAGGATGTGTACGACGTGCCGCCCCCTGCTCCCGACATCTATGACGTGCCCCCTGGCTTGCGGCGGCCTGGCCCCAGCACCCTCTACGACGTGCCCCGTGAGCGGGTTCTTCCTCCCGAGGTGGCTGACAGCAGCGTGGCCGACGATGGTGTGTACGTGGTGCCCCCCTCTGCTGAGCGAGAGGCCCCAGCTGATGCCAAGCGCCTGTCTGCCTCCAGCACAGGCAGCACTCGCAGCAGCCAGTCGGCCTCCTCCCTGGAGGCGCCGGTGCCGGGCCGCGAGCCCCTGGAGCTGGAGGTGGCTGTGGAGGCCCTGACCCGGCTACAGCAGGGTGTGAGCGCCACCGTCACCCACCTCTTGGACGTGGCAAGCAGTGCTGGCCGGTGTGGGGGCTGGCGCAGCACCACGGAGCCTCAGGAGCCCCCAGCACAGGACCTGCGGGCTGCTGTGGCCGCTGTCCAGGGGGCCGTCCATGAGCTGCTGGAGTTTGCCCGCAGCGCCGTGGGCAACTCTGCCCACACTTCTGACCGTACACTGAATGCCAAGCTTAGCCGGCAACTGCAGAAGATGGAGGACGTGTACCAGACATTGGTGGCCCATGGCCAGACCTTTGACAGTAGCCGAGGAGGCCCTGGGGCCACTTCTGAAGACCTGGACCGCCTGGTGGCCTGCTCACGGGCTGTGCCCGAGGATGCCAAGCAGCTGGCTTCCTTCTTGCATGGCAATGCCTCACTGCTCTTCAGACGGACCAAGGCCCCTGTCTCAGGGTCCGAGGGGGGTGGCTGCCTGCATCCCATCCCCACCGACAAGTCCAGCAGCATCCAGTCCCGGCCCCTGCCCTCACCCCCCAAGTTCACCTCCCAGGACTCACCGGATGGGCAGTACGAGAACAGTGAGGGGGGCTGGATGGAGGATTACGACTATGTCCACCTGCAGGTGGGTGCCCACCCTGCCCAGTTCCCCAGTCCTCTTTGAGCTCTGATTTTTCCAACCCTGTCGTGGGACCCTTATCACCCTCACTGAGGGCTTTTGTGGCCAAAGGAGGATTTGGCCCCATGAGGGCCTCGGTGGGTCCCTTGTCCTCCTCTCACTTTGAGCTTCTAGGCCAGAGGGCCCCCAGAAGCCCATTCCTCTCCCCACCTCAGGCCTTTGGGCCAATGCATCCTTGTCATCAGGGTCCTGCAGGTGACCAGGGCAGAGGTGGCTGTTCTGTTTGGGGAGGTGGGTCCTGAAATATAAGCAAAGACATAGACACTTCCAGGCAAGGGGGAACAAGCAAGGTGATGGGAAGGTGGTCTTCTGAGCAGAGACTGGGGTGCCAGCCAGGTGGTCTCAGCATTCCAGGCTGAGATCTGGCACGGGGTCAGCACAGGTCAGGAGCAGGTGGGCACAGGCTCTGTATGCCTGGAGCAGTGGTCGGCAAACTGCGGCTCGCGAGCCACATGCGGCTCTTTGGCCCCTTGAGTGTGGCTCTTCCACAAAATACCACGTGCGGGCACGCATGTACAGTGCGATTGAAACTTCGTGGCCACACTCAAGGGTCTAAAGAGCCGCATGTGGCTCGCGAGCCGCAGTTTGCCGACCACTGGCCTAGGGGATGGGCATGAATGTGACTTCTGGCCCCGGAACGAGGGCAGGGAGGCTGGCCTTGGCCACATGGAGTATGCCCACCCCTCCCTGTGCTGGCCAGAGATGGAGGAGGCCCAGGAGGGCTGCTTCCTCTGGAAGCTGACCCACCTTGGGCCCCGAGGCCTCCGGGCGAGCCTGGTGCAGTGTGCAGCGCCACCTGGTGGCCACTCTTCTCACCGCGCCCCCTCCTGGTCTGGGGGGTCCTGGCTCAGCCCAGTCCTTGTGTCTCCCCTCCAGGGGAAGGAAGAGTTTGAGAAGACTCAGAAGGAGCTGCTGGAAAAGGGCAACATCATGCGGCAGGGGAAGGGCCAGCTGGAGCTGCAGCAGGTGAGGACGCGGGACGCCCGCTGCTTCAGCAAAAGCTGCTCGTCTGTCAGAGCCAGCCTGCCGAGCTGAGCCCGGGCCCTAGCTCCCAGCCCCGCTCCCCTGCTTCCTGTCCCCCTGCGTTTGCTGGGTTGACACTAGCAGAGTAAGCATGGTGGACGTTTTTAGTGAACACAGAGAGAAAAGTATAAGAAAGCAGGAAAAGAAGCCGGTTACCCGGAGGAGTGTTTAACATGGTACATTGTGAGCAGTTACATCTGCCTTTATCTCACCCGTTTTTCCATGGCATTAAACATTCCTCATAAGTTATTTTCTAAGGTCATATAGCATTATTGTCGAACATTTAAATTGTACCCAGTTTTCTTTATAAATCATTTATCTGCAAATATAGAATCTCCTTCATATTTTGGATCACTTGAAAAAGACAGTTTACAAAAACTAAGGGAGTTTTATTCTGATTATGAAGATAATAAAAATTAAAACATAAGACTAGCACAAAATAAACGCAGAAATATCACCCATAAGGTTCTCTGCTTGGTGCATTAATTAAGTCTTTTTATGTTGTATATGTTAAGAACATTATTTTTTTTTTTGACTTTTCATTTTGAAATATTTATAAATTCACAGGGAGTTGCAAAGAGTTTCCCCACGATTATGTTCTGACTGATTAGAGAGCAGCACCCAGACAAGAGTGATGTCCCTCGTCCTCACAGCCACTCAGTTCTCCATGTCTCTCGTGCCATTTTTAAAATGTGATAGAAATGGAATCATAAAGGAGATTGACAAAAGTTATTTGGAGAATCTCTAGATCAGTGGTTCTCAACCTTGGCTGCACATTGGAATCACCTGGGAATCTTTAAAATCCTGATTTCTGGGTCTCATCCTCCGGAAATTCTGATTCTTTGTTATGGGGTGAGGCCACAACATTAGTAACAAAGAAACAGAACTTCCGGAGGATGAGGCCCAGAAATCAGGATTTTAAAAAGATTCCCAGGTGATTCCAATGTGCAGCCAAGGTTGAGAACCACTGCTCTAGAACATGCTCTGCCAATAGGACAGGAGGCCTGTCCCCGCTGCTGCGGACTCCGAGCGCCGCCCTTTGAGCCCTCATGCTCGGTGGCTGCGGTCTCACTCTGCCTTCCCTTTCCCCAGCTGAAGCAGTTTGAGCGGCTGGAGCAAGAGGTGTCCCGGCCCATCGACCACGACCTGACCAACTGGACGTCGGCCCAGTCCCTGGCCCCAGGGCGGACAGGCAGCCTGGGGCCCTCGGACCGGCAGCTGCTGCTCTTCTACCTGGAGCAGTGCGAGGCGAACCTGACCACGCTCACCAACGCGGTGGACGCCTTCTTCACCGCCGTGGCCACCAACCAGCCACCCAAGATCTTTGTGGCGCACAGCAAGTTTGTCATCCTCAGCGCCCATAAGCTGGTGTTCATCGGGGACACGCTGTCGCGGCAGGCCAAGGCAGCTGACGTCCGCAGCCAGGTGACTCACTACAGCAACCTGCTCTGCGACCTCCTGCGTGGCATCGTGGCCACCACCAAGGCTGCTGCCCTGCAGTACCCATCGCCCACCGCCGCCCAGGACATGGTGGATAGGGTCAAGGAGCTGGGCCATAGCACTCAGCAGTTCCGCCGGGTCCTGGGCCAGCTGGCAGCTGCCTGAGGACAGTGACCTGAGGGATGGAGGTTGGGGGACGAGGGCAGTGATGGTCCGAGCTGCCCCGAGCACCTCCCCGAGAGTCTCAGTGCTGCAGGCCTAGGGACAGGCATCCTCAGCTTCCCCAGGCCTGGTGCCCAGCCTGTCAGGGATTTGTACATATTTATGACAGGGCAGGGTGTGGGCTCAGGAGCCCAAGCAGAGCTAGGCCCCCAGAGCCCGGGCCAGGGAGCAGGCTGGGGTCTTCCCTGAGGGCGCTGCAGGCCTGGGGAGGTCCCAGCTCGGCAGCCAGGCCACAAGCGTGCAGGCCCCTTGGCCCACACGGCCTTGGAGACCCCTGGGGGCTGACCTCAGCCCCATGAGGGTGCTGCGTCCCCCCAGGGGTCAGTGCCACTGAGATGTGCTCCTCAGCACCAAGAGAAACCCCTAAAAAACTATTTTTCATTATTGATTTTCCAATCATTTGACTAACAGTCTACATTTAAATAAAATTTTAAAAATGAAAAGCAGCCTCCTGAAGTGTGAGAGGCAGGAGGACCCTTAGAGGGAAGGTGGGGGTGTGCTCACGGTGATGCCCAGGGTAGGAGTGGGTTGAGGAGACCTGTGGTGAGGCTGTGGACGTCCTTTGGGGAGGGGGAGGGTCCCAGCAGAAGAAAGCCAAGGCCACAGGAAACGGCTGGGCCACGGAGACAAGGCCAGTGTCCCCTGCAAGGTGGGGCCAGGTTTGCTAATGGAGGCCAGGCCTTGGGAGCTGGGGGTGCGTCCAGCCCGCCATGAAGTCTGGGCTGGGAGGCAGATGTCCGGGTCTGGTTCGGAGGTTCTGAGAGTCAGGCCTGCTCTGCCTAGGCCACGGCTCTCCTGGCTGGTTTTTTTGTTTGTTATTAATGTTTTTATTAATTTCAGAGAGAAAGGGAGAGGGAGAGATAGAAAATCAATGATGAGAGAGAATCATTGATGGGCTGCCTCCTGCACACCCCCTCCTGGGGATCGAGTCTGCAACCTGGTTCATAGGTCAATGTTCGACCACTGAGCACACCGGCTGGGCACTGACTGGCGGCTCTTCAATAGGACAGAGCTGCCGGGAAAGGGCAATGGTTCCCTCGTCAACCACTGGGTGTGGTGGGTCCCCACCACTGGCTGCAGTAGGCCTGGGAGAGGCAGCCAGGGGGCAGCTCCCGGGAGGGTTCCTGGAGCCACAGGTGTGGGACCAACAGTAGGCCGTCCTCTGCCTGGCCACTCTGGGGAGGTGTCGAAGGAGGGACCCTCCCGGGACCCCCTGCACCAGGTGGAGTGAAGGCCCAAGTTCAGGAGCAGAGTGAGGCCTTACAGGCCCTGACACAAGAGACGGATGCCATCAACATGTTTTTACGGGTTTATTGAGCTTTGTGGGAGCAGGGTTGGCAGGGCCAGGGCCTCAGTTCTCGGCCAGGATCTGCCGCACCCAGGGCATGAGCTCTGTGACCCGGGCGTACACACCAGGGCTGGAGGTGGAGCAGGTGCCGCTGCCCCAGGACACGATGCCCACCAGGGTCCAGGCTCCATCCTTCTGGCAGACCAGGGGGCCTCCAGAGTCGCCCTGCAGGAGGAGGAGAGGGCTTGGGTCTGGCAGCCAGGGTCACCTGGCCCAGAGGCCCCTGGATGGTTCCCAGAGCCCAGTCCAGGGCCTGGCAGCCCTAGACCCAGCACCTGTCTCCTGGAAGGATTATGGGAACCTGAGCAGCTCTTTTAGCTCATGCCCTGGAAGTCGGGGCACCCCAGGGTGAGGTTCTGTGATGGGAGGCTCACAACGCTGGTTTGATAGGAGGAAAGCAAGGGCTGTGGGGCCACGGTGAGGAGCAAGGGCTGCTTCTGGAGCCCTGGGCGCCCGTTCCTTGCCCTGGCGGCACCCTGCACAGCTCCAGGAGGTGCTGTTTGCTCAGAACTCGACATCCATGGAATCTTGCACTGTGGTGGCCCCAAGCCTCACCGAGTCAGTGGTGGCCCGCCAGGAGGTCCTTCCCAGCCTCGGCTAGGAGCACCCAGGAAGGAGCCTGCCTGCTCCCCACTTCCCTCTGCCCACGCCCCTGGCCTGGGCTCTTGCCTGAACCCACCCCAGCCACAACCAGGTGGGAGGTTCTGAAGAGAAAGGAGGGGGTTCCTGCTACAAGGCGGGGAGGGAAGGGTGCAGAGCGAGCCCAGGCAGCCATACCATGCAGGAGGAGACGCCGCTGGCGCCGGCGCAGACCATGAGGTCGGTGATCTTGTTGCCCCAGAACTTCTTGCAGCTGGCGTTGGACAGGAGGGGCAGGGCCGCCTGCTGCAGCTTGTCGGGGGTGTTGGCATCTGGAGGGGCCGGTGGAGGTCAGCACCAGCAGCCCCCCTGCCCGCAGCCTCCACCTGCCGCCCGCCCGCCCACCGGGTCACTCACTGTTGTACTTGGTCTTGCCCCAGCCGGTGGTGGCGCACAGGGTGCCGGCAGGGAAGTCGTCGGCCTCATCGGGCAGGCACACGGCGGACACGGTCTGGGAGAAGCGGGCGGGCGTGGCCAGCTTCAGCAGGGTGATGTCGTTGTTGACGGTGAACATGCTGAACTTGGGGTTCTTGAACACCTGAGATGGGGCGGACAGCCACAGTTGGGGTCTGAGCAGAAACCAACCCAGGGCTGGGTCACCCTCATCGCCTCCGTCCCCTCTGACCACGGGCCACTTGAGCTCGGCGGCTTCTTTCATGGGCCCAGGACGGAGGTGCCGACCTCCCTGCATGGAACCTCACCCCCTGCTTTCTGCTTTTGCCCATCTGGATGGAGTATTGGGTGACGGGAGGAACTTGGCTTCCTTTACTTCCCCGCAGCCCAGGGCTTTCTCAGGATGTTGGCCCAGCCCCGTTAGCCTGCCCTGCCTGGGCCACCTTACCTTGGCGATCTTCAGCACCTGGGTGTCCTCAGCGTCTGAGCCCTGGTCGAACTCCCCGGCCACAACCAGGTGGGAGGTTCTGAAGAGAAAGGAGGGGGTTCCTGCTATGAGGTGGTGAGTGTGAGTGCGTGCGTGCGTGCGTGCGTGCGTGCGTGTGTGTGTGTGTGTGTGTGTGTGTGGTGCTGATCAGAGACAGGAGCTCCGAATGTCAACAGCTGCCCTGGGACAGCTGTGCTACAGCCTGTGAGTGTTTCCTTCCCAGTGACCCCTGGGAGGCCAGCAAGACTTGAGTTTTCTACACATTTCCAATTAGGAAACTGAGGAATGAAGCTCAGAAGGCCCTCCTCCCACCCAATGGGTTTCCTGGGGACCCCAGGCCTCACCTGACCCCGCAGTGGGCAGCAGTCACCACCCAGTCCTCGCTGATGAGGGAGCCCCCGCAGAAGTGGAAGCCAGTTTTGTCCTGGAGGAGGACGGAGGTCAGCACCGGCCAGACAGCGGCAGCCCCGCGGGCCCCCCACCCCCGCGTGACCCTCACTCACCTGCAGGGACACCTGCCAGGGCCAGGAGCCGGGGACGGCGTCCTCCCCATTGACAATCCTGGACAGGCCGCTCAGCACGGGGTGGATGGCGGGGACCCCGCAGCCTGAGGTGAACGTATGAGGTGAGGGGCAGAGGCCAAGGTCACTTCTGGGCCCCCCACCCAGGTCCCACCGCCCCAAGAATTCCCAGGGAGAGCTCAAGGCGCCCTGGGCTTCAGCCCAGACAAGCCCGGCAGGTTGAGTGTGTGGTGGTGCAGGGCTAATGCCTGGGCAGCCCCATCATTGCCTCGCTTAGCTGCTGAGTCTATGTTCCCATCAACAAAATGGGACCATATCGTTGCTAACCTCGCAGAGCTGGTTTACGGATATGAGATGAGTCAACAGGTAAAGCACGAAGTTGTTCTGGGAACATAGTAAGCCCTCCGCAGACAAGAATTTAAAAGGGCCCGAAAGGGCTGGTAGGGGCTGTCTTCCTGCTCACTCTCTGAGTCGGTTTGGGAATCACCAACTCTCCAGAGCTTTCCGTCCCTCTGGATTTGTCCTCCCTGTTCCCCTGCACAGGTGTGAGGCCTCCTCCCCAGGGCCGCACTGGCTGGTCTGATCCAATCTTCCCACCGTCTCCGCTCTAGAGGTGGGGCTGCTGAGGCTCGGGCGGAGACGCTCGGGCTCACCACCTTGCGTGATTGAACTGGGAGTGGGCCCAGGGTTGGGGGACAGCCTTCCCGGCCGCTGCCGGCCCCAGCGCTCACCGAAGGCTGTGCCCAGGAGGGCGAAGCAAGAGAGGAGCCAGAGGAAGGCCATGGTGTCACTGTCAGGGAGGTGCAGGGCAGGGGCCTGGGAGGCTCCCCCTTTTATCCCTGTGACCGGGCTGTTATCTGGGGACCTTGAGGTGACCGTCTTTTTCCTGGGCAGGTGCCAAGTGGGCAGGATGTGCCCGAGCAGGCCCGCCTGGGACAGCAGCAGCTGCAGCCACGGCTGTGCGTGGGGCCAGGGTCAAGGCAAAGGGGCACTGGTTTAGGTGGACCTTGACTCACAGCCAAGAGGAAATGAGATGTCATGGTTGTTCTTCGTTCCCCTGCACTCGGCTTCCTCCCCAAGCCCTGCCTTGGGAGGGGCCCTGTGGCAGCAGCCAGACCTGGGCAAGCCACAGCCTAGTCTTTCACGGGCTGGAGGGCCTCGGACAAGTAATTTAGTTGGTCTGTAAGTTCTTCAAAAACCCCTGGGCAGTGTGGTTGAGTGGAGAGGTGCAGGTGAGGGCACAGGTGGCCAGGGGCTGAGTGCTCCCCCGAGTTTCAGGGGTGGATGTCCAAGAAGGCTCAGTGAGGCTTCGACGTCTGTGTGGCCCCTCGGGCTGCTTGAGGGGTGGCGTGGAAAGGCAAGCCGCCCCCTGCCGGTCACACAGACCTGGGTCCAGGGCCACCTTGAGGCCCCTGCTATCGCCCCCCCCCCCCCCCCCGAAAGCTGATGCAGGCTGGACCAGGCGGGATCATGGGAGCAGGGAGGCCTGGTTCTGGCTTGGACAACAGGGTAGGAGCGGGGCCCTTTCCTAGCAATTGGCAAACTGGGGAGAAATTGAGGGTGATGCTGCTCCCCAAAACGCACAGGGAAAACAATATGTCATGGCTGGCTCCAATTTCTGTCGCATTGATGATCGTAGCGTGGTGTTCACATACAGGTATCGGCACCAGGCCCTCTCTGACCCTATTTCCATACACGCAAGATGGGGTTCTCATAGTATGTGTCCAGGCAGCGACCCCGGAGGGAACAGCGAGGGCAAAGCCTGGGGAGCGCTCCTAGGCTCACCAAGAGCCAGGGCAGGAGGCTGGGCTGGGCTGACCAAGGGGTGCACCTAGGAGAGCCCCGGTGGAGGCACTGCTGAGCAGGGGCCCAGATCATCCAAGTGTGTCCGCCTCCCCTCTCACCCCCATGGCAGGGGCCCGAGTGGGGGAAGGGCAGGGCAAATGGGGGAGGGGCCTCGGTAGCCTGAGGCAACCTGTGGCCCTGGCAGTGGCTTTGGGAGCAGACAGCTGGCCGGGGCCCTGCACCCCCGTCCCCGTGCACACGTGCGGAGGCCTGGGAGCCAGCTCAGCTGCGGGTGTCCCTCTTCAGCTGCGGGGCGGGGCCCTCGGCCCTCCCAGTGCTAGGAACACAGGTGTACAATCTTTTAGAGACCCTGCTTTTAATTCGTGGGGCATTCATGCAGAAGTGGAATTGCAGAATCCTATGGTAGATCTGCTTAATTTTTTGAGGGCCCTCCATATGCTTCCACAGTGGCTGTACCATTTTCCATTCCCGCCAACAGTGCACAGGATTCAGATTTCTCCACACCTTTGCCAATTCTTTTTCTTCTTCTTCTTTTTTTTTTTTGGTTTTCGTTTATCTTTGCCATCCTAATGGGTGTGAAACCTTGCTGCGGTGTCGATGTGCATTTCAAAATGACTGGTGGCTTTGATCATCTTTCCTTGTGCTCATTGGCCGTTTGTATGACTCCCCGATATTTATGGTTGCCACTGATGCTGCAGGTACTTGGTGCCACAGCCTCTGCCTCCAATACCTGTTCCCACCTGCACTTCAGCCTCTGCCGCCTCCAGTGTCATTTTGAGAACTTGTGATGCCACTCTGTGCCGTGACCAGGGTCTCACCCTTCCTGGCAAAGAGGCCATCCTGACTCCTCCCGGGTGAGCAACCCAATCCCAGAATCCCACGCTCCGAGGTCCCGGGGCCACAATGGCTGCAGCAGACACCGTCCTGCCTAAAACCTGTCGGCAGTCACACTGGGCTCCTCGAGGAGTTTCAACAGAGGGAGTGTTTACAAAGATGTGGGCAGGATTTAGGGGAACCGACAAAGGATAGTAAAGTGCACAGGCTTCTGACCACAATGGGGACACACCTAGAGCTGAAGGGACAAGGGGCGAGCGGTGATGGAACCCCAAAAGGGCAGCTGTGCAGACAGGGCCGCCTGAAGGAGCTGCGCCCCCATAGAGGGAAGCCACCTGGGAACCCACTTCTCTCTCCTACCCTCACGGGCCCTGCCCTGCTGGGGCCTCCCCAGCCCCCCCCCACCGCTGACCCCAGCAGGAAGGTAGGGGCGGGGGCGGGGCGGGAGCCGTGCTGCGGTCTCCTCCTGAGGGTCAGCCTGCTGGAGGCCAGCAAGGTGGAGAAGGGGGAGAGCAGACCAGAAGGGGAAATGAAAGACATCCCGCACCTTCTTATGATTATTTTGCATCATTAAGGTTGCTTTTTGCAATCAAATACATGGCTGACAGTGGCTAATAAGAGGGACCTGCTTTGCTCAGATGAGTGCACACGAGCAGAGATCTGGAGGCTGCAATTTCCAGCCTCCACTCAGCAGCTCGGCGATGGGGTCGCTCCGGGCCAGGGTCTCTGTCTTTCTTCTCCGGGTCTCAAGAGGGCTGCCGAAGTGCCAAGCCCCACACCCCAAAGTGGGCCGGGGCTGGCTTCTCCTCACCCCCCCCCCCCCCGTTTCCACTGGCTTCTAGCAATCAGAGTTCTACCCGCTGAGAGCTGGAAGGGGTGACCCTCCACAGGACCCCCGTGTGGAGAGAAAGGAGGGGATGGCTGTAGGCCCTGACAATGGCTGTCACTCTGACAAAAGACTGCCTTGCTCCCAGGCTGTGCTCACCTCACCGTTTGGTTGGAATGGGGCAGGGTCTGGGGGCCAAAGGTATTGCTCAAAGTGAAAAACACATCACCAGACACACACACATCTCTTTGCGGGGCGGGCGGGGTCTTCTGAGGCCACATCCTCCCATTCTCCTCGGCTGAGGGTTTATGGGCAACAGACCTGAGAGCCGGTGACAGGCTGCATCTGCTTTCTGCTCTGGAAAAGTCCCTGAGTCTTGGCTACCTGCTTGGAATGAGTGAAGGGGGAAAAAGCTCCAGCAAATGCTACTATTTCAATAAGTTACCCTGGCCTGGAATTTAAATACGGATTCCTGATGCTCAACCCCAGGCCAACACTCAGCCAGAACACCCCTGGGTGGCCACACACAGCCAGTGAAAACACCAAAAAGCTTCAGACCCCGTTAGGCAGCGGCTGCCCGGCTCCCTATGTCCCTGAAGTTTGGCCGCGTCAGCCCCTAGCACAGAGCGGGCTCAGGCCTCAGGAGCCCATCCGAGCTGAGCTGTGGCCAGTTTTCATGGTCAGAGATCTGCTCAACTGGTGGTTAAACAAACACTTTTAATATCCCCCTGCAGTGAGCACACAACCCTGAAAAAACCCGAATTTACAAATCAAAAACTTCAAAGCCACTCAAGTTCAAATCTGGACTGGTGACACTTCCTGCTCCCCTGACCGCCTTCTCCCCCGGGGACCACGGACCGTGACCACAGGCCCCAGAGGTGCTGGGAGAGCCCACCCGCCAAGTTTGTCTTTTCAAAGCTTCTCATCAGCGAGGCCCACACAGGACTGTCTCCAGCAGCAGTGTCCCCAGTCCCTCTTCCCAGTTACCGGACATCAGGACATGATTTTTCCTTTCAATTTTATTTTGCACTAGAGGCCTGGTGCACAAAATTCGTGCACTCGGGGTGGGGGTCCCTCAGCCCGGCCTGTGCCCACTCCCTGTGGGCCTAAGCTGTCAGTAGGACATCCTTAGCGCTGCTGCAGAGGTGGGAGAGGCTCCGCCACCCCCGCTGCACTCACCAGCTGTGAGTTCAGCTTCTGGCTGAGCGGCACTCCCCCTGTGGGAGCACATTGACCACCAGGGGCCAGCTCCTGCATTGACCATCTGCCCCCTGTTGGTCAGTCAGTGTCACAGCAACCACTCGTTCTGCCATCTGGTTGATTTGCATATTAGCCTTTTATTATATAGGATGGTTTCAGGTATACATACGGCTTAGTGGTTAGACCGTCATCTACTTTACATGGTGTTCCCCACTATATTTCCAGTACTCACCTGGCACCATACATAGTTATAATATTATTGACTGTATTTCCTATGCTGTACTTTACATCCCCATGGCTATTCTGTAACCAGTCTCTACTTTTTTAAATTGTCAACAGTGTTACAGATGTCTCCCCTTTTCTCTCTTTTTGCCCCCCTCCACCCAACCCCCACCCTGCCCCAGGTCTTCCCCGTGCTCTTGTCTGTGTCCATGGGTTATGCATATATGCATACATGTTCTATCGTTAATCTCTTCCAGTCCCCTCCTCCCGCCACCCCTCAATCTGTACTGCTTCATCCCTTCACCTCTGTCACCCAGCCCCCTAACCTCCTTCCTGTCTGGCACCATCAGTCTGTTCTCCGTATCTATGAGTCTGTTTCTATGTTGGTTGGTTTTTAGATTCCACATGTAAATGAGAGCATATGGTATCAGTCTTTCTCTGACTGACATATTTCACTTAGCGTAATACCCCCGAGGTCCATCCATGCTGTCACAAATGGTGAGATTTTATTCTTTGTTATGGCCAAGTAATATTCCATTGTATATATGTACCACAGCTCTTTTATCCACCATCTATTGACGGGCACTTGGGTTGCTTTCATATCTTGGCTATTGTAAATGCCACAAAAAGCATTATATTCTTATCTTAGTACCTGTCTCTCCCTGGGATCTGGGACCCCGGAGGGCAAGGGTGGCGCATGCTCTGTTCCTGTGGGTGCCTGGCCCAGGGAGAGGAGCCTACAGAAGCCATTCCGCCTCCACTTATGGCCGATGCACACACACGCCTGTCCTTCCCTCGTTCTGTGACAATTACATCACTTACCTTCTGTTCCTCAGCACATCCTTTAAAGGTGTGGAACCAAAGCCTCATTTTATGAGACAAAAGCTTTATGTGAGGAATAGTTCCTTATATTGTGAATTATCACAGAAGAGAATTCGTGGAACCCAGTGGTAGACATGGATGGCCAGCAACTGTGACCTGCTGGCGGCCACCGTGGGGTGACTCCTTGGGCCCCCGCACACCCTCACACCCGCCCTGAAGCTGCTTGGCTGGGCTGGTTTCGAGGGGGCCCTGGGTAACCCAGAATATCGGTCTTAAGACTTGATCTCTGAGGAGGGATGCACTGAGCACTCTGCTGAGGACCCGCAGCCTGCGTTTACGGGGCTGGAGGCCTCCTGGCAACGACCAGGTGGGCCTCTTTGCGTGAATTCTTTGATCCCTGGGGGGATGCTGGCCTTGCCCGCAGCGCCGTGGGGTGCCTGATGTTGCCAAGTCTAATGGGTGACGCTGGGCAGGGCAGCTGCCCCTTTCCCAGGGGCTGGTGTGTCCCCGGCTGAGAGCCAGCCTGGCTGCCAGAGGGGCTTGGCCCCCACTTATCGCCAAGGTCCCCGGAGAACAGGGCGGGTGGCTCTCCGGCTTCTCTGACTGGGCAGGGCCAGGGGGGTGAGGAGCCCCAGGCGACATAAAAGGGAGCCCTCGCCCAGGCACTGCACATTCCCACACGGAGCAACATGGCTTTCCTCTGGCTCCTCTCCTGCTTCGCCCTCGTGGAAGCCGCCCTCGGTGAGTGTGTGTATGGGGGCAGCCAGGCCTGGGAGGAGGGGGGAGAGGTCCCTAAGTCCCCAGTGACCCCAGGGACAGAGGGTCTCTGTCCGGAGCAAATCCTGGGGCCTGGCCAACAGGGAGCTGTGAGTCCCCTTCCCTGCACCTGCAGGCCTGGACAGGGAGAGGCAGGCCGAGGCTGTAGGGAGCAGAGGGCTTCTGGGGCTTTCTGAGTCTCACGGCCTCATGCCCTGCACCCTCAAGCCCTGCACCCGGCGGGAGGAAAAGTCCAGCCGGGACTGCACGGAGGGCTGAGGCCCCAGAAGCGCCCAGGCTGGTGCTGTGGGCAGAGTAAGGTGTGGTCACAGACACCCCCCAAGGCGGGGGCCCGAATTCTTTATTCATGTTCAGGCACTTGCTAACCTTTTATTTTCTATTTTAACAAACCAAGAAATCATTAAAAATCCAGAAAATTCTGACAACCCTGCACCATCAGGGTTTAGCAAAAGTTACCCCATTAGCAGATTTGTTTGAGGTATTTCTTATAAAACACCCACTAGATTCAGCGAGAGCCCCCTCTGCCTCCTCCCGCCTCCCCTTGGCCGGTGAAGCCGCACCTGCACTTGCTGTGTCTCAGTTCTGTGCGGGTTTTTCCAAATTACTACGTATTTATAAATCCACGAAGTGTAACCTTCGTGAAAACGTACATAAGCGGCAGGACCCCCTGCGCTGGTTTCACCACAGGCCTCTCCCCCCACGAAATGTTGTACATTTGCCCGCACGGAGGGGGCTCGCTCATTCTAACCCCGTGAAATGCTCAGCTGCGTAAGCACATCCCCGCGTGCTGCTAATCCTGTTTGCTGTGACAAGGACTAGATGATTACGACCACACGTTTGGGCGGGAACGACCCTCAGTGAGGGGCTGGTCCACCTCCCTGATCCACGGGCCGTAGGGGTCACAGGTTGCGGCACCGGCACCCAGGGGAGAAGGTGCGGGTCCTGCCCCAGGTGTGCCATGGGCACATTGGGCACCTGTCTCTTCTCATTCTCCTGCGACCATTTAAGTCCTTGGGTTTCTGTTTCCTCAATGTGTCCTTTCAAAGTTCTGTTTTATTAACTAGAGGCCCAGTGCAGACATCGGTGCACTGAGGGCGGAGGGTCCCTCAGCCCGGCCTGCACCCTGTCGCAGTCGGGAGCCTTTGGGGATGTCCGCTGACAGCCTTAGTGCTGCCCTGGAGGCGGCCGCTGCGCTCGCCAGCAATCAGCCCGGCTTATGGCTGAGGGGCGCTCCCCCTGTGAGCGTGCACTGACCACCAGGGGGCAGCGCCTGCGTTGAGCGTCTGCTCCCCAGTGGTCAGTGCACTCATAGCGACCTGTCCTTCTGCGGTTGGGTCGATTTGCATATTACCCTTTTATTATATAGGATTAAGAAACAAAAATTCTGTACAATGAGTAGTTTCTGAAACTCTGGAATAGAGACTGGAGTGTGGGCCCAGCTGTGGCAAACGGGTCAGCGCTCCCCATGCCCCCTGCACTTGGGCTGTAATTCCAACTCCAACCCCCCCGCCCCCCGCCCCCCACACCTCATCCGAGAGCTTTGCCCCTGAGGTTAGTGCTTTGCTCCCCGGTTGACTGAGGACCGTGAGCTTTGAAGGCTGAGGGCTCAGCAAGGAGGGGCGGCCAGGCCGGCGGCCCCCTCAGCGCCTGCTCTGCTCCCCGCCCCGCATCCTGCAAGGTGCCGGGTCCCAGGCTGCAGGGGTCCTGAGCCCACAGGTTGCGGGGGCGGGAGGGAGCGCAGTGGGGCCTGTGCCGCCGGGTGGGTGCGGAAGGAACCAGATTTCTGCAGACGGGTCCAGGCCCAGCCCTTCCTCACTCCCTTCCTGTCGCCGCACCCAGGCTGCGGGGTCCCCGCCATCCACCCCGTGCTGAGCGGCCTGTCCAGGATCGTCAATGGGGAGGACGCCGTCCCCGGCTCCTGGCCCTGGCAGGTGTCCCTGCAGGTGAGCGAGGGTCACGCGGGGGTGGGGGGCCCGCGGGGCTGCCGCTGTCCGGCCGGCGCTGACCTCCGTCCTCCTCCAGGACAAAACCGGCTTCCACTTCTGCGGGGGCTCCCTCATCAGCGAGGACTGGGTGGTGACTGCCGCCCACTGCGGCGTCAGGTGAGGCCCGGGCGGCTCCGGGGGGCCGGGCGGGGCGCAGGCGTGTGCTGGACCCTAACCCCCATCTCCCGCCAGGACCTCCCACGTGGTCGTGGCCGGAGAGTTTGACCAGGGCTCGGATGAGGAGAACATCCAGGTCCTGAAGATCGAAAAGGTAGCCGCCGCGGACGGGCGGGGGCTGTGAGGGCGGTGGGGGGGGTGAGGGGGGCCCGGAGCTCTGGTCCCGGCTCCGCCCGGCTCTGGGTGGCGGGGGGGAGCGGGAGAGAGGAGGTGGCTCCTTGAAAGCCGCAGACGGCGGAGTTACCCCAGGGCCTCGCCTTCGCGGCCTGCCCCGCCCACAGGTGTTCAAGAACCCCAAGTTCAACATGCTCACCGTCCGCAACGACATCACCCTGCTGAAGCTGGCCACGCCCGCCCGCTTCTCCCAGACCGTGTCCGCCGTGTGCCTGCCCAGCGCCGACGACGACTTCCCCGCCGGCACCCTGTGCGCCACCACCGGCTGGGGCAAGACCAAGTACAACGGTGAGGGGGTGGGCAAGACCAAGTACAACGGTGAGGGGGTGGGCAAGACCAAGTACAACGGTGAGGGGGCGCGGGGCAAGACCAAGTACAACGGTGAGGGGGGCGGGGCAAGACCAAGTACAACGGTGAGGGGGTGGGCAAGACCAAGTACAACGGTGAGGGGGTGGGCAAGACCAAGTACAACGGTGAGGGGGCGCGGGGCAAGACCAAGTACAACGGTGAGGGGGTGAGGGGGTGGGCAAGACCAAGTACAACGGTGAGGGGGCGCGGGGCAAGACCAAGTACAACGGTGAGGGGGGCGGGGCAAGACCAAGTACAACGGTGAGGGGGCGCGGGGCAAGACCAAGTACAACGGTGAGGGGGGTGGGCAAGACCAAGTACAACGGTGAGGGGGGTGGGCAAGACCAAGTACAACGGTGAGGGGGTGGGCAAGACCAAGTACAACGATGAGAGCGGGGCCTCCTGCGCCGTGGGGTCGGGCTGCCTGCGAGGGGGTCTCCAGGCGGGACCCATAAGGCTCTTGGTTTTTTTTGTTCTAAATTCCATTAGTCATAAATTATTAGTCATAAATCTCCCATTTCTTAACCCTGTTAATTAGCCGCCTGCCACACAGGGTAAAGGCGTGGCTTAGTAAATAAACGTGAACAGTTAGATGCTGAGAAACACCTGGGCACCCGCAGGCAGGGCCTGCCTCGCTTCTCCCCAGACCCAGGAGCAGGGAGCGGCCCGCTCGCTGCCACCTGGGCTGGGGGTGAGGTCCAGGTCTGGTTCCGGTTCTGAGAGTGGGGCCTGGTCCCCCTCCCCGGCTGCTGGCCCTGCCTGATTCCCCTGCAGCCTCCTCCGCTCTCCTCGGGCCACGGCTCCGGCTGGTCCTGGGACAGGACAGAGGCAGCAGGAAGGGGGTGGAGGGGGTCCCTGCAGGCCCCGCCGCCCCTCACCCCGTGGGGGGTTTGTGTGGAACCAGAGGAGCCGCGCCCCACAGGCGCTGGTGGGGCCTGAGGGAGGGGGGCTCTGTGCCCACGGCCATCGGCCATCGTGGTGCTAAGGATGAGGACCTGCGGGGCGGGCAGGACGGGGCCGGCTGCGGGGCGAGAAGCGCTGACCCCCCTCCCCCTCCAGCCAACAAGACCCCTGAGAAGCTGCAGCAGGCGGCCCTGCCCCTCCTGTCCAACGCCGAGTGCAAGAAGTTCTGGGGCAACAAGATCACCGACGTGATGGTCTGCGCCGGCGCCAGCGGCGTCTCCTCCTGCATGGTATGGCTGCCTGGGCCTCGGCCCCCCACGACCTCGCCTTGATCTGTCTGCTTAACCCCCCTCCTTGCCCTGTGACCACCAACGCCAGGCCAGCACTCACCGGTGCCCCGGGAGGGCTCGCTCTGGGCTTCCCCGGGGCAACCGATACCCCCCCCCCCCCGCCCCCAATCCCGTGAGCTGGACGTCCTCAGCCCGTGGTACCGAGGGTGGCCTCCAGGAGTAGGTGGCAGGTTTGACCGGCTCTCAGCATCCCCTGCCGGCCAGGCCCACACTGTCCTTTCTCTGCAGCCCCCTGCCCGGGCTCAGCCAGGTCAGGGCGCACTAGGGCCCCGCAACCTCTCAGGCTTGGACCCAAGCCCTCTCCTCCTCCTGCAGGGCGACTCTGGTGGCCCCCTGGTCTGCCAGAAGGACGGCACCTGGACCCTGGTGGGCATCGTGTCCTGGGGCAGCGGCACCTGCTCCACCTCCACGCCTGCCGTGTACGCCCGGGTCACGGAGCTCATGCCCTGGGTTGAGGAGATCCTGGCCAACAACTGAACCCGCGGCCCCTGCCCTCCCAGCCCTGAGTGTCCCCAATAAAAGCATCTGTACAGGAACACTGACTCCGCGTGTCTGTGTGGCTGAGGGGTGTGGGGCTGCCGTTTCCCTGTGACCCACCAGGGGGCGGCATCACCACTCGCGGTCCAGGGTGCAGGTATCCCTACAACACCCACCCCACCCCCGCTTCTCAGGAAGCTGTCGTTGTGTCTCATCCTCCCTGGGGGTGAATTCGGGTCCTACTTGCTGGAGTCCATGGAGCTTCCCGGAAGGCAGGAGTCCCGGGGCAGGCTATGCAGTCCATAGCCCTGAGGGCGGGCATTGGGACCAAGATACCCCACCCAGGAAGGCCTCTCCCTCCACCACATGACATGCCCCAGGCTCCCTTCTCTGCCTTTAGCCCCCTCCACACCCAGTGCCCCGGAACAAGCATCTGGTCCTCACCCTTCGTGCTTCAGACCCCAGGGGCCCCCACATGGCACACATACTAGCCAGTGGTTCTCAACCTTCCTAACGCCGCGACCCTTTAATGCAGTTCCTCATGTTGTGGTGACCCCCAACCATAAAATTATTTTCGTTGCTACTTCATAACTGTAATTTTGCTACTGTTATGGATCGTAAGGATGTATTTTCATTGTTACAAATTGAACATAATTAAAGCCTAGTGATTAATCACAAAAACAATATGTAATTATACATGTGTTTTCCGATGGTCTTAGGCGACCCCTGTGAAAGGGTCGTTCGACCCCCAAAGGGGTCGCGACCCACAGGTTGAGAACCGCTTCACTAGACTCTGGAGCTCGGGAGATGTCAATCCCACGCCAGAGGTTGGCGCCATTGCCCCCACTTTGTTCCTCTGCTTGATGAGATTCCGCAGTTAAATCTAGAGGCTTGATCAGGTGGGCCTGGCTTCCTTCATCAGGGAGTGCCAGGACTGCCTGTTTCTTTTTTGTGAGGTCGGTGCCCGAGTCTGTCAGTTCTCTGGGGGCTTGCGCAGTGGTGGGACTTAACTCTAACATCGTTTTCTCCTTTACCATCCAGAAGACCCCCAGAGAGCTGGCTCCCCCCTTTCACTCAGTTATCCAGTTGGACTGTTCATGCAGGGCCTACGCCTACTTCTTTTTCCTTTACAGATTTTTTTTTTTTACATTTTTCCCCTTTATGGATGTTTAAGATAATGAATTTGTTCTCTATCATCCCCAAAAAGTGGCCCCATTAATTTTGTTATTTAGGATAATTATGTACTCACGGATTTAAACATATTTGAGGGTTTTGAGCTATTGTAATTTTTTTTATTGAAGCTTTAGTTTTTGAGTTTAACTGAGGTCCTCAGAATTCTCTGTATTTGGCCTGTGAGGGCACATTTCCGCAGACTAGGGCCTGCAACATGGAGTGAGGCCAAAGTCCCCAGCGGGTGTCAGTCCCTTGCGCTCAACAGTGGACGAGCTCTAGGTGCCAGAAAGACACAACTACTTACTGCTGGTCCCACCAAGAAACTGCGCTGGGCTCCATTCCCCGCTCAGCGGCCCTGCTGTGGGGTGGTCTCCCTGTCCTCCTGGCTCCTCACTGCACAGACCACCTGCACCTCCCACTTATTCGGAGGGCACCGGCACTAGCTGTCCCAGGTGGGCTGGGGCAGGCACCACCGCACCAGTGCGCTGGAGTTGGAGAAGCAGACAGAATTCTGACAGCTCGTTTCCTACTTTATCCTCCCCCAGCTGAGCCCACAGCCATGACCACACAATCCCGGTCCAAATCATTCTCTCGTCTCCCAGGTCTTCCCCCAGTTGTCTCCCCATCTTGATGTTTCTCTCTAAAGTCCCTTGAAGATTGATCTCGGAAAAAAAATTTTTTGATCTTGTAGGGGCGGCCTCCAGGTTGCTGAAAACCGCAGTCCTGGTAGAAGGCTGCCACCTGGTGGCCAATGTGAAAATCGCATGGTCTGGCCTCTGACTTTCTTCTAACCCAGCGTTGTACCAAAGAAATAATATGAGCCAAATAAGTTATTTTATTTTTTAAAATATATCTTATTGATTTCATAGAGGAAGGGAGAGGGAGAGAGAGATAGACACTTCAATGATGAGAGAGAATCATTGATTGGCTGCCCCCTGCACGCCCCACACCGGGGATCGAGTTTGCAACCTGGGCATGTACCCTGACCAGGAATCGAACTGTGACCTCCTAGTTCATAGGTCGACCCTCAGCCACTGAGCCACACCAGCCTGGCCCAAATAAGTTATTTTAAATCATCTCGTGTGCTTACTTAAAAAGTCAAAAGAAATAGGTGATTTAATTTTATTGACATATTTTATTTAACTCAATATATCCACATATTATCATTTCAACATGGAATCAAACATTTTAAAATTATTAATGATACATTTTACATTCGTCTTCTCATACCAAGTCTTTGAAATTCAGTGTGTAATTTGCACTTACAACACATCTCAATTAAACTTTACATTCTCATCAGGAATACTTGATCTTCATGTAAAATTCATAAAAATTACAGTTGGAAAAGTAGTCTAACATACCGGAGTTGTTCCAAATATACTTTTTTGAATTCGGTGTTATTCTGAAAAGCACAGTTTAGCAAAAAGTTCCACGTTTGGTCGAGAGTCTGTGTCAGTTTACAAACATCCCCCAGGGCGGGGCCCACATAACAGGCCCGGTCCAGGCTGCCCCGCCTCTCTGTCTGCCCACGGACTTGCTTCCTAATTAACTGAAACACCTGAACTGATTAGGAAGCCATCCACAATCCACATCCGGAGAATGTCACCTGTCACCTACCAGCCACAGACCAGCCACAGACCAGCCACAGACCAGCCACAGACCAGCCACGGACCAGCCACGGACCAGCTGTGATGAGCCCCGAGGAATAACTCCCAGCCCTCAGCTGTCCATCTTCTCTGTAAATATTCTCAGCTGAAGGGAATCATCTTGACCAGGGTCATGCCTCCTTGCTGGGCAGCCCTTGTCCCTGATTGGTCCATGGGGCTTTTAAAGGCCCAGTCTCTGACCCCAAACTGTCTCTCCTTCCGTCCCTTCCAAGGCGTTGATTCCGGGAGTGCTCTCCGACAGACTTTCTGAATCCGAATCTGCATCCAGAACCTGCTCCCTGGGGCGCTGGAGCTGTGGCCCTTGGGACCGGGTGGGTCACAGCAGGCGGGTGCTAGGATGGGATTCTGGCGTCGGAGCAGCGGCTGCCGGCTGGCCATCAGGACCCCTTCGCCGCCGGCACAAGGTAACAGTGAAATTGTTACACGACCGCTGAGGACCTGGGGTGGCGCTCAGGTCAGGAGCTGGAGGAAAATGGAGGGGGAAACTCTACGGTCGGTGAAACGCTGTGTCTGTTGCTAACTAAGCACAACGGGGTCTTCAGGAAAAGAAAAGGCAGAGGGTGATTTATAGGCAGTTACAAGCTACCAGGAACCTCCCAGGGCGCACAGCAGGGCTCTCCCTCCTGCCCGCCTCCAGGAGGAAGCTGGGGCCTGGGCCCAGGGTCTAATCACCGAGCAGCCAAGTCCCCCAGGTTAAACCTCTACCCAGGCAGGTCTGCTGTGTCGAGGTTACAGCCCCGCCGGACGCGGGCACCCTGGCATCAGCCCCCTTCTGCTCTGGCCACAACCATGTGCGGGGCCTGGGCTGAGGGGAAGGGAGAGAGAACCGCTGCCCAGGGAGCTGCCCACCCCGGGGCGGCAGAGCTCGTGGGGCTGTGCCCTGAGGCTGCTCCATCCGGGGAGGGGCAGACCCTAACGTGGATATGTGGACACGGGAGAGTTTGATCTGGGTGCACTCACCCAGGATGTGGCTTAACACCCTGGCCAGGCCTGCAGGGGAGGGGATAGCTGTTGCCAGGGTCACATAAGCAGCCCTGGGCCACTTGAGACAAAGTAGAGATGCAGAATGGCTGTGTGACTGAGGCTCAGAGAAGTGGGCGTGGGAGCGGGGATGAGCTGTGGAAGGCAGACGGCCCAGGGCGTGACTCACAGCGGCCTGGTGGAGGCGCCGGTCACCCAGGCAGGGAGCCCTGTGCTGTGAGGGGCCCAGCGTGGCTAGGAGCTGAGGGGCCCCCTCTACACCAGGGCAGGGCGGTCGGCGGGAGGCACCACAGAGCTGAGGTGCAGTGTGCTGGGCACCTGAGATAACGGGGCCCAGGTGGCGGCAGTTGCCATCATGAGTGGCAGCTGGGGTCCCGCCCTGCAGAGCCGGCCGGTGGGGAACATGCCGGGGACCCTGGGGCAGAGTGGAGGATGGCTGGCAGCAGGCTGAGCTGCCTCAGTGAGCACCCTGGCGTGGCAGCAGCTCAGACGGGCATCGGGTTGTGTGGTTTTTCTTGCCTCAGCCGGTTAGCTGCCCCTCGGTTGACGGTGATTGTGCTCCATCGGACTCACCTGTGTCCTTGACCATCAACTAGAGTTCGAGCTTTAGGGGGCAGGAGGGTTGCCCTCTGAGCAGGGTTCTCAGAGTGGGGTGCCCAGCCCAGCAGCAGCACCGGGAACTTGTGAGCAGTGCACGGCCTGGGGTTCTGCTTTTACTGGGGCCCAGGGTTTTGCCAGTTCACTCTTTTTTTTTTTAATTTTTTTTTATTATTAGTTAAGGTATTACAAATGTGTCCTCATCCCCCCCATTAACCCCCAACCCCCCCCCCCCCACCCCGCACACTCACGATCCCATCCCCCTGTTGTCCAGGTCCATTGGTTTGGCTTATATACATGTATACAAGTCCTTCGGTTGATCTCTTCCCTTGCCAGTTCACTCTTTATCGGTGAATGTAAAACATCAGTGTGGGGATTAAAGCGCAGGAAGGAAAAACCAGCGGCCAGTTAGTGTCTGAGCCACCTGAGATCTCTAAAACAAGGGGAACTTCACAGGGGATGGGGGTGGGGGACGGCCTGGCTCTCCCTCTCCATGGGGCACCGTGTCTGCTGGAGGTAGCCGGCTGCAAAGTGGATGCCGCCGCAGCTAACAAACAACCCACCCTGTTTAACAGCCTGGGCAGCAGATATGTGAGAAGTCAGGGGAGGCACGTTGTAACCGAGAAAGTACACATCTAAGTAAAATTGTAGCGGCGCCTGCCGGTGTGGTTCAGTGGTTGGGCATCAGCCTATAAGCCAGGGGGTCTTGGTTTGGTTCCCAGTTGGGGCACCTGCCTGGGTGTGGCACATGCAGGGGTCTCTCTCTCTCTCCCTCTCTCTCTCTCTGAAATCAATAAACATTTTTAAAACTTGTAGTAGCAAATCCTGTAATAATGACACAGGCAGCCGTCTTCAATCTCTCTAGCCCTCAGCTCTTGTCCAAAAGTGAAGGGCCAGTGATCTGGGAGGAGGGCTGGCCTCTCCCCTAAGATCAGGGTAACACTGGGAATAGTTTAACATCTTGACCATCCAGGCGAGTGGCCAGGTCTCCCACGGCTGATGTGTCCTCTGGGATGATGGTCACCAGGCCCCGGTGGGTGTTGGTCACGGGCTGGGCCAGGCCCCTGCGTGGCGTGGAGGCTCCTGAGGACGGAGCTGCGGCTGCTAGAGGGACGGTCGGGCACAGTCAGCAGGCGAGGCAGCGGCCTTTCATTCCCAAAACACGATCCTGGGCACCTGACACCCCAGGCTACGGGAGGCCTGCTGGGTGCTCCGGGGCATCCCTGGGACCCACGGAGGGGCAAGGGAGGCATGGCGGGAGCACAGCCCCTGCCCCCAGGCGCGTTTTAGGGGAGGCAGTCACGGGGCCAGTTAGCATTAGCAATGGTGGGTGTGCAGAAATCGGGGCAAGTGTCACTAGCCACCCCTTCAGAGCGCATGGGCCGAGCCTGTCCGGCAGGGCCCCCGCCTCCCCCCGCCTCCCCCGGTGTGCAGCTGAGGCCCCGCAGCCGTGCCTGGCCCCAGGCCGAGCAAAGCCAGGCGCACAGCCGCAGCCGCCAGCACCGCCGTTGTGTGCTGGGCTCCTGGCCGCTGAGCTGTGTGTGCGAACCCGCCGCTGAGCGCGGTCGCTCCGGGGAGACGGCTGTGGCTGTGCCGACCGGCAAACAACGAGCCAAATCATCTGAGACCCGAGAACAGCGTTCCAGCCACGGGGAGGCCAGGGCGTCCCGAGGAAGGGAGTGATTGCATGGCCAGGCCGGAGGCGGCCTGTGCTCGCAGGCTGAGCTGAGCTGAGCTCCAGCTGCCCGTGCGCCGATGCAAAGCAGGTGCGGGAGTTCAGCTGCGGCCGGGCGGCCTCCTGCGCGCCACACGCGGGTGTGGAAGCCGGTGCTGTGCCCACGGCACGCTCCTGGGATTCCCAGTAGGAGGCAAGCAGGAGGCAGCCCATCGATGTTTCTCTGTCTCTCCATCTCCCGCCTCTCTGAAATTAAAAATGTGTGTGTGTGTGTGTGTATATATATATATATGTGTGTGTGTATATATATATATATATGTGTGTGTATATATATATATATATATATATTGCCCTGCCAGCATGGTTGAGTGTTGACCTATGAACCAGGAGGTCATGGTTTGATTCCAGATCTGGGCATATACCAGGGTTGTGGGCCCGACCCCCAGTGTGGGGCATGCAGGAGGCAGCCGATCAATGAGTCTCTCTCATCATTAATGTTTCCATCTCTCTCTCCCTCTCCCTTCCTCTCTGAAAAAAAAAAATTATACATATATATGTCCTATATCAGTGGTTCTCAACCTTCCTAATGCCATGATCCTTTAATACAGTTCCTCATGTTGTGGTGACGCCCAACCATAAAATTATTTTCGTTGCTACTTCATAATTGTAATTTTGCTACTGTAAACGATGTAATTATATATGTATTTTCCGATGGTCTTAGGCGACCCCTGTGAAAGGGTTGTTCGACCCCCAAAGGGGTCGCGACCCACAGGTTGAGAACCGCTGTCCTGTATAATGAAACCCTAATATGCAAATAGACAGAACAATGGAACAGCTAGTCGCTATGACCTGCACTGACCACCAGGGAGAAGACGCTCAACACAGGAGCTGCCCCCTGGTGGTCAGTGTGCTCCCACAGGGGGAGCAATGTTTAACCAGAAGCCAGGCTCATGCTGGTGAGCACAGTGGCCATGGCAGGAACCTCTCCCGCCTCTGCTGCAGGCAGGCGGTAAGGAGCGAAGGGCCCTGGACTGCACGAGGGATATCTGACTGCCCAGGGGGGTCGGGCCTAAGCTGGCAAGCGGACCTCCCCCAAGGGGTCCCGGACTGCGAGAGGGCATAGGCCGGGCTGAGGGAACCCCCCCCCCCAGAGTGCACGAATTTCATGCACCAGGCCTCTAGTATATATATGTGGCTCTCTGCCCTGGCCAGTTGTAGGTTGGAGCATCATCCCATGCACCAGAAGGTGGCAGGTTCAATTCCAGTCAGGGCACGTACATAAGGCAGCTGATCTCTCTCTCCCCACTTCCCTCCCCTCTCTCTAAAAGAAAAAAGGTGGTTCTGGCTCAGTGAGGCCAGCTGCTGGGTTGCGGGGGGGGGGGGGGGGGGGGGCGGGGGGCCTAGATAGAAGTTCCAAAGAACATTGTGTCAGAGAGCTGCTAATTGAATCTCCTGAGAGGTAAGTGGGTGCCTCAGTCAGACTCCCTAATGTCTGGTACCCAGAGGCAATGCGGGTCACTGTGCTGAGAGGAGGATGTGGGTGGGAATAACCCCGAGGCGCCCAGGCAGGTGTCTGATTGAGCAGGTGTAGCTGGAAGCTCCAGCAGAAGGGGCACGGGCCACGGAAGTCAGCTGCGGGCAGTACGGCCGGTCTCCCCAGGGACTGGGCTGCCTGCAGTCACCATTGCCTGGTTTGGGAGCAGAGAATGTACTTGTCTCTCAGGACCTTGGCTGCACCCGGGTTGTTGAGGCGTGAGATCCCTGAGGTGGCATTGGCCCATTTCAGGCGCTGGCAGGAAGGGCTGCTCTGGGCTCAGCGATGTTGTTGAAAATGGCTCCAGGTGCAGAGCCGTCGGTGTGTGTGGCACCACCAGGAACAGGGACAGGAACTGGGGCCTCTAATTCCTCCCAACCCAGAGGGGCTCGCCTTGTGTGAGGAAGCTCGCCCTTGGCCACTGGCCAGACCAAACCACGAGGCTGCTAGGAACAGCCAGGAACCTGTGGCAAAGGGGAGGCCCTGTGTAGGGGCCCTAGGGGCTGGGTGAGCAGCTGAAGTCCCACCAGCAGGGCTGGGCGGGGAGTGGTGGCTGGGACGGCGATGCAGTACTTTACTTCCCTGTAATTATTTTGTAACTACCAGTTTGTACTTCTTAGTATATGTGCTGCCGAAGCGAGCACCAGTTTGTACTCCTTAATCCCTTCACCTTTTTTACCCGGTTCCCCAGTCCCCTCCCCTCAGGCAACCATCAGTCTGTCCTCTGTAGTTGGGTCTGTTTCTGTTTTGTTTGTTCCTTTATATTGTTCTTTAGATTCCATACATATAAGTGCAATTATATGGTATTTGTCGTTCTCTGATTGACTTGTTTCACTTAGCATAATACCCCCTATGTCTATGCATGCTGTCGCAAAGGGCAAGATTTCATTCTGTTTTATGGACAAGTAATATTCCATTGTATAAATGTACCGCCACTTTTTATCCACTCATCTATTGATGGGCACTTGGGCTGCTTCCATATCTTCGCTATTATGATCAACGCTGCAATGAACGTAGGGGTGATTGTATTCTTTTGAATTGGTGTTTTGGGTTTCTTCATGTGTATATACCCAGAAGTAGAATCGTTGGATCATAAGTCAGTTCCATCTTTAACTCCATACTGTTCTCCAGAGTGGCTGCACCGATCTGCATCCCCACCAGCAGGGCATGAGGGTTCCCTTTTCTCCACCTCCACCTCCACCTCCACCTCCACCCCAGCACTTGCTGTTTGTTGATTTATTGATGATAGCCATCTGACAGGTGTGAGGTTTCATTGGGTTTTAATTTGCATTTCTCTGATTAAGCGTGGTGAGCATCCTTTCCTATGTCTATTGGCCATCTGTGTATCCTCTTTGGAGAAGTGTTTGTTCAGGCCCTTTGCCCATTTTTTAATTGGGTTGTTTTGGGTTTTGTGGTGTTGAGCTGAACGATTCCTTTGTAAATTTTGGATATTAACTCCTTACCAGATGTGTCATTAGCAAATATCTTCACCCATTCAGTAGGTTGTGTTTTTGTTTTGTTGATGGTTTCCTTTGCCGTGCAAAAACTTTAGTTTGATGGAGTCCCATTTGTTGATTTTTTTCTTTTGTTCCCCTTGCCCAAGGAAATATGTCAGAAAACATATTGCTAAGAAAAATAACAGATTTTACTGCCTATGTTTTCTTCTTGGAGTTTTATGGTTTCAGTGTTACATTTAAGTCTTTAATCCATTTAGAGTTTATTCTTGTATATGGTATAAGAAGGTGGTCTAGTTTGATTTTATTTGGCATGTAACTGTCCAATTTTTCCAACACCACTTATTGAATAGATTGTCTTTACTTCATTGTATTTCTTGCTTCCTTTGACAAATATTAATTGACCATATAGGCATGCGTTTATTTCTGGGCTCTCTATTTTGTGTCATTGCTCTATGCCTGTTTTTATGCTAGTACCATGATGTTTTGATTACTATAGCCTTGAAATAGAGTTTGCTATCAGGTAGTATGATACCTTCAACTTCGTTCTCCTTTCTCAAGATTGCTGTCAGGGTATTTTGTGGTTCCATAGAGATTTTTTTATTTCTTCTAGTTCTGTGAAATACAGCATTTGTATTTGTATAAGAAATGTGTTAAATCTGTAGATTGCATCGAGTAGTATGGATGTTTTAACAATGTTATTGTTATTATTATTATTATTATCTATGAGTCTGTTATGTGCTTCCATTTAGTTGTAGCTTCACTTTCTTCAGTGTCTTACAATTTTATGAGTACAGGTCTTTCACCTCCTTGGTTAAATTTATTCCTAGGTATTTTTTTATGCAATTATAAATTGGATTTTTTTCTTAGTTTCCATTTCTGATAGTTCATTGTTGGTGTATAAAAATGCAACTGAGCCCTAACTGGTTTGGCTCAGCGGATAGAGCGTTGGCCTGTGGACTCAAGGGTCCCAGGTTCGATTCTGGTCAAGGGCATGTACCTTGGTTGTGGGCACATCCCCAGTAGGGGGCATACAGGAGGCAGCTGATCGATGTTTCTCTCTCATCGATGTTTCTGACTCTGTATCCCTTTCCCCTCCTCTCTATAAAAAATCAATAAAATATATAAAAAATGCAACTGATTTCTGAATAGCTATTTTGTTTCCCGCTATTTATGAAATTTATTTAGTTCTAGTAATTTTTTTGGTGGAATCTTTAGGGTTTTCCATATACAGTATCATGTCATCTGCAACTAATGAGAATTTATTTCTTCCTTTCCAATTTGGATGCCTTTTATTTCTTCTTGTCTTGATTCCAGCACTATGTTGAATAAGAGTGGTGGAAGTGGCTATCCTGTCTTGTTCCTGACTTAAAGGGAAATGCTTTCAGTTTTCTTCTCCTCCATTGAGTCTGGTGTTAGTAGTGGGTTTGTCATACATGGCCTTGATTATGTTGAGATATGTCCCCTCAGTTCCCACTTTGCTGAGAGTCTTTATCATATATGGGTGCTGGATAGTGTCAAATCTTTTTCTGCATCTATTGATATGACCATATCATTTTTATCCTTCTTTTTTGTTTGTGGTGTATCACATTAATTGATTTGCAGATCTTGTACCAAACTTGCATTCCAGGAATAAATCCCACTTGATAGTGTATGATCATTTTACTGTATTGTTGGATTTGGTTTGCCAATATTTTGTTAAGGATTTTTGCATTGAAGTTCATCAGGGCTATTGGCTTATAATTTTCTTTCTTTTTAGTGTCTTTATCTGGTTTTGGAATTAGGATAATACTGGCCTCATAAAATAAACTTGGGAGTTTTCCCCCCTCTTGAATTTGTGGAATAGTTTGAGGAGAAGTGTTAGTTCTTCTTTAGATGTTTGATAAAATTCACCTGTGGAGCCATCTTGTCCAGGACTTTTTATTTGTTGAAAAAAATTTTATTACTGCTTTGATTTCATTATATGTAATAGGTCTTTTCATATTTCTGTTTCTTCTTGATTCAGTTTTGGAAGATTGCATGTTTTTAGGAATGTATCAATTTCTTCCAGATTGTCCAATTTGTTGGTAGTTGTTTGTAATATTTTCTTAATTCTTTGTATTTCTGTGGTGTCAGTTTTACTTTTCTTTCATTTCTGATTTTACTTATTTGGGTCATCTCTTTTTGTTCCCTCGGTGAGTTTGGGTAAAGGTTTATCCATCTTGTTTATCTTTTCTTTAAAAAAATATATTTTTATTGATTTCAGAGAGAAAGGGAGAGGGAGAAAGAGATAGAAACATCAGTGAGAGAGAGAATCATTGGTGGGCTGCCTCCTGCTTGTTTCCTGCTGGGGATTGAGCCTGCAACCCGGGCCCCAACCCCGGGCCCGGAATCTGACCATGGCCTCCTGGTTCATAGGTGGATGCTCAACCACTGAGCCACCGAGCTAGGCCTTATCTTTACAGAGAACCAGCTTTTGCTTTCACCTTTGTATTTTTTTTTTAGACTCTATTTTGTTTATTTCCGCTCTCATCTTTATTATTTCCTTTCTTCTACTCACTTTGGGCTTTGCTTGTTATTTTTCTAGTTCCTGTAGGTGTAAGGTTAAATGGTTTATTTGATATTTTTCTTGTTTCTTGAGTTAGGCCTGTAATGTTATGAATGTCCCTCCTAGGACTGCTTTCATTATGTCCCATAGATTTTGGGTTGTTGTGTTCCCACTTTCATTTGTCTCAAAGTATGTTTCAGTTTCCTCCTTGATCTCATTGCTAACCCATTCATTGTTTAGTACCATGTTATTTAGCCTCCATACGTTTGTGTATTTTCAGGTTTTTCTTGTAATTGACTTCTCGTTTCATACCATGGTGGTCAGAGAAGATGCTTGATATGATTTCAATCTTCTTAAATTTATTAAGACTTGTTTTGTGTCCTAACATGTGGTCTATCTTAGAAAATGTTCCATGTGCACTTGAAAATAGTGTATATTCTGCTGCTTTGGAATGAAATGCTCTGAAATTATCAATTAAATTTATCTTGCTGGTGTGTCATTTAAGATTATTTGGTTTTCTGTCTGGAAGACCTATTCACTGATGTCAATGAGATGTTAAAATCCCCTATTATGACTGTATTACCGTCACTCTCTCCCTTTATGTCCATCAAGATTTGCTATATATATACGCTCCTATGTTAGATGCATAAATGTTTATAAGGGGTAATACCATCTTGTTGGATTGCTCTCTTTATCATTATTTAGTATCCTTCTTTGTCTCTTTTATAGCCTTTGAAAGTCTATTATGTCTGATATAAGTATTACTACCCCAGCTTTTATTTTTCCATTTTCATTTTCATCTTTTTCTATTACTTTACTTTCAGTCTCTGTGTATCTTTTCTTCTGAGGTGGGTCTCTTGTAGACAGCATATATGTGAGTCTTGTTTTCTTATTCATTCAGCTACCCTATGTCTGTCTTTTTAATCCTCACCCGATGACATGTTTGTTTTTATTTGAGAAAGAGAAAGAGACACACACACAGAAAGACATTGATGTGATAGAGAAACATCAATCGGTTGCCTCCTGCACTCACCCCGACCGGTTATCTAACCCACAACCTAGGTATGTGCCTTGACGGGGAATCATACCCGTGACCTTTAGGTGTATGGGACAATGTTCCAACTAACTGAGCCATCTAACCAGGGCTACCCTATGCCTTTTGAGTGGAGCATACAAGCCATTTACATTTAAAGTAATTATTGGCCCTGGCTGGTGTGGCTCCATTGGTTGAGTGTCATCCCATGTACCCAAAGGTTGCTGGTTTGGTTCCCGGTAAGGTCACATGGCCAGGTTTTGGGCTTGGTCTCCAGTGAGAGGCATGCAGGAGGCAGTAGTCAATGTTTCTCTCTCTTATCAACATTGCTCTCTTGCTCTGCCTCTTCCTTCCTCTCTCTCCCTAAAAAAAAAAAATCAAGAAATATTCTTAAAGTAATTATTGATAGGTACATATTTATTACCATTTTATTCTTTATAACTATGTTCCTTTTTAAAGAAGTCACTTTAACATCTTATAATACTGGTTTGGTAGTAATGAACTCCTTTGGTTTTATTGTCTGGGAAGATCTTTATTTCTCCTTCAATTTTAAATGATAGCCTTGCTGGATAGAGTAGTTTTCATCATTTTGAATATTTCATGTCAATCCTTTCTGTTCAAAAATCATCTGATAGTCATATGGGAGCTCCTTTTTTGGTAGCTGTATTTCTCTTGCTGCTTTAAAGATTCTCTCTTTAGTTCTGTCTAAGAGAGTGGATAGAGCATCAGTACACACCCTGAAGGGTCGCAGGTTCAATTCCTAGTCAAGGGCACATACCTGGGTTGTGAGTTCCATCCCTGGTCCCAGTTGGGGTGCATACAGGAGGCAACTGAAAGATGTGTCTCTCTCACATTGTTTCTCTCTCTCTCTCCCTCGCTCCCTCCCTCCCTCCCACCCCTCTACTCTCTCTAAAAATCAATGGGGAAAAAATCCCCAGGTGAGGGTTAACAACAAAAAAGATTCTCTTTTTTGTCTTTAATCTTTTCCTCACCTGACAATATTTTTTTCATTGAGGGGAAGGGAGGGAGAGAAAGGGAGGGAGGGAGGGCGAGAGAGAGATAGAGAGAGATAGAGAGAGATAGAGAGAGATAGAGAGAGATAGAGAGAGATAGAGAGAGATAGAGAGAGATAGAGAGAGATAGAGAGAGGTAGAGAGAGGTAGAGAGAGATAGAGAGAGAGAGATAGAGAGAGATAGAGAGAGATAGAGAGAGATAGAGAGAGATAGAGAGAGATAGAGATAGAGAGAGAGATAGAGAGAGAGATAGAGATAGAGATAGAGAGATAGAGAGAGAGAGAGAGATTGAAATTGACTGATGTGGGAGAGACACATTGATTGGTTGCCTCCTGCACACGCCCCAACAGGGGCTGAGGTCGAACCTGCAACTGAGGTACTTGCTCTTGGCCAGGAATCAGACCCAAGACCCTTTGGTCTGTGGGCTGACACTTTAACCAGTGAGCTAAATCGGCTAGGGAAACCTTTACCATTTTATTTATGATGTATCTTGGGGTGGGCCTTTTTGGGTTTTCTTGTTTGGGACTCTGTGCTTCCTAGACTTGTGTATGTTTTTCCTTCACCAGGTTAGGGAAGTTTTCAGCCATTTTTTCTTCAAATAGGTTCTCAATTCCTTGCTCTCTCTCTTCGCCTTCTGGTACCTTTATGAGGCAGATGTTGTTACACTTCATGTTGTCCCAAGAGTTCCTTAAACTATCCTAATTTTTTAAAAATTCTTTTTTTTTTTTTTTTTTTTTTGCTGCTCTGATTGGGTGTTTCTTGCTACTTTGTTTTCCAAATCACTGATTCAGTCTTCTGCTTCATCTAACCCACTGTTGATTCCTTCTAGTGCATTCTTCATTTCAGACTGATTCTTTTTTATGATTTGTGTCCTTTTAAAAAATATTTTTTAATTGTTGAAAGTACTACAGATGTCGCCCACTTCCTCCTCTTTTGCCCCCCTCCATCCAGCCCATACCCCTGGTTTGTGTCCTTTTGGATGCTGCTGGAGTTCTCACTAAATTCCTTGAGCGTCCTTATAACCATTGTTTTGAACTCTATATCTGGATGATTGCTTGCCTTCATTTCTGGAGTTCTTTTACTGGAGTTTTTTTTTTTTTTCCCCTGTGCTTTCATTTGGGACATGTTTCTTTGTATCCCCATTTTTGCTGCCTCTCTGCGTTTGTTTCTGTATATTAGGTAGATCTGCTGTGGTGGACTTATGTAGTAGGTGTCCTGAGGGACCCTGACCACCTGAGCTAGGTGCTTAAGGAATGTCTCTTGTGTGAGTTGTGTGAGCCCTCCTGTTGTGGTTGAGTCTTGGTTGCTGTTGACTCATCTGTGCACGGAGTGAATCCTCAGGCTGGCTGACTATGAGGATCAACCCTGACCTCAGTGCACAAGCTGGTGTGCAGGTGCTGATCACATGAAGCGGAATTTGCCTCAGCAGCGTCTGGCGCCTGTAGAGATATACCTTTGGATATGCTGCTTGCAGAGCTAACTGGGTCCTGCTCTGATGTTGTCTGAAGCCCACCATTGGGACCTTTTGGGAGGGACTCCAGTGCAGGTCAATGTTAGATGCTGCCTGTGACTGGCCCTGGGCAACCTGTTTGGAGTTACAAAGCGACCCAGAGTTTGTGGCTGCCTCTGCTGAGCCTGGGTGTGCATGGGAAGGACCAAGCTGCACACCAAGGCTGGCTTCCACCAGCACCCAACCCAAGAACAGGTCAGCAAAAGGCCCAAGTCACCCCAAGATCCGCCTTTGCCTGCCTCCTCCTGCCAGCTGCCTGTTAGTCACTGAAAGAACCTCTGGCAGTGCACGACTAAGCCACACTGGCCAGGGCAAGGGTATAGTTTTGATTTGCATTTCCCTAATACCTAGTGAAGGTGAGCATCTTTTTATTTATCTGTGTTTTTTTTTAATATATTTTATTGATTTTTCACAGAGAGGAAGGGAGATAGAGAGTTAGAAACATCGATGAGAGAGAAACATCGATCAGCTGCCCCCTGCACATCTCCCACTGGGGACGTGCCCGCAACCCAGGTACATGCCCTTGACCGGAATCGAACCTGGGACCCCTCAGTCCGCAGGCCGACGCTCTATCCACTGAGCCAAACCGGTTTCGGCATATTTATGTGTTTTTTAAAAAACTGATCTCAGAGAGGATGGGAGAGGGAGAAGGGATAATCACATCAATGATGAGAGAGAATCATTGATTGGCTGTGCCTTCATACCCCCCACTGAGGATTGAGCCCACAACCCGGGCCTGTGCCCTGACCGCGATTGAACCATGACCTCCTGGTTCACGAGTCGATGCTCAACCATTGAGCAACACTGGCCAGGGCTGTATGTCTTTTTGAGAGAAGTGTCTGTTCAGGTCCTCTGCTCATTTTTTAAAAAAAAATGAGTGAGAATTTTTTATTTTTTATATTTTTATTGATTTCAGAGAGAAAGAGAGAGATAGAAACATCAATAATGAGAGAGAATTATTGATTGGCTGCCTCCTGCACGCCCCTTACTAGGGATCAAGCCCACATCCGAGGCATGCGTTCTGACCGGGAATTGAACAGTGACCTCCTGCTCCACCATTGAGCCATGCTGGCTCGGCCATTTTTTAATTGTTTTTGTTGTTGTTGAGTTGCATGAGTTCTTGATATATTTTGGATATTAACCTCTTGTCAAAGCTGTTGTTGGCAAATATCTTCTCCCATTCGGTTGGTTTACCTTTTCGTTTTGTTGAGGGTTTCTTTAGCTTTGCAGAAGCTTTTTAGTTTGATGTAGTCTTGTTCATTCATTTTTTGCTTTTAATTATCTTGCCATTGAAGTCAAATTCATAAAATCCTCTCTAAGACCAAAGTCTCTAAGTTTAGTACCCACGTTTTCTTCTAGGTAATTTATTGTTTCAAGTCTTAAATAGCTTCAAATCAGAGTAAGCAGGATGCCATTTTGGGATATTTGGGGGCATTGGCAAGCCCAATAGAACGCTGAGAGCTGGTTCTCAAGGGGTCGGTGCTTAGTCCAAAACCACAGGGAAAGCCAGGTAGACTCAAGTTTGGTCCAGAGACTCCAGAAAATGTAGTCAGATGTGGCCAAGGGATCACCTTGGAATGCGAGGCCAGGGGTTATCAAGGTAAGGCTTGCTAGATGGCCTGTGGGGCAACTTCCAAAGTGTACTGTGGGCTTTGCCCCAATGGGAGGTGGCCGACGTGGTGTGATTGTGTATATAATGTTACCGGAAAGGGGGCCTGGCCCTGGACGGGTCTGCCTGGGGCCAGCCAACAGTGTGTGGGTTCTTTACTTTGTGAAGGAAAAAATGTCACAATATGAGTCCATGTGAATTTTAGAGGATGTTCATTAAAGTTGGGACAGTGAAACAAAGGGCTGGGGAAATGAGCCGAGGCTGGTCTGCTTGGCTAAGCCATCAGAGAAAAGGGGGCCTTGGGGATAGTCAGGGAGGAACTGCTGCTGCCCATGGCTGCCCTGGTTGTAAGCCTCATGGGGTCCCTTAGAGTTGGGACTTTCAATCCTAACCGCTCACCTCCTCCAGGGAGGGGTGGGGCCGGCCCAATGGCTGATGATTTAATAATCAATCGTGCTCATGTCACAAAACCTCCACAAAATCCGAAAGGACAGGGTTCAGAGCTCCCAGGTTGGTGAGCATGGGGAGACTCAGGCGAGGCCGGGGTGCCCCTGGGGAGGGGTGCCCCTGGGGAGGGCATGGAAGTCCTGGGCCCTTCCGTGTACCCTGCCCTACGCATCTCTCCCACCTGCTCTTCCCGGGCAGTATCACTTTATAATAAACTGGCAGTCTAGTCAGTAAATGGTTTCCTGAGTCTGAGCTGCTGTGGCACATAGAACTTCTGACTTACAGTCAATCAGAAGCACAGGTAGCAACCTAGGCCTGTAACGGCCCTTGGAGGACGGATCCTTGAACCGTGAAACCTGCTGTATCTCCAGGTAGATAGGGTCAGAATTGGGTGGTTTGGACACCCTGCCCGTGTCCCGGAATTGCCTGCTGGTGTGGGGACTCGCACCCCCACCCCACATACGCGTGGAACTGGGTGAATACGCACTGTTGACCTCGCGGACTGTGCACAGCGGCTGGGCCTTGTCGGTGTTTTCCATTCACTGTGAGTCTTGGCTGAGATCACCGTGAGGGAAGGATGGACACGCACCCAGCCACTGCGGAGCGCTATCCTCCCTCTCCCTGGTCACTAGAGGCCTCAACGACTGCCTGTGGCAGGGACACCTCATGAAGCATGTTTCTTGATTCTGGCCATTCAGGACAGCCGAGGAGGCCCAGAGCTGTGGAATCTCAGAGGAAAACAGGCAGTAGCCTGGATGTATCTTTAAGGAGGTGATGGGTTTTGTTTTGTTTTAAAATATATTTGTATTGATTTCAGAGAGGGAGAGAGAGGTAGAAACATCAATGAGGAGAATCATTGATTGGCTGCCTCCTGCACGCCCCCTACTGGGGATCGAGCTTGCAACCCAGGCATGTGCCCTGACTAGAAATCAAACCGGGACATGGGTCAACGCTCAACCACTGAGCAACACCGGCTGAGGAGTCCATGAATTTTTAGCAACATCGCACCAGGGATTGGGCCCACGATAATCCTATCAGTCAGGGAAGGAAGAGCCACACCAGCGAGGGAGGCGGCGACACAGAGACTACGGGCCTCTGCTGCGCTTCTTTTCCTGGTGCCACTGGTTCCTGTCCCAAGGCTATTTCCCTGGGTTGGAGCATGTAGTCCAGGCACGAGCCCCACCCCCTCTTGACTGGTTGCAGGTGGAGGTCTCTGATTCTCCTCACTGGTGGGGGTCCTTTCCTCCTGGCCTTGAGCACGGAGGACCCGCACGTACCTGTCAGTTAAGGCCTTTCCAATCAGTGGTCTAATATCGCGTGAGACCATATGGCCTTGATCACGCTGCTCTTGGTGCAGTGACATCTGGGGACAGACACCAGGCAGCACGGGGCAGAGGCGATGCGTGACGGAGCACAGCCGCAGGGCAGGACCCGCGCAATGCTCCCTCCCCGGGGCTCCCACAGGGCTGCCAGGCAGGACCGGTTGCAGCTGCACCAATTGTGTTGTGCCATCCAGAGTGATGCCATTGGCTAGAAATGCTTGGGGGCACTCACCCCCCTTCCCTCCCCGCTGCATCCACCCCCTCCTGCTGCTGCCCCGATATTTCAGAACCAACATTGAGGCTGGACTGGCGCTTGTGGTTCGTATTATAATTGCAAGATGCCCTCAGCAATAACATCGGGAAACTTTGAAGGAAAACACACACACACACAAGGTTTATTAATCAGAGGTTCTGGCGGGTACACTGCAGGTCTGCGGCCACAGGCGAGTTTGTGGGGGGAGATTGTGGCCCTGGGATTCTGCTGTTGTTAGGGTGGAGGCCTAGTGTTTTGAGAGCTCACTCTTTACTGGTGATTTTAAAATGAGCAGGACTAGCCCTGGCCGGTGTGGCTCAGTTGGTTGGGCATCGTCCCATGCACCAAGAGGTGGCCGGTTCAATTCCTGCCCAGGGCGCATACCCAGGCTTCGGTCCCCAGTAGGGGGCATGGAGGAGGCAGCCGATGGGTGTTTCTCTCTCCCTCCCCCTTCCGGTCTAAAAAGCAATAAAAACTTTTTTTTTTAAGCAGGAATTATAGCATGTTAAGGGGAAATAAGCAGTCACATGGTCATCCGGAGATCTCGAAAACCAAGGGAAGTTGTGGAGGGTGGAAGCACAGGAGCCGGCTCTTTATTGAGTTGTGTGGCCGGCAATGTGTTTATTCCAAATAGCATTGGAGGTCGATGTCTCAAAATATTGTCAGTCACGTGTTACAATAAAAACCCCACCCTCAGGTGCCTAGACTACAGCCATCTTGTCACTGGTTTCTAATGGAACCTGTTGTGGTCAGAGAACATGCGGTAGGATTCCAAACCTTTACACCCATTTAGGCTCGTGTGGCCCGCATGTCTGTCTGCGTGAATGTGCTGTGCACACTGGGGAGGAATGCGTCCTGGTGGCCACCCGTGCCATCAGTTGGATGAAGGTGGCAGCTGTGTGTTCACAGGTTCTGTCTGTATTGAATTTCTGTCCAGTTCTGTCCGTTGCTGAAGGTGTTGGGATGTCCAGCTGTGCTTGTGGGCTTTTCCTCCTTTAAATCGCCCATTTTTGCTTTGTCTGTTTTGAAACTGTTGTTCAGCACATACCTGTTGGCCTTTCTGCGCTGGCCCCTGTATCGGCCCGACCACCCTTTTCTCGGGGAGTACTGTCCTGAGGTCTACTTTATCTGGTATCCACAGTGCCTCTCCAAGCCCTTAGGCTTACTGGTCACAGGTAGTCCTTTTCCCTTCCACTTTCGTTTCCACACATCTGTGTCTTTATATTAAAAAAGATTCTTACAGCCCGGCTGGTGTGGCTCAGTGGTTGAGCATCAACCTATGAACCGGGAGGTCATGGTTTGATTCCTAGTCAGGGCACATGCCCAGGTTGCAGGCTCGATCCCCAGTGTGGATGTGCAGGAGGCAGCCAATCTACAATTCTCTGTCATCATTTATGTTTCTATCTCTCTCTCCATCTCTTTTCCTCTCTGGAATCAGTAAACAAATATTTAAAAAAAAAAAAAAAGATTCTTACAGAGCATATAGTTTGGTCTTGCCTTTTAAAAATAACCATTTGACAATTTCTGCCTTGATGAATGTGGTTGAATTTTAGGTCTACCATTTACTATTTGTTTTCTGTTTGCCCCCTACCCCTCACCCCCGCCCCTTTTCTTGTTCCGCTCTCCTTTCTTGCCTTCTTTTGGGTTAAACACATTTTTAGAGTTCCACTTTAACTTACCTATTGGCTTCCATGATTTTTCTTCCCCAGGGGTTGCTGTGGATTACAATGTACGACTCTTTGTACTCTTTTTTTTAAAAAAAATAAATCTTTATTGTTCAGATTATTACAGTTGTTCCTCTTTTCTCCCCCCATAGCTCCTCTCCACCTGGTTCCCACCCCACCCCATGCCCTTACCCCCCCCCCCCCGCCACTGTCCTCATCCATAGGTGTAAGATTTTTGTCCAATCTCTTCCCGCAACCCCCTCACCCCTTCCCCCCACCCCGAGAATTGTCAGTCCACTCCCTTTCTATGCCCCTGCTTCTATTATATTCACCAGGTTATTCTTTTTTTTTTTAATATTTCTTTATTGATTTCAGAGAGGAAGGGAGGAGAGATAGAAACATCAATGATGAGAGAGAATCATTGATCGGATGCGTCCTGCATGCCCCCCACTGGGGATCAAGCCCGCAACCCAGGCATGTGCCCTTGGCAGGAATCGAAACTGGGACCCTTCAATCCGCAGGCTGATGCTCTATCCACAGAGCCAAGCTGCCCAGGGCTCACCAGTTTATTCTGATTTAATTTTTAGATTAACTTGTTGATAGATATTTATTTGTTGTCACTTTGTTGTTCATAATTTTTATCTTTACCTTTTTCTTCTTCTTCCTCTTCTTAAAGAATACCCTTCAGCATTTCATATAATCCTGGTTTGGTGGTGATGAACTGCTTTAGCTTTTTCTTGTCTGTGAAGCTCTTTATCTGACCTTCAATTCTACATGATAGCTTTCCTGGGTAATCTTGGTTGTAGGTTCTGGCTATTCAACACTTTGAATATTTCTTGCCACTCCCTTCTGGCCTGCATGGTTTCTGTTGAGAAATCAGCTGACTGTTGTATGGGTACTCCCTTGTAGGTAACTGTTTTTCTCTTGCTGCTTTTAAGATTCTCTCTTTGTCTTTAGCCCTTGGCATTTTAATTATGATGTGTCTTGGTGTGGTCCTCTTTGGATTCCTCTTATTTGGGGTTCTCTTCGCTTCCTGGACTTGTAAGTCTATTTCTTTCACCAGGTGGGGGAAGTTTTCTGTCATTATTTCTTCAAATAGGTTTTCAATATCTTGCTCTCTCTCTTCTTCTGGCACCCCCATAATTCAGATGTTGGTACATTTGAAGCTGTTCCAGAGGATCCTTACACTATCTTCATATTTTTGGATTCTTCTTTCATTTTGCTTTTCAGGATGGGTGTTTTTTGTTTCTTCGTATTTCAAATCTTTGACTTGATTCTTGGGATCCTCTAGTCTGCTGTTGGATCTCTGTATATTATTCTTTTTTTTTTTTTTAAATATATTTTATTGCCCTAACCGGTTTGGCTCAGTGGATATAGCGTCGACCTGCGGACTCAAAGGTCCCAGGTTCGATTCCGGTCAGGGGCATGTGCCTTGGTTGTGGGCACATCCCCAGTGGGGGGTGTGCAGGAGGCAGCTGATCTATGTTTCTCTCTCATCGATGTTTCTAACTCTCTATCCCTCTCCCTTCCTCTCTGTAAAAAAAAAAAAAAAGTGAAAAAAAATATATTTTATTGATTTTTTACAGAGAGGAAGGGAGAGAGATAGAGATTTAGAAACATCGATGAGAGGGAAACATCGATCAGCTGCCTCCCGCACGTCCCCTACTGGGGATGTGTCCACAACCCAGGCACATGCCCTTGACCGGAATCGAACCCAAGACCCTTCAGTCCCCAGGCCGACGCTCTATCCACTGAGCCAAACTGGTTCTGGCTGTATATTATTCTTAATTTCAGTCAGTGTATGTTTAATTTCTGACTGGTCCTTTTCCATTTTTTTTTGGCATTCTCATTAAGATCCTTGAAGGTCTCACTAAGTTCCTCGGAGGTTCGTAGAAGATTCTTGAGTAACCTTATAACTGTGGTTTTGAACTCTATGTCCAGTAGTTTGCTTTCTTCCATTTCTTTCATTTGTGACATGTTTCTTTGTCTCCGCATTTTGGCTAACTGCGAGGACCCGCTGTGTCTATAGTGGAAGAACTGCTGTGCTGGAGACACCGTTATGGGGTAGGACTTGCTTCAGTGGGGCTTTGGTGCTCACTGATTCTGCCTCTTGAGTGTGTCCCTTATGGATGTGAGGAGTTGAAATCTGGTATCTGACCACTGGGTACCCTGGCTCCTGGATCTCCAAGTCAACCACTGTGTGAGTCCACCCAGCAGGAGCTACAGCC
Source organism: Myotis daubentonii (assembly GCF_963259705.1). Taxonomy (NCBI): domain Eukaryota; kingdom Metazoa; phylum Chordata; class Mammalia; order Chiroptera; family Vespertilionidae; genus Myotis; species Myotis daubentonii. Next base: position 40,766,015 of record NC_081854.1, read on the forward strand.
ATATCAGCAGATTTCTCCTCTTTGTTTGGGTTTTGGAAGTTTTGGAGCTCTCTGACCCAGCTGCAGTTTGTTAGGTTAGGCTGCAAAAGGGCAGGCGGTTCCTTTGCCCTGCTTGGGTGGGGATGTAAATTGAGTGGGGTGGGGTCTCAGAGAATCACCAGGGCAGGGCAAACAGCAATGGCTATTGTCAGCCGTCTCTGCGACTCCTCATGTCCCCAAGTCCCGCGCCCCCACAGTAACAATGATCCCTGCAAGCAGCTCTGCAAGAAAGCCACCCTCACTTTCCAACCCGCTGCAAGACAGTCCAGTTTCTCCCCGTAGGAGCCTGGGTCCCCAGAGTCTCTGAGTTCAGTGCATTCGGGAGCTTGTATCCCATTCCAATTGAAAAAAAAAAACGCGCACCTAGATGCAGCCTGCCTCGCGCGCGCCTCTGCACCTCTGCTCTTGGCGCCTCTGCACCTCCTACCCAGTCTCAATGTGCTTTTTTCTTTCCTTCTAGTTGTAGAACTTCCACTCGGCCAGCTTTCCCATGGTTCTGGATGATAGCTGTTTTGTCTTTTAGTTGTAGCTTTAATGTGGTTGTGGGGGGCAGCATGTATAGGTTTATACCTTATGCCGCCATCTTGGTTCTCGACTCTTTGTACTCTTAAGTGTTGTACCACTTCATGTAACTTGAGCAAATTCCTTAGCCTCTCTGAACTTGTTTCTTCATTTAGACACAAGAATAATGACCTTCCTTCATGGGTGATGTGACTACTGAACTGTGCACATAACGTGAAAGCACACGCAATACCAAGGGCCAAACAAGCTGCGCTGTAAACCATCGTCACTAACAGCAGTGCTGTGGTTGCTGTTACTACTTCGTGTGGTGAATGTTTTTATTCAAACAACACACCCCACTCGGGGTGTGGCCAAATGTGTTTGCCTCAGGAGGCCAACGGGGAGCCATACTGAGCTTCCTCACTAGCTTGAGGTCATGTTCCACCTGCTCCTGATCTCCCCGCTCCATCACGACCCTTTATGTCTCAACAAGGCACCCCTTAGCTGCCCGGCCTTGTCCAGGCCTGTGCCCATTCTTCCCGTACCCAGCACAGCCAAGCCAGCTGATCCCAGCCAGCCCCAGCCCTGCCCCTAGCCGGTGCTCATCACAGACAAGCCTGGCTTTATTTTCAACATTATAGCATCCATCGTCCTGAGCAAAGTGATCTGAGGCCACAGTCCCACAGGCCTCCCACTGCCTTCAAATGCATCCTTTTAAGGATAACATACCTCTCCCTCCCTCCCTCCCTCTCTCTCTTCTCGTTTCCCTAAGGGTCTCAATCCCCACGGGCTGCCCCTGCTTTTCTCACCTGGCTCAGCAAACTGCGGGGACGCAGGCCTCTAATAACTTCTTCCCACGTTCTGCTGAAATCCATCAGCCAGAGCTCACGTTGTTGGCCTCACCCCTAGACAAGCTGCAGTTACTCTCCTGTTTCTCGGGGTGTGGAATTCAGAGTTCTGAGGTCATTTACAGGAGCCTGGATGGTGGGAGGGATGGGGGGCACCAGGAGACACTAGAAACCGAGCTAGGGAAGCAGAAGGAATTAAAGTGAACTTGGATCCTTGCAAGATGGTTTGTTAATTGTCACTCAGTAGCAGATAGAAGGAAGCAGGAAGCACTTGACTGCTGTGAGTTTTGTGGAAAGGGACTGAAATGGGGGCTTTGAATTGGCAGAACTTCCCTCCTGGGTTTCGCTCCTGGCGGGGTTTCTGTTTCTGGGCAACGCTACCAGTTAGCATCCGGCTCGTGCACTTTTTAAAAGCAGAGGATGCTTCTCTGGTGGTTTCACATTTTTCTCACAGGGACGGGCCCAGCCCACACTGCTTCCTGCTTCATCACACAGCCTGTCCTCTGCCCAGGTTTTCTGTTGGCGCTGGGCCGCACCCCTAATCCATAAACACCCCGGGCAGGAGCCTCTGTCATCACAGAATCACCACCGTATCCCCAGCAGCCGCTATGCCTGCCCCCTTGCTGGCACTCACGGTATCTTTTTGGAAGGAATAATGTCCCACATCCACTGCATGGTTAGTGTTAACAGCTGTGGTCTGCACTTCTCATAGGGTTTCGTGCTCCCTGTACGCTCCAGAAACTCGAGTTCTTCCGTACCCCCCTCTGGGTTCTTTCATGAGCCCCTTAACTTCAATAGGTGTGTCTTGGTTGGTTTGTGGTTGTATTTTAACATCCTGACAGTCCTTATGAAACCAAGGGAGAGAGGTAGGTTCTTCATTCCAATGTGGGTTCCACATGCAACAATTCAAGTGTGTGCCGGGCAGAAGGGTGGCCTCTCTTTGGGGGCAGAAGACCTGAGGAAAAGGTGCTCACCAATAATGTTAGCCAAGAGCTCGAAAATGGGGGAGAGAGGTCCCAGTCGTGTTCCACATCCAGCCCCAGCAGGAGGCGCTATGGCTTTTCCTTTTCAAAAACAGCAGAGCGTAGACCGGGTGGAGTCGGAAGACTTAAGCGAGACCAGAGTGCGTTGTACTTTGGCTGCAGGACTTGACAGGAGTCAGGTAACCAAACAAGGCCAGGGGATGGCACAGGCTCTTGAGCGCAAGTAGGGAGACCGGGGCTTGGCTGGCCACTCAGCTGGAGGATGAGGACATGACAGGGAGCCAAGGGGAGGTGGCTGGGACTGAACCTTCAGCTGCATCCCATTGAGTCCCCCACACTGAGGACCCAGTGTCTCACATTTCCTCGTTTTTGCACGCTTTGTGCCTCTTGTCTAGAATGTCATTCGTCACCTTATTCCCCATATGACTGACTAGTCCTCACTCGCCAAGATTTATCCACATGAGAATTATATCAAGTAGATAATTCCCAACTTTAGATTTAAAAAGCATAAAACTGTGTGAAAAAGCAAAAGTATTTCAGCACTTTGGTTATGAGAAATATCTATGGAAATAGAAAGAAAATCTCCAAAATGAAAATAGCAGTCGAGTAAGAACAGGTCCCAGAGTCCAGCGCAGTGGGGGTGGCTTTGGGGTCAGACAGGTCCAGGTGAGTCTGGAAACACCTGTGAGCTGGGTTTTCTTGTGCAAATGGCACTGCCTCCTGGCCTCTGGCCTCCCACCAGGAAGTGACCCGGCCTCCAGGCTGAGAGGATAAAAGAAACCAGCCCTAGGGTCAGGCTACAGGATCTGTCTTCAGAAGAAATTTCATCTAAAACCACTTTGGATTATGACGACAAGACACTTAAAAACTATTAGAGGTTCTGATCTGAATTTCCAGGCCCTGGGAGCAAACAGCTCGCTAGAGTACAGTCATAACTGTGATCACGTTGGCCGTTGTAAGGGTGGGTATGTGTTCGAAAAGCGTTTGGACTTTATAACTTAGAGTAATAATAACATGACATTCCTTGCATTTTTTTTTTAAATCTTTGCTGGTTTTCCGTTTATGTAAGGTTTCCATTGAGTGAACAATGAACAGAAAATATGTGCTTTTGTTGAGAAAAGGCTCAAGGGCACAGTACAGCCAGGACAGCTAGAGCCTGCCTCAGATGGCGCTGTGTTAACTCATGTTGTTTAACGTGCCCATTTCAATGGGTTATGTGTGGTTTTAGTATGAGTGTTAATTTAGGGACTAAGGAATCATGAACAACTTTCCAATTCTATTTCTGACTTAGGAGAATTTTGTTCTCCGGGCTCATAAAGTCATATACAAAAACACACACACATAAGGTTCTTAGATCTTTATTTTAGAAAATGTGGTATATACTCTCTCCCCTCCTGCTGCCCTCATCTGACCTGGAGGAGTTGTTCCTAACATTTTCTGTGGAATGCCATCAACCATGATCCGTTTCGCACAATTTATTCCATCATTCCCACTGGTGGTCATTTACACTGTTTCCTTATGTACGTACCAAAATACACAGTATATATTGATAAACATAATCTCATGTACTGGCACGTTAGTTTTTTCTCAGGGATAGGTTCCCAATCATGAGAGTGCTGCGTGGAAGAATATGTATATTCTTAAAGTTAAAAGACAGGGTCACAGTGATCCCCAAGGCCCTCAGTTTACTCTAACAGCAGAGTATGAAATTAACCTCCTCTGCTTCCTGGCTGTTAGTAGATCAGATGACAACTTAAAGACTTATTGGACTATGGATGTTTTAGTAAGCTTGTTCAGAGTCGCTCACATTCATATACTAGTATAGTAACAGCACATCAATGGTCTTCAAAAAATTTTAAAAGCCAGTTTCGGTTGCCATTTACAATTCTAATGCATGATTTGTGATGGAGGAAAACGAGGAACTTGGTGAATCTGAAATTAAGCCTAAGATGATATCACTCTGAGTTATACAATAGATGGAGAGATCACTGAACAGTGTAATTTATATAACTGTTAGTGTAAGTTAAGCCTTTCCATGAAAGGTTCACAAAGTCAGATTCCAAAGGGAAATGTTTCAGGCTGATGTTAGTGAAACTCAAGGAAGTATAAGTGGGTCCCCTAAACAGAATGTGCAAAAGTGTCTCTCTAAAGTGGACGATGCACATAGAAATTTTAAAAAGCAACAAGGCATGTGACAGTTTTCTTAAAATAAGCTTCCCTTTAAAGTCTCTGAAAAGTAACTAACATTTGTGCACTGCATACACATCCTACCATTTTTTACAAGACAATTCATAAAATATTAAGAGAAACGGGGAGCCAAAACCGGTTTGGCTCAGTGGAAAGAGCGTCGGCCTGCGGACTGAAAGGTCCCAGGTTCGATTCCAGTCAAGGGCATGTACCTGGGTTGCAGGCACATCCCCAGTGGGAGATGTGCAGGAGGCAGTTGATCGATGTTTCTCTCTCATCGATGTATCTAACTCTCTATCTCTCTCCCTTCCTCTCTGTAAAAAATCAATAAAATATATTTTTTTAAAAAAAAGAGAGAGAGAAACGGGGAAACACAAATACAAGTGGTTTCTGGGTTACACAACATTTTGGTAAATGACATGCATTGGTGTGTAAACAGCCAGCAGAAAATGCCAGCATGATGGATGTGGATATTCTCTGTAGCCCATTTTTACCTGTGGCATCCTGAGTAACACAGCCCACAGCCGCCTCCTCTCACTCTTAACCTCCTCTTAATTATCTCATATTTGCATAATCATGTAAATGATGCTTGTAGAAATGCTTCAGCAAGCCTGGAAGCAGGTTAGAACTTCACCACTGTCTCTGTTTAGTAAGAGGCAGCTCATTAACAATGGCCACACCAACTTCTATATGCCAGCAAGCAGTAGAAAGTGTTACATGCTACTTTAAAATCTGTTCTGTATTTCATCTGGAATGCATACTGAGTTGTAAAAAAAACACATGATATTTAATACGGAAAATCTTGTTTGATGTGTCCTAATTATTAGAGGAATTTCAAACTCCCAATGACCGTTAAATTCACACGGGCAGATCTAAAATATACTTTTGTGGTTTTGTGGCATAATTGCACACAACCACTCTATCCCTGGGCACTGTCTGTATATCCTTTCTGCTGCTTCCCAGACGATTTCATCCTTAAATTCATTCAAGGTTTAAATAATTCATTCAGGTTTTAAAAAGCTCACTGTAATAGTTAAGCATGTCTATTTACAGTTGGATATTCTTGGTATGTGTTCTTCAGTTGGGTATCACATCTAACTTTCAGTACCGCTGTCCGTAGGGGACCCTATTTTGGCGTTTTTGAGCTGATAGATGGTATCTTAGTATGATTTCCCATGCTCCCTCAGGACCTCAGGCGGTTTCTCCCCAACTGGAAGGGTTCTGGTGGGAGGGTGTTGCACAGTTCGACCTGCTGCAGGTCAGGGTTTGTCACCGATATGAACTCTGAGATGGACACTGAGTCGGGACTTCCTGCTGAAGGCCTTCCCACACTGAGAACACTCGTACGGCTTCTCCCCCGTATGGATTCGCAGGTGGAGCCTAAGAGTTGACCGTTGGCTGAATGTTTTGCCACATTCTGTACACTCGTAGGGCTTCTCCCCCGTATGAGTTCTCATATGTATAATGAGTTGTGAGTTCTGGATGAAGGATTTCCCACATTCACTGCACTCATAGCGTTTCTCTCCCGTGTGAATTTTCTGATGTATGATGAGGTTTGATTTCTTGAAAAAGGTTTTTGCACATTCATTACACTCATAGGGTCGCTCCCCTGTGTGAATTCTCTGGTGTGTAGTGAGTTCGAACTTCTGGGCAAATGTCTTGCCACACTCACTGCACTCATAGGGCTTCTTCTCCATGTGTGCTCTCTGGTGTACAATGAGGTTTGACTGATGGGTGAAGGCTTTCCCACATTCAAGACATTCAAAGGGTTTCTCCCCAGTATGAATTCTCTGATGCTTAATGAGGTTTGCCTTATGGGAGAAAGTTTTCTTACAGACATTACACTCATACGGCTTTTCTCCAGTATGTATTCTCTTATGACTGATGAGGAGTGACTTAAAGGAAAAGGCCTTGTCACAGTAATTACAAATGAAGGGCTGCACCAAATTTCTAATTTTCTGATGTTTAAAAATGGCTTCTTTATGGCTGAAGGCTTTCCCAATTTTGTTATATTCCGCGTATTCCATTTCAGGATGGGTTTTCTCTTGCTTTAGATAGAGAAGAGCTTTTCCAAATCCGTTATACTCATCAGCTTGCTTTCTTATATAGCTGTCACTGTTAAGTAAGTCTGAACTGTATTTCAAAGTTTTTTCATACAAGTCATATTTATAGGGCACTTGTCTTAAAGAAACAAAGTCTGTGCTCAGATTGAATGATTTTTCAAAGAGATCACTTCTTTCCTCAGTGGGGGTTTGGTTCTTGCAGATTATGAATGGCCTCGCCTGCTCCTCGGGGTCACTGTGCTCCCGCTGCACCTGGTCGTCAGCCTTCCACACCTCTAGAAAGAGCACAGGAAGGACACTCCGTCAGGCCTCTCGCTGTCATGTTATAGAAGGTCCCCCAAATGTCCCATCCTAGCGCCGCCTTTTTAGTTTGGGACCCAGTCTTCCAGAATTAAGTAGTCCCCAGTGCAAATCTGTCCTCCCTCTTAAACTCTGAAAAGACAAGGGGGAAAAAGAGCCTGTGGCAAAAAAAAAAAAAAAGAAGTGGGAACTGACAGTGAACACGAGTAGCATTGCCAGATCACACAGCGACCCCACAGAGGGGTAAAGAGAAATAAAAACACAGCAATAGGAAACACATGTGGGAAGGCGGGCACTGCAGGGACAAAGGGGACCTTGTCCTCAGGGACCCTGCATAGCTAGCACAGAGGCAAGCAAGTAGATGAAGATGGTAAAGGAAAGGACACAGGCAGACCTGAGTTTAGCAACCCACACTCTGATGCTGTGTCACTGTGGCTAGACCAGGACCTCGCCTACATGCGCCCAGGCTCTCTCCCCGCCTTCTCCCTTCCCACGGGCAGCGTTATTGTTTTGCAGAAACAATCCTACTGAGGAGCTCCTGTCTCTAAGGCAGCGATGCCCACCCTGAGCTGCAGCACACGGATGTGCCACAAGAACTTTAAAACATGCAAACTGCCTAGTCAGGGGCACTGACCACTTTTCCCTTAGATTGTCAACTTTAAAAATGACAACAGCCAACACAACAATAGCTGTCTGGTGTGAATGAATCAAAATTATGCCCCCCTTTTCTTGTCAGTTTGGCAAAAAGTATTTTTGGTGTGCTGCAGAATTTTCTAAATTATGTGCCATAAGATGAAAAGGTTGAAAATTGCTGCTTTAAAGTAAGACTTGGCAAGTGAATGAAAAGGTTCAGAAACTCATTATTTTGTAGGAAACACAAAATTGATCCAAGGACCCAAGATCCTTTTGATAGATTCAATGCTACTACTGCTTTCATCGTGTTTTTCTTTTTTAAAATTTAATTTAATCCTCACCCGAGGATATGTTTCCCATTGATTTTTAGGGAGGGTGGAAGGAAGAGGGAGAGACAGAGCAAAACACTGATGTGAAAGAGACGTATCAATTGGTTGCGTCCTGCATGCCCCCAACCAGGGCCAGGAGCCTGCGACCAGAATCAAACCAGGGACCCTTCAGTCCACAGGCTGACGCTCTATGCACTGAGCCAAACCAGCTAGGGCTCATTGCTTTTTTTCTATTGAAGCTGTTGGAGAATGTATTTTCATTATTATATCTTATTTTTCTCTCTCCTTTTAATATGCTTAATTTCTTCCCCAAACTAGTCTTGTCCCTACTTTTATTTGACAGGATCTTAAGGATCAGATTACCCAGCCTCCACCTAGGTCTTGCATAACCTTCACTTTCCTCTGTGCATTACTGGTCATTCCTGGCGCTTGTGCTGCAGCTACCATCTGTGTCCAGGACAAGGATGTCACTCCTGCACTGAAAAATCTATTTCCCCTGAGGCCACTATGCCAATGGCCCTGAGCTAAAATATGCAACTCTCAGACATCTGGGGCAGATCCTGTTTGCAGCCGTCTCTAAGGGTTTAGGGATTTTGGGGGAAAAAAAGTCTTAACAGTATTTCAAAGGTACCAACTCATTCATAATCCTTGGGATATTACTTCTAGTGGCTTCTGATTCTCCTTCCCTCCTTCCACATTTTCGCTAGAGTTCTCAACTGCAGTTCTAACTTTGCTAGCCACAGCTCCAGCTGCTCCACCTTGAAAATCACATCTGGTTTGATCGCAGCTCCTAACTGCTTGGACTTTAGAACTTCAGTAGTCACTCTCAGCTGTAACATGTGAAGCTTGAGGCCAAACCACTTAGTGATTTAGACGCTCATACTTCTGGTAACTGAGAAAGAACATAAGCGCCCCTAGGTAAACAGTGACGCCTGGAAGCTGTCCTTACCTACTGACAGTAGGTTGCTGTAGTTCTCCAGCATCACATCCATGTACAGGATCCTCTGCGATGGGTCCAGCTGCTCCCACTCCTCCTGGGTGAAGTCCACAGTCACATCCGTGAATGAGACTGACCCCTGAAATGGCATATTGCTATTCATTCTGGAATGGCGAGCGTTTGGTGATACAGAAAGGACATGTGGAAAGTTATTCTTACCACACTGCTGTAAGGGTCATTCGCCAGGGAAATTTACACGACACCAACCCAGCATCTTCACTACCTTTTGTGAGAAAGTGTGTTTATAGAGGTTCGAGCACTCAGTCCCCTATCTCTGGCACTGTCTCAGGCACAGGCACCTATGATGATGAAACCCCTAGCATTCTCTAACCATCAGTGGACAGCAGTGATGGGCACCAGTGCGGGGTGGTGCTCACACAGGCACTGTTCTTATGGTATCAAACTAGACAATATTAAACAGTAGATTAGACTTTCTGTGATACTATCTATAAGAAATACATCTGGTCTTTGTCCACAGTTCCTGGCTCACAGCTCTCCAAGCCCCTAGACCAGTGAGGGTGAACCTTTTGAACTCGGCGTGTCAGCATTTTGAAAAACCCTAACGTAACTCTGGTGCTGTGTCACATACAGAAATTTTTTGGTATTTGCAACCATAGTAAAACAAAGATTTATATTTTTGATATTTACTTTATATATTTAAATGCCATTTAACAAAGAAAAATCAACGAAAAAAATGAGTTCGTGTGTCACCTCTGACACACGTGTCATAGGTTCGCCATCACTGCCCTAGATTAACCTAAGAATTGAGACTGATACAGGTTTGGTATATTAGTGAGGTGACTTCCGGAAATGGCATAAGGACAGGGGCTGGTCACCATCAGATCTGACCATGTGATTAGAGGGTGGAACTTCCAGCCCACGCTGACCTCTGGTGGAGGAGAGGGTTTGGAGGGTGCCAAACGCCATGGTAAATGAGGTTACCAATCACCATTATGTAATACGGCTGCATAGAAACCCAAAGGACGGGGTTCCCAGAAACACCGAGGCCACAGCACACAGGAGATGCGAGAGTGGCACCTGGGAGAACAACAGAAAGCTCCGGCAAGTACCATCACTCCTCTCTAACGCCTCCTTGGCACACTCGTCCTTCTTCCCACTCCTCACTCTTGGTCCTTCTTTAGCCATCCTCCCTCACGACCGCTCACTCCTCTCTGCTCTTTAGGGTACAGTCTCACTCTCCTCTATCCCTCTGTCTAGCCTCCTCTCTGTCCTTAATTTCCCCAATCTGCTCTCTATCACTGTTCTCAACACCTCCCCATACACCACCCTTTCTCTCACTACAATCCCTCCAACTCCACCAGCTTTTCTCCATCCTCCCTCTCTACTCAGTCCTCCCTGTCAATCTCTCTTTTCACCGTCTTTACTTTCTGCAGCCTGTCTCTCTCTCATCTCTCTCTACTCCTCTCTTTCATCCCTATTTCTAGCCTCTTCTCTCTCTAGTCCCTCCTCCTCCTCTCTCTAGTACAGGGGTGGGCAAACTTGTTGACTCGAGGGCCACAATGGGTTCTTAAACAGGACCGGAGGGCCGGAACAAAAGCATGGATGGAGTGTTTGTGTGAACTAATATAAATTCAAAGTAGCCGAAACCGGTTTGGCTCAGTGGATAGAGCGTCGGCCTGCGGACTGAGAGGTCCCAGGTTCGATTCCGGTCAGGGGCATGTACCTGGGTTGCGGGCACATCCCCGGTGGGGGATGTGCAGGAGGCGGCTGATCGATGTTTCTCTCTCATCGATGTTTCTGACTCTCTATCTCTCTCCCTTCCTCTCTGTAAAAAATCAATAAAAATATAAAAAATAAATAAATAAATTCAAAGTAAACATCATTATATAAAAGGGTACGGTCTTTTTTTTTTTAAGTTTTAATCATTTCAAACGGGCCGGATACAGCCCGCGGGCCATAGTTTGCCCATGGCTGCTCTAGCCTCTCCTCCTCTGTCTTTCTAGTCTCTCCTTCCTCTCTCTCTCCAGCCTCTCCTTCTTCTCTCTAGGAGTAATGGAAAACCTATGACATTTTTTGGGTTGATTTTTCTCTGTTAAATGGCATTTAAATATATAAAATGTCAAAAAATGTTTTATTGTGGTTGAAAATATAAAAAAATTTCTAAACGTGACACGGCACCAGAGTTAAGTTAGGGTTTTTCAAATTGCTGACACGGCGAGCTCAAAAGGTTCACCATCACTGTTCTAGTCTCTCCTCCTCTGTCTATAGTCTCTCCTTCCTTTCTCTAGTCTCTCCTCCTATCTCTCTAGTCTTTCCTTTCTCTTTCACTAGTATCTCCTCCTCTGTCTCTAGTCCAGCCATGGGCAAACCACGGCCTGCGGGCCGGATCCGGCCCGTTTGAAATGAATAAAACTAAAAAAAAAAAAAAAAAAAAAAAAAGACCGTACCCTTTTATGTAATGATGTTTACTTTGAATTTATATTAGTTCACACAACACTCCATCCATGCTTTTGTTCCAGCCCTCCGGTCCAGTTTAAGAACCCATTGTGGCCCTCGAGTCAACAAGTTTGCCCACCCCTGCTCTAGTCTCTCCTCCTCTCTCCCCTTCATCTCTCTAGCCTCTCCTCCTCTGTCTCTCTAGTATCTACTCCACTCTCTAGTCTCTCTTCCTCTCTCTCTAGCCTCGCCTCCTCTGTCTCTAGTCTCTCCTTCCTCTCTCTCTAGTCCAGTGATGGCGAACCATTTGAGCTTGGCGTGTCAGCATTTTGAAAAACCCTAACTTAACTCTGGTGCCGAATCACATATAGAAATTTTTTGATATCTGCAACCAGAGTAAAACATGGACATATTTTTGATTTTTATCTTATATACTTAAATGCCATTGAACAAAGAAAAATCTACCAAAAAAATGAGTTCGCATGTCACCTCTGACACGCGTGTCATTGGTTCGCCATCACTGCTCTAGTCTCTCCTTCCTCTCTCTAGCCTCTCCTCCACTCTCTCAAGTTTCTCCTTCCTCTCTCTCACTCTAGTCTCTCCTCCTGTGTCTTTTCTTCTCTCTAGTCTCTCCTCCTCTTTATCACTAGCCTCTCCTTCCACTATGTCTCCAGTCTCTCTGTCCTCTCTCCATAACGTCTCCTTCCTCTCTCTAGTATCTCCTCCTCCTCTCTCTAGTCTCAACATGTCTCTCTAGCCTTTCCTCCTCTATCTCCCTAGCCTCTCCTCCTGTCAACCTAGTCTGTCCTCCTATGTCTCTCTAGTCTGTCCTCTCTCTCTCTAGTCACTCCTCCTCCTTTCTCCAGTCTCTCCTTCCTCTCTCTAGTCTCTCCTCTTCTGTATCTCTTCTTCTATCTCTCTAGTGTCTACTCCTCTCTCTCTCTAGTCCAGGGGTGGGCAAACTTGTTGACTCGAGAGCCACAATGGGTTCTTAAACAGGACCGGAGGGCAGGAACAAAAGCATGGATGGAGTGTTTGTGTGAACTAATATAAATTCAAAGTAAACATCATTACATAAAAGGGTACGGTCTTTTTTTTTTTTTTTTTTTTTTTTAGTTTTATTCATTTAAATGGGCCGGATCCCGCCCGCGAGCCGTAGTATGCCCACGGCTGCTCTAGTCTCTCCTTCTTCTCACTAGTCTCTACTCCTCTGTCTTTCTACTCTCTCCTTCTCTCTCTCTACTTTCTCCTTCCTCTCTCTCTAGTCCTTCCTCCTCTGTCTCTCTTCTTCTCTCTAGTCCATTCTCCTCTCTCTCTAAACTCTCCTACTACTCTCTCTAGTCTCTCCTCCTCTGCCTCTCTTCTTCTGTCTCTCCAGTCTCTCCTCCTCCTCTCTCTAGTCTCTTTTCTTGTCTCTCTAGTTTCTCCTTCCTCTCTCCATAGCTTCTCCTTCCTCTCTCTCTAGTATCTCCTTCCTCGCTCTCTCTAGCCTCTCCTCTCTAGCCTCTCCTCCTTCTCTCTCTAGTCTATCCTCTATCTCTCGTCTCTCCTTAATCTCTCTCTAGCTTCTACTTCCTCTCTCTAGCCTCTCCTCTTTCTCTCTCTAGTCTCTACTCCTCTCTCCTTAGCTTCTCCTTCCTCTCTCTAGTCTCTCCTCCTCTCTCTAGTCTCTCCTCCTCTCTCAAGTCTCTCCGGCCCTCTCTCTAGTCTCTCCTCCTCTCTCTCGCCTCTCCTTCCTCTCTCTAGTCTCTCCTTCCTCTCTCTAGTCTCTCCTTCCTCTCTCCTTAGCTTCTCCTTCCTCTCTCTAGTCTCTCCTCCTCTCTCAAGTCTCTCCGGCCCTCTCTCTAGTCTCTCCTCCTCTCTCTCGCCTCTCCTTCCTCTCTCTAGTCTCTCCTTCTCTTCTCTCTAGCCTCTCCTCCTCTCTCTAGTCTCTTCTCCTCTTCTCTTTAGTCTCTCCTCCTGTCTCTCTTCTTCTATCTCTCTAGTCTCTCCTCCTCCTCTCTCTCTAATCTCTCCTTCTTCTCTCTAGCCTCTCCTTCCTCTCTCTAGTCTCTCCTCCTCTCTCTCTCTAGCCTCTCCTCCCCTCTCAAGCCTCTCGTCCTCCTCTCTCTAGCCTCTCCTTCTCTCTCTAGTCTCTCCTCTTCCTCTCTCTAGTCCGGCCATGGGCAAACTACGGCCCGCGGGCCGGATCCAGCCCGTTCGGCTGTTTTATCCGGCCCGTGGAGCCGAAAGAGCGGAGGGTTCTCTTGCTGTCCCCTACGCTCCTTCACCAGCAGCAGTGTTAACATGTATTCGTTCACACAAACACTCCATCCATGCTTTTCTTCCGGTCCTCCGGTCCAGTTTAAGAACCCATTGTGGACCTCGAGTTAAAAAGTTTGCCCACCCCTGCTAGTCTCTCCTCCTCTGTCTTTCTACTCTTTCCTTCTCTCTCTCTAGTCTCTCCTTCTCTGTCTCTCCTCTTCTCTCTAGCCTCTCCTTCCTCTCTCTTTAGTCTCTCCTTCCTCTCTCTGGTTTCTTCTCCTCTCTAGTGTCCCTTCCTCTCTCTCTAGTCTCTCCTTCTCTGTCTCTCTTCTCTCTAGTCTCTACTCCTCTCTCTCCTCTCTCCTCCTCCTCTCTCTAGTATCTCCCTCCTCGCTCGCTCTAGCCTCTCCTTAATCTCTCTAGTCTCTCCTCCTCCCTCTCTAGCCTCTCCTTGCTCTCTCCGGAGCTTCTCCTTCCTCTCTCTAGTCTCTCCTGCCCTCTCTCTAGACTCTCCTCCGCCCCTCTCTCTAGTCTCTTCTACTGTCTCTCTAGTCTCCTTCCTCTCTCTCTCAAGCCTCTCCTCCTTCTCACTATACTCTCTCCTTCCTCTCGCTCGGGTCTCCTTTTCTGTCTCTCTAGACTCTCCTCCTCTCTCTCTCGTCTCTCCTCCTCTCTAGTCTCACCATCCTCTCTCTCTCTCTAGTCTCCACTTCCTCTCTCTCTCTCTCTCTTGTCTCTCCTCCTCTGTCTCTCTTCCTCTCTAGTATCTCCTCTCTCGAGCCTACCCTCCTCTCTCTCTCTAGCCTCTCCTCCTCTCTCTCGAGCCTCTCCTCCTCTCTCTGTCTAGCCTTTCCTCCTCTCTCTCAAGTCTCTCTTCCTCTCTAGTATCTCCTCCTCTCTCTCGAGCCTCTCCTCCTCCTCTCTCTAATCTCTCCTCCACTCTCTCTAGTCTCTTCTCCTGTCTCTATAGCCTTCCACTCTCTCTCTAATCTCTTCTCCTCCTCTCCCTAGTAACTGTCTCTCTTCTTCTATCTCTCTAGTCTCTACTCCTCTCTCTCTAGTCTCTCCTTCCTCTCTCAAGCCTGTCCTCCTTCTCTCTCAGGTCTATCCATCCTCTCTTTCGTCTCTCCTTCCTCTCTCTTTCTAGTCTCTCCTCTTCTCTCTCTTTCGTCTCTCCTCCTCTCTAGTCTCTCTTCTTCTCTCTAGTCTCACCTTCCACTCTCACTCTCTTCTCTCTCCTCCTCTGTCTCTCTTCTTCTGTCTCTCGTCTCTCCTCCTCTAGCCCTAGCCTCTCCTCCTGTATCTCTAGTCTCCCCTCTCTCTCTAGCCTCTCCTCCTCTGTCTCTCTTCTTCTGTCCCTCTAGTCTCCCCTCCTCTCTCTCTAGCCTCTCATCCTCCTATCTCTCGAGTCTCTTCTCCTGTCTCTCTAGTCTCTCCTTCCTCTCTCTCCTATCTCCTTCCTCAATCTCTATAGTCTCTCCTCCTCTGTCTCTCTAGTCTGTCCTACACTCTAACTCAGCCGTGGGCAAACTACCGCCCGCGGGCCGGATCCGACCCGTTTGAAAGGAATAAAACTATTGAAAAAAAAAAGACCGTACCCTTTTATGTAATGATGTTTACTTTGAATTTATATTAGTTCACACAAACACTCCATCCATGCTTTTGTTCCGGCACTCCGGTCCAGTTTAAGAATCCATTGTGGCCCTCGAATCAAAAGTTTGCCCACCCCTGCTCTAGCTTCTACTTCCTCTCTCTCTCTAGCCTCTCCTCCTCTCTAGGCTCTCCTCTTTCTCTCTCTAGTCTATCCTCCTATCTCTCATCTCTCCTTAATCTCTCTCTAGCCTCTCCTTCCTCTCTCTAGCCTCTCCTCTTTCTCTCTCTAGTCTCTACTCCTCTCTCTCTCTCTAGTCTCTCCTTCCTCTCTCCGTAGCTTCTCCTTCCTCTCTCAAGTCTCTCTGGCCCTCTCTCTAGCCTCTCCTTCTCTCTCTCTAGTCTCTTTTCCTGTCTCTCTAGTCTCTCCTTCCTCTCTCTCTAAAGCCTCTCCTCCTTCTCTCTCTAGTCTATCTCCTCTCTAACTCTTGTCTCTCCTTCCTCTCTAGTCTCTCCTCCTCTGTCTCTCATCTCTCCTCCTCTCTAGTCTCTCTTCTTCTATCTCCCTAGTCTCTCCTCCTCTCCTTCTAACCTCTCCTCCTCTATCCTTAGCTTCTGCTTTTCCTCTCTCCCTCTCTCTCTATAGTCTCTTCTCCTCTTCTCTCTAGTCTCTCCTTCTCTGTCTTCCTTCTTCTATCTCTCTAGTCTCTACTCCTCTCTCTCTAGTCTCTCCTCCTCCTCTCTCTCAAGCCTGTCCTCCTCCTCTCTCTGTCTATCCATCCTCTCTATCTCTCATCTCTCCTTCCTCTCTCTTTCTAGTCTCTCCTTTTCTGTATCTCTAGTCTCTCCTCCTCGCTGTCTCGTCTCTCCTTCTCTCTAGGCTCTCTTCTTCTATCTCTCTAGTCTCACCTTCCGCTCTCTCTCTCTCTAGTCTCTCCTTCTCTCTCTCTTCTTCTGTCTCTCCTCCTCTCTCTCTCATCTCTCCTCCTCTCTAGGCTCTCTTCTTCTGTCTCTCTAGTCTCACCTTCCGCTCTCTCTCTCTCTAGTCTCTCCTTCTCTCTCTCTTCTTCTGTCTCTCTAGTCTCTCCTCTTCTATCTCTAGCCTCTCCTTCCTCTCTCTTTAGTCTCTCCTCCTGTCTCTCTAGCCTCTCCTTCTTCTCTCTATTCTCCTCTTCGGTCTAGTCTCTCCTCCTCTGTCCCTCTAGTCTCCCCTCCTCTTTCTCTAGCCTCTCCTCCTCCTCCTCTCTCTTGTCTCTTCTCCCTCTCTCTCATCCCTCCTTGCTCTCTCTCTCTAGTCTCTCCTCCTGTCTCTCTCGTCTCTCCTCCTCTGTCTCTCTTCTATCTCTCTAGTGTTTACTCCTCTCTCTCGCCTCTGCTTCCTCATTCTAGCCTCTCCTCCTCTCTCTAGTATCTCTTTCCTCGCTCTCGCAAGCCTCTTCTTCCTCTCTCTAGTCTTTCATCCTCCGTTCTCTAGTCTCTCCTCTTCTTTCTACTCTCTCTTTCACTCTAGCCTCTCCTCCTCTCTCTCTAGCCTCTCCTCCTCTCTAGCCTCTCCTCCTCTCTAGCCTCTCCGCCTTCTCTCTCTAGTCTATCCTCCTCTCTCTCGTCTCTCTTTCCTCTCTCCTAGCCTCTCCTTCCTCTCTCTCTCTAGCCTCTCCTCCTCCTCTCTCTCTAGTCTCTTCTCCTCTCTCTCTAGTCTCTTCTCCTCCTCTCTCTAGTCTGTCCTTCCTCTCTCTAGTCTCTCCTCTCCTCTCTCAAGCCTCTCCTCCTCTCTAGTCTGTCTCCTCTCCTCTCTCAAGCCTCTCCTTCCTCTCTAGTCTCGCCTCCTCTGTCTCTCGTCTCTCCTCCTCTCTAGTCTCTCCTCATCTCTCTAGCCTCTCCTCCTCTCTCTCTAGACCCTTCTCCTCTTCTCTCTAGTCTCTACTCCTCTGTCTCTCTTCTTCTATCTCTCTGGTCTCTACTCCCCTCTCTCTCTCTAGTCTCTCCTTCCGCTCTCTAGCCTCTCCTCCTCCTCTCTCTAGTATCTCCTTCCTCGCTCTCTCTAGCCTCTCCTTCCTCGCTCTCTCTAGCCTCTACTTCCTCTCTCTAGCCTCTACTTCCTCTCTCTAGTCTCTCCTACTCTCTCTCTATGCTCTCCTCCTCTTTCTCGTCTCTCTTACTCTCTAGTCTCTCTTCTTCTATCTCTCTAGTCTCTCCTTCCTCTCTCGTCTCTCCTTCCTCTCTTTCTCTAGCCTCTTCTCTTCTCTCTAGTCTCTCCTCCTGTCTCTCTTCTTCTCTCTCTCTCTAATCTCTCTTCCTCTCTCTAGCCTCTCCTCCCCTCTCAAGCGTCTCTTCCTCCTCTCTCTATGCTCTCCTCCTTTTTCCGTCTCTCTTCCTCTCTAGTCTCTCTTCTTCTACCTCTCTAGTCTCACCTTCCTCTCTCTCTCTCTTTTTAGTCTCTCCTCCTCTCTAGCCTCTCCTTCCTCTCTCTAGCCTCTCCTTCTTCACTCTTGCCTCTTCTTCCTCTCTCTAGCCTCTCCTTCCTCTCTCTAACCTCTCCTTCTCTCTAGCCTCTCCTTCCTCTCTCTAGCCTCTCCTCCCCTCTCAAGCCTCTCCTCCTCCTCTCTCTAGTCTCTCCTACTCTCTATGCTCTCCTCCTCTTTCTTGTCTCTCTTCCTCTTTCTCGTCTCTCTTCCTCTCTAGTCTCTCTTCTTCTACCTCTCTAGTCTCACCTTCCTCTCTCTCTCTTTTTAGTCTCTCCTCCTCTCTAGCCTCTCCTCCCCTCTCCGGCCACTCCTCCTCCTCTCTCTAGTATCTCCTTCCTCGCTCTCCCTAGCCTCTCCTTTCTCTCTCTAGTCTCTCCTTCCTCTCTCTCTATGCTCTCCTCCTCTCTAGTCTCTCTTCTTCTATCTCTCTAGTCTCACCTTCCTCTCTCTCTCTCTAGTCTCTCCTCCTCTCTCTCGCCTCTCCTTCCTCTCTCTAGTCTCTCCTTCTCTTATCTCTAGCCTCTCCTCCCCTCTCAAGCCTCTCCTCCTCCTCTCTCTAGCCTCTCCTTCTTCACTCTTGCCTCTTCTTCCTCTCTCTAGCCTCTCCTTCCTCTCTCTAGCCTCTCCTTCCTCTCTCTAGCCTCTCCTTCTTCACTCTTGCCTCTTCTTCCTCTCTCTAGCCTCTCCTTCCTCTAACCTCTCCTTCTTCTCTCTAGCCTCTCCTTCCTCTCTCTAGCCTCTCCTCCCCTCTCAAGCCTCTCCTCCTCCTCTCTCTAGCCTCTCCTACTCTCTCTCTATGCTCTCCTCCTCTTTCTTGTCTCTCTTCCTCTTTCTCGTCTCTCTTCCTCTCTAGTCTCTCTTCTTCTACCTCTCTAGTCTCACCTTCCTCTC
Organism: Myotis daubentonii; assembly: GCF_963259705.1. Classification (NCBI taxonomy): domain Eukaryota; kingdom Metazoa; phylum Chordata; class Mammalia; order Chiroptera; family Vespertilionidae; genus Myotis; species Myotis daubentonii. The sequence continues at coordinate 40,784,482 of NC_081854.1, forward strand.
TCTCTCTTTTTAGTCTCTCCTCCTCTCTAGCCTCTCCTCCCCTCTCCGGCCACTCCTCCTCCTCTCTCTAGTATCTCCTTCCTCGCTCTCCCTAGCCTCTCCTTCCTCTCTCTAGTCTCTCCTTCCTCTCTCTCTATGCTCTCCTCTTCTCTAGTCTCTCTTCTTCTATCTCTCTAGTCTCACCTTCCTCTCTTTCTCTCTAGTCTCTCCTCCTCTCTCTCGCCTCTCCTTCCTCTCTCTAGTCTCTCCTTCTCTTCTCTCTAGCCTATCCTCCCCTCTCAAGCCTCTCCTCCTCCTCTCTCTAGTCTCTCCTACTCTCTCTCTATGCTCTCCTCCTCTTTCTTGTCTCTCTTCCTCTCTAGTCTCTCTTCTTCTACCTCTCTAGTCTCACCTTCCTCTCTCTCTCTTTTTAGTCTCTCCTCCTCTCTAGCCTCTCCTTCCTCTCTCTAGCCTCTTCTTCCTCTCTCAAGCCTCTCCTTCCTCTCTCTAGCCTCTCCTTCCTCTCTCTAGCCTCTCCTTCCTCTCTCTAGCCTCTTCTTCCTCTCTCTAGCCTCTCCTCCTCCTCTCTCTAGTATCTCCTTCCTCACTCTCTCTAGCCTCTTCTTCCTCTCTCTAGCCTCTCCTCCTCCTCTCTCTAGTATCTCCTTCCTCACTCTCTCTAGCCTCTCCTTCCTCTCTCTAGCCTCTCCTCCCCTCTCAAGCCTCTCCTCCTCCTCTCTCTAGTCTCTCCTACTCTCTCTCTATGCTCTCCTCCTCTTTCTTGTCTCTCTTCCTCTCTAGTCTCTCTTCTTCTACCTCTCTAGTCTCACCTTCCTCTCTCTCTCTTTTTAGTCTCTCCTCCTCTCTAGCCTCTTCCTCTCTCTAGCCTCTCCTCCTCCTCTCTCTAGTATCTCCTTCCTCACTCTCTCTAGCCTCCCCTTCCTCTCTCTAGCCTCTCCTCCCCTCTCAAGCCTCTCCTCCTCCTCTCTCTAGTCTCTCCTACTCTCTCTCTATGCTCTCCTCCTCTTTCTTGTCTCTCTTCCTCTCTAGTCTCTCTTCTTCTACCTCTCTAGTCTCACCTTCCTCTCTCTCTCTTTTTAGTCTCTCCTCCTCTCTAGCCTCTCCTTTTCCTCTCTCTAGCCTCTCCTTCCTCTCTCTAGCCTCTCCTCCCCTCTCAAGCCTCTCCTCCTCCTCTCTCTAGTCTCTCCTACTCTCTCTCTATGCTCTCCTCCTCTTTCTTGTCTCTCTTCCTCTCTAGTCTCTCTTCTTCTACCTCTCTAGTCTCACCTTCCTCTCTCTCTCTTTTTAGTCTCTCCTCCTCTCTAGCCTCTCCTTCCTCTCTCTAGCCTCTTCTTCCTCTCTCAAGCCTCTCCTTCCTCTTTCTAGCCTCTCCTTCCTCTCTCTAGCCTCTCCTTCCTCTCTCTAGCCTCTTCTTCCTCTCTCTAGCCTCTCCTCCTCCTCTCTCTAGTATCTCCTTCCTCACTCTCTCTAGCCTCTTCTTCCTCTCTCTAGCCTCTCCTCCTCCTCTCTCTAGTATCTCCTTCCTCACTCTCTCTAGCCTCTCCTTCCTCTCTCTAGCCTCTCCTCCCCTCTCAAGCCTCTCCTCCTCCTCTCTCTAGTCTCTCCTACTCTCTCTCTATGCTCTCCTCCTCTTTCTTGTCTCTCTTCCTCTCTAGTCTCTCTTCTTCTACCTCTCTAGTCTCACCTTCCTCTCTCTCTCTTTTTAGTCTCTCCTCCTCTCTAGCCTCTTCCTCTCTCTAGCCTCTCCTCCTCCTCTCTCTAGTATCTCCTTCCTCACTCTCTCTAGCCTCCCCTTCCTCTCTCTAGCCTCTCCTCCCCTCTCAAGCCTCTCCTCCTCCTCTCTCTAGTCTCTCCTACTCTCTCTCTATGCTCTCCTCCTCTTTCTTGTCTCTCTTCCTCTCTAGTCTCTCTTCTTCTACCTCTCTAGTCTCACCTTCCTCTCTCTCTCTTTTTAGTCTCTCCTCCTCTCTAGCCTCTCCTTTTCCTCTCTCTAGCCTCTCCTTCCTCTCTCTAGCCTCTCCTTCCTCTCTCTAGCCTCTCCTTCCTCTCTCTAGCCTCTCCTCCCCTCTCAAGCCTCTCCTCCTCCTCTCTCTAGTCTCTCCTACTCTCTCTCTATGCTCTCCTCCTCTTTCTTGTCTCTCTTCCTCTCTAGTCTCTCTTCTTCTACCTCTCTAGTCTCACCTTCCTCTGTCTCTCTTTTTAGTCTCTCCTCCTCTCTAGCCTCTCCTTCCTCTCTCTAGCCTCTTCTTCCTCTCTCAAGCCTCTCCTTCCTCTTTCTAGCCTCTCCTTCCTCTCTCTAGCCTCTCCTTCCTCTCTCTAGCCTCTTCTTCCTCTCTCTAGCCTCTCCTCCTCCTCTCTCTAGTATCTCCTTCCTCACTCTCTCTAGCCTCTTCTTCCTCTCTCTAGCCTCTCCTCCTCCTCTCTCTAGTATCTCCTTCCTCACTCTCTCTAGCCTCTCCTTCCTCTCTCTAGCCTCTCCTCCCCTCTCAAGCCTCTCCTCCTCCTCTCTCTAGTCTCTCCTACTCTCTCTCTATGCTCTCCTACTCTTTCTCGTCTCTTTTCCTCTCTAGTCTCTCTTCTTCTACCTCTCTAGCCTCACCTTCCTCTCTCTCTCTATTTAGTCTCTCCTCCTCTCTAGCCTCTCCTTTTCCTCTCTCTAGCCTCTCCTTCCTCTCTCTAGCCTCTCCTTCCTCTCTCTAGCCTCTTCTTCCTCTCTCTAGCCTCTCCTCCCCTCTCAAGCCTCTCTTTCCTCTCTCTAGCCTCTCCTTCCTCTCTCTAGCCTCTTCTTCCTCTCTCTAGCCTCTTCTTCCTCTCTCTAGCCTCTCCTCCTCCTCTCTCTAGTATCTCCTTCCTCGCTCTCTCTAGCCTCTCCTTCCCCTCTCTCTCTCTAGTCTCTCCTCCTCTCTCTCGCCTCTCCTTCCTCTCTCTAGTCTCTCCTTCTCTTCTCTCTAGCCTCTCCTCCCCTCTCAAGCCTCTCCTTCCTCTCTATAGCCTCTCCTTCCTCTCTATAGCCTCTCCTTCCTCTCTCTAGCCTCTTCTTCCTCTCTCTAGCCTCTCCTCCTCCTCTCTCTAGTCTCTCCTACTCTCTCTATGCTCTCCTACTCTTTCTCGTCTCTTTTCCTCTCTAGTCTCTCTTCTTCTACCTCTCTAGTCTCACCTTCCTCTCTCTCTCTTTTTAGTCTCTCCTCCTCTCTAGCCTCTCCTTCCTCTCTCTAGTCTCTCCTTCCTCTCTCTCTATGCTCTCCTCCTCTCTAGTCTCACCTTCCTCTCTCTCTCTCTAGTCTCTCCTCCTCTCTCTCACCTCTCCTTCCTCTCTCTAGCCTCTTCTTCCTCTCTCTAGCCTCTCCTTCCTCTCTCTAGCCTCTACTTCCTCTCTCTAGTCTCTCCTACTCTCTCTCTATGCGCTCCTCCTCTTTCTCGTTTCTCTTACTCTCTAGTCTCTCTTCTTCTATCTCTCTAGTCTCTCCTTCCTCTCTCGTCTCTCCTTCCTCTCTTTCTCTAGCCTCTTCTCTTCTCTCTAGTCTCTCCTCCTGTCTCTCTTCTTCTCTCTCTCTCTAATCTCTCTTCTTCTCTCTAGCCTCTCCTCCCCTCTCAAGCCTCTCCTCCTCCTCTCTCTAGACTCTCCTACTCTCTCTCTATGCTCTCCTCCTCTTTCTCGTCTCTCTTCCTCTCTAGTCTCTCTTCTTCTACCTCTCTAGTCTCACCTTCCTCTCTCTCTCTTTTTAGTCTCTCCTCCTTTCTAGCCTCTCCTTCCTCTCTCAAGCCTCTCCTTCCTCTCTCTAGTCTCTCCTACTCTCTCTCTATGCTCTCCTACTCTTTCTCGTCTCTCTTACTCTCTAGTCTCTCTTCTTCTACCTCTCTAGTCTCACCTTCCTCTCTCTCTCTTTTTAGTCTCTCCTCCTCTCTAGCCTCTCCTTTTCCTCTCTCTAGCCTCTCCTTCCTCTCTCTAGCCTCTCCTTCCTCTCTCTAGCCTCTCCTTCCTCTCTCTAGCCTCTCCTTCCTCTCTCTAGCCTCTTCTTCCTCTCTCTAGCCTCTCCTCCCCTCTCAAGCCTCTCTTTCGTCTCTCAAGCCTCTCCTTCCTCTCTCTAGCCTCTTCTTCCTCTCTCTAGCCTCTCCTCCTCCTCTCTCTAGTATCTCCTTCCTCGCTCTCTCTAGCCTCTCCTTCCTCTCTCTCTCTCTAGTCTCTCCTCCTCTTTCTCGCCTCTCCTTCCTCTCTCTAGTCTCTCCTTCTCTTCTCTCTAGCCTCTCCTTCCTCTCTCTCGCCTCTCCTTCCTCTCTCTAGCCTCTCCTTCCTCTCTCTAGCCTCTCCTCCCCTCTCAAGCCTCTCTTTCCTCTCTCTAGCCTCTCCTTCCTCTCTCTAGCCTCTCCTTCCTCTCTCTAGCCTCTTCTTCCTCTCTCTAGCATCTCCTTCCTCTCTCTAGCCTCTCCTCCTCCTCTCTCTAGTATCTCCTTCCTCACTCTCTCTAGCCTCTCCTTCTCTTCTCTCTAGCCTCTTCTTCCTCTCTCTAGCCTCTCCTTCCTCTCTCTAGCCTCTCCTTCCTCTCTCTAGCCTCTCCTTCTTCACTCTTGCCTCTTCTTCCTCTCTCTAGCCTCTCCTTCCTCTAACCTCTCCTTCTTCTCTCTAGCCTCTCCTTCCTCTCTCTAGCCTCTCCTCCCCTCTCAAGCCTCTCCTCCTCCTCTCTCTAGCCTCTCCTACTCTCTCTCTATGCTCTCCTCCTCTTTCTTGTCTCTCTTCCTCTTTCTCGTCTCTCTTCCTCTCTAGTCTCTCTTCTTCTACCTCTCTAGTCTCACCTTCCTCTCTCTCTCTTTTTAGTCTCTCCTCCTCTCTAGCCTCTCCTCCCCTCTCCGGCCACTCCTCCTCCTCTCTCTAGTATCTCCTTCCTCGCTCTCCCTAGCCTCTCCTTCCTCTCTCTAGTCTCTCCTTCCTCTCTCTCTATGCTCTCCTCTTCTCTAGTCTCTCTTCTTCTATCTCTCTAGTCTCACCTTCCTCTCTTTCTCTCTAGTCTCTCCTCCTCTCTCTCGCCTCTCCTTCCTCTCTCTAGTCTCTCCTTCTCTTCTCTCTAGCCTATCCTCCCCTCTCAAGCCTCTCCTCCTCCTCTCTCTAGTCTCTCCTACTCTCTCTCTATGCTCTCCTCCTCTTTCTTGTCTCTCTTCCTCTCTAGTCTCTCTTCTTCTACCTCTCTAGTCTCACCTTCCTCTCTCTCTCTTTTTAGTCTCTCCTCCTCTCTAGCCTCTCCTTCCTCTCTCTAGCCTCTTCTTCCTCTCTCAAGCCTCTCCTTCCTCTTTCTAGCCTCTCCTTCCTCTCTCTAGCCTCTCCTTCCTCTCTCTAGCCTCTTCTTCCTCTCTCTAGCCTCTCCTCCTCCTCTCTCTAGTATCTCCTTCCTCACTCTCTCTAGCCTCTTCTTCCTCTCTCTAGCCTCTCCTCCTCCTCTCTCTAGTATCTCCTTCCTCACTCTCTCTAGCCTCTCCTTCCTCTCTCTAGCCTCTCCTCCCCTCTCAAGCCTCTCCTCCTCCTCTCTCTAGTCTCTCCTACTCTCTCTCTATGCTCTCCTCCTCTTTCTTGTCTCTCTTCCTCTCTAGTCTCTCTTCTTCTACCTCTCTAGTCTCACCTTCCTCTCTCTCTCTTTTTAGTCTCTCCTCCTCTCTAGCCTCTTCCTCTCTCTAGCCTCTCCTCCTCCTCTCTCTAGTATCTCCTTCCTCACTCTCTCTAGCCTCCCCTTCCTCTCTCTAGCCTCTCCTCCCCTCTCAAGCCTCTCCTCCTCCTCTCTCTAGTCTCTCCTACTCTCTCTCTATGCTCTCCTCCTCTTTCTTGTCTCTCTTCCTCTCTAGTCTCTCTTCTTCTACCTCTCTAGTCTCACCTTCCTCTCTCTCTCTTTTTAGTCTCTCCTCCTCTCTAGCCTCTCCTTTTCCTCTCTCTAGCCTCTCCTTCCTCTCTCTAGCCTCTCCTCCCCTCTCAAGCCTCTCCTCCTCCTCTCTCTAGTCTCTCCTACTCTCTCTCTATGCTCTCCTCCTCTTTCTTGTCTCTCTTCCTCTCTAGTCTCTCTTCTTCTACCTCTCTAGTCTCACCTTCCTCTCTCTCTCTTTTTAGTCTCTCCTCCTCTCTAGCCTCTCCTTCCTCTCTCTAGCCTCTTCTTCCTCTCTCAAGCCTCTCCTTCCTCTTTCTAGCCTCTCCTTCCTCTCTCTAGCCTCTCCTTCCTCTCTCTAGCCTCTTCTTCCTCTCTCTAGCCTCTCCTCCTCCTCTCTCTAGTATCTCCTTCCTCACTCTCTCTAGCCTCTTCTTCCTCTCTCTAGCCTCTCCTCCTCCTCTCTCTAGTATCTCCTTCCTCACTCTCTCTAGCCTCTCCTTCCTCTCTCTAGCCTCTCCTCCCCTCTCAAGCCTCTCCTCCTCCTCTCTCTAGTCTCTCCTACTCTCTCTCTATGCTCTCCTCCTCTTTCTTGTCTCTCTTCCTCTCTAGTCTCTCTTCTTCTACCTCTCTAGTCTCACCTTCCTCTCTCTCTCTTTTTAGTCTCTCCTCCTCTCTAGCCTCTTCCTCTCTCTAGCCTCTCCTCCTCCTCTCTCTAGTATCTCCTTCCTCACTCTCTCTAGCCTCCCCTTCCTCTCTCTAGCCTCTCCTCCCCTCTCAAGCCTCTCCTCCTCCTCTCTCTAGTCTCTCCTACTCTCTCTCTATGCTCTCCTCCTCTTTCTTGTCTCTCTTCCTCTCTAGTCTCTCTTCTTCTACCTCTCTAGTCTCACCTTCCTCTCTCTCTCTTTTTAGTCTCTCCTCCTCTCTAGCCTCTCCTTTTCCTCTCTCTAGCCTCTCCTTCCTCTCTCTAGCCTCTCCTTCCTCTCTCTAGCCTCTCCTTCCTCTCTCTAGCCTCTCCTCCCCTCTCAAGCCTCTCCTCCTCCTCTCTCTAGTCTCTCCTACTCTCTCTCTATGCTCTCCTCCTCTTTCTTGTCTCTCTTCCTCTCTAGTCTCTCTTCTTCTACCTCTCTAGTCTCACCTTCCTCTGTCTCTCTTTTTAGTCTCTCCTCCTCTCTAGCCTCTCCTTCCTCTCTCTAGCCTCTTCTTCCTCTCTCAAGCCTCTCCTTCCTCTTTCTAGCCTCTCCTTCCTCTCTCTAGCCTCTCCTTCCTCTCTCTAGCCTCTTCTTCCTCTCTCTAGCCTCTCCTCCTCCTCTCTCTAGTATCTCCTTCCTCACTCTCTCTAGCCTCTTCTTCCTCTCTCTAGCCTCTCCTCCTCCTCTCTCTAGTATCTCCTTCCTCACTCTCTCTAGCCTCTCCTTCCTCTCTCTAGCCTCTCCTCCCCTCTCAAGCCTCTCCTCCTCCTCTCTCTAGTCTCTCCTACTCTCTCTCTATGCTCTCCTACTCTTTCTCGTCTCTTTTCCTCTCTAGTCTCTCTTCTTCTACCTCTCTAGCCTCACCTTCCTCTCTCTCTCTATTTAGTCTCTCCTCCTCTCTAGCCTCTCCTTTTCCTCTCTCTAGCCTCTCCTTCCTCTCTCTAGCCTCTCCTTCCTCTCTCTAGCCTCTTCTTCCTCTCTCTAGCCTCTCCTCCCCTCTCAAGCCTCTCTTTCCTCTCTCTAGCCTCTCCTTCCTCTCTCTAGCCTCTTCTTCCTCTCTCTAGCCTCTTCTTCCTCTCTCTAGCCTCTCCTCCTCCTCTCTCTAGTATCTCCTTCCTCGCTCTCTCTAGCCTCTCCTTCCCCTCTCTCTCTCTAGTCTCTCCTCCTCTCTCTCGCCTCTCCTTCCTCTCTCTAGTCTCTCCTTCTCTTCTCTCTAGCCTCTCCTCCCCTCTCAAGCCTCTCCTTCCTCTCTATAGCCTCTCCTTCCTCTCTCTAGCCTCTTCTTCCTCTCTCTAGCCTCTCCTCCTCCTCTCTCTAGTCTCTCCTACTCTCTCTATGCTCTCCTACTCTTTCTCGTCTCTTTTCCTCTCTAGTCTCTCTTCTTCTACCTCTCTAGTCTCACCTTCCTCTCTCTCTCTTTTTAGTCTCTCCTCCTCTCTAGCCTCTCCTTCCTCTCTCTAGTCTCTCCTTCCTCTCTCTCTATGCTCTCCTCCTCTCTAGTCTCACCTTCCTCTCTCTCTCTCTAGTCTCTCCTCCTCTCTCTCACCTCTCCTTCCTCTCTCTAGCCTCTTCTTCCTCTCTCTAGCCTCTCCTTCCTCTCTCTAGCCTCTACTTCCTCTCTCTAGTCTCTCCTACTCTCTCTCTATGCGCTCCTCCTCTTTCTCGTTTCTCTTACTCTCTAGTCTCTCTTCTTCTATCTCTCTAGTCTCTCCTTCCTCTCTCGTCTCTCCTTCCTCTCTTTCTCTAGCCTCTTCTCTTCTCTCTAGTCTCTCCTCCTGTCTCTCTTCTTCTCTCTCTCTCTAATCTCTCTTCTTCTCTCTAGCCTCTCCTCCCCTCTCAAGCCTCTCCTCCTCCTCTCTCTAGACTCTCCTACTCTCTCTCTATGCTCTCCTCCTCTTTCTCGTCTCTCTTCCTCTCTAGTCTCTCTTCTTCTACCTCTCTAGTCTCACCTTCCTCTCTCTCTCTTTTTAGTCTCTCCTCCTTTCTAGCCTCTCCTTCCTCTCTCAAGCCTCTCCTTCCTCTCTCTAGTCTCTCCTACTCTCTCTCTATGCTCTCCTACTCTTTCTCGTCTCTCTTACTCTCTAGTCTCTCTTCTTCTACCTCTCTAGTCTCACCTTCCTCTCTCTCTCTTTTTAGTCTCTCCTCCTCTCTAGCCTCTCCTTTTCCTCTCTCTAGCCTCTCCTTCCTCTCTCTAGCCTCTCCTTCCTCTCTCTAGCCTCTCCTTCCTCTCTCTAGCCTCTCCTTCCTCTCTCTAGCCTCTTCTTCCTCTCTCTAGCCTCTCCTCCCCTCTCAAGCCTCTCTTTCGTCTCTCAAGCCTCTCCTTCCTCTCTCTAGCCTCTTCTTCCTCTCTCTAGCCTCTCCTCCTCCTCTCTCTAGTATCTCCTTCCTCGCTCTCTCTAGCCTCTCCTTCCTCTCTCTCTCTCTAGTCTCTCCTCCTCTTTCTCGCCTCTCCTTCCTCTCTCTAGTCTCTCCTTCTCTTCTCTCTAGCCTCTCCTTCCTCTCTCTCGCCTCTCCTTCCTCTCTCTAGCCTCTCCTTCCTCTCTCTAGCCTCTCCTCCCCTCTCAAGCCTCTCTTTCCTCTCTATAGCCTCTCCTTCCTCTCTCTAGCCTCTCCTTCCTCTCTCTAGCCTCTCCTTCCTCTCTCTAGCCTCTTCTTCCTCTCTCTAGCATCTCCTTCCTCTCTCTAGCCTCTCCTCCTCCTCTCTCTAGTATCTCCTTCCTCACTCTCTCTAGCCTCTCCTTCTCTTCTCTCTAGCCTCTTCTTCCTCTCTCTAGCCTCTCCTCCTCCTCTCTCTAGTCTCTCCTACTCTCTCTCTATGCTCTCCTACTCTTTCTCGTCTCTTTTCCTCTCTAGTCTCTCTTCTTCTACCTCTCTAGTCTCACCTTCCTCTCTCTCTTTTTAGTCTCTCCTCCTCTCTAGCCTCTCCTTTTCCTCTCTCTAGCCTCTCCTTCCTCTCTCTAGCCTCTCCTTCCTCTCTCTAGCCTCTCCTCCCCTCTCAAGCCTCTCTTTCCTCTCTCTAGCCTCTCCTTCCTCTCTCTAGCCTCTCCTTCCTCTCTCTAGCCTCTTCTTCCTCTCTCTAGCCTCTCCTCCTCCTCTCTAGTATCTCCTTCCTCGCTCTCTCTAGCCTCTCCTTCCTCGCTCTCTCTAGCCTCTCCTTCCTCTCTCTAGCCTCTCCTTCATTTCTCTAGCCTCTTCTTCCTCTCTCTAGCCTCTCCTCCCCTCTCAAGCCTCTCTTTCCTCTCTCTAGCCTCTTCTTCCTCTCTCTAGCCTCTCCTTCCTCTCTCTAGTCTCACCTTCCTCTCTCTCTCTCTCTAGTCTCTCCTCCTCTCTCTCGCCTCTCCTTCCTCTCTCCTTCCTCTCTCTAGCCTCTCCTTCCTCTCTCTAGCCTCTCCTTCTCTTCTCTCTAGCCTCTCCTACCCTCTCAAGCCTCTCCTCCTCCTCTCTCTAGTCTCTCCTACTCTCACTATGCTCTCCTCCTCTTTCTCGTCTCTCTTCCTCTCTAGTCTCTCTTCTTCTACCTCTCTAGTCTCACCTTCCTCTCTCTCTCTCTTTAGTCTCTCCTCCTCTCTAGCCTCTCCTTCCTCTCTCTAGCCTCTCCTTCCTCTCTCTAGCCTCTCCTTCCTCTCTCTAGCCTCTTCTTCCTCTCTCTAGCCTCTTCTTCCTCTCTCAAGCCTCTCTTTCCTCTCTCTAGCCTCTCTCCTCTCTCTAGCCTCGCCTTCCTCTCTCTAGCCTCGCCTTCCTCTCTCTAGCCTCTCCTTCCTCTCTCTAGCCTCTCCTCCCCTCTCAAGCCTCTCTTTCCTCTCTCTAGCCTCTCCTTCCTCTCTCTAGCCTCTCCTTCCTCTCTCTAGCCTCTCCTTCTTCTCTCTAGCCTCTCCTCCCCTCTCAAGCCTCTCCTCCTCCTCTCTCTAGTCTCTCCTTCCTCTCTCTATGCTCTCCTCCTCTCTAGTCTCTCTTCTTCTACCTCTCTAGTCTCACCTTCCTCTCTCTCTCTTTTTAGTCTCTCCTCCTCTCTAGCCTCTCCTTCCTCTCTCTAGCCTCTCCTTCCTCTCTCTAGCCTCTTCTTCCTCTCTCTAGCCTCTCCTTCCTCTCTCTAGCCTCTCCTTCCTCTCTCTAGCCTCTCCTCCCCTCTCAAGCCTCACCTCCTCCTCTCTCTAGTCTCTCCTCCTCTGTCTTTCTAGTCTCTACTCCTATCTCTCTAGCCTCTCCTACTCCTGTCTCTAGCCTCTCCTCCCCTCTCTAGTCTCTCCTTCCTCTCTCTCTCTCGTCTCTCCTTCTCTGTCTCTCTAGTCTCTCCTCCTCTCTCTCTAGCCTCTCCTCTCTAGTCTCTCCTTCCTCATCTCTCTCTAGTCTCTTTCCTCTCTAATCTCTCCTCTCTCTCTAGTCGCTCTTTCATCTCTCTCTCTAGCCTCTCCTTTTTCTCTCTAGTCTCTCCTCTCTCTCTCTAGCCTCTCCTTTCTCTTGTGTTTCCTCCTGTCTCTCTTGCCTCTCCTTCCTATCTCTCTCGTCTCTCCTCCTGTCTCTCTAGTCTCTCCTTCCTTTCTCTCTAGTCTCTTTTCTCTTTTCTTCTTCTTTCTCTTCTCTTCTCTTCTCCCCTCCCTTCCCCTTCTCCCCCCCCCCCCCTCTCTCTCTCTCTCTCTCTCTCTCTCTCTCTCTCTCTTTCTCTCTCTCGTCTCCCACTCCTCTCAGTCCACTCTCTAATCTCTACTCAGTCTCTTTCATATCATCTCTCATTCCTCCCTATGCTTCTCTCTCAATCCGGGCTCCGTGTTCAAAGTATTCCGTCTTTATCATTCCTTCTCTCTTTCGAGTTACTCCTCTATCAATCCTTCCTCTCTACTCCTCTCGTCTCTCTTACCCTCGCTCACACATCTCCCTTTATCTTTCCTACTCCTTTCTTTCTCACCATCCCCTCTCTCAAAACTGTTTACTGTCACTACTGTCTCCTCCTTTTACACTCTCCTCTCCGTATACATGCTCAGTCCTCTCTCACTGCCCTCCCCTCTGTCTTCTCTCTCTCTAATTCTGTCTAAGTCTTCTACCTGTCCCTCTCTAATCTCCCTCCCCCTCTTCCTAACTTCTCTCTAATATCTCACATACTCTCACCTCCCTCTCTTCTTTCAGTCTCCCCTCCCTCACTCTCTACCACTCTTACTCTGCAGCCACTCTCTGTGACTTCTCTAACTCTCATATTGCTCTCTGGTCTTACTCCTGTGTCCCCACTTTCTAACTGCTTTCCCACAACTCTTCTAACAGTGTTTTCACTCTATTCTCTCCACCCTTTGTTTTTGTTAATCCTCACCAAAGGATTTTTCCATTGCTTTTCAGAGAGAGTAAAAGGGTAGGAGGGACAGAGAGAGAAACATCAATGTGAGAAAGACACATAAACTGGTTGCCTCTGCATGTGCCCTGACCAGGGAAGGGAGCAAGCCCACGACCCTCTGGTGCGAGGACCAACGCTCTAACCACTGAGACACCTGCCAGGGCAAGACAAAAATTTTCACTCCCAAAACCTGAAGTGGTGAAGCCAAATACAGCTTTGGGACCTGATGAGCTGGAACAGAAGCCTACAACCTGAGTGAATTTGGCCTGGGAGACATCTTCTTACAATATGATGATGGACAGGACAGTTATTAATAACTGAATGGGATTTAAATAACGTGCTTTTGACCTTATGACTGTTTTTACTAAACCAGGATATGTTTGAAGATCAGGGGCAGACTGTATTATGACTTATAAGAAGTATATACTTGGTTATTCAGATGAGCAAAATATATTTCTCATATATATTTGATTTTTGTTCACAGCTTCCCAAATCTCTGGAATTTCCTAAGTGTTAAGAGTGACTAATATTTCTGTTCTGTTAAGGAGGTGACTTTTGGAAAACACCCAAAGATGTGGAGGCTGGTGACCAGGAGACCCAACCTTGGAATTAGAGGGGTGGAACTTTCAGTCCCAGGACCTCTGCGGAGAAGAGATGGATGGTCAGCGGTCAATGATGTAATCAGTTACGACTGTACTGGAGGAGGAAGGACCCAAAGGACAGGTTCAAAGAGCTGGGCTGGTGAACACTTGGAGGAGCTGGGAGAGCGGCACCCGGAGAGGGCATGAAAGCTCGGTGCCCTTTCCTCCAGCCTTGCCCTATGCATCTCTTCCACCTGGCTGTTCCTGAGTCGTTCTTTACAATAAACCAGTGACCTACTAAGTAAAATGTTTCTCTGAGTTCTGTGAGCTACTCTGGAAAATTAACTGAACCCAAGGAGGTGATCTGGGAACTCTGATTCATAGCCAGTCAGAAGCAAAGTTAACATACCGGTCTTGCAATTAGCATCCTGAGTTGGGGGGAGGGTGATTGACAGAACCTCCAATCGGTGGCCAATTGGTTAGAAATACAGGTAACAGTAACCTGGGCTTTCAACTGGCAACTGAAGTTGGGTAGGACTGAACTCTTAACCTGTGGAATCTGATTCCAAGTAGACAGCGTCATAATTGAGCTGAATTCTCAGACACCAATATTGCTTGTTGGTTTGGCAAAGCCTACACACACACGGAATATTTAAAGGCAAAAGATTATAACTTCGTTATAAGACACTAGTGGCCCAGTGCACGAAATTTGTGTGGGAGGGTGGGGTGTGGGGTGGGGAGGGCATGTCCCTCTCCAATCTGGGACCCCTCCAGGGATGTCCAACTGCCAGTTTAGGTGTGACTGCTCCCCCACCCCCCGCTGGCCTGCTTGCCCCCAGATGCCCTCCCCTCCTGGCCTGATCACCTCTAACTGTCTTTGCCTCGGCCCTGCCACCATGGCTTTGTCTGGAAGGTCTCCCAGTCTAATTAGCATATTATCCTTTTATAAGTATAGATAATATCAGGCATAAAGATCTCTCCACCATAACAAAGCCATAAAAATGGCTGAAAAGCAAAATAAACAAGTGTGACTATGTCAAATGGAAAAGCTTTTGCATAGCAAAGAAAACCAACAAAATTAAAAGGCAAATGACCAGATAGGTATTCTAAAACTGCAAAATATAGTAACAAATAAAAAATTGTGTAGACTTAATAGCAGACTGGACACAACAGAAGACAAGAATTGTGAACTTGAATACAGGTCAATAGACGATATCCAAAATGAAGCAAAGAAAGAGACAATGGGGAGAAAACATAAAAGAGATTTGAGACATGGTAAAAAATTTTAACTTATTATTGCTTAGAATGCTGAAAGAAAAAACAAAAACAAGGCATTGACCATAATCTAAAAAAACTCAAAAAAGCCCAAGCAGCCCTGGCCAGTGTGCTCAGTGGTTAAAGCACCTGCCTATGAACCAAATGGTCTCGGGGTTGTTGTGTTTTTTTTTTTTTAATATATTTTATTGATTTTTTTAAAGAGAGGAAGGGAGCGGGATAGAGAGTTAGAAACATCGATCAGCTGCCTCCTGCACACTCCCTACTGGGGATGTGCCCGCAACCAAGGTACATGCCCTTGGCCGGAATCGAACCTGGGACCATTCAGTCTGCAGGCCGATGCTCTATCCCAGCCATGGGCAAACTACGGCCCGCAGGCCGGATCTGGCCCGTTTGAAATGAATAAAACTAAAAAAAAAAAAAAGACCGTACCCTTTTATGTAATGATGTTTACTTTGAATTTATATTAGTTCACACAAACACTCCATCCATGCTTTTGTTCTGGCCCTCCGGTCCAGTTTAAGAACCCATTGTGGCCCTCGAGTCAAAAAGTTTGCCCACCCCTGCTCTAACCACTAAGCCAAACCAGTTAGGGCAATGGTCTCGGGTTTGAGGCCTGGTCAAGGACATGTACCTGGGTTGCAGGTTCACTTCCTGCCCCTGGTCAAGGTGCATGCAGGAGGCAACTAGTCTATGTGTCTCTCTTTCCCCCTCCTTCTCCCTTACACTCTCTAAAACGCAATGGAAAAAAATATCCTGTGAGGATTAACAACAACAAAAGAGTAGCCAGAAGAAAAAGATGCATTACCTACAGGAACAGAATTAAAAATGAAGATTTAATTCTAAACAAACACACCAGAGAACCGAGTCAAAAGTAAAATACCATCTTTAAAATATTGAAAGAAAAAAAACACCCTAGAATTCTATACCCAGTAAAAATACTTTTCAAAATCAAGGCAAAATAAAAGCTTATACAAATAAACAAAAGTTGCAAGAATTCACTGATTTATACTGTACAGTATTCTTGAATTGTACTGAAGTAGTATAATATTACTTCAAGGTGATCAGTAAAGTATATAAACTGTAATCCCTACAGAAACCACTTTAAAAAAAAGATGCAAACAGATTGTCAAACTATAGCAGGAAGGCCGGGGAGGGTTGGGGAGTGGGAGGGGGGGTAAGAGATCAACCGAAGGACTTGTATGCATGCATATAAGCATAACCAATGGACACAAGCCACTGGGGGGTAGGGGAGGCCGGGGGAATGTCAAGGGAGTGGGGAAGGAGACATATGTAATACTCTTTGTAATACTTTAAGCAATAAAAAAAAAGGAAAAAAAATAAAAAAAGATGCAAAGGAAAAGAGCACAGAAAGATTAAAAAACAAATAGCAAGTGACATTTTATTGAACTGTACACTCGCAATCTGTATAGTTTTGTGAACCAATGTCACCCCAATAAAATTTGGCTGGTGTGGCTCAGTGAATTGAGCATCATCCTGTGCACCAAGAGGTCGCTGGTTCGATTCCCGGCCAGGGCATGTGCCAGGGGTTGCAGGCTTGATCCCCAGTAGGGGAAGTGCAGGAGGCAGCCAATCATGTTTCTCCCTCCCTCTCCCTTCCTCTCTCTCTAAAATCAATAAAAACATATTTTTTAAAAATGCATGTACAGCCCAGCTGGTGTGGCTCAGTGGTTGAGCGTCAACATATGAACCAGGAGGTCACGGTTCAATTCCTGGTCAGGGTACATGCCTTGGTTGCGGGCTTGATCCCCAGTGTGTGGCTTGCGGGAAATAGCCAATCAATGATTCTCTCTCACTGATGTTTCTATCTTTCTCCCTTCCTCTCTGAAATCAATAAAAATATATTTTTTAAAAATTAAAAATGCACGTACAAACAAAATTTATAAAAGACAAATAGCAAGATGACACAAATCTAGCAGTGCCTATAATTTAATTATAGAGAAAATAAAAATAAAATTGTCAAGTATGATTTTAAAAAAAAGGATTCAACTATATGCTGCTTAGAGGAAATTAATAAAATACATATAGGTTGGAACAATAAGAATGGAAAAAGAAAAAGATACACCATAAAAAGGTGGGTAGATTATACTTATATCAAACAAGGATTATAACCAGAAATAAAGAATGACATTCCAAAATGATAGAAGGGTAAATCATCAGGACAATAGAACATACATAAATGTACACATACTCAATAAATGTGTATGTACTCAATAACATAGCTCAAGTTACGTAAGCCAAAACGGACAGAACTAAGCTAAACTAAAGCAAGGAATGGACAAATCCTCATACTATCTATCAATCAAGTATCAGAACTGAACAAAGACATTTTCAGAAATACAAAGTATCAAAAAAATGTATTTCTCATGTACCCTTTCTCAAGAAGCTAATTAACAATGGACTCCAATAAAGCAATAGTAATCCAAAAAGACAATGACCTGGGAAGGAGCTGAAGGAAATTCCTAAGAGGGGTTTGAAGGAGATTACAGGATGGCAGTGATTCTCTACTGATACCAAATTGCTTGTACAAACTGGAACAGTGTGATTCAAAAGAAGAAATTTTGAAGGCTGTCATCAAAATGATGTCTACAACCACTGATTAACCTTTTCAACCTGAGGCAGAATACCTAAATGAACCTGGCCCAAATTCTTTTAAAAAAAAACAAACTTTTTTTTGCCGAAACCGGTTTGGCTCAGTGGATAGAGCGTTGGCCTGCGGACTAAAAGGTCCCAGGTTTTTTGTTTGTTTGTTTGTTTGTTTGTTTTTAAATATATTTTATTGATTTTTTACAGAGAGGAAGGGAGAGACATAGAGAGTTAGAAACATCAATGAGAGAGAAACATCGATCAGCCGCCTCCTGCACATCTCCTACTGGGGATATGCCCGCAACCCAGGTACATGCCCTTGACCGGAATCGAACCTGGGACCTTTCAGTCCGCAAGCCGACGCTCTATCCACTGAGCCAAACCGGTTTCGGCAAAAGGTCCCAGGTTTGATTCCGGTCAAGGGCATGTACCTGGGTTGCAGGCACATCCCCAGTAGGAGATGTGCAGGAGGCAGCTGATCGATGTTTCTCTCTCATTGATGTTTCCAACTCTCTATCTCTCTCCCTTCCTCTCTTTAAAAAATCAATTAAAATATATTTAAAAAATATATATATATATATACTTTTTTTTGATTTCAGAGAGGAAGGGAGAGAGCTAGAAACATCAATGATGAGAGAGAATCACTGATTGGCTGCCTCCTGCACGCCCTTCACTGGGGATTGAGCCCGCAACCTGGGCATGTGCCCCTGACTGGAATCGAACCCGGGACCCTTCAGTCCACAGCTGATGCTCTATCCACTGAGCCAAACCAGCTAGGGCCCAATTTTTTTTCTTTCTTTTTTTTTTTTGCAAGATCCACGCTTTATAAACACACCAAGGGCCCAGTGCACCTGTGGGGTCCCTCGGCCTGGCCTGTGTCCTTTCACAATCCGGGACCCCTCGGGGGATGTCGGAGAACCTGTTTAGGCCTGATTCCGCAGGCCAGGCTGAGGGACCCCACTGGTGCATGAATTCGCACACCGGGCCTCTAGACAGAGACTAAAGAGCTGCCCACTCACTCTAATTATATTCCTGCCGGACCTGATCCACACTATGACCCTGCCAGATGGCTCAATCTTATGTTTTCCTGTTTCTCATGACCTTGTCAATGACAATGACTTCTCCAATAAAAATTTTTGTAAATCCAGAGACTATTCAGCTCATCTCCTAGAAGCCTTTATCCAATACCAGCAAAATTTCTAGACATTAGATTTGTGCTTGATAAGTTCTGCTACACTGCTTGCTCCCCAGTAAGACCATCATTTTAGGAGAAACCAAGATGGCGGCATAGGTAAACACCAGAAATTGCTGCCTCACACAACCACTTCAAAAATACAACTAAAAGACATCATCCAGAACGACAGGAAGGCTGGCTGAGTGGAAATTCTACAACTAGAAGGAAAGAGAAAAGCACACTGAGACTCAGAGGAGGTGCGGAAGTAAAGTGCAGAGGTACAGAGGCGCACGTGGAAAGGGCTGGCAGCTGAGGACGCGGCACACGTGGAAAGGGCTGGAAACTGAGGACACGGTTGTCTTTTTTAATTGGGAGGGAGTCTCAAGCTCCTGACTGCTCTGAACTCCAGTTCCGGGTGATTCTCTGGGGACCTAGACTCATACAGGAGAAACTGGACTGCCTGGCATCAGTTGGAACTCAACGGCGGCTTTCTCTCAGAGGTGCTTGCAGCGATTACCGAGGGACACTGAGACCCGGGGCCTCTTAGGGCAGGCTGAGGAGCAGCCATAGCTGCTTGCTCCGCTCTGTTGATCCCCAGAGACCCCGCCCCACCCAAGCTGTGCGCAGAGGCTTTTGCATATGAAAGACCTGGCCCTCTGAAATCTGAAAATTACCTAACAAACTGCAGCTGGGTCAGAGACACCCAGAACTTCCAAAAGAAGGCTCAAGGCCCCACAGCAGCTTGCATTGCTTCACAGTTGGGCTCTGCTGGGTAGCCTCAGGCAGAGGCTAGATTAGCACTTCCTTAGAGATCCAAGAGCCAGTGTATCCAGTGGTCAGAGTGGGACCATCCATATTACAACTCCTCAGATCCATAAGGGACACACTCAGGGGGCAGACTCAGTGAGCACCAAAGCCCCACCAAGCAAGTCTTGCCCCAGAAAGGTGTCTCCAGTACAGAAGTTCTCCCACTGCAGACACAGCTGATTCTCACAGCCAATTGGCCTGGAGGTCAATTCCTTCTAGTGATACCTACAACAATCAAGGCTTAACTACAACAAGACTGTGCACAAAGCCCACAAGGGGGTGCACCAAGAGTGTCTACCTCAGATAATTGGGGAGGCTGATCCACTGGGCCCTATAGGACACCTAGCACACAAAGCCACTCTATCAACACGGAAGCATAAAAAATGAGGAGACAAAGAAACAGGACACAAATGACAGAAATGGAGGAAAGCAAACTACTGGATATAGAGTTCAAAACCACACTTTTAAGGTTTTTCAAGAATTTTCTAGAAACTGCCAATAAACCTAGTGAGACCCTCAAGAAATCTAGTGAGACCCTTGAGGTTATGAAAAAGGACCAACTAGAAATTAAACATACACTGACTGAAATAAAGAATATTATACAGACTCCCAACAGCAGACTAGAAGGTCGCAAGAATCAAGTCAAAGATTTGAAATATGAAGAAGTAAAAAACACCCAACCGGAAAACCAAAAAGAAAAAAGAATCCAAAAATATGAAGATAGTGTAAGGAGCCTCTGGGACAGCTTCAAGTGTACCAATATCCGAATTATGGGGGTGCCAGAAGAAGAGAGAGAGAGCAAGATATTGAAAACCTATTTGAAGAAATAATGACAGAAAACTTCCCCTACCTGGTGAAAGAAATAGACTTACATGTCCAGGAAGCACAGAGAACCCAAAACAAAAGGAATCCAAAGAGGACCACACCAAGACACATCATAATTAAAATGCCAAGAGCAAAAGACAAAGAGAGAATCTTAAAAGCAACAAGAGAAAAACAGTCAGTTACCTACAAGGGAGTACCCATACAACTGTCAGCTGATTTCTCAACAGAAACTATGCAGGCCAGAAGGGAGTGGCAAGAAATATTCAAAGTGATGAATAGCAAGAACCTACAACCAAGATTACTTTACCCAGCAAAGCTCATTCAGAATTGAAGGTCAGATAAAGAGCTTCACTGATAAGAAAAAGCTAAAGGAGTTCATCACCACCAAACCTGGATTATATGAAATGCTGAAAGGTATTCTTTAAGAAGAGGAAGAAGAAGAAAAAGGTAAAGATACAAATTATGAACAACAAATACACATCTATCAACAAGTGAATCTAAAAATCAAGTGAATAAATAATCTGATGAACAGAATAAACTGGTGAATATAATAGAATCAGGGGCATAGAAAGGGAGTGGACTGACTATTCTTGGGGGGGAGGGGAAGGAGTGTGGGGGGTGCGGGAAGAGACTGGACAAAAATCGTACACCTATGGATGACAGTAGGGGTAGGGGTAAGGGCGGTGGGGGGGACCCGGTGGAGGGGAGCTATGGGGGGAAATAAGAGGAACAACTGTAATAATCTGAACAATAAAGATTTAATTAAAAAAAAAAAAGTAGTAACAATGAAACTTGTGGAGGTTAGAGAATTTAAATACACACCCAAATATTTATTGAGTTTTCTGCATCATGCTTATTTGATTAGAAGAATAAAATACACATAATAAAATTCTGCATTTGTACTGAAGAATGGTACATGAAATAACCATAGACAAATTAATAACCCTTTTAATTTGGGTTGTTTCTGCAGATGCTGTCAAAAACACCATCTAAACGAAGGTCTATAAAATTTCTCAGACCTAACGCCAGACAACCAAGAAAATGGTATCCATGCTGAAACCGGTTTGGCTCAGTGGATAGAGCGTCGGCCTGCGGACTAAAAGGTCCCAGGTTTGATTCCGGTCAAGGGCATGTACCTGGGTTGCGGGCACATCCCCAGTAGGAGATGTGCAGGAGGCAGCTGATCGATGTTTCTCTCTCATCGATGTTTCTAACTCTCTATCTCTCTCCCTTCCTCTCTGTAAAAAAATCAATAAAATATATTAAAAAAGAAAAAAAAAAGAAAGAAAATGGTATTCATAACCAATGTTAGGTGTTTAATTAACTTGGTTTGCTTTTCAGCTGCTGGTATTGTATTTACTCTGTTTTCCTTGCATTTCACTCATCTATAGTTTCCTGTTTCATATTCTGAATCCTTATAAACTTCCTCAATGTACTAAAGAAACAAAATTGGGAATAAACAACTCACCTGGGACTTGTTCATTTTCTGTAGCTTTTAGGTAAAGGCACAGATATGAAGGCAGACCTGGAATAAAGCAAAAAGGAAGGTATTGTTATTAAAGATATGAACTGCTTCAGAACTCCAAGAAATCCCTGCACATCACCAGGGAAAACACCACCTCCTGGGATAGTCACTTTGCCTCTTCAAAAGGGGCAGAAAGGCCCAACTCGTGTGGTTCAGTGGTTGCACATCCACTTGTGAACCAGGAAGTCACAGTTAGATTCCAGTCAGGGCACATGCCCAGGTTGAGGGAGGCAGCCGATTAATGATTCTCTCTCAACATTGATGTTTCTCCACTCCCCCCCCCCCCTCTCTCTCTCTCCCTCCCCCCCTTCCACTCTGAAATCAATACAAATAGATATATTTAAAAACACTAAAAAGGGGCAGAAAGGATCATACTGGCAGCATTCACCTCCAATCACACATTATGACACACCTGAAAAGGCATGAGTAAAAACACCCACTATCAAGAGAAAAATTAATCAACAAAAACCTCAACTAATAAAAATAGACAGGGAATTTAAAACAAATATAACTCATATATTAAAGGCTTTAATAGGAAAGGTTATCCACAACATGGAAAAACAGAATTTCAGGAGAGATGGAAACTGCAAAAAAGGAATCAGATGAAATGCTAAGGAAGAAAAATAGTAACCAAGTTGAAAGAATACCTTCAACAGGCTCATTATTAAACTGAGGAAATCTTAAGATAAGTTTAAAAAATTACCCAAACTGAAATAGAAAGAGAAAATGGAAGAAAAAAATAAAAGGACATAGTATCCAAGAATTGCGGCACAATATCCAATGACCTAACGAACATGTCATTGGTATCCCAAAAGGAGGGGGAAAAAATGGGACAGAAATATTTAAAGACATTAATTGCCAAGAATTTTCCAAAATTAATGAATATCAAATCACAGATCCAAGAAGCTCAGACAATTTATCCGAACAGGCTATCCCCCCCTCAAACACACACACACACACACACACACAAAACAAAGACACATGAGGGCACATCATAGTCAGACCACTGAAAACCAAAGTCAAAGAGGAAGTCTTGAAAGTAAGCCAGAGGAAAAATAGGCATACTGTATACAGAAGAAGAAATAATCACAGCCATTTTCATCAGAAAATATACAAGTCAGAAGACAATGTACTGACATCTTTAAAGTGCTTTAAAAGAAAACAAAAAACACCTATCAAACAGATTTCTATACCCAGCAAATATATCTTTCAAAATAAAAAAGAGATAAAATCCTTTTTAAATAAGCAAAAACAGAATTCATTACAATAGACCTATACTATAAGAAATATTTTATTTAAACAAGTTCTTCAGATAGAAGGAATATGATACCAGACAGAAACCTGGATCTACACAAAGAAATAAAGATCTCCCCGATGGTTAAAAATAAAGATAGCCCTAACCAGTTTGGCTCAGTGGATAGAGCGTCGGCCTGCGGACTGAAGGGTTCCAGGTTCGATTCCGGTCAGGGGCATATGTACTTTGGTTGTGGGCACATCCCCAGTAGAGGGTGTGCAGGAGGCAGCTGATCGATGTTTCTAATTCTCTATCCCTCTCCCTTCCTCTCTGTAAAAAAATCAATAAAATATATTTTTAAAATAAATAAAGATAAATAATAGCACAAAGAGTGAGGTAATGAAATTGCGAGTGTACTATTTTAAAGATCTTACATTACACAGCATAATATTATTTAAAGGTGCACTGTGATTACCACAGAAAATTTTTTTAAAGCAGTATAAATGATAAGCAGATGGTGAGAAAAAAATGAAATCATAAAGAGTACTCACAAAGTCTAAAAGCAGTCAGAAAAAAAGGAAAATAGGAGCAAAGACCAGATGGGACAAGTAGAAAAAAACTAGCATAATGGTTGATTTTAATCCAGCCACATACATCAACAACTGGTATAAACACACCAATTAAATGACAAAGGTTATCAATAAAAAAAGCAATGCCAAATTATGTGCTGTATATAAGCAGACTGTTTTAAATATAAAAACATAACTAGGTCAAAAGTAAAAGGATGAAAAAAGATATACCTTGCAGACCCAAAGAAAAAAGCTATAATGATTATATAAATACCAGACAGAATAAATTTCAGAAGGATTACGAGGGATAAAGAGTGATAGTTCATAATAATAAATGTGTCAAATCACCATTAAGACAGAATAATCCAAAAAAAAAAAAAAAAGACAGAATAATCCTAAATGTATATGTATCTAACAGAAGAACTTCAAAACACAAGAAACATGATTAAAAAAAGAAAAAATTGATAAATCCATAATTATAGTTGGAGATGTCAATACTTTTTTCTCAGTGACAGAACAGATAGAAAACCACTAAGGATACAGAAGAACTGAAGCACAGTATCAACTACCCTAACCCATTTAGTATTTCTAGAAGACTCCACTAACAGTACAATAATCATTAAAGTACATATGAAACAGCCACCAAAATAAACCATATTCTGACCATAAAACAAACCTCAAAGTTTTTAAAAATTAATTTACTGACTGATTTTTAGCGGGTGGAGTGGAGAGGAAGGAGAGGGAAAAGAGAGAAAGAGAGAGAGATCAATTTGCTGTTCCATTTATTTATGCATTCGTTGCTCTTGTATGAGCCCTGACTGGAAATCAAACCCCCAATCTTGGCATATATGAGGATGATGCTCTAACCAACTGAGCTTTCCAGCTAGGGCCAACCTCAACAAGTTTTAAAGAATTGAAATTTGACTTAACCAGTGTGGCTCAGTGGATAGAGCGTCGGCCTGCAGACTCAAGGGTCCCGGGTTCAATTCCGATCAAGGGCATGTACTTTGGTTGCAGGCACATCCCTAGTAGGGGGTGTGCAGGAGGCAGCTGATCGATGTTTCTCTCTCATTGATGTTTCTAACTATCCCTCTTCCTTCCTCTTTGTAAAAAATCAATAAAATACATTTTTTTTAAAAAAGAATTGAAATTTGAGAGTATATTCTTTTTTTTTTTTTAAATATATTTTATTGATTTTTTACAGAGAGGAAGGGAGAGAGATAGAGAGCCAGAAACATCAATGAGAGAGAAACATCGATCAGCTGCCTCCTGCACATCTCCTACTGGGGATGTGCCCGCAACCCAGGTACATGCCCTTGACCGGAATCGAATCTGGGACCTTTCAGTCCGCAGGCTGACGCTCTATCCACTGAGCCAAACCGGTTTCAGCGAGAGTATATTCTTTAAAAAACAGAATTAAAGTAGAAATCATTAATAGAAAGGGATCTGGAAAATCCCCAAATACTTGGAAATTAAACAACAGACTTCTAAATAACCAATGGATGAAAAAGAAAATCACAAGGGATGTTTAAAAAAACACACAGAATTTAATAGAAATGAAAACAGAATATATAAAAATTTGAGAGATGTAGCTACAGCAGTATTTAGAGGGACAGTTATAGCATTAAACTATTTCTATAAAAAAAGAAAAAAGGTTTCAGTGACCTCAGCTTCCACCTTAAGAAAAAAGAAAAGAAAAAAAAAAGGTAAACTTAACCCAAAGCAAGCATAAGGAAGGAAATAATAAAGATAAGAGCAGAAACCAATGACACTGAAAACAGAAAAATAGGGAAATTCAATGAAACCAAAAGCTGGTTAAAAATATCACATCACTGTCCAAGCCAATTTGGCTCAGTGGATAGAGCGCTGGCCTGAGGACTGAAGGGTCCCATGTTCAATTCCGGTCAAGGGCACATGCCTGGGTTGCGGTCTGGATCCCCAGTGGGGCAAGTGCAGAAGGTAGCCAATCAGTGATTCTCCCTCATCATTGATGTTTCTATCTCTCACTCCCTCTCCCTTCCTCTCTGAAATCAATAAAAATATATTTAAAGAAATACTTTTTAACTAAAAGGAGTTTCTAAAAGGTAGTCATGTTCTCTAGACTAGAATCTTCCCTGACAAAAGTCAATCTTTACCTTAATTAAACCTGTCTATTGTCTTTTTGCATCTACCATAACATACCTTTGGAATGTCAGGGTAAACTCCCTTTTACTTTTTCTTTTTAAAAAATATACATGTTTATTGATTTCAGAGAGGAAGGGAGAGGGGAGAGAGAGATAGAAATATCAATGATGAGAGAGAATCATTGATTGGCTGACTCGGCACACTCCCTAATGGGGATCCAGCCAGCAACCCGGGCAAATCGAACCTGGGACCCCTCAGTCTGCAGGCCGATGCTCTATCCGCTGAGCCAAACCAGCTAGGGCTTTTTATTTTTATACCTCCCTTTTCCCAGACTCGTTAGGGCACAATCAATGCACCAAGGCAGAGACCAAAAATCCTC
Organism: Myotis daubentonii; assembly: GCF_963259705.1. Taxonomy (NCBI): domain Eukaryota; kingdom Metazoa; phylum Chordata; class Mammalia; order Chiroptera; family Vespertilionidae; genus Myotis; species Myotis daubentonii. The sequence continues at coordinate 40,809,437 of NC_081854.1, forward strand.
TCATTGTTATTGTTATCATGTTAATTTTGACTGTTTACTATCCTATACCCACTTATGTAAAAGATGTGTTGATCATTTTACTTTTTATCCAATCCCAGTATAAAATAAGATGCAAAATTGCCATTCTCTGGAGCATTTTCTCAGTCTGTTGAGATTTTGCTTCCTGGCAATTATCGATAGCTTGGCTCAAATAAACTCACAAATATTCTCTACAGGTTTGAACGTTTCTTACGTGGATAAAACAGATAACCACACTAATGAAGGAAAAAAAAGGGACAAATCTCAAATACACAAACTTAAAAAAATGGGAAATAGCAAATACAAGAGAAAAAAGATAAATGGAAAAATTCCATCTTCAATAGCGTTGAAATACTACATAAGAGTAAAGTTAAGAAAAACACAATTATTTTCTAAAAACTTTAAAATACTGCTGGGGGTGGGGGTTAAAAATAAAAGAGAACTTAAACAAATGGGTCTACACTAGTAAGACCCAACACATAAAGATGTACATTCCCCCTAATTTAATGTAACCATTACCGGGATCCCAATAAAAGTATCAGTAATTTGGAAAAAAAAAAAAAACAACAACCACCAGGAAAGAAACGAAGATGGCAGCATAGGTAAACACCCGAGATTGCTGCCTCGCACAACCACTTCAAAAATACAACTAAAAGACGGAACGGACATCATCCAGAACCACAGGAGGCTGGCTGAGTGGAAATTCTACAACTAGAAGGAAGGAGAAAAGCATACCGAGACTCAGAGGAGGTATGATGCAGAAGTAAAATACAGAGGTACAGAGGCGCATGCAGAGAGGGTTGGCGGCTGAGGAGACGGTTGTCTTTTTCAATCTGGAGGGAGTCTCAACCTCTGAGCTCCAGTTCCGGGCGAGTCTCTGGGGACGCAGACTCATACGGGAGAAACTGGACTGTCTGGCATCGGTTGGAACTCGAGGGCAGCTTTCTCTCGGTGGTGCTTGCAGCAATTGCCGGGACACTGAGAAGCAGGGCCTCTGAGGGCAGGACTGAGAGCAGCCATAACTGCTCACTCTGCCTTGTTGATCCCCTGGGGCCCCGCCCTGCCCAAGCCATGGAGGCTTTTGCATATGAAAGGCCTGGCCTTTTGCAATCTGATAATTACCTAACAAACTGCAGCTGGCCCAAGGCCCCAGGGCAACTTGCATTGCCTCACAGCTGGCTCCTGCTGGATAGCCTTAGGCAGAGGCTAGATTAGCACCTCCTTAAAGATCCAGGAGCCAGTGTGCCCGGTGGTCAGAGTGGGACCATCCAGATTGCAGCTCCTCGGATTCATAAAGGACACACTCAGGGGGCAGACTCAGAGAGCACCAAAGCCCCATTGAAGCAAGTCTTGCCCTGGAGGGGTGTCTCCAGCACAGAAGTTCTCCCACTGCAGACACAGCTGATTCTCACAGCCAATTGGCCTGGAGGTCAATTCCTCCCAGTGATACCTACAACAATCAAGGCTTAACTACAACAAGACTGTGCACAAAGCCCACAAGGGGGTGCACCAAGAGTGTCTACCTCAGGTAATTGGGGAGGCTGATCCACTGGGCCCTATAGGACACCTAGTACAGAAAGCCACTCTATCAACACAGCGAAGCATAAAAAATGCGGAGACAAAGAACAGGACACAAATGACAGAAATGGAGGAAAGCAAACTACTGGATATAGAGTTCAAAACCACACTTTTAAGGTTTTTCAAGAATTTTCTAGAAACCGCCGATAAACTTAATGACACCCTCAAGAAATCTAATGAGACCTTCGAGGTTGTGATAAAGGACCAACTAGAAATTAAGCATACACTGACTGAAATAAAGACTATTATACAGACTCCCAACAGCAGACTAGAGGATCACAAGAATCAAGTCAAAGATTTGAAATACGAAGAAGCAAAAAACACCCAACTGGAAAAGCAAAATGAAAAGAATCCAAAAATATGAAGATAGTGTAAGAAGCCTCTGGGACAGCTTCAAGCGTACCAACAACCGAATTATAGGGGTGCTAGAAGGAGAGAGAGAGCAAGATACTGAAAACCTATTTGAAGAAATAATGACAGAAAACTTCCCCCACCTGGTGAAAGAAATAGGCTTACAAGTCCAGGAAGTGCAGAGAACCCCAAACAAAAGGAATCCAAAGAGGACCACACCAAGACACATCATAATTAAAATGCCAAGAGCAAAAAACAAAGAGAGAATCTTAAAAGCAGCAAGAGAAAGACAGTCAGTTACCTACAAGAGAGTACCCATACAACTGTCAGCTGATTTTAGAAACTTTGCAGGCCAGAAGGGAGTGGCAAGAAATATTCAAAGTAATGAATAGCAAGATCCTACAACCAAGATTACTTTATCCAGCAAGGCTATCATTTAGAATTGAAGGTCAGATAAAGAGCTTCACTGATAAGAAAAAGCTAAAGGAGTCCATCACCACTAAACCAGTATTACATGAAATGCTGAAAGGTATCCTTTAAGAAGAGGAAGAAGAAGAAAATGGTAAAGATACAAACTATGAACAACAAATACACATCTATCAACAAGTAAATCTAAAAACCAGCCCTGACTGGCTTGGCTCAGTGGATAGAGCGTCGGCCTGTGGACTTAAGAGTCCCGGGTTCGATTCCAGTCAAGGGCACATGCCTGGGTTGCAGTTGCAGGCTTGATTGTCCGTGGGGGATGTGCAGGAGGCAGTCGATTGATGATTCTCTCTCATCATTGATGTTTCTCTCTCTCTTTCCCTCTCCCTTCCTCTCTGAAATTAATAAAGATATATTTTTAAAAATAAAAAAATAAAAATCAAGTGAATAAATAATCTGATGAACAGAATAAACTGGTGATTATAATAGAATCAGGGGCATAGAAAGGGAGTGGACTCACTATTCTTGTGGGGGAAAGGAGTGTGGGGGATGCAGGAAGAGACTGGACAAAAATCGTGCACCTATGGACGAGGACAGTGGGGGGGTGAGGTTGGAGGGTGGGGTGGGAAACGGGTGGAGGGGAGCTATGGGGGGGAAAAGAAGAACAACTGTAATAATCTGAACAATAAAGATTTAATTTCCAGGGATAGTCAAGGGCGGGGGGGAAAAAAAAAACAACACATATGTAATACCCTTTGTAATACTTTAAGCAATAAAAATAAATAAATAAATAAAAAGATTTAATTAAAAAATATAAATAAATAAATAAATAAATAAATAAATAAATAAATAAATAAAACAACCACAGGATTTTAAAGTCCCACTGGGAATCATCAGAAAACTTGTATAATCCCAAAGTAGTGAAGGCTTTGGGTGCCATAAAAGGCAAGAGCAGTAAACTCAACTGGAGAGAAACTCAAAACGCCTGCAGAGCAAAACCTACCAGGGAGCAGAGTCAAAGGCAAATGCAGCGACTCGCCCCTCAGATCACCTAAGGACCAGCTGCCGCGCGACCTGCGCAAGTCCCTTCCCCTCTGAGCGGCCCTTCTCCCTTCGGCTGAGCCTGGGACGCCAGCCAAGTCCCGGGTAGGGGCGCGGGTCAGGTGAACACTCAGCCCGAAAGGCTCCTGCAAAGGGGTCGGGGCTCTCCTTGCGCGGCTCGTTCGCACCGGGGCACTGGCCAGAGCTTTCAATCCTCCCACCAGCCCGCGAGGCCGACGCACGCAGCACGTGTCACGTGAGCGCAGCCAGGTGTGTCCGGCCGCGCACCCGCCGGCCTAGTCGCGCGCGTCCGGCCGGACTTCCGGACTCCGTCCCGCCCCGCCGGCCCCTCGCCGCGGTCCGAGGCGCTTCTCCGGACAAAGGGAGGAAGGCGAGCCTCGCTGCCACCCTCCGCCTCCGCCGTCCCCGCCTCTGCACGTCCGGCGAGACGAGCCCTGCCAACCCCGCGCCGAGGAATGCGCCCGGCGGCCGCCCCAAGGGTCACCGCCCCCAGCGAGTCGCCGAAGTTTGGGCTCCCACCCCGCGTGGGCACGAGCCCATCCCTCATCTCCTTCCTCTCGGCCCCCCCGGCCCCACGGAGCTGCCTGTCAGCCTCCCTCATACCTAGAGGGGCCAGTCTCCACTCGTGGCTCAGTGCCAGGCCCGGTCACAGCGCGGGGCGGCGAAGATACGTGGAAACCCAGGGCCCTGTCACCCACTCGCGGCTGGAGGTGGGGGAAGGGCGGCCGCCGGTGCGCTCACAGCCTCGCACATGCGCAGATGCAGCGGCTGCTAGCCATCCCAGGGTCCTCCGAGGACCGGTCCAGCGATCTCCGAGACTACATTTCCCATAAGCCCGCGGGGCCATGCTCTAGGGACTCTCAGGAAAGTCTTCGCCTGGCTTAGCCCGCTGGGAGGAGCGCTGGCCAAGATAACCCCTTGGCTTGGACTGTTCATTTCCTCCAGGTGAGGTTATGAGTTACAATCACTATCTCCCCCCAATACAAAAACCTGCCTTTTAAAGGTTACACAGGTAATCTATGATATCTGTATTTGAAATAGAATCTATGTATAAAATAAAATAAAAACAAATACCCATAATCTCACTTTTCAAAGATAACTGTGTTAAGTTCACACCTTTAAAATAGCATTGGCCATAAAGCTGCAACTAGCTGCAACTAGCTTTTTTACTTTGTTTAGAGCAGGTTTAGGTTCACAGTAAAATTTGAGGGAAAAAAGTAGAGAAAGTTCCCAGATACCACCTTTCCCCACACATGGAGAGCCTCCTCCACTATTAGCATCCCCTACTAGAGTGGAACATTTGTTACAACCCAATGTATACGGACACATCACCCAAAGTCAAGAGTCTACATGAGGGTCCACTCTTGGGGTCATACATTCTATGGGTTTTGATAAATATGAAATGACATGTATCCACCACTATAGTATCAGAATAGTTCCACTGCCCTAAAAACCCCCTGTGCTCCATCTATTCATTTCTCCCTGAGCCCTTGGCTAATAATCTGTTTTCTTCACAGTTTTTGCCTTTTCCAGAACGTTAGATAGTTGGAATCCTACAGTATGTAGTTTTTTCAGATTGGTTTCTTTACTTAGTATATGCATTTAAGGCTTGATAGCTCATTTCTTCTTAGCACTGAATAATATCCCATTGTCTAGATATACTACAATTTATCCATTCACCTATTGGACATCTTGGTTACTATCAAGTTTTGACAATTATGAATAAAGCTGCTACAAACATACATACACAGGGTCTTCTGTGGACATAAAATAAGTTATTCATTTGGATAAATATCAAGGATGACAATTGTTAGATCATATGGTAAGAAAAATCTTAACAGTTTTGTAAAAAAACAAAAACAACAAAAACACCACAAACCTGCCAAACTGTCTTTCAAAGTATGTATACCATTTTGCCTTCCCACCATCAAAGAATGAGTGTTCCTGTTGCTCCACATCCTTGCCAGCATTTGGTGTTGTCAATATTGTGGATTTTGACCCTTCTAATAGGTGTATTGTGGTAGCAACTAGCTTTTAATTTAAACAATATAGTCTCAAAAATGCACTTGTACTCTTCTCTGCAGTGCGCTGGGCCTAGGAGACTGGCCTCACTGCCCAGTAGAGACAACATGTAAGGAATTTGCATAAGTCAGCTGTGCAAAATGGAACTGGAGGGGCCTTATTTGTGCACAGATACTCCTGAGAATAACTCAGATACTCCATCTGATGTCACACCAGAAAACTATAAGAGGATAGATGCAATTTTTAAAAACTATCCCAAAGGGCATAAAACAGCAGATGTACTTATAGTTCTGGATTTGTCCCAAAGACAGAATGGATATCTGCCCATCTCTTCTATGAACAAGGTTGCAGAAGTTTTACAAGTACCTTCAATGAGAGTATGTGAAGTAGCAACTTTTTATACAATGTATCATCGAAAGCCAGTTGGAAAGTATCACCTTCAAGTCTGCACCACTACATCTTGCATGCTTGGAAACTCTGACAGCATACTGGAGGCCTTTCAGAAAAATCTTGGCCCTGGCCAGTGTGGCTGAGTTGGTTGGAGAACAGTCCTGTACACTGCAAGGTCACAGGTTCAATTCCCAGTCAGGGCACATACCCAGGTTGTGGGTTTGATCTCTGGTCCGGTGCATACAGGAGGCAACTAATTGATGCTTCTCTCTGGAACTGATGATACATAAAATCTTCCCTCTTCCTTTCTCTCTAAAATCAATAAAAATATCCTCAGGTGAGGATTAAAAAAAGAAAAGAAACATCTTGGAATAAAGTTTGGGGAGACTATACCTGACAAACTTTTCACTCTTATAGAGGTGGAATATTTAGGGGCCTGTGTAGATGCACCATATGGTTCAAATAAATGACAACTACTAAGAGAACCTGACACCCAAAGATATTGAAGAAATCACTGAGGAGCTCAGGACTGGGAAAATTCAAAGATTCAGCACGGTATTATTGTTTGTACTGTTTTGATTTGTGTTTGTTTGTTTGATGAAGCAATTCCATACTTCATCAGAAAGGAAAACAGAATACTCAGAACATTTTTTTAAAAACGGAAACTAATAACTATGAAATATAAAAATCTATTACAAAGCTATAATAATGAAAACTTTTTGGTACTGGCTCCAGAAAGAAAAAAAAAAAGACTTAGGAATATGTATTAACTTAATGTCTGTTTTCACAGCACTGGTAAAAGACTGGAATATTCCAGGATTGTTCTTGAGTAACTTATAATTTGGAGGGGGGAAAGGGTGGTTCCTAAGACTGTACATTAAAACAAGTATAAACTGGACTCAAGATTTAAATTTTAAAGTGGAAATTATCAAAGTAGTTATAAGGAAATGATTAGGGAATGTTTTTTATATTCTTTAGGTGAAAAGGTATGACACCAAAGGCAGAATTCATAAAGGAAATAACTGACAAATTCAACTATAGAAAAAAATTAAATTTTGAAAAAAAAACATGCTATAAGCAAAGTTAAAGACAAACTGGGAAAATATATGAGTTACATGTATGCAAGAAAAAAGATAGCCTTAATTTATAAATTCCTCCTTTTCTTACTCTTATTAAAAATTTAATTTATTGGGGTGAAATTGGTTAATAAAACTATATAGGTTTTAAGGGTACAGTTCTCTAATACATCAGTTGTTATTGCATTGTGTGTTCACAACCCTTATAAACTCTTCTTGAAATTTAATTTAACCCCAATAAGAAAAATAAGATAAGGTTATAATAGCCAATTTAAAAAGAAATACATAGAACAATAAAAGTGTCACAAATGTTTCTCTTCACTAAAAATAAAAGAACAATATTATAACATATGTCATATCACAGTATAAGTTTGGCCAATATATTGATACCCAGGGTTGGAACAATTAGGAAAAATATTTTCTATACAATCCTAATAGGACTATACTACTAAAATCTTTCTAAAGGCTTTATTGTATCAAAATTTTAAATTATCATAGGCTTTAATCTAGTTCAAAAGTGCATGTACAGAATATTCTCACATTGCAACTTATATTTGCAAAACATTGGAAACGATCTAAAAACCTTTCAATAGATAAAAGTAAAATAAATTGTGTGATAAGTAAATAGAATTTGGGGAGACAATGAAAATGATAATGTATACTAACTACATGGCAGAGGTATCTAATACATTCAGAAATTTTTCAAAAATGTAAATCAAATGCTGGTATCAGGAGTGCTGGCAGCTGGTGGTGGTGGTGCACTTTTGAAGAGTGAATAGAGAAGTCTTTTTTTTTTTTTCAAATTAGAGTTACTGTTTTTTGTTTTTTTTATATATTTTATTGATTTTTTACAGAGAGGAAGGGAGAGAGATAGTCAGAAACATCGATGAGAGAGAAACATCGACCAGCCGCCTCCTGCACATCCCCCACCGGGGAAGTGCCCGCAACCCAGGCACATGCCCCTGACCGGAATAGAACCTGGGACCTTTCTGTCCGCAGGCCGACGCTCTATCCACTGAGCCAAACCGGTTTTGGCCAGAGTGAATAGAGAAGTCTTTACTGAACAGCTCAGGTTGAACCAAGACCCCATAATCAGATATTAGGATCCATAACCAGATCCCTACTGGCAGATGGCTTATTTCCAACGTCTGAGAACACCACTCCATCTAAGCATCAATTCCTCATGGCAAGTGGACCTGCCTCCTTCTTTTATACCTGAGATGATGGGAAGGAATGAGACCTAATCACAGCTCTCCCCTCCTCATTTGGGCTCTCGTAAGTGGCCTTCAATCTATTCTTCTCATGGCAAAATTTCAAAGCAGGAAGCCTGCAAAAATTATCATGATACGAAGCAGAGTGAATATCTCATGCTCTTTCCTTTATTTTTAACATAAGTTAACTCTGGGGAATGAAACAGCTGAAACCTTGCAAAATCCAGTTATTTTACTGAGCATTTGACAAGTCAATCTTTCTCCCTGATGAATGGAGGATTCTTACATGGCCAATGACTTAGAAAGGATCCTCTGGGCATACGAGGACTGTCTTTCTCATTTATCTCTGCCTTCCCAGCACTGTGCTTGGCATAGGTGAGAAATGGATGAATGACCTGACGATGCTTAAAACCCAGCTGCTACCAGTAGCATCCAATCCTGTGGCCCTGTCCATCTGAGTATAATAAGTGCTGCCCCTGCATCCTGCATCCTGCTGGAGTGGGCAGTACCAGCATCGCCCCATTTTCCAGTGCTGCCCGTGTGAGTGAAACAGGTGTGCCCCTGCATAGTGCCAGAGGAGGTAGCTGCCCCTTCCGTCCCTCCTCCTGCTGGCCAGGTCTTGGGAATGCAAAGAACTCCAGCTAGTTCCTTGCTCTATCCCCTCCTTGTGGAGCAACACCTCAGGATTATCCTATTTATTCCACATTGAGAAGGAAAAGAGTCGTAGTCATTCTGAGTAAGTGTTAGTATTGTTTTTATAGAGGATTTAGAGATAACTTCATGTAGGTCAGGACGGCATAGGTATAACTATTACCAGGCAAAGTACTATTAGAAAATGAAGCCGTTGAATCAAAGCTTCCCTTATTTTATGTGTAGACCAGAGATAAAAGGATCAGGGATCTGTTAGTCCAAATACCTGTTTACAAACAGAAAAAACTAAAGCCTGGAGAAGTCAACAATTCTGCCCAGCCAGTGTGGTTCAGTGGTTGAGCCTCGACCCCTGAACCAAGAGGTCACTAGTTTGGTTGCCAATCAGGGCACATGCCAGGGTAGTGGGCTTGATCCCCAGTAGGGGCCATGCAGCGGGCAGCCGATGGATGATGTTTTTCTCTCATGGATGTTTCTGTCTCTCTATCCTTCTCATTTCCTCTCTCTGTAAAGATCAATAAAAACATGAAGTAAAATAAAAACATTAATTTGTCAGATTAATTCTGACAAAGATAATCTATTTATGGTTTCAAAATGCTAATATGACTGTGTCCAGGTGTCCCTATGGGAACCTTTTTTCTGCCTAGGGCCATTTGGATATTTATAACATTATTTGCAGGCCATATAAAATTATCAAGTTAAGCCGAAACCGGTTTGGCTCAGTGGATAGAGCGTCGGCTTGCGGACTGAAAGGTCCCAGGTTCGATTCCGGTTAAGGGCACGTACCTGGGTTGCGGGCACATCCCCAGTAGGAGATGTGCAGGAGGCAGCTGATTGATGTCTCTCTCATCGATGTTTCTAGCTCTCTATCTCTCTCCCTTCCTCTCTGTAAAAAATCAATAAAATATATTAAAAAAAATTATCAAGTTAAAAATCAAACACAGCCTGCTATGTTTGATCAAACATTTAATGAACTCACCCCTAATGCCTTGGCAGGGCCAGACCAAATGATTTCTCAAGCCTTATATGGCTTGTGAGACGTTACCCACCCCTGCAAGTCTAGAAGGACACGGAGAATTCAGCAAGCAGTTAATACTCCTGGTTACAGTTTATCGCAGTGAAATGACACAGACTAAAATCACAGTGGGAAAAGGTACAAAGGTCAGGGTCCTGGAGACACCAGAACAAGATTCCAGTTGTCCTCTCTCAGTGGAGTTGCGCAGGCTGCGCTTAGCTCTCCCAGCGATGACATGTGACAACACATACGAAGTGTGGCTAACCAGATGCTCACCAGAACCTTGATGTCCAGGGGTTTTATTCGGGCTTGGTCACAGAGGTGTGTCTGGCTACCTCTACAGCGGATCTTGGTCTCCAGACCCGGCAGAGGTCAAGCTGATACCATGTGGCCCACGGCGCCCAGGATAAATCACATTGTTGGCATAGACTATCTGGCTGGCCTAAGGCCTCCAGGTAAAGAAAGACACTCTTCTCAGGCAGGATACTGCAAGCGCTTAGAGATAACCCCCCAAGAGCGTGGCAACGGCTGAACCTTTCTTCACAAGGTACAGGGTTTAGTCCGTCCAGGCTTGCTTAGTCAACCCCTTCCTGCATAATGAGCTACGGTGCTTCTTTTATGCCACGAGAAACTGGTTTTGTATTTTGTTTTTCTAGAAAAGCAATCCTGAAGAACACTGAGGTAATAATTATCTTCTCCTCCCTTAGACACAATCATTTCTTTGTGTCCAACAGTTGGGTCGCATTTGCCAAACAGCAAGAAGGAAACGTATTCCTGTATCAGAAGTACTTGATATCAGTGGGATTTGGAGTTGATTACGAAAAAGAAGTGACCCCAATGAAGGGCCCACCTGCCTCCACGCCCTCTGCAACACGACTTTGCAGGTTTTCTTACCAGAAGGTGCAGTCTCTTTCCCCACCTCTTAGTTGAGGCTGGCCTGGTGACTGGCTTTGGACACAATCTTAAAGTCTTAAAGAATCTCCCCCAATATATTTATTAAATTCAAAGAGAAAAACAGTAACCGGACAGTGCAGAAACCCCACAGACATCACTTAAACTATGTGATCAAGGTTAACGTCACGATAACAGGACATATCAACTCTTATACTACTGATACGATACACTGAGAAGGACACGCCAGTTCTGTGGTATTCTTACCGAAGACCTCAATCTCTTGAGAAAATGTGGGACAGCCCAAATTGAGGAATAGTCTATAAAGGAACTGTTAGTACTGAAGATGTCAAGGTCAGATCCTAGCTAATTTTCTCAGTGGTTAGAGCACCGGTCTGTGGACTGAAGGGTCACAGATTCAATTCCGGTCAAGAGCACGTACCTCGGTTGCAGTCTCCATACCTGGCCCTGGTCGGGGACCGTGTAGGAGGTAACCAATCAGTGTGTCTCTCTTACATCATTGTTTCTCTCTCTGTGTGTATCTTCCCTTTGCTTCTACTTCTCTCTAAAAATCAATGGAAAAAATATTCTCAAGTGGAGATTAACAAAAAAGAAAATGGCCCTAACCGGTTTGGCTCAGTGGATAGAGCGTCAGCTTGAGAACTCAAGGGTCCCAGGTTCGATTCCGGTCAAGGGCATGTACCTTGGTTGCAGGCACATCCTGTGCAGGAGGCAGCTGATCGATGTTTCCCTCTCATCAATGTTTCTAACTCTCTATCCCTCTCCCTTCCTCTCTATAAAAAATCAATAAAATATATTTTTTAAAAAAGAAAATGTCAAAGTCAGAAAGACAAGGAAAGCCTGAGGAACTGTCGCAAACTGCTGGAGAAGACAACTAAATGCAGTGTGAGGTGTTGGACTAGATCCTGGACAAAACAAACACCCCCCAAAAAGGAGGATGTCAGTGGAAAAATAGGTGAAATCCAATTTGTAGTTTAGTATTGTACCAATTCCCTAACTGTACCAATTAGGTTTTTTTTACCAGTTCTTTTTTTAAAACTCTTTAAAAACATTATTGTTTTGGAAAGAGAGAGATTTGTTGTTCCACTTTATACCTTCATTGGTTGACTCATGTATGTGCCCTGACCAGGGATTGAACCCACAACCTTGGTGTATTGGGACAATGTTCCAAACAACTAAGCTACCTGGTGGCCAGGGCCTTCCCAGTTCTTAGTTTTGATATTTGTGCTATGGTTATCTACGACATCAACGTTAGTGTGAAAACAAACTGAAGAGTATATAGGAGTCCTCTCTACTATCTTTGCAATTTTTCTGTAAGTGTAAAATCATTTCGAAATAGAAACTTACGAATAATATGGATACTCACCCTTTATCTGTTACTCATGTAAAAAAGTTGTCCTCTTCCGGCTCTGTGGTCGCCTGGAGGCATCTCTAAATCTCTAAGCTGGTGCCTTCGCCGCACCTTTCAAAGGCCATTCGTTCTATTGCTCTGTGGGGTGAGTGGCTCTGGATGGTGAGGGAGACTTTAGGATCAGTGAATCCCAGGGTCGGTAATGAATCCCACTACTACACCTCCTTTGTTAAAAAGTGAGTCACCTGGCCTGAGGTGATGTTATTACTATACCATGTTGATGGATCAAACACTGTGAGCCTCAGACAGAGGGGCATTGCTTGCCCATATGTGTTGTGTTGATTTCAGTTAGGAGCTGCTGCTCCCCTTCCTCAGCGGAATGTAAACAACTTGTTGTCGGGGGCCCTGACTGGCTGGTCTCCCTGAGGAAGGGCGCCATGTGGGGGACTCAGTGTGGCAGTAGGGGAGACCCACAGCAGTAGCAGTAGCTAGATCAGTCTTAGTGAGCGGGTGCCCGGGCGGGTGGGCCCATTTTTAGCCCGTATCCCTACTACCATTATGCCAGCACTGGGGTGGTTATTGAGAGAGCGTGGCCGGTGACAACTGGCTGAATCCTGCTTTCCACTTCATTTAGTCTCCTGCATGGTAGATGTTCTCTGGTGGGCACTGACATGTGACCCATGTGTTATAAAGATCTCACTTTGTACCTACTCCTATTGCTCCAACTACATGCCTCTTCCCCAACCTCCTTGACCCTAATTTTCTAATCTTTCCCCCCATAGGTTCCTGGCCAACCAGCCAAGCCATTCATCATTGCCCATGGGGCCGTATACACGCTTCTGGCGAGACAGTTTTCTTCCTACAAAAGGGGATGACCAGATACATGACCTGGAGCTCTGCCAACTGGGAGGATTTCAGGGTTACCCCTAAGTGGGGCTGGGCAGCAGCTTCAGTCCATTTTCAGCTTACATCCTCATATTGAGCCAACCCATTCAGGAATCAAGCGTGAAATCTCCCCTCCTCTATTAGCTGGTCATAAAAGTTCCCCCCATGTGGCCATAGGTATGAACTGAGGAAGAAGAGTTGGCTAGGCAATGGTGGGTGACATGGGGGACTGGCCACCCACTTATAGAGCTTACTTTGCCCTCCGGCCTGCCTGTGCCCCAGTTTGTCTGTTTCTTTTGCCTCTATAATGGATTGTTTCGGACCTGCATGGTCCCTTGATGTCTTGGGTCCCATTCACCATCTTACCCAGGACCTAGTAGTAGGCCAGGGGCCGTTTTTTGAATAGTGTGTAACAGCTCTTTGTTGCAGATGGCATGGCCCTGCTCCAGACCTCAGGGATCTACACGGCGATTCTTTTAGGGTTTGCCACACTCTCTACCTGGCATCTCTTCCCCAAGCATGGACAGCGCTAACACCGTTAGCTACACGCGGCTAATGGCTACCATATTGGGAAGCACAGATGTAGCTTTCCATCAGCACAGGAAATTGTATTGGACAGCGCCACATCTAGATCTAACCGTTTATAAGAAATGCTACAAGATTTGAAAAATACATGAATCAATACCACAAGGATGCAACCATCCAAAAACGGAATGTGGAAAATTCTACAGAACAGGTGACCCAGTTTCCTTAACAAATAAATGGTATGGAAAAAGGCGGGGAGAGAGAAACTGCTGTTGACTGAAAGAGATTTATGAGACACATCAAACAAATACATTTAGTGGACTTTCATGGAATCGTGATTTGAACTAGCCTACTATGAAAGAGTTTTTTTGTTTTTTTTTGTTTTTGTTTTTTGAGACAAACTACACATTGAGAGTGGAAATGTGAATTCATTTGAGTGTGGTTGGGGTGAAGGACCGAAGTAGATGTTTGTATTCCTGATTCGATTGGGACCAAAAACACTAGGAATAGATTTATCACAATAATGGTAGCTACACGCTCCTTCAACTTTGCTGTGGGAAGAAAATCGAGCTTGAAATACTTTCAAAAGCAGAAGCCACATCACTCTCCAGGAGGGCCCTGGGATCTGCCCAGTGGGAGGTGGAGATGAAAAGGATGCAACAGTCTTTTCCTTCACTTACCTGGTGAACTGCTGTTTATCCTTAGCTCCCCTCTTCCAGGAAGGCTTCCTGGATTGCCTCACTGCCCTACTCCATCTCATCCCTTGCACTTTTCCTCCTCACAGCCCTGATTTCACCTACTCTATGACAATGGCACTGAGACTTGCAGAGTGAGAAAGACAAGGGTGTGGCCAAGGCCCTGAGCTTGGCTGGAGGTGGGCGTATGCAGGAAGGGAATATGAAGCTGGAGCTCAGAGGCCAAAGAGGAGATTGGAAGGAAGTGGGGTAGATGGAGAGGTTAAGTGGGAACTGGCAGGACCTTTAAGACCATGGCAAGGAGCCTACCTTTGTTTGAAGAACCACGGGGAGCCCTGCTATTCTGTTTCCCTTTGTGTTAGGCGAGCCTTTCCTTTAGAAGTGCTGATCCTGGCAGACACACCTGACTCAGCACGGTCTGGCAGCGCCACCTTAAGGAGTGCCACCTTAAGCAGGCTCCACCCTGGGCACAGCCAATGGGCTGGTGCAGCTACTAGCTTAAGTGCCCACACTCCTTTCGCCACTGCCCAGCTATGGCCAATCTGCTACGGGCCACAGCAGCCTGGAGGCTGTTTCCCTGCAGGGGTTACTGCTCCAGGATAAAGCAGGTAGGCAGGAAAAGCTCCCTGGAGGGCGGGCTCCCCCCACATGCCAAGTCCCACAAGCTCTGTGCTGCCCCAGCACCATGTGACCTTGAACAGAGGATCCATGGGCTCACCTGCTGTCCAGCATGGGTGTTGAGTGCGTTGGCCAAGGCTCCCCAGCTGTCAAGGGGGGGAGGGGGGGAGAGAGAGGGAGAGGGGGATGCCAAAGAAAGGTCTGTGGGCTGCAGGGTGTCCCTTTGGGGCGCCCAGATGTATACACACCTTTTGAAAGCGTGTCTGGGAGGCAAGGACTTGGGTTCTAGGCTAGGCTTTGCCTTTGACTCGCTGGCCTCGATTGCCCATCTGTAAAATGGGCAGAAAGCCCCAGAAAGGCTCTAAGAGCCCTACAAGTCCCCAGGCAGGGCCGAATGGGGCCGGGGCACCGTAGTGGGTGGGCAATGGAGCTTTTTCTTCCTGTCCTTCCTTTCTCAAGCGCTGTCCCTGGTGTGCTTAGAGCAGTGCCTGGCTGGCCTTAGAGAAGGGGCAGAGATGAGTAACTTTTCCAAGTCACTGAGGCTATGTTATGGAACGCTGCTGATGACCCTTTTTATAGAGTGGATCTGGTTTCGTCCAGTGGCAGTTTTTCTGAAGTAAAACACTGCCCGTGGTTCTGTTTGGAAAGGGGCATACCTGCAGAGTGGATCTGCCTCTGGGGGGCCCACTGGCAAGGCCTGGGCCTTGGAGGCAGTGTCAGGGGGGCAGGCAGAGGAGGCCAGAGATACTAGCAGCCCCTCTCCCACTCCAGCCCCTCACCCCCACCTGCCACAGGGGCAGGCCCGTGGTCCCAAGTGTTTCTTCCCTGCAGGGCAAACTCAGCGAGGACTTTGTGGAGGCCCTGAAGGCAGTTGTGGGGAGCCCCCATGTGTCTACTGCTACTGCAGTTCTACAACAACATGGGCACGATGAGTCGATGCACAGGTGTGTGTGTGGGGTCCCCTCCTCTGTCAGAGCCCCTGGCTGAGAGTGAGGGTTCTGGGCTGGCTTCTCCCCCACCCGCTTGTTTGGGGGTACGCTGGCATTCTCTCCTCCATACCCCAGCCCCATGTGCAGCCCCAGGTCCTCTAATACCTCGGGGATCCTGAGCAGGACCAGGGAGTCTCATGCCCCCCTAAACTGCTGAGCGTCTGGTTCTAGGTGCCAACCTCCGGACGCTGTGGTGTGGCCCCAGAATGTGGAGCAAGTCAGCCAGCTGGCAGCCCTGTGCTACAGCCAAGGCATGCCCATCATCCCCTTTGGCACAGGCACTGGGCTGGAGGGTGGAGTCTGTGCTGTGCAGGTATGGTGGCCCCTCCTTGGTCCCATCACACTTGTCACATTTGTGCCCCCCCAACACACTCAGCTTGGTGGCTCAGGTCCAATCTTCCTTACCTGCCATCTGAGGATCTAGTCTGGCTGCTGGGAGGTCAGCTTCAAGGTGGGGGCCTGGGGCCTGTGCCTGGCAGAAAAACTAGGTCAACTAACCCCTGGCACCCCTTCTGCCAGGGTGGTGTCTGCTTCAATCTGACCCACATGGACCGAATCCTGGCGCTGAATACAGAAGACTTCTCAGTGGTGGTGGAGCCCGGCGTCACCCGCAAAGCGCTCAACACCCACCTGCGGGACAGTGGCCTCTGGTTTCCTGTGGGTAGGCTGGGACCCTGAGGGCTCCCTGGAGGCAAGGCTCTTTTGGGGGCTTGCGGGGTCCCCTCTGCCCCTGGGCGTCTGCCCCAGGCTGCCTCCTGCCTGCCCTCTCCAGACCCAGGTGCAGACGCCTCTCTCTGCGGCATGGCAGCCACGGGGGCCTCAGGCACCAACGCTGTGCGCTATGGCACTATTCGGGACAACGTGCTGAACCTGGAGGTGGTGCTGCCTGGCGGGCAGCTGCTTCACACCGCGGGCCAGGGCCGTCATTACCGGTGAGCACCCGCCCCCCACAGAGATTGTGCATCTCCCCTAGGCAGCTGGGCTTCTGAAACGGTCGCATGGGACAAAGCTGATGGTAGTGGAGTTTGTTCTTCTGGCACAAGGCCTACATCGTCTGTGCCAGGGAATTTATGCCTTGATGGCAGCCTGAGCCGAGGGGGCAACCCCAACCTCGGGCTCAGTACCAGCCCTGGCAGGGGCCTGGGGACAGTGCCCCAACTTCTGGCTCCAGACTTCTCACCAGAAATCCGTTGTCACCTGGCCTGGGCACTCACCTACCTGTGTGTCCCCGGGACCCAGGAAGAGCGCAGCTGGCTACAACCTCACCGGGCTCTTTGTGGGCTCAGAGGGAACCCTGGGCCTCATCACAGCCGCCACACTGCGCCTGCACCCTGCCCCCGAGACCACGGTGGCCGCCACCTGTGCGTTCCCCAGTGTCCAGGCGGCCGTGGATAGCACTGTGCACATCCTCCAGGCTGCAGTACCTGTGGCCCGCATTGGTGAGCCGGGAACTGGGCAGTCCAGGTGGGCTTCTCAGAAGAGGCCCCCTTTGAAGGCCAGCCCTCACTTCACCTGCCCTCTCCCTGGTCCCAGAGTTCCTGGATGAGGTCATGATGGACGCCTGCAACAGACACAGCAAACTGGACTGCCGTGTGGCACCCACGCTCTTCCTCGAGTTCCATGGCTCCGAGCAGGCCCTGGTGGAGCAGGTGCAGCGGACAGGTGTGCTGGGGAGCTGGGGGGCAGGGGCACAGGCTGCCCAGCGTAGGGTCTGGAGTCAATTCCTCCATCCCCCTGCAGAGGAGATCACCCAGTCCAATGGAGCCTTCCACTTCTCCTGGGCCAAGGAGGCAGAGGAGCGCAGCCGGCTCTGGGCCGCCCGGCATAATGCTTGGTACGCAGCCCTGGCCCTGCGGCCGGGCTGCAAGGTGAGCTGGGCTGAGGGGAAGTGGGACCCACGGCTCACCCATGAACCCTTTGCTCAGCCCACTAACTTGGCATCCAGAGCAGCAGGCTAAGCCCACAGCAGGCAGAGCGGCCCCCACTTAGCCATTAGAGGGAAAGCAGAGTCATCTGCCAAACCCTCAGGAGGGACCTCTGCATTGAGCCAGGCCGTGAGCACAGGGAAGGGGGGTTGGGAGGGACATAGCAAGGGTGGGGAGCAGAGAGCTGTGGAAGCCTTGGCTGGCAGTGTCTGGAGAACACGCACCGGCCATCATCTTGTACAGGGGAAAGAGCCCTAGAGAGCAGGCAAGCCCCCTAGACCTTGACTACTGTGACCCCTTACCTCTGGGCAGGCAGGGGGTGAGGGGAGAATCTCACAGGCCTGCCCCTGTTCCAGGGCTATGCCACTGACGTTTGTGTGCCCATCTCCCGGCTGCCGGAGATCCTGGTACAGGCCAAGGAGGACCTGAAGGCCTCGGGGCTCACAGGTGCTGCCTGCCCACTGCTGGCGTAGGGGGGAGGGGGAGAGGCTGGACTGGGAGCAGCAACTGGGTCCTCTGGGCCTCCAGGAACTATTGTTGGACATGTGGGCGACGGCAACTTCCACTGCATCCTGCTGGTAGACCCGGAGGATACTGAGGAGCTCCGCAGGGTTGAGGCCTTTGCACAGCAGCTAGGCAGGTAAGAGCAAAGACCGGGCCAGGGAGGTGGGGGAGACTGAGGGGAGCGGGAGGAGCCCCCCGCTGATGGTCTCTTCACTGCTTCCCAGGCGGGCGCTGGCACTCCACGGTACATGCACAGGGGAACATGGCATTGGGCTGGGCAAGCGGCAGCTGCTGCAGGAGGAGGTAGGAGCCGTGGGCATAGAGACCATGCGGCAGCTCAAGGCCACACTGGATCCTCGAGGCCTCATGAACCCAGGCAAGGTGCTGTGAGGGGCTCCGAGCACTTGGCACACCAACCCCAGACAGTGGAACATCCTGCCTGGACTCTTCATGCCACAGAACAGCTCTGCCTTTGCCTCTTATCAAGGCCGGAAGAGGGGAGAGAAGCCTGAAGGCCTGGCCCCTCCCCTGGTCCTCTTGCTGTCCCAGGAGCCTTTGGTTCAATAAATGTGTAAGCCGGTGAAGCTGCCTCCGCTCTCTCCGCTCTCTCTTACACATCCTGTCCTGGCTGGGAGAGGTGCTGTGGGTCACCCCAAAGACCGAGATGACTCCCCTCCACCAAGGCCTCCCCATTGCTGGGAGCCTGGGACAAAGTCTGAGGAACTCAGCACCCTTAGCCCTAATAAACCTGAATCCCATTTGTGGCTGCCTGGGGGTGAGCAGGCAGAACCTGTGAATGGCCTCCTGCTCAGCAGCCCCAGGTCATTTGGACAGTGACACCCCCATCCCTCGTTCCAGACCTGTCCTCTGACTTACTGCAGCCTGGGGAGGGGATGGTGCTCAGGCTACAGAGGGCGGTCACCTTTAGGAACTCCAGGGTCTGAGGACTTGCCCATGGTCAACATCACTTATGACAGACTCCCCCACTGAGTGCCAACTGGGCCTTAGAACATTCTGTACATGTCCTTTAAGCAGCTATTGCGAATCACTGGAAACGGAAGTGAGGTTATTCTCCTTGTGCCATACCTCTCCAAGGTATGATTTATTAAACTCCCAGCTCTTTTGCCCTCAAAGTCAGAATCTGTCTACCAGGAGGTACCCCAGGCGAGAGCTTGTCTGGGGCACCTGACAGCTGTTCCCCCTAAGCCCACTAGAGGGCGCCTGGCACCATAAACTTCAACACCCCATCAACTGCTGGGGCCCAGCTCTTAGCCCTCAGCCCTAGGGGAGGGGGCAGGGGATGTTGGCAAGTGCTGTCCTGGAAGCCAATTGCTCAACTCTCCACCCCCCTGCAGGTCCCTGGAGCGTACAGTGTGGGCCCAACTCCCTCATCCCCTGGCTCCTAAGGAAAACAGGCTTGGCCAGCCAGGCAGGGGCACCCTCCTTCACGCCTCACTCTCTCTCCAAGCCATCTGAGTTCCTTCCCTGCCTCCATCCCTAGACCCCTCACCTCTTCCCATCTGCTGTTCAGGCCCTGGGCAGAGGTAGCCCTCTGTGACTCCTCAGCCTGTTTGTTCCAGGAACCTATCCTCTGTGTTAACTAACACTGGGTTGATCCTGGAGTTTGCTCCTCTGTGACTTGTTCCGCCCCCCTCCCCCCTCCCCCATGGGAGCAGTAGCTGTGCCAAGGGGTGGTGTGGGGCAGGTCTCGTTGGTCCCTCCCCAAACCACCCCATACAGGTCGGCCTCATGTACTCCATGTACTCCAGAGACAGCTCATAGACCCCACCTCCCAGGTTTCCCCCTACAGGACAGGGCTCTTCTCTGATATGCCTCCCACTGCCTGGCAACTAGTGGATGCTCAACAAATGGCCATTTCCCCATAATTTTTTTTATTAGGAAAAATTCCAAACATACAGAAGAGTTAAAAAAACAAGTACACTGTTCACTGACATACCAGCCATTGAAGATTCAACAAGGAATATTTCTGTCTTATTTGTTGGGTGTATTTTGGAGAAACCCATTTGAAATTTACATATTTTTTGACATCATTCACCTACATAACTCACCATCTGTCTCATAAGAATAAGGACATTTTATAAATCTCAACAACATGAAATGCGACTAGATGATTTTATACTAGTGAGGTGCTCCTGACCAGGAAGCCCCCAAAGACAGTGGGTGGAACCTACCTCCCAGCTCCTGCCCCTCCCCTCCTCTCCCCTCTGAGGGCTGTCTGGATGGAGGATGACAGACATCAGTTCTACCTGGGAAGCCCACACACCCCTGGCCCACTCCCACCCAGGACCTGGCAATCGAGGTCTGGATTCGGAGGATCCCGTAGTCAGCAGAGGGCTGCAGTGTGCCAGCTGGGAGTGAAAGTCATTGGGGGGTGAGGAGAGGAGTTAGCATCAGCCCCAGGAGCCTGGAATAGCACCTGGTGTGGGCTCCAGCCCTGCCCACCTGGCTCACAGGATGTTGCCAAAGCCGCCAGGCCTAAGCAACTGAGGTGGGCATACAGCCCTCTGCCTGCGGCCCAGGGGTCAGGCAAGGAGATCTCCTTCAGGGCGAGCTTTGCTGGAGGAATTAAATATAGAACAGGGAGACACAGTTGCCAGGCAGAAGCAGGCGGTGCTGTGAATAGAACAATGCTCTTTGTGGTGAGGGAGCTACGGGAGAGCCTGCTGTGCATGTGCCAGGGGCTTCTGGGCAGACTCTCTGACCCTCACGGTGACCTCAGAGTTGCAAGACTTCGTCACTTCACATGCGAGGAATCTGAAGTTTAGATGAGTGAAGTCATTTTCCCAAGATCATTCTGCCAAGTAGAGGAGCCACATGCAGACAGTTCTGAGCCCACATCCTGGCCACCATGGTGATCACAGGTCCTGGGGGTCTCCGCTTCAGGAGGGTCTGACTCCAAGGCCCAGCTCAGACACATACTCTTCTTTCATATGTTTCTGAACACACTGTGTGCCTGTCCCTTAGCTCACGGCCTTGCCATGCCCTTGCAGAGTAGATGCTTCAGGAAGTGTCTGATGGAAGTTGGCTGCAGAGCCAGGGGCTGGTGGGGTTAGAGCCCACAGAGGCCTGAGAGGGGCAGAGGTTGGAGCCGGCTCCCTCCAGAGCGGTCCTTCGTAGGCTCTGCAGGGGGCTCTGGAATGCTGCTCCGGCAGCCTGTCTGGCACAGGGATAGAGGCCGGTTGTGCAGTGCTATCCACTGCCCGGAGCTTCCCGCCCAGCCCAAGTTGTGCCAACTCTTGTGAGCCCTGAGTGGCTCTGAGCTGGCTTAGCCCCAAAACAGGGCCTGTCTCTGGGCCTCTATGAAGCATGCCCATGAGTCAGCACTGAACATGGACTGAGCAACAGGCAGGCAGGACGTGGGATGGGGAACGGAGGATGAGGGGGGCAGGGGGTGGAGCGCTGGAAGAACCCACATCCTGGTAGCCTCCAGCGGCTGCGAGATCGTTGCCCCTGCAGATCTTGCAGAAGTGTTTTTGTCACAACCGTTCCACAGGTGATGGCAGATTGATTCCATGATGCTTGACGGGTTAGCGAACCTCTGGGTTTGGGGTCTGATTGCCACGTTCCCTCTACCCAGGCACGACTGCTCTGAAAACCCCATCACACGTGCAGTAGCAAGTATTACCCTCAAGGAAGGCTAAGGAGGTGAGGGGGAGGAAGTGGGAGACAGGTGCACAACGCCCATTTCCGGATTGTGTAACAGCACCATTAAAATAAAGTCACACAATGCATCTTTTATTAGACATGATTTTAATACCATATCAAAACATCTTGACTAATGAAGAAAGCTTTGCCCCCAACTTCGAACATTTTTTAAAACATTTTATAAGGGTGGTGTTTTTTTGTATTTTAATATATAAATACAGAAACCTATCTTGCATGGGCTGATGCCACGTGTGAACATCAATGGCTAAAATGTTCTCAAACAGAGTGCCTGAAAACGGTAGCTGTACATGTTCCTTTAATAAGTCTTCTGTTTGTTTAAGTTTTCAGGAAAAAAAATCCACAAGGGCCTAAGAAAAATGTTCAGGCATTTTTGCAGGACACTTGTGATTGTGAAGTTCTCTGAACTGACCAGAACCAGGAGGAAAGGAGGGAGAAGAATCAGGAATGAAGGGGGAGGTCTTCCGAGGGTTGTTTTTTTTGGCAATGAAGTCAAGATCTCAGGGTCCCAAGGGGAGAAAAGTGCAAAACCAAGCCAGGAAAATGGGCAAAGAAAACCAAGGCCGGGCGGTTGTTGATGGCGAGGGCCGAACCGACGGGGCGCTGGGCCAGGAGGACCGAGCGAGCGTCTCTCGCACCATCAGCACTGAACCTGGCTCTGTCCCTTTGTCATTGGGTGGGTTCTAGCCGGGCAGCAGACAGCAATCTGTAAACATCACGGGCGAAAACACCAGTCGACACTAAACTTTTTTTTTTATGGTTTTTTTTTTTGTAAACACGTTAGAGACAGACCCACAATGCCTTTCAAAGGTGAGAAAGAAAATGCCCTTTCCCTCCTAGGATGAGGGGTGAGGGGAAGGAGGGCGGTCGATTCTTTCTTCTCTCAAACTCATGGCTCATCCAATTTGGTGTCCTCAGGGAGAAAGGGAGAACCATTCTCTGGAAGTCAGTGCGTAGGGTGCCCTGTTCCCACTGGTGTCCCCAGCTCAGCTCTGCCCCAGTGTCCGAAGCCTCCTCTCAGGAATAGGCTGGCTGTCCTGTGTGGACCACAATACGGAAGTCGTGCTCCCGCCGGGCTGAAGCCAGCCTGTGTGTCCGGCTGAGGACGGGCTGGGCGCCTGTGGTTCCAGTCCGGGGCCCGAGAAGGCCAATATCATGCCGGGAATTCGGACTCGCACTCCAGCGCCAGGCTCCACTCCCTCTGCCTCACTCTCACCCTCACTGTTTCTTCTCCCCATGTCCTCAGTTTTTCAGGTGAAGGTAAAAAGAGCAAATGTCCCTGATTTGTCTGCCATCATCAGCTGTTCTGGAAGTTTACTTGGAATAAATAAAACAAACCTAACACAAAAGAAAACAAAAAAACAAGAGAAAGAAAGAGGCCCCTAAACTTTTGGATGTGAGCAGAGGTGGAGTCAGGGTTTTGGGTTCCCTGGGGGTTTTGTTTATTTCCCAGGTAAAATAAAGTACCAGCCCAGAACTTGGAGGGGACAGGAGAGGATGGTCACCAGGGAAGCAGGGAGCCCTGGGGAGAAAGGGAGAGGTCAGACCGGAAGGTTCTACAGGGGACGTGTGTGCACGTTGTGGGGAGGAAGGTAGCTGGCGGGCTTGCTGTGGAGCCAGGACCTGTGCTGTGTGTGGGGGTGGGGTGGGGGCTGAGTCTGGCCTGGAGGTCTCAGACCCATCTGGTAGTGTGCGTGAGGGAGGTGGCCTGAAGCGGGAAGCACCAGCAGTGGAACGATGGCTGGTGAGTACCACAGGGGACAATGCACCGTCCCACAAACTGTCCACAGGGGACGAGAAGCGAGGACTTGCCCTAGCCACTCAGCAAGCACAGGCAGGTGCAAGCCCAGGGGCTCAAGCTCATGCGGCTTCTCCCACCTGGCACATTCCAAGGGGCTCTTCCTGAACCTTCTTCAGGGAGATTCGCCCTAGACGTCTGGAATAGACTGGTCTTTCCTCAAAGAATCAACTGTACTGAGCAGGTGGGTTTTTTTTTCATAACCATGCAAGATAGCATCTCTTCGCCTTCCCAGAATGCCCCCCGCCCTCCAACCCACGATAGAACTACTAACTGATAAGATGCTCCCCTCCTGGAGGTATGTAAGGGCAACTCAGTCCCCACCCCCAGGCCCCAGAGTGGCCAGATCCCAACCCCTGAGCCCAGAGCACCCCAACCACCGGCTCACCTTTGAGAGGAGTCAGCAAGCGAGCCCAGCAGGGTCAGTCCGCAGGGTGTTCTGGACAAGATCTGTTCACTTCAAACCACGAGTCTATGCAGCTGAGGCAGGAAGTGGCACGGGGAGACACGTTACAGCTGACCAGGCTGCACCTTAGGGGGCTCGCTCCGAGGGTCAGATTTCTGAGTAGGGGTTTCCTAAATCTTGCCTGCGAGGACCCCAGGAGAAAACAAGCCTGTCCCCAGATAACCACTTTCTGAAGCAGGAAGAAGGCAAACACCAAGATTGATCTTGGCTCAGCCCGGGCAGCCAACCTGGCATGGGGGGCACAGGACTGGGTGCATCTGGATGTTAGAAGGGTGGACTGCGGCCTTGAGAAGGATCAAGGTCTTACCTGCATGGACCTAGGTGGTGGCAACAGCTACTAGTGAGTAGGGGAGGAGTGCAGGGCAGCTAGCCAGCTATCCCTAAGGCTCGAAGGCTGGCCATTACTCTGAGCTCTGGGGACCTGAGGAAGCCCTCTCCTGGCTCAAAGGAACAGCTTCGAGGATCCCTCTCTGGGGGGTGACTTCTTAGGAGACCCCCGAGCTACCTGGTTCGGTTGGCTGTGGTTAGCAGCCAACATCCCAGAGAAGGACAGCCCTCTGGCTTAGTGACACTGCTAAGGAGAGCCAGACAGTGAAACCCTGGTGTTTACAGAAAGAACTGCCTGAATCAAAGAGGGAACAGAGATTGCCCCAAGACAGCTTTCTGATTTGTAAACTAACATCTGGGTATTTTCAAAGACAGGATCCAGACAGGTAATTTGCATAATTCTCCCCAGAATCAAAGATTTCCTTCTCTGGTTCTGGTTGGTGCCTGGCCAGGAAACTGGAGCACTCTGTGCTGGCCCTGGACCAAGACCCCCTGCTCCAGGCCAACCTTGAGCCTCCCCTGCATCAGCCACATCTGCGAGCCGGCACCACCATTGCCCTGTGGCCAGTGGCCCTGTGAGTCAGGCTTTGGAAAAGCCCATGTGTCAGGAAGAAGCTCTGAGGCTCGAGGAGCCAAGAGCAGGTGGTGGCCACAGGCAGCACAGAGCGTCCTCCGTCTTGGGTAGGGAGGTGTCTTCTTTCCAGTTGGAAACAAGAACGAGGCTCATCTGGAGCCTGAGGACAAATCTCGGCCCTTCTAATTATAACAGCTTCAGTGCCTGGCCCCAAAGGTTGGCTATTCCTGCCTCCTGGCCTGGGGACTAGGGGCGGATGCAGGGGCAGCAAGCACAGCCCTCCATGCTGCCTCTCTCACACAGACAAGGGGCCTCACTTCGCGGGAGCAGAGGGGCCCACAGAGGAAGAAAAGGCTGGGGAGATGAATAAAGAATCAAATTTCCAAAGAAAGGAATCTTTGGCTCTGTGGGATCCTAAGCACCTCCAACCTGTGGAGCTCCACAGGTCTCCCCATCACCCAGCAGCCAGCCAGGCCGTCATCAACCCAGAGCAAAATCTCTGGCCATCTGGCTCGACCTATACTCAGCACATCTGCCAGCCTCTGTCTCAACCCCACTCATATCCCAGGAATGGGGCATGGGGAGGGGGAAGAGTTGTCCCTCAACCAAAGAAAACAGAATGGCTAGTAAGGAGGGTTGCCTTCTCTCTCCATTGTGGGATCTGGGATGTGGCTGAGCTGGCCCTGCCCCCTCTCGTACCTTTTGTGGTAAATGCACAGGCAGGGCAGCCTGGCTATCGTGTCTCCCTGAAGCAGCTCCTCCAGGCAGATCACACACTCGCCCGCGTCTTTAGTCAGCACGTCGTCTGCAGAGGGAAGCGGGAGAGTGGAGGAGGGTCAGTCACCAGCAGACAGGTGGCACAAAGCAGGCACGGGTCTAGAACTGGCTGAAACTGCTTGGGTCACCCAATATATACAGGGTACTGTGGGGGACACAAAAGCCCAAGTGGCCCTGGACCTAAAGGACTTCACTGCAGAGATAAGGCATGCATATCACACATTAATGATGTGAAGACAAAATGGGATTACTTACCAAATAAGTGGCCTGGGGCTAGAGAGTTAGGGGGCTTGGAGAGGGATAGATGTGTAGCAGAGGCAGCATTAGACAAAGTATTTCCCTGAATAGACTTTCCCCACAGACCAACTGCACTGATTTCTGGTTTGAAAAAATATGGTGATGACTAGTGTGGTATAGTCATACAAGGCAAAAATTTGAATGGAATAAGCAGGTACTCTCACAAATACTTGTACATACACGTCCATAGCAGCACTATTCACCAGAGCCAAATGGTGGAAACAAATGTCCACCAACTAATGAATGGACAAACAAAATGTGATGTATCTGTACAATGGAATATTACTCAGCCATGAAAAGGAACAAAGAACCAAAGCATGCTACAGTGTGGATGAACCTCAAAAATATGCTATTTTTGAAGAAGCCAGACACAAAAGGCCATCTATTATACAATTCATTACATGCAATGTCCAGCATAGGCAAATTCATAGAGACAAAAAGTAGATCAGGGGTCAAGAGCAGGAGGAAATGGGGAGTGACTTTTTTTTAATATATTTTTTATTGATTTTTTACAGAGAGGAAGGGAGAGGGATAGAGAGCCAGAAACATTGATGAGAGAGAAACATTGATCAGCTGCCTCCTGCACACCCCCTACTGGGGATGTGCCCGCAACCAAGGTACATGCCCTTGACCAGACTCGAACCTGGGACCCTTGAGTCTGCAGGCCGATGCTCTATCCACTGAGCCAAACCGGCCAGGGTGGGAGTGACTGTTTAATGCTAAGGGGTTTTCTGTTTTCTTCTTTGTGGTAAGAACACTTAACATGAGATCTGCCTTCTTAACATATTTTTAAGTGTATAGTACATTCTTAACTATAGGTACAGTGTTGTACATCTCTACAACTTACTCACCTTGCATAACTGAAACTTTATATCCGTTGAGTAGCAACTCCCATTCCCCTCTCCCCTCAGCCTCTGGCACGCATCATTCCATTCATCCCTGGTTCTATGAGGTGGACTATTTTAAGGCAGGGTTATGTGTCCGCAACAAGCAGAAGCTGAAGTAACCGCTTGAGCTAAAGCTGACCCCGACTATTTTAAATATGACATACTAGGGGCCCGGTGCACAAAATTCGTGCACTGGGTGTGTGTGTGTGGGGGAGTGTCCCTCAGCCCAGCCGGCCCGCTCTCACATACTGGGAGCCCTCAGGCGTTGACCCCCATCACCCTCCGATCGCCTGATCGGCCCCTTGCCCAGGCCTGACGCCTCCGCCAGAGGTGTCAGGCTTGGACAGGGGACCCCCATCTCCCTCTGATCGCTTGCTCCACCCCCCGCCCAAGCCTGATGCTTCTGACCCAGGCTTCAGGCCTGGGCAAGGGGACCATCATATCCCCCCAATCCCCGGCTCAGCCCCCCACCCAGGCCTGATGCCTCGGCCAGAGGAGTTGACCCTCATCACCCTCCGATCACCAATCACCGGATCGGCCCCTTGACCAGGCCTGAGGCCTCTGGCTGAGGCATTCGGCCCGGGCAGCGGGGACCCGCAGCTGCAGCGGCCCCGCGATCGTGGGCTCCGCTTTAGGCCCAGGCAAGGGACCCCTAGCTCCTGGGACTGCCAGCTTCGACTGTGCCCAGCTCCCATCGCTGGCTCCATCCCTACTTCCTGCTATCACTGGCCAGGGCAGAAAAGGCACCTGATTCTCCGATCATGGCTGGGGGGCAGGGCAAAGGCGGCCCCAGGGCCGCCTTTGCCCTGCCCCCCAGCTCTTAGCTCCCCCCTGGGTTTGCAATCACTGTCAGTGGCAGGGGGCTTCTTCCTGCTTTCCCTTTCGCCTCCCTGCATTGTGCCTACATATGCAAATTAACCGCCATCTTGTTGGCAGTTAACTGCCAATCATAGTTGGCAGTTAATTGCCAATCATAGTTGGCAGTTAATTTGCATATAGCCCTGATTAGCCAATGAAAAGGGTATTGTCGTACGCCAATTACCATTTTTCTCTTTTATTAGATAGGATAAGTAGAATCATGTAGGAGGGTTCCTTTGGGGGTGATGAAAATGTTTGTAACTAGACAGACATGGGGTTGTCCAATGCTGTGAATGTTCTAAATACAACTAAATTGTAAAATTCAATTTTTTAAAAAAAGAAAAAAAAGACTCCCCCCCCCCCCCCCCAAAAAAAAAAAGAATGAATGGAAGGAAGGAAGCCACTGCACACCATGGGCCTCAACAAAAGCTGAGCAGGACAGGAAGAGCGCCGCAGCCGAGTTAGCAGTCCTCTACTAGATTTCTACGACATTCTGGGCACTAGTGACTCAGTGAATAAGCCACGAACTCAGGATGTGAGAAGCTCAGAGTCTAGCAGGAGAGGCTGAACAAGAAAACGGAAATGAATAGCACAGCAATTTCTAGGAAGTCTTATGCATACAGGCCCAGGTATGAGGGGTATGAAAAATGTCTAACTGGGGTGGGGACTGTTCAGGGAAGGATATTCCAGGCAAAGAGAACATTATCTGCACACCTGGGACCTGCAGGATGTTTGCTATGGCAGGTGCAGACTCCTGGGCCATGGGGTGATCAGGAATTGAACCTGCCACCTCTTGGTGTCTGGGCTGACGCTCCAACCGTCTGGGGTTTAGAAGAGAGATGTAGGTGACAGGTTATACATGAGACATAGAGATCAACTGGGGAGAAAGTTTAGAATGAAACCTAAAGAAGGCAGAATACAAACCTAGGTCAACTTTAATATCTGAAAGGCCGGTGAAAGAGGTGAAGTAAGCAAAGGTTACCCAGTTCTCAAAGCCACAGGAGAAAAACTCAGAGAGCTTAAAACAGGACCAGTTCTCCACTACTAAGATTTTAACTGTTCGTGGACGTTGTCCATGAGACATATGAGATTTCCTGTGTGTGTGTTCACTTCAGCCTCACAATCTTAGGAGCCAGGCAGGGCACATGTGTTGTTCTCACTTTACGAAGAGACTGAAGCCAGAAGTCAGACATCTTGCCTAAGTCACAGGGCTCATGAAAGGACGTGCAGACGGGGGACCCAATTGGTGCCCTTCTCCGCTGCTGTTTGTCCATGCCCTCTGATTACTTGGGTGTAAAGAGAAACATCTGGAGCCTATAAAATGAGGATTCCTCAGGGCCTAGAAGACTATGGTGACTCAAAGCCCCTCACCAGGAAGCCTGGCGGGGAAAGCCAAGATAAAAAACCCGAGATACATCAGTTCCTGTGCACATGAGCTGGGAGAACAGCCACTCTCAGCCTCTTGGCCACAAGACAATCTGTGGTCATTTCTCTGTCGGTAAACCCGAAGGCTGCCTGAAGGTTGCTGGGATGGGGCTTGGAACTTGATGGCGTGGGGAAGCCAGCGGTGCTCACACCCAGCACAGAGCCCAGGGAAGCAGCCTTCTTCCCACGGTGGAAGGCAGGAACATGCCTGAGTGGGTTGAGTAAAACTTCCTGTCCCAATCCCTGGGGCCCTGGAAATCAGCGGCCCCCAGATGTCTGTGGGAGCCAAGCAGGAAAGGGGAAATGACTGAAGCGGAAGCTTGGCTATCAAGTGATTCCTGTAAGACTTCACACTCTCAGATGGGAGCTTGCTGCCCACTTGTTGGAGGACCTCACAGCACAAAGCAAGGACACTGGGCCTGGCACAAGTTGAGGCTGCTCTGCACATGGACTCAAATGCCCCTTGGCATCCCCAGGTCCCGAGGAGGGGCTCAGCCAATGCCAGTTGATGAGTACACAGGAACAAAGCTGTGCTTTCTGCCTTTCTCTTACCACCTCCCAACCCCCTTCCAAGCATCTTGACATCCTGTGCAAGGTCAACATCACTGCTCTGGAATTGTGTTTGGCCTGACTGGGGGTGGTGCAAAATGGTTCCAATGCCTATCCCTCCAACCAGACCAGGGAACCAAACCAGAGTGGTAGGCAAAGCTCTCCAGAGCCAAAATGAGACCCCAGAACTGCTGGTGACAAGGAGGGGGTGGGGAAGCCCAAACAGCTATAGAGAGATTTCTGCCAGCAGCCAGGAGGGAAGGCTGCTGTGCAGCTCACAGCCAGCAGCTGAGTGTGGGACTGTACAATATGTTTTCCCCTTGTACCTGATGCCAGGCAAGGCCTTGGTAGGAAGAGAGGTGGGAGCCAGAGGGAGAACCCCAGCAAATGACACAGAGACCAGGCTCCACCCCCTGCATCTCCAGCCTACGTGCAGAAAGCCTGGTCTCGCAGCCTCTCAGCATGCACCACGCTGCTGGCCCAGTCTCTTGGGGGACAGAAAGGGGCAGTGTCACCAACGCCAAGACTTGTCAGCTCACCCTGGCTGGTTTGGCTCAGTGGATAGAGCGTCGGCCTGCGGAGTGAAGGGTCCCAGGTTCGATTCTAGTCAAGGGCACATGCCTGGGTTGCAGGTTCAATCCCCAGGAGGGGACATGCAGGAGGAGCCAATCAATGATTCTCTCTCAGTATTGATGTTTCTATCTCTCCCTCTCCCTTCCTCTCTGAAATCAATAATAATAAAAAAGACTTGCCAGCTCCATTCCTGCGGAATCTCTGGGCAAAGGGGAGACTTTTAGCAGAGTGAGTTCCCCTACCATCATCCTCACCCCAATACCCCAGGACTGTGAGGTGTGATCCAATTTTTTGGCGAGGTGGGCTGCAATGGCAACACCCCAGAGGAGTGAACCACTAAAGCTCAGGCCAGAAGGTTTCGATTTACAGAAGCTCCCACAACCACCCCACTCAGTCCCCTCCTTTGGCCCCCTTCCCACCCACCCCACTCCTCACTCACCCAGCAGCCTGGCCTGTCAATCAGCGGCTGCTGGGAGCACCCTCCTCCTTCCCCTCCTGCAGGAGGAACACCAGGCCAGACACCTCTGCAGCCAGACTCAGCAGCTGCTACAGCATCTAACAACCACTCCTGGCAGCGCCCTTGCCGGGAGCCGGTCCATCCTTGCTGTTTCAAAGGACCTGGCATATATGGCATACTGTCCTTAAAATGTTTGCTCACCTTCTTGGCACTATGTGTTTTAACCAAGGACTCCTCTCTGAGAAAGGTTGTTTCCCGAGGTAGGGATTTTCCCCTGAAGTTAGGGAGGGAATAAAACCCCTCAACTAAGTGCCAGGCGGGTAACTAATCACTTTAACTATGAACAATCATGCTTAAGCTACATAATCTTTACTCCCTGGAATGGAGATAAGAAACGCCCTAACCTTTGTAATAGAAATTGATAGGATTGAATCAACTGGTATAAATACAGATGTAACAAGACAGCAAGAGTCAGAACTCAGAACACAGAATCAAGAACACAGGGGCTTGGAAGACTACAGAAATTGGCAAGAGAACCGGACTGAACCTGGCTGGAGAACCTACAGAACCTGGCAATAGAACCAGGCAAGAGAACCCAACCATGCTGATCAACTGAACGCTGTCTCCATGCCCTTCCTTCTTCGCCGACTCCGTCCACACCTTTGGGGACCCCTGGACCCGCTGGGGCTGGACCCCGGCATATGGCGCCCGAACAGGGACCCCTAGGTAAGCGCCCCACACTCGGGACGGATCGGACTCCACCGTAGGAAGAGGGTGGATAGTCTTCGCCGACTCCGTCCACACCTTTGGGAACCCCTGGAACAGGATTCCCTTAGGTAAGCCGCCCCATTGAGAACCTCCACACTCGGGACGGATAGGACTCCACCATAGGAAGAGGGTGGATAGTCTTCGCCGACTCTGTCCACACCTTTGGGAATGCCTGGAACAGGATTCCCTTAGGTAAGCCCCCCCCTCATTGAGAACCCCACACTCGGGACGGATCAGACTCCACCGTAGGAAGAGGGTGGATAGTCTTCGCCGACTCCGTCCACACCTTTGGGAACCCCTGGAACAGGATTCCCATAGGTAAGCCCCCCCCCATTGAGAAGCCCACACTCGGGACGGATAGGACTCCACCAGGGTGCTACAGACCCCCCTATAGAGGATAAGTAGGGTAAGAAGGTGGATAGTACAGAATTTAGATTAAGAAGATGTGCCATACTGAGTCCAAAGAAAGAAGACTCTGTATTGAACTTTAGATTAAGAAGATGTGCCATACTGAGTCTAAAGAAAAAAGACTCTGTATTGATCTTTAGATTAAGAAGATGTGCCATACTGAGTCTAAAGAAAAAAGACTCTGTATTGATCTTTTAACATATATGCTTGCTAGCAGAGGAATTACGGTTACTCCCAGTCAGACAGAACGTTTTATACAAGAAATACGTCCATGCTTTTCTGAGGAAGGAAAGGTGCCGGAAAGGTAAATGTAGAGGCATGGGAGAAGGTAGGCCCAAGGAGCCTTATCCTTAACCCCACTGCAGCCTTTCCACCCCGGGAAAGTGCAGGATTGGCAAGCTCTCCCTGGGGTGATAGATCAGGACTCAGGTAATAGCAGAAAGCACCAATCCTACTCTTAAAATGGATATAAGAGAGCATTTTGGGTTTTTCTTTTTAATGCCAGCTTTTAAAAAATAAAAAAGGGGGAATTTGCCGGGAGCCGGTCCATCCTTGCTGTTTCAAAGGACCTGGCATATATGGCATACTGTCCTTAAAATGTTTGCTCACCTTCTTGGCACTATGTGTTTTAACCAAGGACTCCTCTCTGAGAAAGGTTGTTTCCCGAGGTAGGGATTTTCCCCTGAAGTTAGGGAGGGAATAAAACCCCTCAACTAAGTGCCAGGCGGGTAACTAATCACTTTAACTATGAACAATCATGCTTAAGCTACATAATCTTTACTCCCTGGAATGGAGATAAGAAACGCCCTAACCTTTGTAATAGAAATTGATAGGATTGAATCAACTGGTATAAATACAGATGTAACAAGACAGCAAGAGTCAGAACTCAGAACACAGAATCAAGAACACAGGGGCTTGGAAGACTACAGAAATTGGCAAGAGAAACGGACTGAACCTGGCTGGAGAACCTACAGAACCTGGCAATAGAACCAGGCAAGAGAACCCAACCATGCTGATCAACTGAACGCTGTCTCCATGCCCTTCCTTCTTCGCCGACTCCGTCCACACCTTTGGGGACCCCTGGACCCGCTGGGGCTGGACCCCGGCACGCCCTATTGGGCTAGGCAAACCCTCCGCCACGACCTGGCTTCCCCAGACCCAAGAAAAGGCATTTCCATTCCAAATACAGGCCTCAGTAGAGACACGGGCCCACAGAGCACCACGTGCTCAGGTCTGCTGGCTCAGTTAGAGGTAAACTAGCAGCAGGTATTCCTGCTTTGAGAGGAACCCAATTCCCTCTCCTTTAAACCTTGTGTGACATTCAGTATTTTAAGAGGCCTGAAGTTGGGGGCAATGACCTTTGGCAGATGAGAGGAAGGGCAGTCAGGATCTCGAAGGAGCAGGGCATGGGGTCTGCATTCCCAAAGAAAGCTGAGGGAGCCCTAGCCGGTGTGGCTCAGTTGGTTGAATGTTGTTCCATGCACCGGTTGCCGGTTTGATTCTGGGTCAGGGCACATGCCCGGTTGTTGGCTCGATCCCCAGTAGGGGGCATGTAGGAGGCAGCTGATTGATGTTTCTCTCTCCCTCCCTCTCCTTCTCTCTCTAAAAATCAATATAAACATATTTAAAAAATTAAAAAGGCCGAGAAGAATCTCCTGAAGCCGCTCTGAGCACCACCAAGCTCTCCTGATACCAATGGCAATGGAACCCGCCACACACCAGAAGTTCCCAGGGCCAAGAGCCCCTGGCTGGTCCTGGAACCAGGGCCTCCTATGCTTTCAGTGGGCAGTCAGTCATCTGTCACGCCTCCCCTCACCCCTGTATCCGACTCTCATCTGTTCACAGCAAAATCAGGTTCCCCATCTTGAGGCTCACTCTGCTAGCTGAGCAATTTGTTAGTCAAAATTTGAGTACATACTCTTGAGGGCAAACCCCCCCAGTCTCAGAACCACAAACAGATGTTGGAAAGGGAGAGAAGTTACAAGTCCCATTCAAGCTGACCACATTTACCCACAAAAATGGGTCTCTCCAACTCCATCCTTATCTCCCAGGAGTCCTGGGTTCCGAGCTGCCCTGGAAGAGGAGCATGAGAGATGTAACATCAGTGCTCTGGGGTCTGGCGGCCTCCCTGCCCCTCCAGCAGGGGGTTAGCACCTGCCCCAGCACAGGTTACAGGTCTTTGCATTTCTCTTGAACACTGGGCAAACCAGTTGAACTAGTCTTGTCTTTACTAAAGTGTTTGGTGTGTTTTTTAATCTGGCAGGCGGCTACTGGAGGCCTTCCAACCTACTGCTCAGGCCAACCCTCATAATAAGAAAAATGCTACTTTCTGTCTGCCTCATTTAGGAGGTTTCTACTTTTTTTCCCTTTGGTGGTTAACTAAATTTCATCTTTTATAACCACTGTAAATTTTCTTTAAAAATCCCCAACTAGTGCCAGCAATTACAGAAAGTGTACGTGTGAGTGTAGAGGGGAGACCTCCAGGGCAGTGAGCAGGAGTTCTAGTGAATCTTCATAAGAAAATAGCATTTCTCTCTATAACTAACTGGGAAAGTCTCACCCTGCCCCCTTTCCAGAAAGATTCTGAGAGTTCTATACTTCAGACTCTTTAAGTCTCCTCACTTATTTTAATCAGAAAAGATAAAGTAAAGCTGGGAGGTTGGTATGATAAGAAATTCTGGGTAAGATATGTTACTGGCAAAACCAAAATAAATATCTAGAGGTCCTGCCTGGGGCTTTGGCCTGTGGACCCTGAAAGGCCCATGCTTTATCTGAACAAGAACAGGACCTAGGCCAGCCCTGGAGACTCCCACTGCATGTACAAACCAGGTGGCCAACGCCTTCTTCCCTGGAAGGTCTAGGTGTCTTCAGAAAGGAAAGACAATATGAGGAGTCCAGTCACAAGCCTCCTTCCACACTAACAGTGCACACAGAGGGGCCAGACCACTGTTTCTAAAGCACCTTCATCACCCTATGACCAATTCCACTGATAGGACCCATGCAACATGCCCTCTCTTTGCCTCTCGTGGTAAAACACTGGCTTTTGCAAAGGAGATCCTTGAGCTTAAAGCCTCTAACACGCGTGTACACACACACACACGCCCTGAGGAGGTGGCTTTTCAATTAGAGGAGGAGGGAAAAAATGGGGACAGCCATAGTGATGTCTCAGGCTGGCCGGCCAACCTCCTCGTCCTCTAAGGGGACTCAGACTCTGAGTGTGGCTTCTGCGGGTGACCTGTGCTCAGACCACATGTGGCTGCCAAGCCTGTTCTCCTATGGAGGTGAAGGTGAAGGAAAGGAGACCCTTCCCCATGGCTGCAGCAGAGAGGAGACCAATGAGCAGCACGGCAGTTCTCCAGGATAGAGCCCAAGCCCCTCCCCTTCCCCAAAAGGGACCAGTGGTACCCCGTTCTCAGGTGGCCCCAAGAGCACTCTGTCCTCCGCAGCTGCCTTTGCATAGGCGTCCTTGATGACACCAGGAGCCTACCCTCTCGGGTGAGCCCACTCTGAGGCTGCTTTGTGTTCTTATGACACAGTCAGTGTCTACAGAGATCTCTTCCCAGCAACCCACGGGACAGAAAGCGGTCTTCATCGGGCTCTGTGCAGTTTGGAAAATAAGCGAACAGTTTCTGAGGCCATGGCTGGGGAGAAGACTCCTCTCCTCTGTGGTCCCAGGCAGAGACAAGGAACAGGACAAAGAGGAGCTGGGGCAGCCTCCAAGGTACGCACACTGACAAGTCCACCGCAAAGCCCAGAGTGCGCGTGACAACTGATTCAAACACTGCAGCCGTCATCCCCAGGGACAGGGAGAGGCTGTCCACTGGGGAGAAGAAGGGCTTCCTGGACACCAGGAGACTATGAAGGGGACAGAGATAGGGCCAGAACTTCCTGCGGCTGGGCCTCCTACCAGACTGAGTGTAGCTGAGACAGCAAGTAACCATCCCGCACACATGCACCCAGAGCCTTTGGCTGAGCAAATAAAGAAGAGATGAGAACATTAGGATGTGTTTTCAGGAGAATTGAGTGGGTTAGATTTTTCAGGTTCATTTCACAGGAAAAATCTGGAATCACCAGGCCTCCCTGGGCTAATGCTGGGTGGAGAAAGGAGGGCATGGGGATCTGAGGAGGCAGGAGCCCAAGGACAAGTCTGTAAAGAGTCTACCCAGGAAACTTTCACCATGAGGATGGGGCAAAGCAATCCAGGCTCATCTCCTGTCCAGTCCTCAGATTCCCTGAGAGGTCACAGAACTCCTTTCCTAAGCACTGCTGTGACTTTAATCCTAGAAGCGGGCCCAGTGCCAGGGTCGGGGTGTGTCCCACTCAGATCCAGTGCCTGTTCTTGTAGAGAACACAGTTCTCTGATGAACATGGTTGGAAGACCAAACTAAGCACATAAGAATGGAAAACCACTAACCGGTTGGTGTGGCTCAGGGGTTGAGCGTAGACCCATGAACCAGGTGATCAAGGTTCGATCCCTGGTCAGGGCACATGCCCGGGTTGCGACTCGATTCCCAGTGGGGGGGGGGGGGGGGGGCGTGCAGGAGACAGTCAATCAATGTTTCTCTCACATTATATCAATGTTTCTCTCACATTATTGATGTTTCTATCTCTCTCCCTCTCTCTCTAAAATGAATTTTTTTTAAAAAAAAGAAAAAAGAATGGAAAACCAGAGAGCCACTAGCAGCACTGAACAGAAGTCAGTCCACTCCACAAAATGATGAAAAGAAACCTAGGATGGCCTCACCTCTTTCAGGACTGCTGTAACTTCCTGAGCACTGACCATGTGCCAGGCTCTGTGCTGAAGGGTTTTATGTGTAACTAGAGGCCTGGGGCACTAATTAGTGCATGGTGGGGTCTGGCCCACCCCATCAGGCTGATCGGGCTGGGCGGGGGTGGGGCGTGGGTGGTTGGCCAGCTGGCCCCGCCCTCTGGTCGAACTCTCAGTTGAGGGGACAATTTGCATTTTAGCCTTTTATTATATAGGATATCTTACTTTATCCTGACAAAAACCCTATGAATCAGGTATTGATGTCCCTATTTTATGGACCAGAAAACCTAGGCTCTGCTAAACTGAGCAACTTGTCTAGGATAATAGTCAGTAAGTGGTTGCGGCAGGCTTTGAACTCAGATCAGCCAGGCTCCAAATCCTTATCCACGGCATACCAGGCAGATGCTGACACTCATTTCGTCCACAGAGGTGCCACTTAGGGGGATGTGGGTTTCATGGAATCCCTGGCCCAGTTTCCTACCTGTGTATTCACTGCTCAGCTCTGAGGCAGGCTCCATGGTAGGAGTGACCAGGTGGCAGCTCAATGTTTTTATTCCCTAAGGGTGTCCACATCTTGCACCCATTCTGCCAGGCAGAATCAGGGCTTAAGCACTCCATGCAAACCACTGGCACAAACTCCCCGTCCCCCAAGGAGAGGTCACACCCTCTGCTGTCAGGTGTGAGAATGGGCAGAGCTCTATCACCCAACCAGAGGTCCAAGGAACCAAGGGGTTGGAAGAAAGGGCAGTGGGACTGAGTGACCCAAGAGACTTCCTGGTACCATAACCCTGATCCCTGGGCCTTCCTTCCTGGTCACACTGCTCTTCGCCTCTGATTGGCGCAGCAAGACTTGCTAACAGTCAGGTGTTCCCTGACTATTCCCGCCGGAAGGTGGGTGGAAGTGCTGCCCAGAGGCACGTGAGGTTGGGAAGACCTCACTCAGAAGCTCCCAGCCAAGCGCTTACCATTGTAGGAGAGGCGAGGTTTGCTCAGACACATTATAAAGTGCATTTCCATCTCATCAGAAGCCACAGACTTGGAGCAAATGGGGCACTTGAAACCTGAAAAAGAGGAAAACAGGATGAAATGTTTTCTCTGAACTAAGTATATTCGTTATAAATGTAGATACTCTTAAATGACTATGGCCATGTGGGGCCAGAGTTGACATGGAGAATTCAAATCTAGATATATCCTAGACTTGATTGCTCCTTCATTAAACCACCCAAAATTTTGTTATTTTATCACAGCCCCCGACTCCCATTTTTCACTAGTGCTCTCCCAGTCATATGCTCCTCATTGAAGTTTATCAGAAGTCACCACTGCTAATTTGAGTTTTATTTTCTTTTAGACCCTTTTCTAAGGGGGTCTAAGGGGCAATGGGAATTGACAGGCATCAAATCAGAGCAACTAAATAATCTGTCTTTGAACAACAAAGCATTGAACACCCTTCCACTTCACAGCCCTCGAACCACTTGGTTGGGTGCCCCGTGGGAGGAATTCCTACTGTCATCAGCATCTCCATCCCTCACTCAGAGCACCTTTGCCTCCCTGGGCTAAGGCAGCTGTCCTCTGAGTGTGCAAGCCAGAGTGCTCCCAAATGTCTTGTGTGTCTTGGCCATATGCCACTGAGAGTAACAGCTGTTTCACAACACCAGGCAAACACAGGGTTCTATTCCCAAGTGTGGACTGTTTACACACCCAAGGGGTTTCATCAGAATTCTATCAGTATTGGAGATTTCAGTTGAGAATCTTCTGAGCTAAACTTCATGAAGCAACCATAGTCCCTTGACTTATTTTTTTATAAACTATTTTTGTTATTAATCCTCACTCAAGGAGAGTGGAAGGGAGGGGTAGGGTGGGAGGGGAGAACATTGGAGGCGGGGGGGGGGGGGGAAGAGAAGGGAGAGAGAGAGAGAGAGAGAGAGAGAGAGAGAGAGAGAGAGATCCATGTGAGAGACATACAGATTGGTTGCCTCCCACATGCACCCGACTGGGTCTGGGGATCAAACCTGCAACCCAAGGATGTGCTCTTGTTGGGCATCGAACCCGAGACACTTCAGTACTCGGGCCAACACTCCAACCACTGAGCACTGCCAGGGCTATTTTTATAAACACCGATAAACTACTTCCAATTTCCCCCCATTTTACTTTTATTGAAATTATTTTCAATGGATATTTTTCCATTCTACCAAAAGACCCAATACTATTAAGAAGCTATTGTTGTGAAGATTTGGCTCTTCTATTAATTTTCAATCAGAATGTTCCATGTACAATTTTATTAGATGCTGGTAATATCTATCAGTGACATTTCTTATGAAATAGATAAAAAGGTTGGGAGTTTGTGTGGACCGTTAGCTGCTCCAGGACAGGAGAATTCCACCCCTTCACCAATGTCTTTCCTCTCCACGTGGCCTTACTCAGGCAACCTTGGACCTGCCCTCATGCCTGTTCCCTGCAAATAAACTTATATCAAATAGCATTCCACAGAATGACCAGCCACTAGAACAGTGGTTCTCAACCTTCTGGACCTTTAAATACAGTTCCTCATGTTGTGACCCAACCATAAAATTATTTTTGTTGCTACTTCATAACTGTAATGTTGCTACTGTTATGAATTGTAATGTAAATATCTGATATGCAGGATGGTCTTAGGCGACCCCTGTGAAAGGGTCGTTCGACTGCCAAAGGGGTCGCGACCCACAGATTGAGAACCGCTGCACTAGAAGATTGTCTCATTTTCTTCAGAGATTGGCTCACCTTCTTTTCTGACTCAAAATACCAGTTTTGCAACAACTGAAGTGACTACAGGATATGTCTACTTTAAACTTGCTAAGTCAGCACTCTATCTGCAGGCCGAGGGCCCAGGGCTGTGGGCAGGCCAGGACGGATGCAATGAGGTCTGGATCAGGCCCTGACACAGACACTGGTAGGTGTTAAAGTGATTTGTTACTAATAAAAAACCTTACACCTCACACATTCTTCACTTTCCTGATAACTTAGAACAGAGTCATGGTTATCGCAATAACAGCATTAGCCAATCCCTAAATCCCAATGTGATTCATTGATTGCAGGAAAGGAGAGGAGTTACAGCTAAAGGACTGGGAAGCAGCCACCCAACAAGGACTACAAGGGAACATCACTGATCATTTATTTCCCAGGAAAAACCAAGTTGTACAGATAAAGAAAGAGGCCCCAGCTAGACCATCAGGTCAAACTGAGGGAGCAGGGTTGAGACTAGAATCAGATTCTTAGTTCCCAATCGGAAGTCCTTTCCATCAGAGGAAAGTTGTTCACAGGTGTGATGCTGTGATTCATAATAAATATGTTTGGTCTTTGTCCCGTTACTGGCACAGAGCACCCAAAACCCTTGAGATTTCCGAACATCCTAAGACCAATAATAAATATTTGGTCTGTTGTCATCAGTTCCTGAAAAATAACTCCAGAGCCATGAGGTGAAAGGAGTGTCTTATTAATCATAACAAGCCCTTTTCAACCACACCAGAGTTTATGTGAATGAGGCAGCTTTTGGAAAGCCCCCTGGTAAACTAAAGCTAGGGGCTGGCTTCCAGGGGAACCCTCAGCTGATGAGAGGGTTGGAACTTTGAGTCCCACCCCCCAACCTCCCACTTACGTAATAGACTTTGAGGAGGGGAGAGGGGCTAGAAATTGAGCTCAACCACCAATGGCCAATGAGTTAATCAACTAAGCCCATGTAATGAAGGCTCCACAGAAACCCAAAAGGACAGGGATCAGAGAGCTTTTCAGGTTGATGAACACGGAGAGATTCAGGGATAGGGGTGTCCCTGAAGAAGGCATGAGAGCTCCGGGCCCTTTCCCCATACCATGTCCTATCTATCTCTTCCCTTGGCTGCTCCTGAGTTATACCTTTTTATAATAAACTGGTAGTTTAGTACTGCAATGTTTCTCTGAGTTCTGTAAGCTGCTCTAACAAATGGCATGAAAGTAAGGAGGGGATTGTGGGAACCTCTGATTAACAGCAGAGTTGGTCAGAAGCAGAGATGACAACCTGGACTTGTAATTGGTGTTTGAAAGGAGGAGTGGGGGAGGCAGTTTTATGGGACTGAGCCCTTAACCTGAGGGATCTGATGCTATCTCCAGGTAGGTAGTTTCAGAATGGAGTTAATTACTAGGTGGTGCTGGGAAGACATACCTCAGAACAGGGTTTTAAGAAAGAGCTGGACTGGGAGGACATGCCACTATAGTAGGAAGAGACCTACATTCCAGCAAAAGCAAGGTTAGGGCCACTTGGATCACTATCTCTGGATGCCGGGGGGAGGAGGTAGTGGAGGAAAGGAGTAAGGCTTAAGACATAACTCGAAGTCTATTATGTAAGTAGAAAATGCCAAGATAGCCTCCTTGGACCTCAGTTTCCTAAAATGAAAAAGAGTCATTTACCTGACTCTTGCTAGAAGCCAATGAAATAAGAAACTTGAAAGCACGCTAAAAAGCAGCTAATCAAATGTATGTGGTAGCCCCTTCATCACACATGGCAACCCTTGACAAGGAGGAAGGCACAGGAGGACTGGGGGAAGGATCTGGGGGCCGAGAGATAGGGGGATGGAGCATAGGGTGCATAGGCAGAGACCATGCAGTGTGTGAGGGGGTGGCCAGTTTGCTTGCTAATTCTGATTCCTTAAACTTCCAGAGCACCTGTACGGCACTTTCCTACAGCGAATGTGGACCACGGTCCCTGTTAATCTCCCAAAGCACCCACTCTTGCACATAATAACAGGTCACGTTTATTGAGTCATTACTATGGGCAACCACTGGGCTTCACATGTCTTCTCGTTGACACAGTATGAGGTGGGTACTAATTTGCAGAAGAGGACATCAAGGAAAGTCACTTGCCCAAGACAACCAGAGCTGGCACGCAGCACCCAGGAAGTCTGACAGCCAGTGCACCTCCTCGCCAAGCTGTGTGACTAGCAGGAGTTACACTGCAGAAACAACCTAAATGCCACAGGCACCAGTATTACTAAATACTAATTTAAAATCTCCCATGTAGTCCCAATTTCTCCTGAAGTACCCACAGTCCTGGATAATTCCATAAACTAAAACAATGAAAAAAAATTTTTTTTTTCCGGGGAATTCTGTTAATATGGAAGAACAGAGTTCTGCTTTCCACTTGGCCCCGGAGCCTACAGCACTGGCTGTAAGATGCTGAGTTTGCAAATTACCTTTTAAATGGAAATTAAAAGGCAACAGGTTAGAGAAATGGAAAACTTTAGGGAAAAAACTAATGTCTTTCCCACCTTCTTTCCTGAAAGGTCATTGGTGATCAAGATGGATTCTACCCTTCTACTGCCCCAATCTTTTCTCATAATTGTCCTGTCATGATTCAACACCAACAGCCCTACGAAATGATAAATTCTGTGATCTTCATGAGCTATCTAAAGGTTAAGATATCTAGGAAATGTTGATACCATTTTGGAAAAAAGTCCAAATCAAATTAAAATCAGTCCTGCAAAGTTGTCCAACTGACATGATTTTGTTAAATTTCATGAGACCTTCATCAGCACTCAGGAAGCAGATAGGAGATGCCTGATTTTCCCTCATGAGAAAGCAACAGGTCGAGTTCCCAGGAGATCCCATAACTGCATCTGAGACTAGACCCTGTCCATTGCCCTGGAAGCCAGGTGAACAGACAGTAAGTGCACCAGCTGCCTTCCTCTCTCTTCCATCTAATTGACTTTCAGAGACAGTGCCCTGCACATGTTGTGTCTTTACAATTTGCCACCGACAAAGTGACGAGAGTGAACCAAGAGACCAGCTCAAGGTTATACAGTCAGAAAAGCTGAGGACAGTTTGATCAGCCAGAAGAACCCAGCTGCTTCCTCTCTTTCAACAGTGTCCTGCCTAAGTGGGGAATCCTCAGCGGGACCAGAGACCAGGGAACAGAGGTGACAAACCTGTATTCGCCACCCAGTGCAGGGTCTTGACCCCTTTTTACTGCCAGGAAAGCGGCAACTGGCTCAAGTTATAACTCTCCCAATCCTCCTGAACATTTATCTTGCAATAAAAATTAAAGTTCTTGTTCTCCGGGGACCATTTACTTCTCATTCTACAAAACTGCAACCTTCTCCTTTAAGACCTGATTTCTCAGACCTGTGCTCTGCATGTTGCCCCAGTTCCCTCCCTGACCCTCCCTCTATGCTGATGCGCTATTTTAACGCTGCCCCAGTTCTGCATGTCTCTGGGATCACCTAAACAGAGAAGAATCAAAAGAAGCACCCAGGGAGTATGAAGCCATGCCATTCAGGCAGGACCTCTTGTCTTGGGGAGGAGGGCGGGGCGGGGGAGGAGAATGGGGACTCCTCTCACCTAGGGGCTCAGAGAGCCCTACCCCCAACAATGCGTCCCTACTGTCCAGTTCCTGGTTTCCAGCTTGGATCTGTCCCTCTCACATCCTGGTGGTGCTTCATGTCGGTAAAATGAGACATGACTAAATGAATTTGATCCAGTGGGACATACTGCAAGTGTTAGAGCAAGAAGTAACCCGGGATGACTTTCTCTTACTGCAGAGATGTGTCCCCAAGAGCAGAGGTATCCATTCCCCTCCCCTATCCCTCTGGAAACCAGTCTATGATTGGCTGAGATGTGGGTTGGTCTCTCCTGGAGAACATTCTGGACTAGGTAAAGGTCCAGGAGTTCTAGCTTCTGTCTCTTTCAACACTGCTTTCCTGGACTCAACCTCCAGACTTCTTTCTG
Source organism: Myotis daubentonii (assembly GCF_963259705.1). NCBI lineage: Eukaryota > Metazoa > Chordata > Mammalia > Chiroptera > Vespertilionidae > Myotis > Myotis daubentonii. The sequence goes on from NC_081854.1 coordinate 40,852,980, forward strand.
TTCCAGGGCCTGGGGCTCACCTGTTTCCATCAGTTCTCCTGGTTCTCAAGCCTTCAGACTGGGACTGGGACTAAAGGCAATGGGCTCTCCTGGGATTTCTGGCAGATTATGAGACTTCTCAGCTTCCTTGATTATATGAGCCAATTCCTTACTTTCTCCCCCCACCCCCTTTCTCTCTCTTTCTCTCTCTCTCTCTCTCTCTCTCTCTCTCTCTCTCTCTCTCTCTCTCTCTCTCTCTCTCTCTCTCGGTTCTGTTTCTCTGGAGAGCCCTAATACACCTGTTTATTAAAATGCCAAATAAAAATGTAAATGACTTACAACATCAAATGTTGGTGAGAATGTGGAGAAACTGGAACTTTCACTTTGTTGGACAAAGTACAAAATGACACAGTCACTTTGGGAAAAGATTTCGTAGTTCCTTATAAAAATAGACACCTAACCTAACCCAAGCAATTCCTCATCTAAATATTTACCCCAAAGAAATGAAAACATACGTCTACAAATAGATATGTATAAGAATGTCCAACACAGCTTCATTCGTAACAGGCAAAAACTGGAACAACCCAACTGTCCGTCAACAGACTGGATAAACAAACTGCGGTATAACCATGGAATGCAATAGAACACTACTAAGCAATAAAAAGCAACAAAGCACTGATACATGTAACAACATCCATGACTATTAAGGACATGCTGCCCAGCTGGCACAGCTCAGTGGTTGAACGTCAACCCATGAACCAGGAGGTCACGGTTCAATTCCCGGTCAGGGCACATGCCTGGGTTGCAGGCTAGATCCCCAGTCGGGGGCGTGCAGGAGGCAGTCGATTGATGATTCTCTCTCATCAGTAATGTGTCTATCTCTCCCTCTCCTTCCCTCTCATTGAAAGCAATTAAAACATACATTTTTATAAAAAGGACATGCTAATGAAGGACACAAAAGAGCACATATTATGATTCCAATTATATGAAGTTCTAGAATAGGGAACTCTAACCTATGGTGGAGAAAAATCAGAACTATGGCTGTCTCTATGAGGTAGGGCTGGGGCAGAGACAGACTGAAAAGGGGATTAGAGAACTTTCTGGGGTGATGAAAATGTTCTACATCACAAAGAGGATTTGGGTTACATATATGCATGCATTTGTCAAAATTCAATGAATATACTATCAATATTTGAGATTTCATTGTTTGTAAATTGTACTTCAACCAGGAAAAAAAGCGTAAGCAAATACTGAACTGTGGTTAGTGACAAACATGATGAAACATTTAGATGGTGTGCTGATTACTGTATTAAAAATGAAATGCATCAAAAATAAGATTCATGCCCTAGCCAGTTTGGCTCAGTGGATAGAGCATCAGCCTGTGGACTGAAGGGTCCTGGGTTTGATTCCGGTCAAGGGCATGTACCTCGGTTGCAGGCTCCAGGGCAAGTGCAGGAGGCAACCAATTGATGTTTCTCTCACATCGATATTTCTCTCTTTCCCTCTCTCTAAAAATCAATGGAAAAATACCCTCAGGTGAGGATTTAAAAAAAAAAAGATGTTAAAAAACAAACAGATAAATAACAAAATAATTTTAAAAAATAAGATTCATGAGTTAAACTTTCAACTTTTGTGTATGTTTGAAATTTTCATAATAAGCCACTGGAAAGTGTCAAGCAGTGAGATGTGTATGTGTGTTAAGTTAGCTAGTGGTCGGGGAAGGCCCCTCTGAAGGAGTGACAGTTAAGCAGTTGAATGAATATCTTAACTATAGGATTCTTTTTTCTCTCTCTCTTCAGCTTTATTAAGGTAAAGTTGACAAATAAAATTACAATACATTTAAAGTGCAGCTCTGGCTGGGTAGCTCAGGTGGTTAGAGTGTTGCCCCAACATGCCAAGGTTAGGGGTTCAATCCCCAGTCAGGGCACATACAAGAATCAAGCAATAAATACACAAATGGATGGAACAATAAATTTATCTCTCTCTTGCATATCAACTAATAAATTCTTTTAAAAAAGTGCACAGGCCGAAACTGGATTGGCTCAGTGGATAGAGCGTCGGCCTGCGGACTGAAAGGTCCCAGGTTCGATTCCGGTCAAGGGCATGTACCTGGGTTGCGGGCACATCCCCACTGGGGGATGTGCGGGAGGCAGCTGATCGATGTTTCTCTCTCATCGATGTTTCTGACTCTCTATCTCTCTCCCTGCCTCTCTGTAAAAAATCAATAAAATATATATTAAAAAAAAAAAGTGCACAGCATAATGACTTGATATAGGTATAATTGTGAAAGGATTCCCACAATTGAGCTAATTAACACATCGATCACTTCACAGTTACCCTTTTTTTTGGGGGGGCGGGGCAGGGGAGAATGCTTAACATTTCAGTAAATTTCAATTATACAAGTTTTTGAGGTTTCAGATCTTATGCTCTTGAATCCATTTTGAGTTAATTTTGTGTATAGTGTAAGCTAGAGGGTTCAATTTCAATCTTTTGTATGTAGATATTGTTTTTCTAACATCATTTATTGAAGAGATTATCATTTCCCCATTGTGTATTCTTGGTGCCCTTGTCAAAAATTAATTGAGCATATATAATTTTTTCTAGACTCTCTATTCTGATCTACTGGTCTGTGTTGATTTTATTTTATTTTTTAATCCTCACCTGAGGATGTTTTTCATTGATTCTGTAGAAAGAAAGGGAGAGGGGGAGAGAGAGAAATATCAATCAGTTGCCTCCTGCACGTCCCCCAATCGGGAATGGTACCTAGGACCTTTTGGTGCACAGGACAACACTCCAACCAAGTGAGCCACAGTGGCCAGGGCTATGTGCCTGTTTTTTTGCCAATACCATACTGTTTTGAGTACAACAGTTTTGTAACACAGTTCGAATTCAGCAAGTATGCCTCCAGCTTTATTATTTTTCAAGATGTTTTAGCTATTTAGGGTCTTTGCAGTTCCATGTGAATTTTAGGATTGTTTTTTCTATTTCTGTGAAAAACGCCACTGGAATTTTAATAGTGATTGCATTGGATCTGTAGATCACTTTTGGCAGTATGGACAACTAACAATATTAATTCTTCCAATCCATGAACACGGGAACATCTTCCCATTTATTTATGTCTTCAATTTATTCCAATGTCTTATAGATTTCAATGTACAGATCTTTCATCTCCTTAGTCAAATTTATTCCTAAGTATTTCACTCTTTTTGATGTTATTGTAAGTGGAATTGTTTTCTTAACTTCTTTTTTTAACAGTTCATTTACTTTACTGAATTTGGTAATTAGTTCTAAGTTTTGGAGGAGTCATTAGGGTTTTCTATATAACTAGAAGCCCGGTTAACGAATTCGTGCACGGGTGGGGTCCCTCAGCCTGGCTGGCGATCGGGGCGTGGGAGGTTGGCCAGCTGGGGAGGTTGGCTGTGGGAGCACAATGACCACCAGGGGGCAGGTCCTGCATTGAGCGCCTGCCCCCTGGTGGTCAGTGTGCATCATAGCGAGCGGTCGAACAGTCACTTAGGCTTTTATATATATAGATAATATCATACCATTTGATATTTTACTTTTATCCTTTCTGATTTGAATGTGTTTTCTTTTTCCTGCCTAATTGCTCTGGCTAGAACTTCCAGTACTATGTTGAATGAAAGTCTGCCTGTGCATCAGATTCTATGATGCCTTCCTTTTTCCCTTTAGTGATCTGTAGGTTTATTTATATAGCATCTTGGTACAACTTATAGAAAATCTGATGCCAGTGGGATTCTTTTTTCTTCGTAAATAATATGTTCCTTTGGCCTGAAACATTTTCCTCTTCACCCTTAGAATTCAGTAATTTTACTAGAATATGCTTAGATGCATCTTAGTTATTTCCCCTAGTTGTAAGCTATGAGTGCCATTCACCAAATTTTTCCAGCTTTCCTCCTTTTAGCTATACAGTGGGGCCTTGACTTAGGAGTTTAATTCGTTCTGTGACGGAGCTCGTAACTCAAATTATTCATATGTCAAATCAACAGTGAACAAGTGAGACCCGTGATGCTGGGCTGATGTTGTGGCATTCACAGTAACGTTCGCTGCACTAACTAGCGGTAGGGTATCTGAAGCTGGCTCGTAACCCGAATTTTAGCTCTCAACTCAAAGCAAAAAATCGGCTGAGAGACGGCTCGTATCTTGAAAAACTCCTTAGTCGGGACACTCGTAAGTCAAGGCCCCACTGTATAGTAGGACTGCATTTGCCTGCTCCCTTTGAAGTTAAAGGCTGGTTTATAATTTGCTTTGGACAGTGAAATGAGAGCAGAAGTAATGCATGTTCTTCCAAGTGCACATTAAGCACTAATTCATGATTCCCCAACATTACCTGCATTGCTGCAGTGAGATGAAGCCTCTATCACCTTGGTTCCCGAGTAACAACAATCAACAGAGCCCTCCCCCCCAAGCCCCTCTCCCCAACACTCTTTGACCTGTACTGGATACTGTAGCGTGGGGAAAAAATAAAGTTGCTGAGTTAAACTACTAAGCTTATTCGACTGTTTTGTTATTATATTATAACCTAGTTCTACTAGCCTGTCCTGATTGATACACCCTTCCTCTGCCTTTTTCTCCTTGTAGTACTCCTGCTACTTATATGTCAAATGTCCATCTTCCAGGTCTCTTATCTTCTCCCCCATAACTTCTACCTTCGCATTTTCTTAGGAGCTCAGCCTTTCCAACTCCTTCTGAGCCCTGCCTGCCTGCCCCTCTGCTTGGCATCGGAAGAGATCAAAGAGCTAAGAAAGACATGTATACCAGCCACTACCTTCCCAGAGTCCTCTCTGCCTAGATAGTAATATTCTGCTCGTTAAATACACTTACTTATTTGTATCAGCCACAATCTACATACTTATCACTTGCAGTTTCTATGCATTTTATAGTAATATGTTGTGCTTAGCTATTTTATTCTGTGGACATTTGGATTCCCAATTTTTACCTACTATAAAGTTTCTGTCAGTAGTGATTTACATTCTCTACTCTCAGCATGGTCTATTCCACCCCAAACATATTTTTGCTGTTTCTGGATTCTAGACTGGTTGGTTTGGAACAAAGAAAATCATAGAGGAGTCAGAAGAAACAGGCTCTCACTAGTCAGGTGGCCTTGTCCAAGCTACTTAGGAATATTTGCATAGTCTTTGCCTACTCTCTAGTGTCAGCATTATTCTAAAACCCAACCAAAGATGATGTGGGAGTGACTGTGCAGAGCAAAGCATGTGCAATGTGGGGTGGCCATTTTACCAGGGTAAGTGCAAGTTTATTTGCATCCAGTACAACTCAAATATACTGAGACTTGTTGGTAAAATTGCCTATTTTAGGAAATACACAAATTCTTCAGTCAAATACTAGTAAGTAAAAAAGTTGACCTTACATATGTATTTTGTGGACTCTATGAGCTCATCGGTTTTAAAAGACACCATTATGAACCTCCAAGAGAATAAAAAGCTGCCACCTGTAATTTTAAGATGTGATGGCAAGGCACATCCTGATTTTAGAGTTGTTAAATTATGAAATGTATGTGGCCTTAGAATCAATGAATATATAAAAAGTACATATATAGGTATTAAAAAATAGAGACTGAATCCCAATCACAAAACCAATACATTGATTCCTGTTCACTTACTACAAACAGGAACAGGCTCAATGGAGATATCTACAGTGGGAACAAAGGCAAGAACTGCAGCGTTAGCACATGGATGTGTGCCTGCTGATGTCCACCCCATCCTGCTGCTACAGCAAGTCCAGCCTGCAATCCTGGCAGGTGGAGCCCAACAACAGCATTCCAGCCAAGTGAAGAATGGGAAACTACAGCTCCTAATTGGTCCTGTTTCCTTTGACCTTCTAACCCATTTCTTCCAGAGAGAGGACCTGGAAGGATTGTGTGGGAAGTCAATGATGGGGAGAGGGGGTGTAAGGACATCACAGTATGATGACTGAGTCTGAGCAGGTACAAGTATAGAAAAAGATCAAAGCCTCAGCATGTGATCAAGTCCCAAACTACTGGCCAGGAAAGATGAAGGTTGAATTATAGCCCCTGATTACCTAGCTACCATGCTTGGGCAAGGTTAGGGACATCCAATTATGACTCAAAAAGTGTGGACATAGTCTCCAGAGAAACATTTGGCTTTTACTTTAGAGATGTCTTACTTAAAGGATGGACCATCCGTTCAAAAGATTGTCTAGTATCCAAAGGGTCAAGCCAGAATTTATTTAAGTTCTTTAGCCACAAGCTAGACCAGGGGTCCTCAAACTTTTTAAACAGGGGGCCAGTTCACTGTCCCTCAGACCGTTGGAGGGCCGGACTATAGTTTAAAAAAAAAAACTATGAACAAATTCCTATGCACACTACACATATCTTATTTTGAAGTAAAAAAACAACAACAAACAGGAACAAATACAATATTTGTATTTGCATGTGGCCCGCGGGCTGTAGTTTGAGGACCCCTGGTAGACAATAGGTCTGGCCAGGAAATGCCTAGTTATTTAGCTGAATACCATGCTTTCCTCCTAATGGCTGTCCCATCTTCCAATATCCAATACAGTGCACACCTACGCCCACTGGACCCAACACTCACAGCAGCTTGTGGAGTGGGTTTTCTGATGTTTGAACAATGTCAGAGAACACTCTTAGGAAAAGGCAGAATTCCATTTTTCCTCACAAACTCAATAGCAAGGAGTTGGGCCAAGGTCCACCTCCCCTCAAAAAAGTCAAAAGGACAATAAAATCTGGTTCTTAGGCAAAAAGGAAGTTCTCTCACCGCCGCCCCCCCCCGCCCCCCCCACCGGCCCGGATTGTGCGCTGCCTCCACATTAGCAATAGGAGGAAGCCTCACTTCCTCCAGCTCCCAAGGGGATGCTGTCTGAGCAGGGCACCAGCCACGCAGATCTAGTCTCTGTAGGTGCCCTCAGCAGATTTTCCTAGAAAAACATGACTGCTTGGAACCACCTTGTTGCTGGCCTCTTTCTCTCCTGAATATATAATCTTTTCCAAGTCCTGGGATCTTTATTTATATAACTTTAAAATGGCGGGTATGGCTCAACTGGTTGAAGTGTTGTCCCGTGCACCAGAAGGTCGTGAGTTAGATTCCCAGTCAGGGCATATGCCTAGGTTTCGGGTTGAATCCCTAGTTGGAACACGTGCAAGAGGCAACCAATCGATGCATCTCTCTCACATCAATGTTTCTTTTTCTCTCTCTCCCCCACTTCCCTCCTCTATAAATTAAAAAAAAAAAAAATCTAACCTTTACATGACTTTGCTTTTTTCATCTTGTGTGTGCACGCACATTGTGAGTGGTTGGAGGTTGGGGTTGGAGGAGAAAAGGAGAGTTAGGGAAGGGAAAAGGACAAAGAAGGAAAGTTTCACACAGTATCTATCTAATAGTTTATTTCGGAATTCCTGAAGGCACTGTCCCAGTGCCCATATATAGATAGGGATTTTTCATTGACAAGAAGGAAAATGCTTGAATACACAGCCAGTTCATGTTCAGCCAGTATCTGACTTACCAGGCGAAGGGACATGACACTCAAATCTAAGTGACTGCTCATATTGAAAAACACCATTTGCCTGGCACTGTGGAACTCGCATCTATTGACACTGACAGCCCTGGCCTTCAGGTCACTGGAGGTCTGCTAGAAGCCGCCCAATAGAAGCTCAGGATGCAGAATACACACTGCTGTATTCACGTCATAAAAAGTACCAGCTCCAGCTTGGGCCCTGGCATGCAGCAACACTGCAGGCTGGGCTTGGCTATTTGGTAGAATGAACGCAGGCTGGCTTCTTGCCTGAGCCTAGTCCTGGCCCCTTCTCAGCAAGGCATGTTCTGCTCAAGTGTACCTCCAACACAGAAGTATATGGAGGTGGGACTCAGAGGACATGGTCCTATAGGCCACAACTGTGCTTTGAAATGGCATCTAAAGAGGAAGAAGTCAAAAGAATAGAATGGGGTTGTTGAGAGCTCAATGGCAGTGGAATGATCAGTTCTATCAAAGAGAACAATTGTCAGGGTGTGAGAAGGCCCGCATGCTTTTCTGTCACCACGGCTGAGTACCATACAGAAAGAGACAGAAAGACCCCAGAGAGCGAGTAGTTACTGACTAATGAGTTAAGAAGGATTTCCCAGAGACCTTCCAGACACAAAGCATGAGCGAAGAAAGTCAATAATTCTAAGCTCCCTGGAAGAGTGAATGACCCTGATCAACACACGTAGAATGTTTTCTTCATTTCTGGCCTTTAGAACCATAAGAAAACAAATTTCTACTGTTTAAGCTCCCCCAAAAAGATTAAAGATAGAAGAGTGAAGCATGTTATAATGGATGTTTTGAGCATAGTCCAAATGTTTCAGACTTACTTTTAGCAAGGAGAAGAGGGCACTCCAAGGGAAAAAGAAAACTAGGCCCTCCCAGGGCTCTCCTTCATGATCAGGGTCATTTAACATTTGCTAAAGCACCCCGGGGGGGTCATTCACAACAAGTTCGTTAAACACATTTTCCTCCTCTAATGAGTCAGCATATGTGTCCTACCTTATACAACACTCTCAATCCCACCCACACCTTCAGCAACTGCTCCAGTTACAATAAAAAACACCCTGCAAAGGGCTGTCTGCAATGGCCTCCTTCACTTCCTCTTCTCCCATTCCCTCTTGAACTCCTCCAATCCCCCAAATTACCTTTCCAGGGGTACCAATGACCTCCACATTGTGGTATCCTAAAGCCAATTCTCCAACTATCAGCAGCTTTTGAGAAAGGTGACCTTCCTCCTCCTCCACCTGCCACCCCTCCCCCCGCCCGGCCCCCATTGCTGCACTTGCTTTTTGGTCCCCACAATGCCCCTCTCACTTCCTAAACAGCCCATCTAAAACAGCCACTACTCTCAACCCACCCCACCACAACCCAATTTATTTTCTTCTTAGCACTCACCACCATTGCACCTGCTGTCTGTCACCCCATTACGATATAAGCTCACTGAAGGCAGAGTTTTTTTCTTTTACTGCTGTGTCCCCAGAGCACAGCATTTGATAGGCTCTTGTAAATATCTGTTGGATAAATAAATATCACACTTTGTGCAATTGTGTGGAAAGGCCCAGCTGAACTGAAAAGAGATAACAAATTAAGTGTATGTTAGGCTGTTGTTTGAGTTCATTCCCAGCAGAGGCTACCTTCTATCACTCAAGGCTCCAAGCAACTGCCATACCACAGTGAAGGTTAAGTAGGATGGTACAGTGTGTATGAAACAGAATGTAGGTTAAAAACCCACTGTGGTCATGCTGCTTCCTGCCCAACCCGTGGTTCTGATAAGGGGCACAGATAGCAATCACATGTGCCCATGTGTGTGCAGACCGCAGGCACCCCTGCCACCAGCAATGTGTTTAGAAGATATGAAGGAACCTGCTTCAGTTAACACCTGGGTAGGCCTTGCAAGTCCTGGGGGCAGGAAAAATGTCAGCCCTGCCCCAATCCTCAACTAACTAGAGCAGGCAGAGCCTCACTTCTAACCCATTATAGTTATAGAGGATGCCTCCACAACCTGCTCCGATGGAAGTGCCCAGAGGTGGTGGAAGAGCAGTACGGGGTGACCTGGGCTTCCTACCCCAAGCAGAGAATACCTAGGGGCCCCACAGCTACTTCCTGGACAGTGGGGATGTCCCAGTGCTTCAGCAGTCTGATGGATGTATTTCCTTTAAAAAAACACCACCACCTTTTTATTATGGAGATTTTCAAACAAAAAGTTTAATGAGCCCCTAATTACTAGTATTCATCATCCAGCTTCAACAATGATGAAAGTTCACTGGTCTAGGATCCAGCAAGCCCACTTCTGGCTCTGTTTCCCAGAGAAACTCTCCCACAGGTCAATCAGAAGGCAGCACAGGGTCGAGTAGGGAGGCAGTGAGCTGCTGCAGGCAGCCCAGATGATGAATGGAGAATGGGTACAGACCATGTAGTGCATGTATACTGTGAACAGGATGAGTAGGCAGTAGCAACAGACGAAATGTACACACAGGATAGAGCTAAACAGTTCCGAGTTAAAAAAATAAACAAAGGGGTCTGTGGCATCAATCCTTTTACTTAAGTGGAAAACATATGCATATGATTAACTAAAGTCCAAATCCCAAAACAATAATAAAAACTCCACAAATCCACACAGGCAACAATTCACAATACACCAATAAGAGAATACACATCAAGCACATTTGCGAGGTTGGCTATGGAAAATAGGAATGAAAAAGAATAATACAAATCAATGTACAGCCTGGCCAGTGTGGTTCAGTGGTTGAGTGTCACCCTATGAAGCAGGAGATCACGGTTTGATTCCCGGTCAGGACACATGCCTGGGTAACGGGCTCCATTCCCAGTAGGGGGTGTGCAGGAGGCAGCCAATCAATAATCCTCTCTCATCATTGATGTTTCTCTCTCCCTTCCTCTTAAAAACAAACAAAAAAATCAGTGTACAAACAAAGGAAACTAAAAGAACAGCCTTGCCCAGACCAATGATAATATGCCACAGTCTGAGGAACAGTATTAATTCAACCCTCTACACTGGAGCTCAGTTGGTTAGAGTGTTGTCCTGATACTCCAAGGTTGCAGGTTCAATCCCCAGTCAGAGCATAGACAAGAATCAGCCAATAAATGCATAAAGTAG